>NC_090925.1:811966422-812599933 GCF_040938575.1 Ambystoma mexicanum | reverse complement strand
AGGAGTTCCCTACCTAGTCTATGTTCTAAGGGAAATTGTCCTAGCATACACACAACTGCCCTCACACTAAACAACACAACATTCAAAGTAAATCATAAACAACATAAATAAATGATTACGAAATGACCAATGAGTTAGATAACCCTCAACTGTCCTTGCTAGATCCCTTTCCCGGGAATGTTCAAAGTCAATCTCTCCAAGTATTCGGAAAGAAAAGTAAAGTCTTTAAGCAGTTTGTGAAAGTTACAAAAGAAACAAAAGTTCACCCAAACAAAAATCCACTGGTAACAAAAAGTTATTTATCCATCTGTTGAAACGTTCCCTTTCCAATTC
Organism: Ambystoma mexicanum; assembly: GCF_040938575.1. Taxonomy (NCBI): domain Eukaryota; kingdom Metazoa; phylum Chordata; class Amphibia; order Caudata; family Ambystomatidae; genus Ambystoma; species Ambystoma mexicanum. The sequence goes on along the minus strand of NC_090925.1, from coordinate 812,599,600 downwards.
CAGCAAAGAAAACAGCACCAATGGTAATCCTGGATAACCTCCTTTCAGGATGGATTTAGCACAGTTCAAAGACAAAAGTATCACTTCTACTTCAACAATTGTCCATATGTTTATAACTTCTGCAGCGTCTTTAATATAACTGGTCCGGATGCTTCTTCTTAGGATGTTGCTTTCCTCTTGACAACCACCTTCTGCTACCTCCACTGTGGAGGCAGGCTCCTTTGCTTCCCAGTGTACTACTGCTTCAACCACCTTTAATACAATGTTCTCTGACAATATTATAGACAACCATAGTTCTGTTAGCTCTGCTTCAACTTGGTACTTTTAGGGTTTTTAGGCAACTTAAAGACAAGACTCTTCAACCTCCACAGGTAGGCAAGGCACTCTTCTTTCCTATGTGATCAGAAAAGGGCAGCCTCTTTGCCTCGTCTGTCTTACCACTACCAATGTAATTGCCCTTTGCTTTTAGACTGCGTCTCTCTCAGCTTAAACAATCTCAGCATTATAGATTGTTTTTGTTTTTTTTAGAAGCACCCAGCTCCCTCCCTCAGCTGTATTGTCACTCTTCCAGCTTATCACCCTTCTATCATAGGACACTGGATTTAAAATGTAGGTGATTCGATATTAATAGGGCTGGTTTCACTGTAGAAAATATGTGCCTACTGGCTTGGGAAATGCTTGCTCTTCTCTTTACTTAAGCAACTTATAGAAATACAAAATACTTGTTCTGGATGTTATAAGATTTAGGTTCCACAAGAAAAACAGACTACCACTTTTTGATGGAGAATTGTACATTCAAGGAAATGTAAGGACTTGAGTTCCCTTTCATTCACACTTTGACTTGGATGGGAATCACAAACATCCATACGTGACCTTTCTTTGATGTAATTGTGTTTGTAACAATTCATGAAAGTCAACTTCTACCTTCCAAGTGATTGAAAACAGCATTCTCCTGCTTAATTGGACACACACAACCACTTCGGGAAAGTTAGTTCAACAAAGGAAAATGAAAAACGTTTCATTCACGCAGGCACTCTGACTTGCCTTTAAAGTGTGTGTTATGCATTTTCTTTGTTGTCAAAACGACTCACGGCATCAAACAACTTCTACTCGCTCCCACTTCTACGCAAGTTGTAATGGAGCTGGGCACAGTTTCTTGGCAAGGAGTTTTCAGTGAATTTGAGTACAGAGCTTCACTCACTTGCTCCAAAAATACTGCGGTTGAAGGTAGCTTCGACTGCCCGACTTTTCTTGCTGCTAATACTATTTCAGGCACTCTTGGGACCAACGGCCCTCTGCAGCATGGGTGTCCCTGGTACGGCCTCAACCACGAAGAGGCTTCAGCATGATCCTAGCTCTGCAGCCACAGCTACTAGGTGCACCTGGTAAGACCTTTAACATCAGCACGTCTCTGAACACAGGACCAACTCAGCACCTGCAGGTGAAATCTGCTCTTCTTTCGTCCTGGCGTCCCTTAAGTGATCACACTTTCTCATGAACTGACAGCCTTGTGCCCTTCTTCTTCCAGCTCCTGCTCCTTCCTGATGCAGCCTTTTATCCCTCTCAGGTGGGGCAATTGACTTGAGGTGCAGGCCCTTAATGTTAATTGCCTGACCCACGAAAACGCTATTAGGCCTACTTGCCTGTCCTTTACTTCTACATGGATCATCAGCCCTCTTCTTCGTCTCAGTCCCTGTGGGATTCTGGACATGTGGTTCATTTTAAGGAAATTAGGTTTTTCCACTCCTTTTACACTTTTAAGAATGGTATTAATTCCCTTGGTGTTAAAAGAGTGATTATGGGGTTTATTCTTATTAGAGACAGAAGGTGCAGAGAAGGCAACACTTGCACTATTCCCTGTAGTGTACCTTTGATATTGAGGAGGACATTTAAGTTCAGGGATAAAAAAAGATTCGTTTTTTTGATGTAATAGATTTAGAGGTGTCCATCTTAGGTTATGTTACCTTAGTTTTAACTGTAGGCTGACAACAATTAAAACAGCAACAAGCCATAACCTCTGCTGTAATGGTAGTAAGAGTATCCCTCTCAGAGGAAAAATACCATGTCCCATCCCATGGAATCTCCTCACTACCCTGGGCCCTGTCTCTACCCAGGTGATCCAAGCCGCAGTACACCACCCCCAGGATTAGGATCAGGAAGCATTTGCTCTCCCCTGGCCACCTGGGAGGAGACTTTAGGCGGGGTTTTGGTGAGAGACCTGCAGGATTCCCCACAAGAGGGAGTAGCAGTGTAGAGGAGGTAGTAGTAGGGTGGAGAAGGGGGTTGTGTGTATGGAGCAGTAGCAGCGCAGAGGAGGGAGTGGTAGCTTCAGGGGGAAAGTAGCAACATCAAAAGGTGAAGGTGAGGCTAATTGGATGGACAAAGGGGAAACAAGCAGGGTTTAGGAGTGAACGAGAGTGAGGAGAGTAGCGAAAGAGCAGGAAGTGGAGGGTGAGGAATATGTGGGCATGATAAGGAGACCAAGTTGGACAGAGTGTAAAGCGCAATCCACCAACCCTTTCAGAATATTAACCACTGGCTAGAGAAGAAAGAGTCTATAGAAAATCACTGAGGCGGTATAGACACAGAAGTCATTTTTCCCTTAGGTTCTCACCTCAAGTATTAGAAAAAACCTAGACAGTAGGGAGAAACACACAGTATATACTAACCTGAGGTTTAGGGACCACTGGGCTTAGGGAGGAGGTGCTTTCATAGACTAGAAATAATGGGGAAGCCATAGTCCCCATCAACAATTCAATAAAAACTCTTGAGAGTGTTGGCATATTCTTTAAGTAAACTCTGGCATCTCATATCTGATGATGATGATGATGATGATGATGATGATGATGGTGTGTGTGTGTGTGTGTGTGTGTGTGTGTGCATGCGTGCGTGCGTGCGTGTGTGTGTGTGTGTGTGAGAGAGAATTCTATGTGTCAGGGTACTGTGACAAAGACAGCAACAATGTGGTCCAAGGCTAGAGAGAGATGCTACATAACGGTCAACTAGGAATGATCTTGCATCAAGACAGAGGAGGAATGGCAGCTTTCTTTGGGCAGCTACAAACCTAGGTCCCCGAGAGAGGGAGGAAGCGAGTGTCTCAGAAAGAACCCCTCAGATAGCCTAGGGTGCCCTCCTGTCTACCAGTGGCTCTGGACTTGTATTCAGGTCAGCTCCCATGGGCCCAAACTGCAGAGCCAGGCAACAGACTCTGATCAGGCTGGAGTCCTGAGAGCAGGTCTCTGCACCATGCCAAGGAACAGAGACTGACATTGTGGCAGCTTAGAAGAAACCCTAAGTACGGACGAGAAGAATTGATATATATTTTATTTGAATTTCTTTGTTTTGTTTGAACCAACCTGCATATGCAGCAACATCGTTCTGTTGTGTTAAGCTGCTAGTGGGGCCCAGCATCTGGGCTTAACAGGAACTGAGAGACCTTTTGCTTTGGATCCCATTGAACTTTCACAGGAGACATTGACTTTTAAGGTAATCCTGGGATTTGACCACACCTTGGTGAATGACCACAGGCCAACATCTTGTTTTTGTTATGCACATTCCAGAGTGAAGGAAACTAGTTTGATTTGCCCTTGTAAAAACCAAAGTACTCTTGGGAACCCCATTTTCTGCTTTGTCTGCCTTTGATCTCCCTGTACTTTGCAACTGTACCTGCCTAGCAACGCCTTTGATTAGTGTGGGGGGGAGGGGAGAGAATGGGGCTTTTTAAAGCATATTGACTGTCGAACATAACTAACATGACTTGTTTAAGAAGCAATACTGACATATTTCAGGCTCCCCTATTGATGGTGCTATGCTTGATGCTGGAATGCCTGATTTCTTCGGAAGACAGTCTTTGTGGCTCTTTAGTTTCTGCTTTGAACCCCATGATTGTGCTGGGTCTAATATCTGGGATCTAAAAGCAGTATTTCTGTCTTCGAGAAAAAACTGGCTAACAAAGTCTCCATTCCTTTCCTGTGGATAATCGCAGATTCCAGGAACTGGTCGTCAGTGGCATGTATGCATGCAGTGTATCCTTTCAGCAACAACGCATGCAAAGCTTCTAGAGACAACATCATGAGTCATTCATGCTACAAAAAGGAAACTCAGCAGGCCGTGCAGGGCGTGGAGGGCTTGAATTGCGTAAAATCAGTAAGCTGGAAAATATTCTGGAGAGGAGCAGTTCATCGAGTCTGCTCAGAATGGATACCGATCTGAAGGTCACCTTGCATAGGTCGACTTTGCATGCAACAAAGAACATCAATCAATGCCTTGCAATTTAATTGCTATTTATTTTTACTATTCAGGTTTTTTTCTTCACAATTACCAACTACTATTTCTTTAAAATGTTTACCGCGCCATTGATAGGGGATTTAAGTGCGATCACGTTATTTTACGGAACCAATTATACATTGTGTGGCTTTTAACAAAAGGATGCTGTAAAATGCACCATTTGGTGGGTGGTGGTAGAACTCTTTCTGTCTGGTGGAAGCTCTCCATGATGACACTCTGCACCAGGGCCCAGATGCAACGGTGGTGGGAACAAATAAGAGGGTTGCAGCTCACATGACTGCTTGTGCATCTCCTAAGGATGGCATCGTCATGCCAACAACCCCTGGAAAAGGGGGAGAAAGTGTGTGGCTGGTGCCGCTCCAGGAAGAGCAAGTGGCCCTACACCTTGCCACCAATGTCACCCTGCCTGGCCAGAAAGCTGCCACACCTGCCCTGCCAACTTCAAGGGACGAAGCCAAGGATACCCCCAGGTGCCGCTTTTGCCAGTTTTTGAACTGTACCATCAACAGACCTGGACCCGTGGGAATGACTATCCTGAACGGACACTGAAGCAAAGTGAACTGGTCTCCTGCAATCCTGCAAGTGCTCAGAGAAGACACAGTAAACATGTGTTTAGATGATATGAGCCTGCATGTAAAGTATGTGCTTAAAGAGGTCCCGGTTAAATGGGTGTGAAGCTGTGCTCCTGTAGATTGTAGGTATGCTCTAAATGGCGCCAGCAGCTAGCAATGGCGTCATTCAGTGGTAGAAGTCCTGCCTACCAGCAGGTTAATAAAGGGTCTTGTGAGAGGTGGTAGAACTGCCAACCTCCCACATGTGGTTCGCCAACCACGACTGTAATCTGCTGATCATATTTGAAGTATGTTGATGTGTGTTTTGTGTCTGCAACTACCTGAGTCCCTATGTGCCAATTAGTGGCATATCCTACTAGTTGTCTAACCTGCAATTCCCAAGTGGCATACGTATTGTCCTTCTGTAATGGGGGAGGGAATCATTTATGGTTCAGCAACATTTGTATGTTTGTTATGAAGAAGGAGGAGTGTGGTGTGTGGCCCTCCCATGTGGGTTGCCCCTTTAATGTAATGTGTCCCTCCCATGTGTATTGCTCTCCTAAAATGAGCCATGAATGTGTCATGGCCCAAGCTAATAAAAGGAGCCCTGCAGGCACCTGCATCAGAGCGGCTGCAGACTTCCAAAGAGGAATGACCGAGTCTGTCTCTCATTAAGGCCTGCATGCCCACACTGTGTGAGCATGGGCCTGCAGGCCATGATGCTGTGGAGCCCACGAGCCAGCAAGGTGGCAAGGTTCTGCGTGGTCCCACTTAAAACCGGGTGTCCCCGGGAACCCCCTGAGGCACTGGGCCTCCAGGTTGCTAGTGTCCCACAGCACCCATGAGGGCCGGCTGGATGCCAATAGCTGGCCCCCATAACACCCACGGGTGACGTATCAACCACTCTTTGGATGTGGTCGAACAGATGGAAGGCTGGGCCAGCATGGGCTCCGAGTTGGCAGTAAGCTGGGACTCAGTAACTGAAACAATATCAGGCTGAATGATCATTATGGGATCATAAATAGGCAGGCATTTTGTAACTATCAAGTTTTTACAAAAAATAAAATAAATGGTTCTGTACTATTAACCGTTTACCTACTGCTGATCTGTCAGCAAAACATTCTTCTCATCTACCTTATTGTTAAGTTTTTGGTCAAAAGCCAATAAAATTGTTACCTTTCAGTGAGCCCCATTTCTGCTATAATGGATCTGCAGATTGCAGGTCCTCTCCTACATGACGTCACTTCCCTTTTAAGGGATTGAACGCATCCCACTAAAAGGGGGACAACCTAAGAACATTTTTTAAAAATGGAAGGCGTTTTGACTGGAAAATCAGAAGTTAAAATGTTATTTAAAAAAAATTCAAATTTTATTTTGGGAATTAACAAGCAAAGGAGCGAAGTAGATGGTTATAGTGAGTGACGCAGAAGCCGACGGACCAAATCTGTAACAAGCAGAGATCAGGGAGGAGGCAACAGGGTCGTGGAGGGATAAGGGCTATTTTACAGTTTGTCTGTTTACTTCTCTGCCCAATATTCACTGTCCTTGATCCCCTGAATGTCCTATTTTGACTTGCTCTACAAGGGGGACACCCCTGTTCCCCACAAACCGTAGAAAGAATGATGCTGAAAGATGAGCAGTCCCTATTGGGCTGGTGGTCCCTAGTCACCACACTGGGCCTGATTTGCGAAAGCGTTTTACAAAGCGTTTTCGGTTGGCATTGCACCATTGTAAAGCAGGCCCTCTCTCTCCCGAAGGCCGTTCAGCATGTGCGACCCTGCCCGATTCACGAAGCCAAAAACTGAAGCCAATATAAGATCCCTGGACCCCCTCTGGGATGCCCTTGAGAATCATATCTGTAAAATGAGCATCTCAGGGTTGCCCGGGGTCCTCTCACGTGTGACAGTCCAGAAACAAACAGAGGCTTCACCCACTGTTGTTGTAGTATCAAAGGCGACGCCCTGGAACGCACACAGGAAGGGCTGAGTTAGGAAAATAAGACGGAACATTTGCTGCGAAAATATTGGGGGTTCAAGTCAAACCAAAATATTTGGCACAGTCTTTGTGAGGTGACGAGCTGTGCTCTTGGTAGGGCCATTATTCTGAGTCCAAACTTCTACTAAGTGATCGTTCACAGCCACGATGGGGCCTTCAAACCCAATTTATCACCACCATCACTCACAGTTGCCCAAATGCAAGCGTTCCAGCAAGCTGCTAGTGTATGGTGTCCCTCTCGGGTCATGGAAGCGTAATAATCTATTTCTTTCCTGTCTCTTCTGGCTCGATTTTCAGGGTGCAGTGATGGTAGGCCCTTCAGTGAACTACAGTGTCACAAAATCTGAGCTGGCCTAGATTCCACGAAAGCTCTTCCTGCTCAAGCCCACAGACTTAACCAGCCCTCATGCCTCAAGTGTCTCATCGTCAGTAAGCCCTTGTAGCTCTGGGTACAACGTAGTTACATCGGCAGGCATTTTTTCACAGAGGTTTTTGACAAACATTTTCGGCCGAAAAAACTAATCGAAAAATATGGGAGACGTGGGGGGTTGGTAATTGGATATAAGGTGTAGGGGGTGTGAGGAATAGGGACTAGATTATAGGGAGGTGGGGTTGAGGGGAACCCCCACCCCCAAATGTAAAATACAAAAAATGCTATGAGTTTATTCAGCAAAACATATTCGGCAAAAAACTCTCAAAAAAAAACTTGCGGGTTTAAAAACTTAGAACCTAGCTCTTGTGTCAGTGAGCCTTCCTGCTGAGTGTTTCTCAGTGTCAGAGAGCCCTTCCTGGTGCAGCTTTCTCAGTGTCAGCAAGGCGTTCCTGGTGAGTGTTTCTCAGTGTCAGCGAGGCCTTCCTGGTGCAGGTTTTTCAGTGTCAGCGAGGCCTTCCTGGTGAGTGTTTCTCAGTGTCAGCGAGGCTTTCCTGGTGCAGCTTTCTCAGTGTCAGCGGGCCTTCCTGGTGCAGCTTTCTCAGTGTCAGCGGGCCTTCCTGGTGCAGGTTTCTCAGTGTCAGCGAGGCCTTCCTGGTGAGTGTTTCTCAGTGTCAGCGAGGCCTTCCTGGTGCAGGTTTCTCAGTGTCAGCAAGGCCTTCCTGCTGAGTGTTTCTCAGTGTCAGCGAGGCCTTCCTGGTGCAGCTTTCTCAGTGTCAGCGGGCCTTCCTGGTGCAGCTTTCTCAGTGTCAGCGGGCCTTCCTGGTGCAGGTTTCTCAGTGTCAGCGAGGCCTTCCTGGTGAGTGTTTCTTAGTGTCAGCGAGGCCTTCCTGGTGCAGGTTTCTCAGCGTCAGCGAGGCCTTCCTGGTGAGTGTTTCTCAGTGTCAGCGAGGCCTTCCTGGTGAGTGTTTCTCAGTGTCAGCGAGGCTTTCCTGGTGCAGCTTTCTCAGTGTCAGTGGGCCTTCCTGGTGCAGCTTTCTCAGTGTCAGCGGGCCTTCCTGGTGCAGGTTTCTCAGTGTCAGCGAGGCCTTCCTGGTGAGTGTTTCTCAGTGTCAGCTAGGCCTTCCTGGTGCAGGTTTCTCAGTGTCAGCGATGCCTTCCGGGTGAGTGTTTCTCAGTGTCAGCGGGCCTTCCTGGTGCAGGTTTCTCAGTGTCAGCGGGCCTTCCTGGTGCAGGTTTCTCAGTGTCAACGAGGCCTTCCTGGTGAGTGTTTCTCAGTGTCAGCGAGGACTTCCTGGTGCAGCTTTCGCAGTGGCAGTGAGGCCTCCCTGGTGCAGGTTTCTCAGTGTCAGCGAGGCCTTCCAGGTGCAGCTTTCTCAGTGTCAGCGAAGCCTTCCTGGTGCAAGTTTCTCAGTGTCAGCAAGGCCTTCTGGCCTAGCTTTGTGTCCATGCTATCTAATGGAGCACGTTTTTCTGTGTTCGTTCTTTGGTTGGGCTCAATACTACTTCCCAACTCACGTTGTGTGCTAAATCCCCGGTTTTGTTGCAGCCATAAAGGAACCATGCCCAAAGTGTCAATGAGATGTAAACAGTAATCCAGAACTGAGTCTGCATATCCTCTCTCTCTAAAAGCCCAGACCGCACATTTGCACTGTCAGTCATTCCTTTTTAACAATTTCAATTTAAGGTGAAGAGGTTTGACATATGGAATACTCTTCACCAGAGATCGCAGGGGCTTGGGGAAGGGGGGATTTTAAAGTGAGGGGTAAAGTTACATGAAGCAAACTAAAGTCTTAATTTTGTCGTTTTAATATACATGGATACATTGAGGAATTCAATACGTGAACCCCAGTATGCAATGGCTCAACATGATATCTGAGGCATTGTTGGGTTCATTATGATACTGTTTGAAATCCTTAACTGCTGACCTATCCTGAATATAAGGAAATTGTTGTCTAGGTAACAAGAGAACCGCAGGGAGATGAGACAAAGCATCGGGTCAGGTGTGTGTCCGATCCCCCAAACTCATGAAGAGATTATTGTCAAAGGGTGCAAACATGAGTCTCATAGCTGGTCCATCAGGCTGGTGAAAAATGTGCACCTCACTAAGTCATTGTTGAGCAATTTTCACTGGTGCCAAGTTAATGTTAATGTTAAAGGATATTTGTACCGTGCACTATCACCCCCGGAGTGGTCCCCTGGCGCTCTGGCGGCTCTGAAAAGGGGATTGGGGGGTGAGTTAGTGGGAAAAAGTGCAAGAGAGCAGTGATGTGCCGTTGGCAGCCTCAACCCGGTTAACACTGTTCGCTGGGCTTTGGGTGTTTTCCGGTCGGTAGCCGTCATGTGCTGTTGTGCAAGTCTATGTGTGGTTTGTTTTGTTGTTGCAGTGTAGTGAAGTTTGTGCAGATTGTGTGTTATAAAGTTGTGGTTGTGTTTGGTTAGAGTTTGAGAGGTGTCTGCAGAGGGTGAAATTGTTAGTGGATTGGTTAATTGGCATCGCTGTCTGGAAGCGACATGCTAAACTTCAATATTCCCTCCAGGTGGCGCGCGAGCATCCCCGCACCTACATCCAGATCTGGCACCGGCCGACACCCCCAATGCCTTCCACACATGACACCCACCAACATTCGCAACCATGTGCAAGTATGGTGCCCGCACACCTCTGACAAACCTGTCTGTATGCGAGGTAAGCAAGCGTTCGCGATTCCATCCACACCTGGCCCTGATAGCATTCCCAATCCAGTCCAGACGCGGTATCTGTCAACCATTGCTACTCTACCCAGATGTGGCAATGGTCGGCATTCACAGTCCTATCCAGCTTCTCATGCAGGCTACCGCTCCCAACCGCCGCGAAGTGACTATGTCCAGACGCAGCACCTGCCATCATTCGCAACTCCGTCTGGGCCCGGCGCATGCCAATGTCCACAACTCCGTTCAAGTATGGTAACTGCTAACATTCACAGAATTCCATCCAAGTACGGTACTTGGTAGCGTTCACAGAGTGGGTGAGGTTGGTGGATGGAGTTGGGCAGGGATGCTAATTTCTGTCCTCATGGGGTGTCGCTTGATTCTTATTCGATTTAGCGTTGTCTCTCTTGTTATTGTAGGAGTTTCCTTTAGTCGGTTCTGGGTGTTGTCAGTGTTACCCTAAACTCTGTCAACCTGTTCTTTGTGTTTCCATTTTGTTTAGTTGTTTCATTTTGAAACTGCGGTATTGAAGAGCCAGGTTTTTAGTAGTTTTCTGAATTGAAGGTGGTCTTTGGTGTTTCTAATTTCTTTCGGGAGGTTGTTCCAGGTTTTTGCGGCTAGGTGGGAGAAGGAGGAGTCCCCTAGTTTTTTCTTGAGGTATGGTTTTGGTTCCAGGCGGATTTCATTGCTTGATCTGAGGAGTCTCGTTGGCTTGTATATTGTTATTTTCTTTTGTAGGAATTCGGCTCCATGTCCGCTGATTGCCCTGTGTGTTAAGCACATTGTTTTGAAGGTGATGGGATGTTTGACTGGGAGCTACTGTAGTATTTTTAGTGCTGGAGTGATGTGGTCTCTTCTGGATAGTTTGAGGAGGAGTCTGGCTGCTGCATTTTGGATGCGTTATAGTTTCTTCCGGGGGTATTCTGGCATCCCGAGGTAGAGGCTGTTCTTGACATGATCAGGGTGATGATTGTGAGAGTTTTGTGGGTGAAGGAGAGGAAAGGTATGATTCTTTTTAATGCGTGAAGGAGGAAGACGCATTTCATGATTATTCTGTTTGTTTGTGGTTGTAAGGTTAGGGTGTTGTTGTCCATCATGACTCCCAGATTTTTTACTTCCTTAGATGGTGTGGGAGCAGTTCCGATTTCCGTCGGCCAAGGAGTGTAGGGGGGGGGGTTTTGGATATAATCATGATTTCTGTCTTTCCTGGGTTGATTTTCAAATCGTTGGCGTTCATCCAGTTAAAGACTTCTTTTAGACATTCAATTAGGGTTGAGTGATCGGTTTGAGTGTCTTCGATTTTGTAGAGGATTTGAGTGTCGTCTGCGTATTTGTAGCATGTCATTTTGTATTTTTTGAATATTCTGATTACTGGAGTCTGGTAGATGTTGAACTATAGTGGTGATAGTGAGGATCCCTCTGGTACTCCACAATCGTTAACTCGTGGAGTAGATTTGAAGGGTTTATCCATACAGTTTCTGTTCTGTCTGCTAGGAAAGATTTAGTCCAGAGTAGTGCCATGTCCATTATTCCTATATTTTCCAGTCTTTTGATTATGGTGTCATGGCTAACTGTGTTGAAGGCTTGCGCAGAGGTCGAGCAGAATCAGAGCTGAGGTTGTGTTGGAGCCTGTGTTTGTTTTTAGGTCGTCACAGATGGATAGTAGTGCCGATACTGTTTCTCTTGCGGGTCTGAAACTGACTTGTGCTTGGTCTAGCAAGTGGTGTTTTTCTACATGCTCTTGGGTTAATTTGTATACGTAAGTTTCTAGGAGTTTTTCCGGTTAGGGAATGTTTGAAATCGGTCTGTAGTTGGAGAGGTCTTTCACGTCGCCACTCATGTTTTTTAAAAGCAGTTTATATGCTGATTTGAAAGATCTTGGTACAGTTCCTGTTGTGAGTGAGAGATTTAGGAGGTTTCTGTAGTATTCTGATGGCGTTCCTTGTGCGAGGATTGATTTGTAGATGTCAGGGGGGCGGGCAAGTGTTGAACCCGTAGGTCCTTTAAGACGAGGTAACAGTAGCTGAGATGGATGGGGTTGCAGATCTTACTCATACATCAATAATCAGACCGACTCCGAAAGTTTGCCAAAATCACGGCTGTTTTAATAACACTTGTTAAAACAGGGAGTACAATGGGCATCAACGGACGCCGCACAGCACAATCTCAATACATTTCATTAAAAATTATACGTTTATAACAAAATTTGTCATAAGTGACGTCTTACTACATGGCAAAATAAGAAAACCTACAAGGGGATGTGATAGGCTTAAAGGGAACATCTAAGTATACTTTCTATAAGGGTGGGGATTGTGATTTGTTCTCTAAGGTCAGGTGGACAACTAAGCACATCCCAAGTGCAAGTCATCTTCTGTGTTAGACTAATACACAATGTTCTATGGGCTTCTCAAACTATAGGGCTCCTTGCTATGTGGCCCCCTATAACTGGTTGGCACACTTGTCCCCTTCTGGGATATTCCACTTGCTAGCAGCATGCAAGCTGGTACCCCAGGTGCTGTGGTGTTGGCCTGGTCATGCCTCCCCACCCAATTAGCCCAACATCCACCAGCACTCCTGTGGTTGCCATTCAATTAATGTGTTTGAACTCGGCCTTGTGAAGGCTCACTGTGCCTGAGAATAAAAGGGAGTGAAGTCATGGCATTATCTTCGGGTCTCGGTGTAGCTCAACCCAAAGTCTATTTTCATCTGACCATGTGACTAGAGACCACGTTTTGAGCTCCTTCGTTGTATTTAATACTATTAGATGAAGAAAACCTGGCACTTCTAGTGTTTTTCCATTACACCTCAAACAGGAGCTCGGCTCACTTATCATGTTCATTGTATCTTTTTGGGTAGATAACCAGGCTCTTGGCAACCCTGACTCTTGACACTTGTCCAGGCAAGCCTTCTCGAATCTTTCTTTGCCATTAGCTAGTCTATTCTGCTGCACCACACTTCCAGCCCTTTCATTCACAGGGTCCAAGTTTAATCGAATGCGTCGTGGAACATCCAAATTCTATACATTCCTATATATATATATTGGCGGCACCGCCTGCAGTCTATTCACTAAGTAGCCAGCCTCATGATTACTTCGTCTACTTTCGTTACTCCATCTGTACATCTGTAAAATAGCTTTGCAATTTCTTCAGTGCTTCTCCGCACGTGCAATCTTCATTTCGCTCGAGAAATGTTTTTAATTTGCTACTTTGCCATCAGATTCTATAAGGTCTATATACTTTCTTCATTGGCATCTCTTCCGGGTGCCTCATTTCTGCTTCATGTGACGTGACCAGTCTCCTCTTTCATTCATTTTCACACTTCTTCCGGAACTTCCTTCAGAAGACTGTCATTTCTTCGCGGATACATACAGGGTTTTCTCAATGGATACCTTGTTTCAAGGACTCTTCGCGGTATAGGTACCATTTTTGGTTTTGCGTTGCGCATGTCGCAATTTCCGGCTGCCAACATATAGGCAGAATGGGGGCGGGACTTCTGCTAGAGGTACTTGACTCCTCCTCTACACTATTCTGCATGTTCATTGCACAATCCATCACTGTATAGCGGTGGTATTCAAACATTTTCACTGCAAGCCACCTCTTCAGTGAATTTAGCAATACCTAAATCACCGCCAAATTTCTCGCAGTGAAAGCATCCAATTTATTAATAAAAATGTAAATTAGGTCATCGACCTCGGAATTCTTTTTCTCCGAGATGTTATTACCCCGGGGATCACCAGGGACGTCATTTCATCAAAATTCCAGGGGAACGGAAGTGACATCACATGAACCTTGACCTCTGATGTCATCACAGGAAGTGATGTTGTGTGACCCCACCCCAAAGTGACATCATGGGAAGCAATGGAAGACAACCTTTCACCACTTGACAAAACAGGAAGTGGCATCACATAGCATTGTTTCTAAGTACACTATGAAAAATAGGGTTTACGGTATCACTGTAAACTGATATACATTGCATACAAGAATGGATCACCATATGTATCGTTAATATCAGCGCTTATAGGCCCATGTAACCAAATTACTGTGAATGCAATCAGACGTCCAAGGCCAAACGATGATGTGTTATTATATAGCACTTAGGCTTAAGCACTTCATATACAACCAATATACATACAATATCACCCAACTTGTGTTGGCACTCATTTATCAACCTCAGCAGGAAGAAAGGCTGAATTGACCTTGCCGGGAGTCTAAAGTGCAGCCTGCAGATCACACACACATTGCAGCAGCAAGCTCTCTACCCACTGAGCTATATTACCGGCTATAGCTACCAGAAAACCAACAACTCCAGAATCAAAGAGCCACATGCTGCTGGCCACAGCCTAGGAGCCTCAATTAAAAGAAGAAAAAAAGGGGGTTTTGTCGTTTTCTTTAGGGGTAGCAAGGGAGACCACAGGGGTAGCAAGGGAGACTTCAGGGGTCGCAGTTGCGACACCTGGCAAACCCTAAATGACATCCCCAGGGATCACGCACTGCGGTATTGGTAAGAAAATGACAGGATGTCACATTATGCTCTAGTGAAGGGGTGGCGGGGTGTAGAGGGGGAATCCGTGACGACCGCTCTTGTAAGGCGAGGTTCAGAGACACATACAGCAGTCGATCAACATTACACGCAGTCATCAGTTAAAAACAAAATTGCGCAAACCGACGCAATCACCAGGCAGCTTCCCTTCTACCCTCCAAAATAGATGGGCGTCCCTTCAAGCATACAGATTTAACATTGGTTTCCATGTGCTACGGGCTGACCCAGTGCTCACCTCCTTAAGGAGTGAGATAAACACGCTCTAGACGGAGACTGACGTTATGGCCCATTCCTGGTGTGGGTCAATGAAGCATGATGTGCCTCCGGCACACACTGTAACACACATAATCCTTCCTGTTCACCGTCAGAAACTGAGGAGAAAAGCGGCATGTCACAGCCTAGGGCCATGCAATTCATAATACGGGCAGTCGTCCATATACATATATCCTTTTTATGGACAGAGTGCTCATGTTTTCATGATAAATATGATTTTTAAAATGTGTGTGATGGAGTCCTTTTTTACAAAGAAATCAAAGTGATGCTAAAACACGGTGCAATTTTATAAGTTACTTTTATCAAAACGTAACATTCTAATTTTGGATGTAGTATACCAACATATAACTAGAAACAACTATATTTCAAGATGACGGCTCTGTATGAAAACAAAAAGGCTGACAAATTCAGCACGGTAAATAGTGCAAAAAGGGGTGTGGTTTGAGGGAAAATGGGTGGGAATGGGGGAAAATCACAGATGGGCGTTAAATGGGTGGGGCACATAGCCAAATAACACAAATCATCCTCATATGTCATCTGCACTGAAAAACATTAGTGTCATGCCTGCGCCGCTGGCGCACGCATTGGCAACCATCATGGACAACTTGGTACTCATTTATCCTCCTAATCCTCTGTGAACAACTCCTATTCACGCCTTGGTCTTTTTTTTCCATTTGCTCAACTTTGGTTCTTTCTTGTTTTATTCAATTAACTACATTTCCCATAATGCACCTGGCTACAGTCCTCAATTCCTGGCTATTCTCATTCCTCGTTATTGGGACCACAATCCCCAGAAGCCCTAGCAGCCAGTGCTGCTTCCACCTGCTCAGGGCCAGAGAGGGAGGAGGCAGATTGTCTTCAGGTGTGCGGCTCCAGGTGCTGTCAATTAGCCTGCCTCAGAACAGGGCAGGGCTGTATATAAGCAGCTGCCTGCAGGAGCACAGTGTCTTGCATCTTGAGATCTCCCCGCTCCTGTTTGCCTTGACCCGCTACTTTGCTGTTTCTGTTGCTGCATTTCCCTGTTTTGGATCCAGTGCCCTGCCGGGCTCTCTACTTTGCAGTTGATCACGCTCTGCTGCCTTCCAGCCACCGCCCTTGCCCTGCTGGGCTCTCTACATTGCAGCTGATCACGTTCTGCTTTTTCCAGCCCCCACCTGTGCCTTTCGGGGTTTCCTACCTTGCAGCCGATCTCGCTCCGCTGCTTGCTACCTAACTTTTTCCGCTGGGTTCTCAGCCTGGCTACCTACTACAGTCCTCTGCAGCCCTCTACAGCCAGCGGCCCTGCTCCTCTGGGCTCACTCCTTGCTGCCCTGCTCTTCTGGGCTCCTTGCCTTGCAGCCTGCCTCACTCCAGCTGCCTACAGTCCTTGTCCTCTGGGCTTCCTGCCCTGCAGCCTGCCTCACTCCGGCTGCCTACAGTCCTTGTCCTCTGGGCTCCCTGCCCTACAGCCTGCAACCCTCTGCTGTCTCCAAGCCCTTGTCCTCTGGGCTCCCTACCTTGCAGCCTGCACCTCTTCGCTGCCTACAGCCCGTGTCCTCTGGACTCCCTGCCTTGCGGTTTGCTACACTCCTCTGCAGTACAGCCTGTTTTACACTTAGCTGCCTACAGCCCTGCTCCTCTGGGCTCCCTACCTTGCGGCCCTATTCTTTTGGGCTCTCTGTTTGTCGCCTCCTACTTATCTCTCTCTGTCCTGTTCTTCTGGACTCCCTGCCTTGCAGCCTACTACAGTCCTCCGCAGTCCACTACAGTTTGCCTGCACCTAGTCCCACTCTTGACTGTAGATCTGCTTCCTACTTTGCAGCCCTTCTGTTTTCCTGACTGCTGTTCCCTTGTTCTCTTCCTTGAGTCCTCTGTACTCCACCTTAGGTTATCTACTTCAGTCGAACTGCCTTTCCTTCATTTCCTTCTGCTAGATTGCTCATTGACTTCCTTTTCGCTGGATATATCTGTTCTTGTCTTCTCATGTGTCTTATGCAATCCCTTTGTACAGAGCTTGCCTGTTGGTTTCCGGCAGGCAACCTCTGCCCCTTCGCTTGTCGCGTTTTCAGTGTTACAGACAACCACTGCTGTTGTTCCCAGCCATGGGCATACAGCGTGGGCCTCTGTTATAGCAATCTGTGCAGAAGGCTGGAGTTTCCTAAGGTTCGTGGAACACTCTTTCCCATTTCAGCATACACCCCAAGAGGGAATCCAGTTTGTTTGTACCTTTATATCTTTTGCCCCTTTTGGCTCACAGCTACAGTTTCCTACTCTTCTTTCTTGTTTAACTCCCTGCTGTGTGTGCTTATCTGCTACCTTACTTCGGCACAGCCACCCAAAATCTACCTGGGTACCCTGTGCCACTCTTGACAGAGTGCCATTCCTGACAATTAGACTCTCATTCAAATAACCCTATTTCAAGCTCTTATGTTAAAGCTCTTATTTTAATGACAATAGTTTCAACTTAAAGGTAGCGCTTTCAGCGCCACCTAATCGAAAAACTAAAAAGAGGTATGCAGAGTTTGGTTTTGCTTGGTGTAATTCAGAAGAAAGCAACGAGTTGATTAATCCCTGTCAGCCTTCACTTCTAAATAAGATCAGGCTTTTCATCGACTCAGAGATAATTGGTTCTGTGGTATTCCACAGATGAGCTATACTATACAACTCCCAAAATTAAATGAAGTGACTCTTAGTATTCAATAGTAGATATTATTACACACCTCAATAATATGCATTTTAGCAACTGTGGGTGGAGGAAAATCTGAGTCAACCAGTTTGGGATTCAAACATGTTTCATGTAGATTAAACATAGATTCCTACACCGATCCCCAGTCCACTAAACTGGCTAACCAGTATCACGCGTGTACCTGGAAGCATGAACAGTGGAATTACTAATCCTTCATTGAATCTATAAAAACCAAAACACAAGAACTCTCCCCACTAATTGTCCTTCTCTTTTTTCTCTTAAAAGGTTTTGAAGACGGGCAGGTCGCAGCATCAGGTAAGAAAATAAAGGAGTATTTCAATTTTTCAAAAAACACACTATGCGCGTGCCTATGCCAATGAGGATATGACTGTGTCATTGAATGTGTTTGAGAAATTTCACATCGTTGGCAAGTGATTAAAGGGCCAGACACAATACCAGACTCAACTTCACTTCGATTTATATGAGGGTCTTTACAATGATGGGCAAAGTAATAAACGTGAGTCCGCGAGATTCCAGTCTCCCCCCGTCTCACTAGAAGCTGGGTGTTCTTGTGGACCCTGCCTCATGCAGCCCCTGTGCTTTCCTGCTGCCACTTTAAGAGACTACTGCAAAAACATTTGAATCCGCCTATATTACCAGCAGTGGGCGCATAGCACCGGCGCTTTAGTCCGGCGAGAGTCCAGTCTCTCCCAGCCACACCCAGGTCGCATCTGTGAGCCAGGAGATGTTCGCTGCATCTTCTCAGCTTGAAAGGAGTCCGCTGCCGTTATGTTGCTGAGGCTTCCACCCTGTTGTCGGCATCTGCCACCTCGCCTGGACTCATACATTTGTGCTGCAGAACTCGACAACAACATTGTCTTCCCGGTGGCATGATGGTCGAGCATAGCAGTGCACCTCCGGAATTGGTTGAGGTGAATGTTACGGTTTATAGTCATAATGTAGAAAGTCAAAATGTAGAAAGTCAAAATGTTGAAAAATAAATGTAGAAAAAAAAAAATGTCGAATTTTATTTTATGACGTTTTTTATTCGAAATGGGGGGTTCTCCTCCAACCCCCCCCCTTTTTTTTTTTTTGTTTTACCCATTTTTTTTCCAGACCCCAAAATAAATATATAATTAAAAGAGGGAATTCGACATTTTTTTTTCGACATTTTTTTTTTCCACATTATTGCCATTCTACATTTTATTTTCGACATTTTGACTGACCACCGAATGTTACATCGGCTGCGGCCAAAACATTCATAAAAGCTCCCTTTATGCCACGAGGTGTAACTAATGGCAGTAACAACCTTGATATAACAGATGCAGAGCCGCTCGAATCAGCTATGCAAGAGGTGGAGCAGAGAGTTGTTATTGAGACTGACTCAGCCGTGTGTGAACAAAATCAAGCTAACAAGCAGAATAATGTTTTGCTCATTCAGAGTTTAGTTCAGAGATAAACTCCCACATTACCTTACCCAGAAACCATGACTGTCCTGCCTACATCAGACGATAGGTCGGACGAACTGCGGAATTGTAGTTCGCCAATGTGAAGAGTAATTCCACAGTCAGTGATGTTGCAACCAGTGCCGCAGCCGGTCTCTCCTCCTGTGGTAACTGCCTGGAGGGAAGATTGTGAATCCACAGCGAATGCACACAGACCAAAGTGTCCTGGCAGGAGAAAATCTATACTGCCAATACTATCAGTAGCTTTGGCAGCAAAGATTGCTGACTTCATCAGCACAGAATTCGAAATTAGTACTGAAGGTGCTGGCTGTGGTTGTGCCTTTGTGTCCACATTCCCGTTTTCGGAAACATTGCCCACAACAATAAAATCAATGTTGTCTGAGACATGGACTGGTAGAATGTCTACACCAACAAGAGAGGCCCATCATAAGCCAGCGTTTACCATTAATAACGAAAAATCACTGGCCAAAGAGTTTGACGATTGTGATGCTCGCTTATGTACTACAATGAATGGGCCAGGTCTGGTAGGTGTGTCTCCCTAGATTTGCCCAGCAGTACTTCACAAGAGAAAACAAGAAATTACATCTATTAATTTGCTTCAAATGGAGTCTCTAAGCATAAATTGCGACAAAGTAAATACCACCTCAGTAGGTGCAAACAGTGATAACCCTAAAAAACGGGCACTTAATGACGAGGCTAACATAAAGGTAACTGATCCATCCATCCAGCAAACTGGAGTGGTTGTGAAGGAAAGAAGACCTACAGTGACTTTAATATCTACTCCATTACGAGTGGAATCAGACAGTCCTTCCTATAGCCCCTTGCCTTTAACAGATTCCGAAATCACGGATGACTCCTCTCAAATGAGTGAGCACCGCAATTTCACTCAGCCTAATAATGGTAATGCGCAACTATCAGTGGGGGCTGGCATTCAAATCCATAATAATGTAGTGGCTGCAATGACAATTGATGATAACATCAAGGATAATGTGACACTACTAGCTATGATGCACTCAAAAATTGTATTCTTAGAGGCTTTCACCATTAGGGTTCAAGCTAGGCTTGACCATGAGCCTGAAGCTTCGGCGCTGTGGCAAGCTCGTCTCTGTGATCTAGCAAGTGGTGAGCAGATGGAAAAATCAACAGTGAGGGCTGCGCTAATTGACATGAACAAGTGGATGAGAAAGCAACAACAGGGGTGCCCTAATGAGTGTCGGATATGTCACTGTGTAAAAGAGTGTAAGAGCTCTGAAGCTAACCTGCAAGAGTTATCAACTAGGAACAAAAACAGTGAACCACAGAGTAGTTTAAATAAGAAAGATGCCCCTCAAAGAAAAAAACTAGTAAGAACAAATGTAAATGGGGCAGAGGTGAATGTAACCACGGCTCGACCAGAGGTTAACGGCTGCCACCCTATCGCTTTGTTTGCTGAAGCGGCGCAGTCGCATGTATCCAAAGAGTCTATAGGAGCCGTACATGAGAGCCCGAATAACAAAGCACAGTACGGAAAAGATTTTTCTGCAGGAAACACCACCTTTCTAATTGACAACAAACAGGAAAGTGGTGTGCAGGAGGTTGAGGTGTTCACAATATTCAAGAAGCCACATCAATTTGTTTAAACTGAGCAGTTGAATCATCAAAAACGCTGGATACCGGAACCTCCTAAAAGGAATCTAAAAACTGCAAAAACGGCGTTGGGAATAAGTGCAATGGTTCTCGTGCGTTTTTGAGGAACTTGAACTCCACCTGTACGTTCAAGTCAGTATGAGCCAAATAGAAACAAAAAAAGTCCAGTTAACATGACATCCCGCGACCAACATTTGCAAGACAAGTACATAACTACGATACCATCTAAACTTCTAACAAGGCGTGACATGCTCAATGAATTTTCCCATAAAGATACATGCAACTCTACAAATTTGGAAGACCACGACCTGATAGATGACCTATCTCAATATCTAGAAGGGAATGAAGATACATCAGTGCGAGAATTTAATTTCACTCCCAAGTTCTTGAACACCGGCAAAGATTCATACCCGTAGGACAGATGAGGGTCACCGAACCGTTGCAAAGGACATTTAAGAAAGGTTTGCAACAAGTGGACAGCTCACCAACATTTCAAACTCTTTCACAAAAACTGAGTAACGTGATACCCAATGAACAGCGGTCCCAACAAAAAAGGAATGAAGCCAAACCGGCCATCTTGAATGACTTTAATCTTTGAGCACCACAAGCAAGGCCTTCTCTGGCTACTAACCCTAAGAGCACCGTAAGCAATTCAGGAGGCTCCTATAGAAAAACAGAGAAGATTGAGCTAGAAAAATACATTCTGCAAGAAATGAAGTGAATTTAAATAGGAAAACTGTGATGCTCTTACTCCACTATGTACCTGCTTTGCATATTTTTGGATCAGACGACATCGCGATTGTGGAATATGTGGACGAAACCAGAACTGGCTGGATGATATAACATGTAAAATCCCATATTATCAAAAAAGCTATGTTAGAAGCGAATTTAGCAATGCCACCATTTGGCTTTGAACAACGAGACTACTTACTGTCAGTTATAGTAAGATCTGATAATTAAAACCTCTCCTCAAATCACCGACACAAAGAAATCATCAGGGTGCAACTGGATATGAGTTTAAATGAGGCATCGGATAAGAGAAAACCCCTGCTGAAAGTTACATTTAGAAATAAACACAAGATGCCCTCCCACGCGACTGAGCTTTCCTGTGCTGTTGACCAACTAGAAGGTAATGCCAAGTGGTTGTGGCCAATGAAAATGGCAATAACCTTGAATACCCATTAGCAAGATGCAGTGACTGAAGAAACAAGGGGCAGCTAACTCTCTTGGCACACAAGGTTTTATGCATCTTTACAATGACTCACTGCTGGACGCAAATGGTACGACTATAATATGTTTTCAGCAAACCTGGCTGCAGAGTCCTCCTGTTTGTGATGGAAATTCAATATTCATAAATCCAGCCAAAAAAGAAGGCACACAAGGAATACCTTATGCCAGCTTAATTCCATTGATTAAAAATGAGCAAAATCTGAAGGTGCTTGAGTCTGGTAACCCTAATCCGTTCCTACATTGGACCACTCTTCAACATGATCAATTTGAAAGAAACCATCCAACTCATACAGTGGTGTTAAATCTTTACTGGAATCCGGTTAGGATAGGAACACCGTCTTTCTTACTAATAGTGAGTAATATTATTGTGATGTCCCAATCCTCACATTCTGATTTGTGGAGACTTGAATATAAGGTGTCTCGATATCAAGGGCATACCATTAAATGTAGATATGGCTGAATCATCGATGGTGAACAACAGAAATTACAGATGGTTGCAAATTATGAGTTTGAGAAACCTCTTTATGCTGAATAACAGACAACGGGCAATACACCAGGAAAGAACACATGGAGCAATAATATCCAATCCTCCATAAGTGATTACATATGGACCTCGAGATATTTCCTACATAATATTGCCCGACTGGATATTGTCCAAAGAAATAACAGTGATCACGACTTAATGCGACTTTTGTGGATCCGGTATGGAGTACACCGTCCTTTGCACCAATTAGGAAAAATAACTATAAACCAGGGAGGTAATCGCCTGAAAATCTGCAAAAAAGATATCATGACGCTAACTCGAAGGTATCTGGAAATCTGCCAGAAACATAACTGTGGGCTTTCATATGCTAGCCCTGCTAGCAAACTATAAGGTAGTAAAAACAGGATTTAAACAGCCTTAGATTGAGTGCAAATATCTCTATAGCACAGAGAACAACGGAAAAGCCTACAACGTGACATCAGACATTTAAAAAAGCTTCCACTGACTAAAGCAACAATTGCAAAAAATCACAGAAAACAGCGCTATGAGAACTGGTTAATCAGCTTCAAAATACAGCGGGATCAAGAGCAAGGCGAAAACATGTTAAAAGCAATTTGAAAATAAAACACAAGAGACACCTGGTCGTTGATCAACCACATAACACTCAATAAGCAAGGTCGCTTGAGTAGTGGGGTCACAGAACAAAAATGGGTTGACCATTACTCAAAAGTATTTGCGTCCCTGTCAAACAATGAAATAGCATCAAATCATATGTTGCCTAAGAACTGGGATTTCAAAATTATGAGTGACGACATTAGAGAGGCGATAATACAATTTAACAATTCCAATGCAGCCGAACCAGATGGTCTAACAAACTATCTTGAAAGCCACTCCAGAGCTCTGGTCTAAATTTATAGAGCAATTATACAACTCCATTTTAGCTGCCAGAGAATTACCAAATTCATAGACGTCAGCAATATTTGTACCAATCTTTAAGGACGGAGCAAGAGATTTACCAGAGAATTACAGACCAATAGCCCTGTTGGATCTAATTGGAAAACTATTTGCATCAAAGCTTCAAAAAATGCTGATACAATGGGCAAATATGGCAGAACCTCTGGATCCCAGACAGACAGGATTCACGAAAGGTGTGGGCACTGACCTCAACCTCTTTGTCTTGAACATATTCAAATTACAGTCACTCAAAAACAAATCGAATCTATTCCTTGCATTCATTGACTTAAAACAAGTCTGCAAACGCTACTCACCTTTTACAAGCAAAGAGTTGTCCCAGTAGTGGTGGGGAAGCTGACTTAAACCTCCATTGGAAAACCTGGAGTCTTCTTGAGAGAACGTTTTGGAAAACTACCTTGAAATTGCCAAGAAGTCTACCCGTTGATGCTATTCGAGCTGAATTGGGATTGCAGTCCTTACAATCGATCATACTTTGGAAGTGACTAAAAAATGGAGACTACAGCAATCCCTTACAGTTTTCTTAAACCAATAGCAACAGAAAGCAACTTGTGTCTATTTGTAAGGTGGACTGAAACTTTTCTGGCACATCTATTGTATTTGAATATGTCGCTGCACTCCTTGGTAACAAACCCCTGCTGGGTAAAATCAAAACTAAGAAGATTTGACTGGATTGACACTCTCCACCAAAGAGCGCAATATACATCATTGCAAAATTGTGTTAGAACCGCGTGCATTGGACTGGACTCTGGGATATTCACAAACCTTTCCAAGTTGGTATCACAGAAATCAGTTTCTACGACTAAGGTCAAACCTATATCCAACAAAAGAACCTCTGAACGCTCATAAACAACTGCAAAGCAATGATACCATCTGTTGATTCTGTCAAAATCCTGATAGTATGGAAATAGCAAAACATCTTATGACGGCATGTGCATGTCTAAAGACTGAAAGGATGGCCTTTTTAGTAGCTCACATTAACAATGTAAAGTCTTTAGCACCAGATGAATGGTGGAGTCTATTCCTACTAGGAGAGAATCCTGCTTGTGTCTGTGCTGGTGTGAACATTTTGGATAAGATTTTAGATGTACAAAAAAAGAGGGGTAAATAAGCGAATAAGACGAGTAATAGTTATTCAATCAAAATATTTAATAATAATAATAATTTAGCATTTATATAGCGCTACAAACCCTCGGGTATCTGAGCGCTGCTTATTATTACCCACGGTGTGTGGTGCTCATTTATCGACCTCGGAAGGATGAAAGGCTGAGTTTGGCCCTGCCAGGATTCCAACCTGCGTCAGCAGGCTGTGCACGGATGTCAAAGCGAGCACTCCTACTCGCTGTGCTATCGGACCGGCATTTATCGGCATTTATTGCTTAAGGGAAACTAGTACTAAAACTTGACTTCGTTGGAAACTTGGAACCTGTGTGGAAACCTGTGTGATAAGTGTGTAAAAGATTTTGTAATAAACCACAATAAAAGAAAACAAATGTAATAAACAGGCACAGAGTAAACTCAAGTAACTCACCAGGTTCAACAAGGTGGTGTAGAATATACTACAAATTCAGGGGAGCATTTCCATGATCTGGGATCTTCTCAGGGTTCCCTGCCCTGGTCGAGCCTTTGAATAAAGCTTTATATAATGTTTCTAGTATTAGGCAATGTTCCAGAGCCTCTGCAATTCCTGCCACTTCGGCTTTCTGGGTTACCCACACCCTTCTTCTCTCTTGTCTCAGGGTCTCGTCTCCTGTGTTTCTGGAATTCAGGCTTAAGGGCTTAGTGCACCGGGTTCCATTTCCAAAGTTGGGACCTCTGTCAGTCTATGGCTTTAGGAAGTCTTGTAAAGAACTTCTTCTTCCGTCAGATATTGCAATATTGATTGATTTGTTTTAGCTCCCTGCTAAAACACACTGGTCTTCTCCTGACTGAGTTCCTCGGGACATCTAGACAAGGATGGGTGGGTCCTGGGCAGAGGCCAAGGCAACTCCCAGAGTCCTAGATGGAAGCTATGAGATATGGGGAGATGAGGACAGTGACCAACTACTATTCCAATGGCTCTCTCTCATGAGGTCCCCACTTCTAGACTTGGGAAGTGGCTCCTTCTGCCCTCCTCACTGTGTTAGCACTTTGTGGACACACATTGATGCCCTCAGTCAGCCCAAATACTTTGTTGTCCACCACCTCTGATTCTACTATTCCTACTTCCGTGATCCAACTGTCTATTTCCGTTATACATTGTTTTAGAATCTCTCTGGACCATCTCTTCCAACTCTTTCTCTTTTCTTAGCCACCTCACTTCAGTGCAAATCTACTCCTTTTCCTTACATTCTGTCCCATGTGCCTTACACCTCTAGGCACCTGTCTTCTCACAAGAAATACACTCCAACATTCTTCAATGGCTTAGACACCTGCTTCCCCTCCTGTTCCTCACAACAATTCACCGCCTGATGTTTACTTTACTCCACCTACTGGCGTTCACCTCTCTCCAGCTCTTGATATTCCCTTCTCAATCCCTTCTGATATTCCTCTCTCTTAAAATCCTGGTGTGCCTCTTTCATCCCCTCCCTCCCGATAGTCACCTCTTTTTAGCTCCTGATATTCACCTCTTCTGATATTTACTATCTTTGCCCACCTCTCCCACTAACCTTGCCTTTTGCTTCAGCTCCTCCTCCCAATCCCTGGGCTCCAGCTCACACACTCCTGCTCCAGGTTCAGCTTCTCCTGATCCTTTCTCCAGATTTCTCCAAAGTAACTGGTTCTCTATGCAGCCAACTTGCTGTCCTGGAAACTAACCTTTATATAGAATGTGTGAATATCTCCTCACCTAATGGTTGGAGAGGGTCACCTAAAAGGTTAGAGAATGCTTAGTGTCAGGGGGCTTGGTACATAGGTCTGCATGGAGGATTTATTTAAATGAGCCAGCTGCCATCTTTGAACAAATTGTAGAATGTTCTTTAAGGTGGCTTTCCCTCCCTTTCTGTTGCTGTATGGCTTGCTCCTGCTGAAGTTCATGTTATCTCTCTCCTCTCTCCTTCAGGTTGAACTGTATGTTGTGAACTCCCTTTGAGGGAAGGGAAGGCTGTAAAGTGGTGTTCCCTTAATTGTTTTTAAGAAGGAGAGGGGTTGCACTTCCTTGTGTGTTATGGGCAAAGAGTGCAGGTTCTCCTGGGTCATCCTCCACAGCGCATGAAAAGAAGCTCTGTGGGGGTGTTCAGAACTTTTTATCCATAACCTTGTTGCCGTAAAATGGAATTGCATCCTCTACTCC
Source organism: Ambystoma mexicanum (assembly GCF_040938575.1). Taxonomy (NCBI): domain Eukaryota; kingdom Metazoa; phylum Chordata; class Amphibia; order Caudata; family Ambystomatidae; genus Ambystoma; species Ambystoma mexicanum. The sequence continues at coordinate 812,573,183 of NC_090925.1, read as the reverse complement.
ATCCGGGTCTTCCTTCAGGAGATGAAAGGGTGGTACTGTTTTGGGCCATTTTCTAGCCTAGTCTGGGCCTGATTCGGTTAGTCCATACTCTACCCTTCTCCATTCCGTGGTTGATTCTTCTGGAGCAAATGCAGGTTTTTCATCTCACCCAGTGATGGATTCTGGGAGATTTAGTACTTGGCAATGAGCCCCAGGAAACCTATTGCCTCGTACCCAGGATGTTCCTGTGGTTTATCAGTCCCTTTGTCACTGCTTAAAAGCACAGTAACTTCTGGGGTTCTGATGTGAAGGTCCTAGTAACCATGATGGGGGTAATTGAGGGGGACCAAGAGATCCACCCCATTCAACCCCCAGGCCAGTCCGCTAGTGTGGGAGGGTGTCCGGCCCCCTTGGTCACCACACTAGGTGTCTATTCTATTCTATATATTTTTTGTATAGCACCTCACACCCAAGGACCTCAGGGCGCTGACAAGACTAACAACAAAAACATGTAGGAAGGGTGCTCGAACGATCATGAGAGTTAATCTATATGTTTGTCGAAAAGGAAAGTCGTCATACATTTTTTTTAACTGAGCCATGGAAGGAATTGTCCTAAGTGGAGCAGGGAGGGCATTCCACATCAAGGGAACCCATGCATCAAAACCAGTGCCTCCAAATATATTTAAGTAGAAACGAAAATGGTTCAGCAGAGAGTCTTTGTTAGATCGCAGTGTGTGTCTAACTAATGGATGCCTTCTTAATGTGTGAGCAGAGATATGCCAGGGCGTTACCAACAGGCATTTATACGCCAGAGTGGTAGCCTTGTGTTGCACTCTGTTTCACCGGGAGCCAATGTAGCATCCAACGCGCCTCATACACATGAGCCTTCCGAGTCTGCAGACCGCTCAGACTGCTCTGTTCTGGATAATCTGTAGCCTCCTAAGGCTGGCCTGAGATGTACCAACTGGGAGGCTGTTGCAGTATTCCAGTCTGGTATTTATGATAGCAGAGGCAATCAGTGCCATATTCTTTTATGATTAGTATGGGCGAATTTGACACAGGAGACGAGTGATGTAAGAAAAAGAGGAGCTTAAGCATGACACATATTTATTAAACGTCAGTTGCAAATCGAAATAGACTCCCAGTGTTTTAGCATGTTGAAGAACAGGAATAAGATGGCCCTAGATCAAGAAGTGACTGTATTAAGGGCCCAGCATGTTTAGCCTAATGCCTGTTCCAAGGATAAGGAGCTGTCTTCTTGTGGTTCAAGGCAAGTGAGTTTACTGCTATCCATAAACGAATTGCAGCAAATACCTCATTATCCTTGGAATATGTCCCTGTTAACTCAAGGAGTATCTGGGTGTCATCTGCGTAATTGGCAAATTGCACACCCAAACCATCCAAGAGATTGCATAAGGACCTGGTATAAACGTTAAACAGCAGGGGCGAAAGTCATGAACCCGGCGGACCACCACAGATAAGAGAAACAGGTGAGGATTGCGATTCTTCTTTAACAACTTTTGCTTGTTTTGGCCCTAGAAAGAACTTAAACCAATGAGCGGCACTAGGTGAGAAGTAGTGGTGCCGTGAGTCAGTTCAATCAGCATAGATTCACAGTGGTCCAACCCTGATATACCAGTACAAAAATCCACAAATACGTTTTAAAAATCAAAGCAACTCCTACTCTTCTTGAACTAGTATGGCCAACGTGTAAGATATTGCAACCCTTAGGTGTGGCCATAAAGATGGCCCGGATTGCTGAGTCCTGGAGCCAAGCCTCTGTGATGTCAAGAAGATCAACTTGTGATTCTAGAATGTAATCGGCTAATTCTCCAGCATGACACACAAGCGAGTGGGTGTTTCATAAGACAACTTTCAGAGATGGAGTCGTGGTTGACCTAATAATACGCTCACTGTGCGTTGAAGAGACGCCCTTAGCAGCTTCAGGTGTTTGATCAACACATTCTGCTGACTGTCCCTGCGCTGGTCTACCTATTGTGGGGGTGACCAAGTGCAACTGTGAAGGCTGTAGAGAAATGAGAGGCCCTAGGTGTAGACCTTACAACCGGAGGATCATCCAATCAACGGTGGTGGATAACAGAGAGTGCGGGTGAAGAGTGTTCATAGTCTGTTCAAGACTCGGAGGCTGAAGAAAGATAGCGTGTGGCAATATCTGACCTTATACGACGGTTCCTTTCAAAGGCATGTGGGAGCGCAATGTGAATTTGGGACATGATTCCACAGGTGGGTGACCGGGACAGCTGAACAACAACCACTAAATTAACGTCTGTGGACTAATACGCAAGAAGAACTGCAAGAATAGGGCAGCAGAGCGAGAATTTGAGAAGCACTTATGAGCACAAACCGGCTCTGGCGCAACGGGCAATTAAGAGATATAGGGCGAGGATGACAGAAACAAAGGGCAATGTAGTCCGAGCGCTAATGATAGTGCAAATAGGCAAAATAAGTGCTTTAGAGCAATAAGAGCAGCACAGTCAGTTAAATCACATACAGTGATTCTGGCAATATTAAAGAACTGAACTTGCTGAAATAGTAAAATAATTCTAAAATATCAAAACGTGGCAGCAGGGCAAAATACAATCATTGATATGAAAGGAATACTTGTCCCTAGAATCAGGCAGGGTACTTTGTTCCAGAACACATGTTCCAGTGCTCACAAACAGATTTGTCTGTTCACTGTGCTCACAAAGTTCAAACAGGGCCGGTTTATGACTGGCTGTCTCTTCCACACAGGACCGGTTATGCCGTGGTCACAGCTCTCAAGTATCTCTGTGCTCCACAAAAGAGCCACACTGGTTGCATAATGTTACTTGTTGCTGGCACACCCTTGGGAAAGGGTGGTGTGGACCTGGGGAAGCTCCCTACTCGGCTCCCGGCCCCTGCACCATGTGGCGATACCCAGTCCCTGTGGTCCCCCTATCCTTTACCTCAAGATTAGGACATACTACTTTTTTGTTTGATTTTTTTTTAACTGAAAAATGTTGTCTCACTGTGCAGCCATGGTGGGCCCACGATGGCAACTATACATGATTCCATCATCAGCAAGTCTTGGTGAGGTCTCAGAGACCAAGTGGTTGAAAGTGAAAGAGTCAAGCACTCACTTATAATAACAATTTAAGAGAGGAGCTTAAAAAAACCCAAATTAAATAGTGCTAGCAGACGCGGGTCCAGAACCTTAGAGTAGGCCTTATAAAAGACTGAAGAGAAGCCATCAGGGTCCGGGGCTTTGTTGAGGGGAAGTGAGGCTATCGCTCTAACCACTTCCTCTTTGGATATGTCCTTCTCTAACATTTCTCTTGGTTCGTTATCTTTGGTAGCTGGCAGGCGTCTAGGTACTCCTCCACTGCTGGCCCTTCCAGGTGTTCCGTCCTGTACACCTTCCCATAGAAGTCCACAAATTCCCTCTTGATAGAGCCTATATCTGTTCGTACCTCCCCCTTGGTGGACATTATTCCCATTATAGTCCTCTCTTTGTCCTCCCCCCTGAGCATCCTAGCCAGCAGCCTATCCGCTTTATTACCCCCCACATAGTATTTCTGCTTCAGATGTACAAGTGCCCTTTCAGCTCTGGCTGTTCTTAGTGTGTCTAATTGGCCTTTCACCGTCCTGAATTCCTTCCGCACAACCCCCGTGGGTCTGATCGTCATTTGGAGAGTGAGCGTTTTGAGTTTACCCTCCAATTCTCTCTCCAATTGCCTCTGTTCCCTATCACGTTTTGTCTTAATGGCTATTACTCTACCCTGGATCGTGGCCCCTCCCCAGGAGCATTAGCCACCACCCTGACTCTTCAGTCAACTTTGATCATGAGGATTGCAATCTGCGGGATCTGTTTCTTCTACCGTGCCACTGCCCAAGACCTTCGGGCCTGTGGGCCCCCGACCATTCCTCTGCATCTTTCTCGACTTCTGCGTTGTCCATTCCCAAGCTTTCCTCTTCATGATGCCCGACCCGGCTGTCAGGTCATCCATGGTCGGCAATTCTGCCTCTATCCCCAACGCCTCTGCGACTTCTTCGACCGTGGTGACACTCTTTTGCTGGCCCTCCAGCTCAAACAGAAGACCAAAAGAAAAGATCCACTTGTACTTCTTGTTGCGCCTGGCTAATTCTTGACCCACCAGGCGCATCTGCCTTCTTTTGTTAAGTATAAACTGGGATAGATCTTGAAAAAGGAACACCTCTGCACGGAGGGATGGAGGGATAACGTTGTCTATGGAGGAGGCGAACGTGGTACTTTTGCCAAAGCAAGGGAAGGGCTTGACCCAAAGTGGCTAATATAGGCCGATTGCCATTGTTAACACAGATGCCAAGATTTACACGAAGATCCTGGCTAGAGTCTCTCCTCCCTGGGCTGATTGATCCTGACCAAGCGAGGTTCATACGAGGGCACCAAACCCACGACAACATTCGGAGGGTAACTCATGTCATCGAGAAGGTGAACAAAAAGCGGATGGCAGCCCTAGTAGTGGCGCTGAATGCGGCCAAAGCATTGAATAGAGTCTTTAGTACTCTGCGCAAAATGGGGTTGGGGGAGACCTTCCTTTCACGAATAGAGGCCAATTATTAGACTCCAACCCTACGCCTCCTGATTAATGGCGAGCTGTCCGATCCAGTGAGGGCCTCAAGGGGCACGAAGCAGGGGTGTCCACTTTCTCCGTTATTGTATGCCCTATATTGAGAGCCCCTCCTAAGCAGGATAAGGACCAACCAGGATATTAAAGGCGTTCCATTTGGTGGGAAAGATCATAAGGTCGCTGCGTTTGCAGACGACATGTTGCTGATGGTACCCAACCCGGGGGACTCGTTGGAGGCGGTAGACAAGGAATTGACCCAATTTGGGGAAGTGGCAGGACTGGAAATAAAAAGAAGCAAATCAGAGGTCCTAGGTCTAGGTCCTAGGTCCTAGATCTACGAATGACCCCAGAGGGGGAAAGTGAGGTAAAGGCCAGATCATAGTATACGCGGGCCAAGGACAAATTGAAGTACTTGGGGGTTCTCCTCACAAGAACAACAGAGCAACTCTTTGAGGCCAATTTTCCCCTCCTATGGCTCTGCCAACTAGGATACCAAAGTCCTTTTTCAGATCTCTCCAAAACACATAGGGGCTTTCATTTGGGGTGGGAAAAAGCTGAGACTCCCCTCCAGGCTGATGCAACTACCTATGAAGAAAGGAGGCATTGGAAGTGCAGATCTGATGTCGTATTATTGGGCATCCCAAATTAGAGTGGTCAGGGACTGGTCGAAGGACGATAGGGGAAGAAATGGAAGGAAATGGATAAGGCAATAGTGGGCCCTGGAATAGAGGAGGTCCTCTGGCTCCCCCGGGAAGACATGCCGCAAAACATGTACTGCAGCTCCATTGAAGCTCTGGTGGTCAATACATGGGATGTAGTCACAAAGCATTCTAAAATAACTATGTTTCCTTCACCGCTTACCCCGATATTTGGGAACCCTCAGTTCGCGGAAGGGCGGGAGGGGAGGGGGTTCGACAAGTGGCAAGCTGGGGGATGCAGCAAGCTGCGTGACCTGTTCGAAGGGGGAGGGATAAAGGAGTTCACTCAATGTAAAAGTAATTTTGGGGTAGGGGAGGAGGCATGATTTCAATATGCACAACTGAGGCATTTGGCCCCAAGCCCCAGGATTAAGTCGGCAGCAACGCGTCCGCTGACCCCCTTTGAGAAATGTATGACCACTAGCTCGGGAATAAACATTTGGTTGGGGATCTGTACAGGCTTATTAAAGAAGGGGAAGGGGTTGGGACGTGAAAGTTCATGTACAAATGGGAGAAAGAGGTTGGTCAGGAGATTGAGCTAGAGCAATGGTCCTCCCTTTGGGTGAATATTCCTAGGCGGGCCTTCTCGTTACAGATCCAGGACATTTGGCTGAAATGAATGTTTCAATGGCATCTTACTCCCTGCAGGCTGAAGCGAATGTGTAGGTCGGCCTCTGGGCAATGTTCAAGGGGATGCATGGATGCGGGGATGCAGGGAGGAGGGTTCCTGGATGCACATTTGTTAGGGATGCCCCCTAATAGGGGCGTTTTGAAATATGATCCAGGAAGCAGTAAGGGATTCACTGGGCGTGGAGAAAAAGCCGAATTTGGGGTTGTTCATAATGGGGCTTGACTGGGAATTAGAAAAGCTAGCTTCAAAGGGCCAGCGGAAAGTTTACGTCATCCTGGTTGTGGCTGGAGCGCTACTGGTGGCACAGAAATGCAAAGCAAAAGATCCACCAACGGAGCACGAATGGGTGGCCAAAATGTGGAATTTTGTGGCACTGGAGAAAGTTACTTATGAGTTATGGGGTGATCATGCTAAATTATTGGCAGACTGGGACTTGGTCTTGCAATTTCTCATGAAGGACTACAAGCGTGTGTGGTGGCCGAAGAAAGCCCAGCTGTTGGGACTGACATGAGGAACACCCCACACTACAGGTGGGGATGGGCTAGGGATGAGAGAATTGGACTAAGAAAAGGTGAGAGGTAGGAGAGGTTCTCAGGCATCACAGCAGAGCGGACTGTACCGATCCGGGGAGGGGGGTGGGGTTGGAGGGTTAGTTGTTGGGGGTGAGGGGGGGGGGGCAGTTTGCTTGTTGTTGTGATTTTTAGGAAAATGCCAACAAAAATGTTTTTGAAAAGATTTACCTTAAAAATGCAGCACTGACACACCCAAAACTGCGTCCAACCAAAGCACCACCCTATCGCCTGTCCTGACATCCAAATCAACCAGCACCTTGTTTGTCATTCTTGTGCCTTTTCTCTCAAATCAGCCACTCCTGTTCACCTAAACCAGATCACATTCAGTGCACAGCAAAAGCAATTCTGCTGGAGCAAATCAAATTCCAAAAGGGCAAAGCCTCCTCACCAGCACCTAGTGCTGACCTAAACCATATGTTCCTTCAGTGCAGTTTCCTGATCCCTCTTCCCTGCGCTCCTTCCAGGGATGGTCTATCTAAACTTAATTGGAGCAATAGGTTCATTTGAAGGCGAGCGCAAATAAGAAAGAGCGGTGACATAAGCTATTATTACCGTGTGCCTCCATCTGGACACATTACTGAGGGATGCACACAATGTGTGTCAAGTGGTCACATTTGGCCTTTTCAGCTGTGGCGAAAATCCATAAGATTTCAAATCTGCCAGACACAGAAATGCCCAGATTCCCCTTGGCATCCACATGCGGCGTCCACCCGGAGCCCCCTTTGCATCAGGTTTGTGGAGACAATGCTCCATGCCAGGGAGTTGCCAGTGCCACAACAAAGAACAAGAAAGGGACTGTGCTGAAAGAACTGCTGGTAGCAGTTGATATACAGTGGTCACTTAGGAGTTCATCCTTCATTAAAGGGGAGACATACCCTGCTATGATGCTAGTGCACCCCGCGGTGCCAAGGCTCACACTGCTTCAGGGCAAAGGAAACAGTAATGGCCTTTGGGAAGTATACCTTGATATAGAGTGGCTCTTCTGTGGTCGGTGTTTGGTAGTGCTTGTGCCACTTGGGTAGCTAGGGTGTGGGCCATGTGTGTGGTGGTGGCAGGGCTACAAGGTGGTGAGAGTGGTAAGGAAAGGGTTGGGATCTAAGAGGGTAGGATAATGAATGAACTGGTTTTCAAGCAAGGGCAGAGAAGAGGAGTGAAGTTCATGGTTGTAATGAGTTCTCCGACAGATATGCTCTGGTTGCATTAATACTCTGCTTGCATTACAGTTATGGGCAGAGGTTTTCTCCTCTGGGAACAATTATTAGCATAATAACTGTGCTTGCGAAAATATCCTGGCATTATTTCTCTCCACTTGGAACAATTCCTTCCATTCGCCTTCTGCTTGCACTGCAATTCCTGGCATAGCTGCTTTCCTCCAATAGAACCTACTGGCATAATTCCACTTCTTGCATAAACATTCCTGACATTGCTCTCCACTTGGCACAATATTTTGGCATAATTGCTCTCCCCACAATACAATTCCAGGACAAACCTTCTCTTCAGGAGCTCGGGACAATTTGAGCTTCACTTTAACACTATAGACCTCATGATGCTTTTGACATAAAGTCATAATTGGCACCATTTCTGATTAAACATGAGCAGGCAGGAAATCACTCATTTCCCTAGGTCATTGGCTGGATTGGTGCAATGGCAGTACATTATTGTAAAAGGAAAGTTGCAAATATGACCACTACTCACTGGGCACACGAAATACCATTGCAATTTACATCTTGTGGGGCACTGCTTCTTGTGTATGATTGCCTGCATTTTTGTTTCTTACTAGTTTGTGGGACGCCTGTTATTTCAAGTCGCATCGTTGGGGGACAGAATGCACAGGCTGGAGAATGGCCCTGGCAGATCAGTTTGCAGAAAAGTGGGAGCCACATCTGCGGCGGGTCCCTAATCAGCAATAATTGGGTTGTCTCAGCGGCTCACTGCTTTGCAAAGTAAGTACCACCATCTGGCATTGTGACCCTAACCAAATCATTCACCTAAACATTTGTATGGCCCAGGCTATCTGAAATGTGAGCATTCAGGACACCCTACAAGGAGCCACAACTACCCCTCCCCTTTACCTGTATACCTTACACACCCACCTTACTACCACCCATACCTGCATATTCTGCTATTGTAAGTAAGATGTATTCCTGTACCCTGTCTATAAATATGATCTATCTGTATATACCTTTTGTATTTAATACCTGTATGTAAATATTAATGCTGTGTAACTAAGCGTTGCATATTCTTGTAACTGCTGCGCCCTGTTACCCTAGGGTATGTTTGCGCATCAGAAATAATAAAACAAACAAACAAACAAATAGAGATCCACACACCACAGAAGAAGCTGATGACGATTGTGATGGTGTGAGCGCTGTGTCTTCTTTCCTCTCCCATATTTATTAATGCAAGTGGTGAGAGTGCAGAGTGCATATGTTGTTTACAAGTGTGGTAAATCAGATTCAGGAGGCAGATCAGAGGTCATGGCAAAACAGTCAAGTTTTTATTGACCTTCAGAAGAACACCTATTCTAACCCTAGTCCTAATGCAGATCGTGACCCTATTTAAAAAGGAAGAATAACTAGTGCTAGTCATAATTGCTTCAAAAAGTATACCGTCCTCGGTCCCAAAAGCTTGATCTAATCTAAATACTGGCCCTGCCGCAAATGATATGATAGTTTATTTGTATAACGCCTATACACAATGGGCCTCATTACAATAGTGGCGGTACAGTGATAACAGGGGCGGTAGTGCTGCTGGCGCTGTTATCACTGTACCGCCACATTACGAGTTCTGCATGCCTGATCAAACCGGGCATGCAGAGCGGCATCCGTGAGCAGAACAGGATGGTAGCAACGGTACTGTTCATACCATCCTCCCCATTCCTACCATCCTCCCCATTCCCATTGAGCCCTATGGGGGCTCAAATGGCAATGGGGACGTACCGGCTCTGGGTCCTGCGAAAGGGGAATTACCGGGCCCGCCCAGGTTGAAATGGCCCAGTAATTCCCCTTTCGCGGGACCCAGAGCCTGACCCGGGTTTGGGGCTAGCCATGCCCTTATTAAGGGCATGGCTACCTCTAACCTCGTAACGAGGCCCAATGTGTTTCAAAGCGCTTCAAGGCAAGGGAGGGAACATGGGAAAAATACAAACAGTGAACTTTCTTACAAGGCTTTGAACAATAAGAATGTGAAATGTACTATCGTACTCGGCCTGGTGACATTTCAGATAGTGCAAGAGCTAAGACACAGATAAGGGAGGGAGGAGATTGGTGGGAAGGGAAAGGGAACAGACAGGCGTCTGACTCGCCAGGCCTGACGACATTTCTGATAGAGCCAGAGGATTACAAGAGGAGTGGGTGAGGGGGAGGAGAAGGAAGGAGAGGAACAAAACAAGCGACTATCATACTAGGCCTGATGACATTTCAGATAGTGCTAGAGAGGAAGTGGGATGAAGAGAAACGAGAGGGGGGGTGGGAGACAAACAATGTAGCTTTCATACTATGTCCGAGGACAATTCTGATAGAGTAAAGAAGGGAAAGGGGAATGGAGAGAGGGAAAAGGAAGAAGGGGAAAAGGGGAGAGAACAGAGTGAGCAGTGAGAAAGAGTGGAGAGGCAAGTGGGGGGAGACTAATGCAGTTGCATTAATACAAGAAGGCAAACATAAAGTGAAACAGAACAGGTTTTCCACAGTGAGTTTCCTTCAATGGCTGAAGTGGTGGCTGGTTTCTGGCCCCCAACTCAGTTGTCAACTATAGTCTTCCAGGCCTTGCACCTGGTGGGACTGTTCAAAGTTTGTACAATAATGGCTTTCATGACTCTCTGTTTTTTGAGGATAGCCGTCTTTAATGGGCTTATTACAAGTACAGTGGTGCAGGAAAAAACGAGTTACCACTGCACTCCTGTATTACAACTTTGGTGGTGAGGTGGAGGAAAAATCTCCAGCAAAATGCTGCAGGTAATTCTGCCCCCTTACTGCCAAAAACAGCCAAATGGGCAGAATTGCCACCAGCGGTAATTCTGCCAAAATCCCCAGGGAGTTCTGTGGACTCCATAAAAGGGAACTAACACCGCTATACAACCACTTGTAATCTGGCAGTAATTTCGCCAGACCATGTGCCAGCAATGTTAAGTCCGTTTGGTGGTATTATGGCAGATTTACCACCGGGATACCACCAAACTTGTAAAAAGGCCCTTTGTCTTTAATACTGGGATGGTAAGTCCTTGACTCTCTAGTATGGATTCTTTCACACAAGCTTGGGTTTGTGTATTTCTTGCCCCGTCTTGGGGCTGTTTGGCTTTCACACTGCCAAGGGTTCTTGGGCATCTCACCCAATCGTGGGACTTTGTATCTTTCACCCCTTCCTGGGGTCCGCTGCCCTTTACCCTGCCAAGGGCTATCAGGTTTCTCACCCCGCCATGGGACATTGTATCTTTCAACCTTTCCTGGGGTTGGCTGGCTTTTACCATGCTAATGGCACTGAAGTTACTCAGCCCGTTTTGGGATATTGTTTTTGTCAGCATTTCTTGGGTTCACCTGGTGTTTATCCTGCCAAGGGATCTCAGCTTTTTGTCCCTGTCATGGGGTATTGCCAGAACTTCACACCCTCCTCCCAGGAACGGTTGTATACCTTCTGTCTTGTGGCCGGTGCGTTCCTTGGAGGTCGCTGTCGCTATCGCAGGACTGTGGGTTGATATCTCCATTTACTCCCCCTGTGACAAACAAACTTGGTCCGCCGCACAAACTTGGCCTGGGACTCTGCCCATGTGGTCAGGGAAAGGCAGACGCTTCGAGGATCACATTGAGTGGGGGGACCAGGTCAGGCAGACTGAGATATTCCCTTATAAAACTTTCCTTGTAATCCCAATTTATTAATGGCATGTTGCCAAACAAAAGGAGTACAGAGTACAAAAGTATCATAATCCCAGGAGTACTGGGAAGAAAAAGGGGGCTGAAGAGCGGTACAGGCCGGAAGGTCAGACAATTAGGCTTAACGGTCCACACCTGAGGAAGGCTGAGAGGCTTAAAAGCTCTCCCAGGTGCAGACCAGTAGAAACCGTTGTGGTTGGAGAAGTAGTAGCAGTTGTAGCAGCAGAAGTACTTGCTTGGGCAGAATAAAGAAGCTAACACGTTGCTGGCGAAATCCACAGAAGTAGGAGGAAAGCAGGGATGCCGGGATTTGTCATCCACTTATTCCAGATTCCAATCCTGAGTTGGTTAATTTCCCCCAGAGTCTGGATTGCAGAGGTTGCGCAGTGTGAAGTCTGAAATCTTTCCCACCTGTGAACCTAATTGCAGAGTTTTCGCAGCGAGAAGCGTGCAGCAGACCATGTCTGGAGGCTGGCGTGATGCAGGGGGTTGTGGTGAGCCGAACTCCGTGCCTGTGACCGCAGCTTGCAGATAGGAGCATGCCAGGTCAAGAAAACACCTGTGGTAGACACCCTGCAGCCTGTGACAGAGGCCAGGGAGCCGGTGAGTGTTGTCACACATTCTCAAGCCTTCAGGCAGTGCAGGCTGGCAACTGTAACCAGTTGCTTTTCATACGTGAAGGAGTGAAATTGAATAAAGCTGACCAAAGTGTGTCAGACAATCGAGTGCAACAAATGTAGCACACACTTATCAGCAAATACGCTGTGGAGGAAAGTTTATGCCTAATAAGTTTTCAAGACATCTTTAACAACGTTAAGAATGGTCACATGCAGTTAAAAGTGACTTTAAAACAAATACCAAGTTTCGGTAAAGACCTGAAAACATTGTATCTTGTTAACCAATTATTACACCTCTATAATGTGAACAGGAAAGAACGAACAAGCATTTCCCTAAATCAAGAGGTGAGAAAGTATTGCCCTTAGCCAAAAGAGACTGAAATATTGGTTCCTTTGGGAATAACCAAAGGAACTACCAAAGAAAATGGTGCTGATATAACATCTTTTAAAGGTAGAGCTTGTACATGAATGACTATGGTGTGGGAGACCCCATTATTGGTCAGAAACATGCATTGTTAAAGGTAATAAAGGTTGAATTGGAAGATACTTGGTGGGTGGCTGAACAAAAGACAAGACTGTTGTGAGAAACCTGAGGGTATTCTCACTCCTACTCCACCTGCATCCTCTTCACAGGTCACAAGGGAAAGGCCATTGTGTTTCGATCCTGACCCTGGAGTTGTAGAAGCGAGGGAAGATCAGCTTGGTGGAGGGTCCTTGGGGATTTGGAGTGGGGTGCCCACAGACGAGACATGGTGTCCCCCATTTTCCTATTGAAGACCAACCTAACCCTTCCCCAGCTTTTATAGGCTAGGGTAAACCAGCTCCCCTCATTTCCCCACATTTTACCTCTGACAGTACTGGGACGAGGAAGAGGCAACAAAGTAATGAACACTAAACCCATTTCGTGCCTGCAGAGTATTGTAAGGGTCAGGCATGTTCCTTCAATTATAATCAGGCAAACCCAAGTGAGACTCCACACCTGCAACATGTCAAGTGGTTGTAGGTGTATATAGGGAGACCATTGGAGCAGCAAGAGGGGCAAAATGTAGGCCTGTGTGGGAGAAACCAACAGGGGACCCTTTTCAAAAGGATGCAGCCGTGGTGGGACAAGAGGAGGAGCCAGTATGCTGGCCAAAATCCCAGAGGACCTGTGGAGCCCAAGGCAAGTCGGCCATTAGGCTGCCACAGGTGTAGGAACCTCCATGTTGAAGAACTAGCAGCTGGAGCTGCGAGCAAGCAGGAAGGAGAGAGGATGCGTCTGAGTCCTTGCAGAAGCAGTGGAGTTCCTGGCATGTGCAAGCCAGCACCCGGGCGTGCGAGCGGGACTTGCAGAGGCTGGCTCACTGGCCTGAAAAGCAGAAAGGAAGCGGCAGGAGCCACCGGAGAGGAACGCTGAGGACTGGTGAGTGTCGGGGAAAGCCACTCAAAAGCCGGGGCACTAAGTATATTGAATACCAAACTGAATGAAAGTTGGAAACTAAGCACACTGAATACCGAACTGAATGAAAATCTGAAACTAGGTATATTGAATACCGAATTGAATGAAAATCTGAAACTAAGCATATTAAATCCCGAATTGAATGAAAATCTGAAATTAAGCATATTTAATCCTGAGCCGAATGAAAATATGAAACTTAGCACATTGATTATCAAACTGACTAAAACTTTATAGTTAAGGTTAGTAGCTGATGAAAGTCAAAAGGGGAAATGCCCAGGTAAAAGCAATCTACAGAAAGGAGAGCAAGTGTGAAAGAGTGCAACAGAAGGTGGGGCAGGAAAATGACCACCATTAAGTAAACTTTATACATGAATACAGTACGGAAAGGACAAAGACTGTCAAGAGGTGTGTGACACGTTATGGCCAAGCCAAGAGGCTAACCAGTAGAAGCCAGGAGCGTTTACAGCTGCCCATAAAGCAAAGAGGCTGATAAGGAAAAACTACTACGTTTATGTGAGTCTGTTGTGCACCGGGGCAGGCGCAGAAAAACCTGTGTGGGCTGAAGTACCAAGGGTGTTCCTGGTTGCGCGACCTGTGAGGAGTACACTGTGTGGTCTGACAACTGCGCCTAGACTAGTGAGCTTTAAATTGTGAAAACCAAAGACATTATTGAGCAGATAAAATTAAGTTGGTGAAAAGGACGCCAACCAGATGGCACTCGTGTTGGGTGTTAACAGTGAAGAGAAGTATTGTGAACTGTGAACCCTCAAGAAACTGTACATCATGGAACAAACAAAGGAGAAGCACTGCATGTGTACTGGTGATGTGATCCAGAAAGAGGGTCAGGTTGACCTACAATTGAGTTGAACTGTGAAAGACTGAAACAAATATTAGGTAATACGTTGAAAGTATTGGGGAAGAAAACCGCAAGACCTGTTGAACTGCAAATACTGCCTTGAGGGTGAAGCCTCAAGACCCTTTTCTTTTGAACTTGAGAAAGGTAATCTTGAGACGTTTGTGGAACTTACTTGAACTTGGGGAAGGGGAGCTGAAGAGGAAGCTAAGAGGTGGCAGAAGCTCAGAACTTTACGTTGACCGCTATTTCTTTTATTATTGACATCCCTACACAGTGGTTAGCTATAGCTATAGTTGTGAGGGCAAGAATAGGTTTTGGACACAGACAGACTTTTAAATTGAACCCTTTGACTCTGACTTTCGTTAGGTTTGTTTAGGAAGGGAAATCCCACCTTAGCATAGGGCAAGTTAGACCTTTTACCATCCTGACATTTGATTTAATAAACGATTTTATTTTGAACTTTGAATCTGTTGTCTTTGTCCTGCTTCATGATGTCTTCACACTATTTACAAGTAGTCCTAGAAGGTGGTGTTAACAAGGAGGCAAAGTCACCGCTTGTTTAGCAGAGCTAAGAGGGCATTGTTGAAATTATCTTCATTAAAACGTTTTACAGAAATGTCAGAGCTGTTTAAAGTGGAAAAAGTGGTTGCGTTTAAACGCAGAAGAGTGTGTGGTGCACACTTGAAGTACTTAGGTCTGGCAGGAGAGTGGACCAGACAGCAGCACAGGCAGAAGACTGTGAGTGGATCACCCCTTGAAAATGTGAAGCTGTTGTATTTCATGGTCCCAGAAGAAAGGCACTATGAGAAAATTCTTATGTTTCCTGGTGCCAAGAGGAAAGCACTGTGAAGCAAACCTAGTGTTTCATGGTGCCAAGGAGAGAGCACTGTGACATTTTCTGAGGAAGCCAGAGTGCTTCATGGTGCCAAGGAGGAGGCACTGTGAACGTTTCTTGAGGAAGCTGGAGTGGTTCAAGGTGCCAAGGAGGAGGCACTTGATCCTTTCTGAGTCAAGACATTCTTTTGTTACATGGCATTGCAAGAGGAGTAGTGCATTTTTGTTTAAATTACTTTTTGAACTATATATCCTGGGAAGAAGGATCTTCTCTGAGGTGAACTGTGAAGTGTTTAACGTTTCATACAATCCAAATAGACTTTACCAGGACTGTGTTGGAACTCTGTTTCAACCTGGATTTCCTTCATGTTTTGTGTTGAACCTGGCTTTGACTTAAAACCTGGGGAAGGAGAATTCACTCAGGTTATGAACATCAAATTCAAAGGAGTTACACATACAAGTGTTTAACTTACAAATTGCCATACACTTTCTTGTTTAGGCTATTGTATAAGTGTGAGGGCCAGAAATGTTATGTTAGAGTTTTTCCTTAGTATATTCAAAGTGGGAAATCCCTGTTAGAGTGGGGCAAGATATATGTTGGATTTATACGTTTGGTTTAATAAAATGGTGTTGTTTGAAAAACCCTATAAAATGTGTCTGCCCCATATTTCTGACCCCTCACACCACATTAGTTTTCTGCTTTGGCCTCCTTGTCAGCCGCAGGTTCACTGGCTCATCAGTGCCGTAGACTGCAGGCGCCAGATCCCCCCTTATCGGTTGGACAGTGCTTTACCGTCTGTTCGGTTGAGCCTGACTGGCTGCAGACCAAACTGCAATCAACAGCGTTCCACCTCTTTTTCTACTCCAGTCGATGACTTCTGCGTCGGTCTGCTTCTTAGCTCAGTCTTCGAGGTGGATGTTCCTCCTCATGGATCGCTCTGCTGGACACCTGCTTCAAGGTCTGACCCTTCAGATGTGGATCCTTTGGCTCTTTCAATACTTCAGATGCAGCAACATGGAATGCTCCATTGATATTTTGTTTCTGACCTTTATGTTCGACACCCGTTACGAGAAACTATCCTAGCCACTTCCGAAAGTTTGCAAGTACAAACATGTTGTTCAATCTCAATATAGCCAACAAACACATGGTACGTTTCACATGAGGAAGAATGAATACAATCCCTTTCTTGGGACACCTTATTCACAAAGCGGGAGTCGCTCCTAGTAGGATCCATTTGACCTTTCCCCTAGAGGATTTTAAGCTTAGCAGGATCACCTCACTAGTCCCAAAGGGGGTTGCTCCCCCTTAGGGAAAATTGACACTTTCCCTTGGTTCATCACACAAGCATGCTTTTCGAAAACAGGGTGCACCCTGCAATGTTAGCTGGTGATTTGTTTCACAGAAGGGACATAAATATTTCCCAGTAATGAGCATGAGCTACTGAGCATAGCAAGGACTCCCCAACCAACAGGTTTCCGGGGGTCCCCACTGCCAAGAATGTATTTTTAAATAGTACGTTAAAATGATGAGTTTAGTAGCACACATACTGTGAAACATTGCTTACAATTTACCATTGGTTCTGTAGAGTACATATGAAAAATATTGGAATCGTTTCTAGATAACCAACTGTACACAGGCACATTTTACAAGACATTTTCATGTTGGCTTTTACCCAGTGTATGCCAACTTGTTCACTGTAAAACACTTCATGATTTCTGTCCCCCAATATATGCAAGCATTTTACCACTGCAAGAAGGCATTTTCATGCTGATTGTGGCAATATATGCCAGTATTGCCACCATAACAACACATTCATGTTGACCTTCTTCGATAAGGCCAGTATTGTAACAGAAAGAATCTAGTCATGTTGGATAAACCCAATAATGCCACTGTAAGAACACAATCCTGGTGTCTGTACCCACTAATGCCAATGTTGCAACTGGAAGAAGACATTGCCATGGTGGATGTCTACACATATGCATTTATTTCCACTGTAAGAAAACAGCATCATTATCTGTGCAATAGAATGTCAATATTGCCACTGTAAGATGACATTACCATACTGGCTGTGGAAATACATGCCAGTATTCCAACTGTAAGAAATGCTCATGTTGGCTGTAACCAATAAGGCCAGTATTGGCCCTGTAATTTGACATTGTCTGCCATGGTACTGCCAATAGATGCCAGTATTGTCACTATAAGAAAACACTCAAGTTGGCTATGTTCAATAGTGACAGTATTACCTCAAGAAGACATTGGGTCTAATTCCAAGGAAGCCGTTAAGCCGACAGTCATGCCAGTGGCTTACGGGCAACCTCGCCTTACCGTTTCCGCAACCCGATATCCCAGTATTTCTAGGATATTACAGGCTGCGGAGTAACAGTAAGTTCCCATTCCCGACTCCATGGGAAGGGAAACCACTGAAGTACTGGCACCGTTGTTAATGGTGCCAGTGCTTCAGTGAATTATATGCTGGTATTGGCCTGAACTACCGACAGGTCAGGCCTGCGGGTAGTTCACTGCTCCTATTGGCAGACTCAGATAATGCCTGTCCAGAAAAGGTGCCGGTACACATTGGCATACTCATAATGAAGCCCATTGTCATGCTGATTGAATCAATAAATAGTTGTCATGATTACTGCCCCTCATGTCCCCAGCCCTCCAAGATGCCAGGCTGGAGTAAGGCCACGATCACCTACATGGCCCTCAAGGGCCTCTCCATCCCTCCAAAGACCCACTTGGAGTCAGACTTGGCGCTTGTGGCACCAGACTCACTCACTCCCATAGGATAACATTGGGGATTGGACTTGTAGTGCATTGATGGGGACAAGATGGATGCCCCCACATATTTCGGTTCCCAGAACTGCATGTGCAGTCTAGTCTTTTGGGTGTGGTTCAGCCCAGAGACACCTGGGATACCCAGAGACTATTTAAGCCACGCCCAGGCTGAGAAACATGCTTTGTGTTTTCTGCACCTGCCGCGTGACACTCACCGTGTTCCGATCGGTCTCCAGTAGGCCTGCATCTTTCTTCTGCGCTCAGCTCCTGCAAGAACAAGAACACTGTTAGGAACAGCCTTACCTTGCAGCGCTTCTTCCCATCATTCATCGCTTCTTCTGTTGTGCAGGCATCTTCGGCGGTGTCATTTCCATCCCGGCACGCCGCTTCCTAAGGGAAAGGGAAAAGAACAGAAAAAAGGCATTAGTAAGCATTCAGCAAATTTTTGCTTATTTTTAAAGACTGTACGAGCTTCAAACGCTTACCTGAATCCCAGCCGCTCTGGCGGAACTCTGTCTCCAGAACTTCTCATCCATCTGCAAGAGGGAAAAGACACTCCAGGTTAGCATGGAAACATCTAGAGGCGCCGCATACAGCGCTTACTCACCGCATTTCTTCTTCATAACCGGCATCCACACTGAAAACGACATGGCACATAAAAGACACAGAAAAAGAACTCAGTTCAATGCAAATACGAAAGGGTCGCATCGCTCATCGCGCTCTCACTCACCTTCAGCGCTACTCATCTCAGCAGCACGTCGCCATCCCCGGATGCCGGCCATCATCTAAGGAAGGAAAGGAACAAAGTTAGAGAACTGTTCAAAAGACTCATTATACTTACCTGTCAGACTCTTGCCATTGAAGTAACTAGGCAGCAACGAGCCTGCATCAATCAACGCGCCCCTGCGCTGAAAGCAGGATGGAGAGCACACTTTCCAAGAAAACAAGGCCCAGTCTCCAGTCGAGTAGACTCCAGGGAATGGTTCGAGGTCGTAAGAGGTCAGAACAGGCTGAGTGACGTCCCCGTGGATACCAGGTGAGCGTTACAGAACACAAAGCCTCACATCAAAATCCACCTGGGCGTCATGGAAATGTCAGAAACCGACCAGTTATCCCACATGTTGGGGCAGCTACGTTCCGAAGTACATGCAGCCAGGCAGGAGACCAACACCCTGAGAAGAGAGCTGATAGTAGCCAAAGAACGCACTGATGATTTAAGCCGGCAACTTCTCCAGTCACAAGCAGGGCATGCACCATTGCCGGGAAACGTGCCCTCGATGCCAGCACCATCAGCCAATCCCGTTCAGATAACCCTTCCTGGGGCAGTTCCCTTGGCCCCGCCTGAACGATTTACGGGGGATCCCAAGAGGTTGCAATGTTCATGAACCAGTGCCGCCTGCACTTCCTTTGTAGACCAGGGGCCTTTCCGAATGACCAATCACAGGTCGCTTCTGTGCTATCCTACCAGAGTGGTAGCACCGCGGACTGGTCTGTACCCTTTGTGGCCCAAGACGATCCTTTGCTGCATGACTTCAGGGACTTTCAGCAGGAGATGGAAAAGCTGTTCGCCCGTCGTACTCATGGGCAGGCATTAGACAACAAACTTCTGTCCCTACGCCAAGGGAATCAAGACCTATTAACATACATAGCCATGTTCAATAGACTCGTAGTTGAAGCAGAATGGCCAGTGGAGAAGAGAACCACGTTATTTCATCAGGGGTTGCGGGAGGAGCTCAAGGATGTTCTTGCACAAGTAGTGAACCCCCCAAAAGACTGCTCAGAATTCATTGACCTTGTTGTTCAACTGGATCATAGGTTGCAGTACCGAAGAGCAGATCGAACCAGACCGGACCCTCGCCCTATGTATGTGCGTTCAAAATACAATATTGCCCGCACAACGGAAGGTTCAGGAGAACCAATGCAAATCGGGTAGGTCAGATCCCCCTTGACTAAAGCGGAAAGGGATAAAAGGAGACAACAGCAGTTATGTCTGTACTGTGGAAGGTCAGGTCATTGTCCTGTGAAGCCACCGAGGAGGACGGTAGGGGCCACGGACAAGGAAAATACTATCAAAGAATCGGACAACTCCCCAGCCCGGCAAGTGTAGGGGTCCACTTGTTGAGCGGAGAAAGTGAACTACAGACCTCCCATTTTACACTATCTGTGGTCTTGATCAATCACCAACAACCATCTTGGATGCATGAGGTAAGAGCATACATTGACAGTGGAGCCATTGGGAATTACATCGACCAGGATCTTGCAGCAAAGATGGGGCTTCCGTTACGCCCCTAAATCAACCACTGACACTGTTATCCCTGTCGACGGCACAGAAACAGCTTCTGGCCCAGTATCCCAATGCACTGCAGCTTTAACCCTTCTGTGCCAGGATGGACACCAAGAATCTATCGTTTTCGACCTCATTAAGGCACCACAGTTCCAGTTGATTTTGGGAATGCCATGGTTGGTAGCTCACAATCCTCGAATCGATTGGCGAGCAAAAGAATTGGCCTTTCCCGAGACTTGCGCCCACAAATGTTATCGCCAAGAGAAACAACCAATAGACACCAGAACCTCCACGCTTGCGACTATGGCAATCGGCACCCTACCAAGTGAATACCAGGACTTTCAAGATGTCTTTCAGAAAGAACAGGCTAATCCCATGCCACCGCATAGACCATACGATTGCCAAATCGACCTGATACCCGGCGCACAAATCCCTTGTGGGCGAATTTACGCACTCACGGAACCAGAAAATCAGCACCTGAAGGCCTATCTTGACCAATACCTGGCCAACGGGTTCATCCGTCCCTCGAAGTCTCCAGCAGCCAGTCCTCTATTCTTCGTACCAAAAAAGGAGGGGGGCATATCACCTTGTTCGCGTAAAACAAGGGGACGAATGGAAAACTGCTTTTCGCACCAAATACAGATTGTACGAATATCAAGTAATGCCCTTTGGCCTTTGCAAAGTGCCTGCAGCATTTCAATACTTCATGAACGATGTCCTACGGAATTTATTGATGTCTGTGCTCTAGTGTACATCGACGATATTCTAGTATATTCCGCATCAAATCAGGACCACGTTAAACATGTCCTAACCGTATCGGAGAAACTGTCAACACCAGCTCTAGGGCAAGCTCGAAAAGTGCTCATTCCACGTCTCAGAGGTGGAATTCCTGGGCTTTATTCTCAGCCCAAATGGAATCTGAATGGATGTACACAAGGTCGATACTATCCTGAACTGGCCATCCCCTAATTCAGTCAAGGGGGTTCAAAGTATGCTGGGTTTTGCAAACTTCTACCGCGGGTTCATCCCAGGATTTTCGCAAATCGTGCATCCCATCACGTCATTGCTAAGGAAAAGCAACAAAAAGTTCCAGTGGACAACAGAAGCCGAGGAAGATTTCCAGGAACTCAAAGCAAGATTCACATCTGCCCCAATCTTACGCCACCCTCGCCCTGATCTCCCACACCTGGTGGAAACAGACGCCTCAAGCATGGCTATGGGAGCCGTCCTCTCACAAAAGGACACCGAAACTGGCCAGTTACACCCTGTTGCCTTCTGGTCGCGTAAATTCACACCCCCTGAACTCAATTATGCTATCACAGACAAAGAACTCCTGGCCATTAAGTCAGCCTTTAAGGCATGGCGGCACTACCTCTTGGGCGCCAGACACACAATCACCGTAATAACTGACCACTGGAACCTCCAGTACCTAAAAACGGCAAAGGCCCAATCCTCACGACAACTACGTTGGGCTTTTTTTTTGCTGAATATGACTACGTGATTACATTTCAACCAGGGGTGAAAAACAGGTACACCGATGCCCTTTCCCATATGGGGGTGGAAGAGCAAGGGTATCAGACCCCTGACCCAATAGCAATCATCCCGAGTGACAAGCTCCTAGGAATCACAGCAACCATAACTCAGAAAGAATTACATGAAGAAATCCAACACCTGATGAGTCCGGAGCAATTACAAGCGTGGAGTGCACAAGGAGAACATTACATGATAAAAGATCAGTTGCCCTACTTCAGGAATCGTTTATTCTTACCAAACCAAGAGAACAAGTCATGTCCGGTTATCATGATTCCTTGATCGAGGGCCACCCCGGAATCGCTAAAACCCTAGCCAAGGTAAAACAAAATTATTGGTGGCCCACGTGGCGTAAAGACATTATCCAATTCATCCTATCTTGTGGAGTGTGTGCTCAAAGCAAGTCATCCAAGCAGAAACCGGCTGGGCTATTACAACCATTGGAAATCCCACCAGCACCCTCGCACACGTTGTTCGTCGATTTTCGATTTTATTACTGACTTACCACCCAGTCAAGGGTTTAACACCATTCTTGTGGTCGTGGACCTATTTTCAAAAATGCCACATTTCATACCTCTTAAGGGGCTCCCGAATGCTTCCACTCTGGCAAAGGTATTTCTTGAAGGGATCGTACGGCTCCATGGGTTTCCTTCACTTTTAGTCTCAGACCGAGGTACTCAATTCGTATCTAACTTCTGGAGAAATTGCTGCTCTATGGCCCAGATCGACATCCGGCTATCCACCAGTCACCATCCCCAAACGGATGGTCAAACTGAGAGGACAAATCAGAAGCTCGAGCAGTATCTGCGTTGCATGTTACACCAAGCTGAAGGAAGCTGGTTCGACCTATTATGGATAGCTGAATATGCTTATAATAATTCCCTACACACCAACACTGGGCAGACACCCTTTTATACCATGTATGGCAGGCACCCACGTACTTCTGAGTTGGACGTTCCTACAACCCTGGAAATGCCAGCAGTCAAAACCTTGCACACAACCATTTCTCAAACCTTTAAAAGGGCAGCTGAACACCTACTTCAAGCTAAGAATCGCCAAAAGAAGTTTGCTGATCAACACCGAGCAAAAGCCCCCAACTACCAAGTGGGAGACAAAGTCTGGCTGGCGTCTAAACACGTGTCCATTAAAGGAACCCGAACTTCCCGTCCAAGATACCTGGGTCCATTCACCGTCACCTCCGTGATAAATGCTGTGGCGGTCAGACTAGCTTTGCCGTCAAACATGCAGATTCATCCTGTGTTCCACGTGTATCTCCTTAAACCGGTTCAACCTGGGACCCGGGTAGCAACGCCACCGCAGCCAGTAGTAGTCACCGGGGAGCCAGGAAGTCAAGGACATCCTGGATTCAAAGTACGTCAGATCCAAATTATACTACTTAGTAGACTGGATGGGGTATGGTCCGCATGACAGGACATGGGAGCCTTGTGAGTACATCCATGCACCTCGCTTGCTTAGACGATTTCATCAAAACCATCCAAACAAACCAGGACCAGACAGAAGAGTCACCTTGAGAGGGGCCTTGGGGGGGAGTGCTGTCATGATTCCTGCCCCTCATGTCCCCAGCCCTCCAAGTTGTCAGGCTGGAGCCAGGCCACGATCACCTACATGGCCCTCAAGGGCCTCTCCATCCCTCCAAAGACCCACTTGGAGTCAGACTTGGCGCTTGTTACCAGACTCACTCACTCCCATAGGATAACATTGGGGATTGGACTTGTAGTGCATTGATGGGGACAAGATGGATGCCCCCACATATTTCGGTTCCCAGAACTGCATGTGCAGTCTAGTCTTTTGGGTGTGGTTCAGCCCAGAGACACCTGGGATACCCAGAGACTATTTAAGCCACGCCCAGGCTGAGAAACATGCTTTGTGTTTTCTGCACCTGCAGCGTGACACTCACCGTGTTCGGATCGGTCTCCAGTAGGCCTGCATCTTTCTTCTGCACTCAGCTCCTGCAAGAACAAGAACACTGTTAGGAACAGCCTTACCTTGCAGTGCTTCTGCCCATCATTCATCGCTTCTTCTGTTCTGCGGGCATCTTCGGCGGTGTAATTCCCATCCCAGCACACCGCTTCCTAAGGAAAAGGGAAAAGAACAGAAAAAAAGGCATTAGTAAGCATTCAGCAAATCTTCGCTTATTTTTAAAGACTGTACGAGCTTCAAACGCTTACCTGAATCCCAGCCGCTCTGGGGGAACTCTGTCTCAGGAACTTCTCATCCATCTGCAAGAGGGAAAAGACACTCCAGGTTAGCGTGGAAACATCTAGAGGCGCCGCATACCGTGCTTACTCACCGCATTTCTTCTTCATAACCGGCTTCCACACTGAAAACGTTGCGGCACCTAAAAGACACAGAAAAATAACTCAGTTCAATACAAATACAAAAGGGTTGCATCGCGCATCGCGTTCTCACTCACCTTCAGCGCTACTCATCTCAGCAGCACGTCGCCATCCCCGGATGCCGGCCATCATCTAAGGAAGGAAAGGAACGAAGTTAGAGAACTGTTCAAAAGACTCATTATACTTACCTGTCGGACTCCTGCCAGTGAAGTAACTAGGCAGCAACAAGCCTGCATCAATCAACGCGCCCCTGCGCTGAAAGCAGGACGCAGAGCACACTTTCCAAGAAAACAAGGCCCAGTCTCCAGTCGAGTAGACTCCAGGGAAGGGTTTGAGGTCGTAAGAGGTCAGAACAGGCTGAGTGACGTCCCCGTGGATACCAGGTGAGCGTTACAATAGTATTGCCAATATAAGAACACGCTCATGTTGGCTGTGGCCAATAATCCCTGAATTAGTAATTTAAGGAGACAGTGTCATGCTGTCTGTGCCAATGTATGCCAGTATTGCCCTGAAAACATTGATTTGCAACCAGTGTCCCAAATATGCTGCGTTCTACCTAAATAAATCTCACAGCATACACCTCTTTGACTCCTCACCCCAGCTCCCCCAGTGCAGGCACTGGCTTCTCTCTCCCCACATATTCATACACATTGCATTCACGTACATGCACATAGACAAATTCAGACACATTCACATATATGCGCACATGTACACAAACCCACAACATTATATTTTGTCTTGTTGTTCACCAGCCCTCAGGGTGCCACATCACTCTCAGATTTGTAGGATGACTGCACGCTGTGCATGCAGGGCAGAAGCATGAATAAAAGGTGTCAATCAACAAATCTACCTCAGTCATGTTCCAGGAACATGAATTATGCACCCTTTGCTGCCCTTAATAGTTGATATGTCCAGGAGTTACCCCATTACAACAATGGTCCTGCAGTGCCCCAGCTAGCATACACAGTGGCCAATGCGACTACTGGGAAGCAAAATGCACCCAGCCTTGCATTGACCATTGGGCAAGTCCAGACTAGGGTACTCCATGAAAATGGTATACTAGGTATCTATCAACAATGACTGGCCCAGGATAACTTCTTGTGCCTCTCGCTACAGCAGAGGGAGTGCTCAAGTGTTACATGGCGTGCCTTTCTTTGGCTCCTACTTAAATGGTGGCATGTTTTAGACAGGCATGGCATCAAGAGATACACCGACTCAAAGGCTCCTGGGTTGGTGTAATGCCTGACTGGCCCTAACTCTAAAGGGATGGCTTCCTTAACTGATGTATCCAATGGCTGTCGCTGTCTAATGTTCCAAAATAAAATTCTTTCTGTGACTAAACCTATGCTTGCCCTCAATCTTTAGACAAATGTGACAGTAAGTCTTAAAAAGGGAAAATAGCGGTTCAACAGAAAATTGGAAACCAAAGTTGGTTTCAGGTGTTCTTCTCACCAGGTGTTGTTTGGTAAATGTCACAAAAATGAGTTACATCAAACAGGGCTGTTCGTATGATCTTCTCCACAGAGTCCGGGTAATGGTTTCAAGTATCTGCAGTGCCTTTTGGTACCTTGGGGTTCCCCTTCCCAAGCTTCAATTTATTCAAGTTTCAAACATCATAAAAGAAATATCACATAGAGCCTCATTACAGGTCTGCCGGTTTGGAATTAAGGCAACGTACTTACAACGTACTTGCACCAATTCTGGACAAGCAGACTACAACTGTGCCTGCCGCGGCCTCTGTGCCGGCAGGGTCTGACCTGCCGGGCGCATTGGCCCCGGTAGACACAGTTTTCATGGAAGCACCTGCACCATTAGCAACAGTACTGGTGCTTCCGTCCCCCACTCTCATAGAGTTCTATGGGACTCTATGGGAATGGGGACTTACGATTTCCGCTGCCTGAGATCCTGGGCCGCCTGGACTTGTAATGTCCCGGTGGCACCGGGATTTCAGGCGGCGGAAACAGTGTTACAGGGTTGGCGGCAACCCACCGTTAGCACCAGCGGGTTACCGTCAACCTCATAATGAAACCCATAGTTCCTTTTTGAAGCTTCTCAGTGTTGCCTTCTCCAAGCTTCAATTCTTATAACACTACAAAAAAATAATAAGTCTCCAACTTGATTGCGCCTCTCAGGGTTCCCTTCCCCAAGCTCAGGCCCCTTTCAGCTTTCAAACACAAAGTCAGTTTTATCAGGATGCACTTTGATTTCTTTGGTAGGCCGCTCAGGAGTCCCTTCCTCAAGCTCAGGCCACTCTCAGGTTTAAACACAAAACAAAACATACCCCAATTCCTTTTAGGCTTCTCAGGGTGCCATTGCCCAAGATTATGCCTTTCTGGTTCCAAAATAAGTAATCACCTTTGTCAGGCCTTTCAGGGCTCCCATACCCAAGCTTCGCCCCCTCTAGTAGTTTCAAACAGCTGGTCAGGATATAGCCTTTCCTTCTATACAGTTTCTTTCACATACAATCCTTTCATGGGGTAGAATTAGAGGCTTTCAAAAACACCAGGCTCTTTGCTTTTCCTAAGCGTGACCACTCTGATCCTTTGCACCTCTCTTTGTTTCTTACACTTACTTTCCTTTGTACTTTTTACATACTTGCCAACATTCAGATGCACCTGGGAGGGAGATTTAAACAGGGAAATCGGGAGATGCATATTTCCCCATTGAAATGCATTGGGGCTACAGTTATTTTAGGCGGGAGACGGTGAAAAATAGCAATATTTTTCACCTACAAATCGGGAGTCCCCCACCTAAATCGGGAGGGTTGGTATGTATGTTTTTATATTCAGGTGCTTTCTGCACCCCTTTTATCTGTTTGTATTCCTTTCACTTTGCCGTACACACTTGCACTGTCTCTTCCTTTTCCTCTGTTGTGCCTCTTGCACGTTTACCTCCTTCTGTCGTGCACACTTTTACCTGTCCTTTTCCTATTGTGCCTCTTGCACACTTTTTTCACTCTTCCGTGCACACCTGCACTTGTTTCCTTCTTTCCGGGGTCACTCGCACCCTTTTCTTTTACACTGGACTCTGCTTTTATTTCTGCGCCTCTAATGTGCCTTTTTATTCCTTCTGTGCCACTACTGCGCTTTCTCCTTCTTTCCTCTTTCTTTATTCCTTCTTTCTTACTTTCTATTTTTTTAAACTGTCCTTTTCGCTTTCCGCTCCGTGCTGCTTTACAAATCTTGCTTTTCCCCCTAACCGGCTCCAACCACCTGCACGCTCCAGTTTCTCTCTCTCTCATGCGAAACTCACTGGGTAGCGTAGCACTAGCGATACGTCTCTCTTGGATGCTTTGGGTCAAGGTCAGGGTCTCACCACCTGCCCCTCAGACACTCTTTGGCCCGGCAGATGGCCCAAGGGAACGAGCAATTGTACGGACACTGCCAGCAGGCTACAAGCCGCCTCGCTCCGGCTCTCAGGAGACATGGCTCCCTATCCCCACTGCAGCCCCTCTCAAACACCAGGCCAGAGTTGTGGCATGCTGCTCTCCTCCAGATCCTTCTTTCTGCAGCTTCCAGCTTCTTGGCTTCTCTGGTCCAGTATGCCCGCCTAGCATGCTCATCTGTGCAAGGCCACACCTCTTATAGTGATAAAACCAATCAAGTGGAGTCAGGTTTGTTTGTTTGTTTATTTATTTATTTATATAGCGCTCCAGACCCGGAGGTAAGAGGGCGCTAGAGTGGTCACTACTAAATGCCTGACCCTGTCTGACTCTATTAGTGGGACAACTTGAGTTCTTCCTATGGTAGGTTTCCCTTATTTTCCCCATGTTATGCCTAAGGGTAATCTTTCCTGATCTTAGTTGCCTCCTCCTCGTCTCAGAATTTGTTGGAAATGGGCGTGGGGAGATGAGGTGAGATAAGAGATACTTAAATGCGTAATTGGTGAGTGGGCAATGCTCATTCTTCTATTTTCACTTGCCGGTAATTATTCCAAAAAACACTTCTTCTGTTCTGGAAATTATGTAAGTGGGGTGCAAACTCATTAAATAGTGCATCCGTGCTGGGCACAACAGATAACTCGGGGAAAAACACCAATGCTATCTAGCATTTGCCGTGGGCTTCACTCCCTGACATCCACTGAGTGGTTTTATTAAATACTTTAATACAGTGCCTCATATTGTTTCTAAGTCGAGTTTCTTTCGTAAATATGTACAGTAGTGTTTAGTTCCATTGATTCCTTTTGGTTTATTAATTAGATAGTTGGTGCAGATGCAACAATTGCCAATGCATTTCAGACTGTAAAAGGTCCTTCATCAGGGTATGATTCAATCATCTGATCATTACAAATTCTACCAATCAATTGCGCCATAATTATGGCAAAACCCCATTCATTAACCACAGTTATATCACAACGTGGTTCCAAATTCGTGAAATTCAAGAAACATAATTGATCACACATTCATAACGAAAAGAGGTGTAAAAATGTTAATAAAAAAATTATGTATATGATCATGAATAACGTGAATAATACCATAAAATCACATCGAAACAAGGCAGAGAAATTAATTTAAAAACAATAGTACAAATTTCAATGCCTTCTGTAATGTTGTAAGTTCATGATCTGTCAGTATTCTGTTGGATAAATTCACAACTAGGTTTGTTGCGTCTGAAACTGCATTAGCGTCCCTTGATTTCTTGCTCTTCCCTTTCCTCGTTCTTTTCCTCTAGGACCTGCTCCTAAAAAAGGGCTCGACGTGCTAGAGGTCCGGGTAGTTGTCGGCTGATTCTCAGTGCTCGAAGTGCTTGCGGTCTGGCTGTTAGAGAACGATGGGGTAGCGCCCTTTATGGTATCCGAGCATGAGCTGCTGTTGTCTGTTGATTGATTGATGGGTCTTGGTGGTTGGCATTAGTATTTGCCGGCCCAAGTACAAACCTTGTCATTCAGAAAATCTATATGTATCCTTCTTGAGTTTCCTTATCTTTCTTGCCTCAAGGTCTACCTTGTGAACTGACGTCTTCCAGCCCTTTAAGATGAGGTAGCAATACCCTTGAGATGGATGGGGATGCAGAAGTTACTCAAACATCAATAATCGAAACTCAGGTAGTTGGCAAAAGGATAACTGTTTTAATATCAGTTATCTAAAACAGGGAGCACAACGGACATCAACTGACCTCTCAGCGTAAGATCTCTCAATGCATCTTTAAAAAAGCATTCTTTTATAGCAAAAAATCGTCATAGGTGATGTCAACCTACATATTACTAATGTCATCCTAAGTGGCAAACTACAAAAACCTAGTGAAGAAAGTGATTGGTTCTTAAAGAACCTCTAAGTATACGATCCATACTCGTCCATAGGAGTGAAGAATAGTGATAGGCTTCTTAACATCAGGTGGGGCAACTAAGCCCTCCCCTTAAACAGATCACTATGAACGTCACTGAATACATGACGTCCCATTGGCTACACAAACTATAGGACCCTTAATCACGCGGCCCCCTCCCATTGGTTGGCACTCTAACCTCTGTCAGTACTTTTACACCTACATTAGCAGCACGCAGACTGGGCTTCCAGAAGCTGGTGAGCTAGTCTCCAATCATAGCTTCCCACCAATTAGCGTATTCATCCATCATCACCTCAGTGGTCTGCTGTCAACTAGGGCTTTGAACTTGTCCTTAGAAGTGTTCTTAGCTCTGGAGAATTCAAGGCAGTGAAGGTACGCACTGCCCTCAGGTGTAGGTGTGACCATTATGCTCGTCCAACTTCATCCTTCCATGTGACAGAAGACCACAAAATCGAGCCCCAGTGTATTTAAAATACTATTTTCTAATAGACCTCTGACGTCTTTCTTGTTTTTGTCCATGCCTTCTGAACAGGAGCTCTGTTCTTTTACACGATTTGTATGCAATATCGGCTCACTCCAGCCTGATAAGACCTTGGCTTTTAGGCTCATTCAGTCTCACCTTTGTGAAATTCACTTTGTAATTCACTTAGTTGCTAACTGCGACACACTGGGAAAGAGGCATTCCTTTTTTAGCCCTGTTCTGCTGTAGTATGTAGTGGAAACATCCATTCTTTACTTACTTCTATATGTATGTATATATTGGCGCATGCCTCAATCTATTCACTACTTAGCTAGCCTCAAGAATACTTCATCTGCTTGCGTTTCTTTGCATCTGTGCACGTGAAAACTGACTTGACATCTTCCTCAGTTCTGTAGCATAAGTTTCTTCATCTTGATCCCAAGATGTCACTTATCTTCGATACTTTCTTGATGCCTTATCCAATATCTGCATTCTCTAGTCTTTGCATCTCTTTCATGTACATCAGCTCGGCTCTGCATGACGTCACCATTCTTCTTTGCCATTAATTTGTCTTGTTTCTTCCGGGATTTCATTCAAATGGCCATCATACTGTCTCTTATGCAGGTATGGTTTCCCCAATGCAAACCTTGCCTCCAGGATTCTCCTCGGTATCAGTATTTTCACTGGTACCACACGTGTCTCACACTCTGGTTCCCAACATATAGGCTGGTGAGGTGGGGGTACTTAGCTCCTTCTCTACACTTGCATGCCTCAAGCCAATTGTTAATACTGTTAATATGTTGGAGAATGTTTCAGCATTCGTCAAACTTGTGACTTCTGTTGTGAACCCGTTGATCTTCTTTTGAAGGTCGTCAATGTTCACAGACAATTCCTTAATTGTGAGCAATATCAAGTCCAATGAGCATTTGTTTAGAATTCGCTCCCACAATGACAAATTCCTTATTTTCTTCACATAATGTCAGTCTTAATGGTATCCTGAGCCCACACGGGATCCGCTGCACTAATTAATGGGTTTGGACCCCACTTACACAATTTGCAGAACAGAAGACTTTTTAAAAAAAAATAATTACCTGCAAGCGAAATAGAAGAATGAGCGGTCCCCAATTGCCAATTATGCATTTAAGTTCCCCACTTCTGTTTGTGAATTTGAGTGGTGGCACGCAACAATGTCATATGAAGAAATCAAGAATTTAACTGAACATAGAGCTACAACACTCGGTTTTTCGACGAAGAAGCGATACCATCCTTAACCTGATCAAAGATACAGGCCAGTCAATACAAAACTCTGATCCACAGAAAAAGATAAAGCAACAGGAATATGTCATTAGGAAAGCAATTAACAGGAAATTGCACGCAGCAACTCTTGGAAGATATTTCAGTCTGCAGGCTTACTAGTGTTATAAGTGATAGCATTCACTTCTGCACACCCTGGTGAATTTGACTAATGTGACACAGAAGCTAGATCTTTATAGTTGACTCCAGCAGCACACCAATCAAAGATAGCGAGTCTCATAAGTGATAAGATACACCTCTGCACACCTGTTTACGTTTGACTAATAAGGCACAGAGAGGATTGTGACCACTCAGCTCCTGCCTTAAGAGATTTATTTCGACACAAGCACTACACATTACTTCTAGCATAGACTGTAAATTAGCACTCTGGTTAGTAGTATAGACTAGGATCATGGTTCACTGCCTCCGAGCTAATCAGCTACCTTATTATAAAGTACTGCAGAAGCTGATCAGATTAATACACTAATATGCCGGATATTTTACAATTGAATGCAATTTTAATCGTTTTCTCTTCTCTATGTTTTGTGTTGTGTCTTGTGGCCCAATGTGTACGATGCTTTTTATATGATTTTTTTGGTTTATTGCACTATTGTTTTGAAATGAATTTCTCTGACTTGTTTCTACGTGATTTTATGGTATCATTCGCACTATTCATGATCGAATACTTCATTTATTCATTTATTTTTTTGCCCCTCTTTTCCTTATGACTTTGGCACATGTATGCGAACATTATGACACACCTGGTCACTGCATTACTATTGTAAGTGTACGTACTGATTGACATGAATTTTTGATCCTTGATGACCAATTCATTGTCTGTGATTTACTCCCTGTCATTGGTTGTGTGTGATCAATTCTGTTTCTTGGATTTCCCGAATTTGGAACCACATTGTGATATAACTGTGGTTAATCAATGGGGTTTTGACATAATTATGGCTGAATTGATTGGTCACCTTTGTAATGATCAGGTGATTGAATCATGCCCTGATGAAGGACCATTTATAGTCTGAAATGCATTGGCAATTGTTGCATCTGCACCACCTATGTAATTAATAAGGTTTCGGAGTGGTGAGAGCTTGGAGGAAAACAAGATCCCTGTGCTATAGATTTAGTCTACTCAGAGAGTTGATTGCAGCTGGGAACAAGGTTTGTTTGGGACAAGCTCCAAAATTCCCAAAGCGAGAAAATACAATGATAGAGGGGCAAACCTTGTTTGTAATAGCGCCGGACTTTGTTTCGGCATCCTTGGTTACGGATTGATTTAAGGGAGGTAAAAAAAAATCCTTAAAGTTTGTTTTTCTTTTTTAAATATATAATTATTTGTGTGCACAAAAGTGCTCGTAGTTATCAAGCATATATAGTTCAAGTCACATGTGAAAAAGCCAACATGTGTTTCGACCGAAGTCTTTATCAAAGCATGGTAAGAGGATGGTGGAAGTCCTTGATTAAGGAAATTAATCCACTGAGTAGAGGGGGTGAGTGGTCCTTCAGTGTTAAGCCTCAGTATCCACTGTGGTGCCGGGAGCTGAGTGATTGGGGCTCTGCAGTATCAGCGATCTTTCGATGTTCTTTCACCGCATCAAGGAAGGAAGTAGACATTTTAGTTTGGACTACAACACCCATCAGCACCGGTCAGCGTAGTCAATGGTGAGAGGCCATGTGAGTCATAGTTAAAAACATCAACAGTGCCACAGGTTGCAGACCCCTGAGCAAAGGGATTGGGGATGGAACAAACCGATAGAAAATTCTTACTTGCAAAAACATCTGTCATATCAATTCACTACTTCCTCGACTGACCTAGACATTCACTGGCCACCTTGTTTCTCAATCTCCTCCACCATGTTGTGCATCAACTCAATTGTATTCATGATTCTCTCCATTGTATAGTGAAGCTAGAGTTCAGCTCTATCCACGTTACCCTACAGGGTCCTGAGTCCTTTCCCCTCTCCTTTAGTCCATGTTCCATTCCTCTTCTGCCCCACTCCAAAGCATTCAAGTATGCCTCCACTGAATTAACCAAACTTCTCTGTTGCAAGGTCGCAACGGATACAATAGCCTTGCTCAAGCCTTTGGAGATATACTCATTGGAAGCTACTGCTGCGTAGTACAGCTTGACGGTCAACATTCACAGGTCCTTTCTTCTAATCAAGGATGGATGGCGTGAGGGTTGGCGCTCCCCGAGGCCAGGCGCTTGAGCGTTAGGCTATGTGGATGTCCCGTGGATGAGCTGCAGGTGGCTTCATGGTTGTTCCTGAGGCGGCAGCCAGCCGAGCTGTAGGTGGGTGTTCGGCAGTCCGTCTGTGCCTTTTACTCCACTGGGAGTTTTCCTCCTCTACTGGTTGCAAGTGCAAGTATGACCTGGAATATTGGCACACTGTTGCATGCCTTAAGATTTCTGATGGCTTTCACAACACATATTACTCTCCTGCCTGTGTTTTCTTCTGGCTGTGGACTTTTTTGGGAGGTGGCTGGGATCATAGTGTTGCATATTGTGGATGGATTAGATAGTGTTGTATTGAGCTGCACTGACCTGTAGTGCTGTATAGACCTGAGTTGGGGATGGTGGGATTCCTGATTGCTTACACCAGTGTTGATGTTTTGCATGGACAGACCCACATGGTGCCTATTACCAGAGCTAAAAGGGCTCATTTGGACAATACTGAGCCCGGATCAGTAGTTTAACCCCTTGTCCAGCCCGAGATGGACTATGTGGAGGCTTCTAAGGAGCCCCCTTAGAGGAGAGGATGAAATCGTGTTTAATGAAGTAGGTCTCTTAGGAGTCAGATTCCCGGGCTGCAAGGAGTGCCAGCAGAAGACAGAGGCTCCTAGCTGAGAGGAGGGAACATACCGACGAGATCAAGAGTTCTATATTGACCATTCGCATGATAAGCATGGAGCTGGTCAGAGTGTCAGAGGAAATTTCCATCGAAATCTCAACCAGCTATCTTCGGCAGTGACTACTGTATTGCAGTCCGTAATGAAATCCATGGATGATGTTACTGTGGAGGTCTTGAGACAGGCCCATACAGATGTCAATGGGCTGGATGAGGACCACAAGCGTTTTTTTTTAGCTGGCAAGTTATTAAATAATAGATTTTTTTTTATTGTAGAGAAGGACCCAAGTACCGCTATCTCAACCATTTCTCCCATATTGCCTTTTATGTTGGGAACCAGAGTGTGAGACACGTGTGGTCCCACTAAGAACACTGATACCAAAGAGAATCCTGGAAGCAGGGTTCCCATTGAGAAAACCATACTTGCATACGAGAAAGTATGATGGCCATTTGAATGAAATCCCGGAAGAGGCAAAGCAAGTGAATGGCCAAGACGAATGGTGACATCATACAGAGTCGAGCTGACGTACACAGAAGAGATGCAGAGGCAAGAGAGTGCAGATATTCTATAAGGCATCAAGAAGGTATCAAGGATAAGTGACATCTTGGGAACAAGGTGAAGAAGCTTAATCCACTTAACTGATGAGGATATTAAGTTAGTTTACATGTGTACAGATGCAGAGAAACGCAAGCAGACAAAGTATTCTTGAGGCTAACTTTATAGTGAATAGATTGCGGCATGCGCCAACATATACTTATATATATAATTGTATAAAGATTGGATGTTTCAACTACAAACTATAGCAGAGCTGGGCTAGAAAAGGAAGGCCTCTTTTCCAGTGTGTCGCAGTAAGAAAACAAATGAATTACCAAGTGAATCTCAGAAAGGCGAGGCTGGATGAGCCATGAAGCCAAGCCAAGAAGCCAAGGTCTTATCAGGCTGGAGTGAGCAAGACATTGGATACAAATCGTGTGAAAGAACAAAACTCCTGTTCAGAAGGCATGAACCAAACAAGGAAGACGTCAGAGGTCTATTACAAAATAGAGAGGCTCGATGTGGTCTTCAGTCACATGGAAGGATGAAGTTGGACGAACAAGATGGTAACACCTACGCATGAGGGCAGAGTGTGCCTTCACTCCCTGAATTCTCCAGAGCTAAGAACACTCCCAAGGACAAGTTTAAAGCCCTAATTGGCACCAGACCACTGAGGTGATGATAGATGCATATGCTAATTGGTGGGAAGCTATGGTCAAGACAAGCTCACCAGCACCTGGGAACCCAGCCTGCGTGCTGCTATCGCAGGAGGAAAAGTACTGACGAAGGTTAGAATGCCAACCAATTGTAGGGTGACATGTAATCAAGGGTCCTATAGTTTGTGTAGTCAATAGGATGTTGTGTATTTAGTGACGTTCATAGTACCTGTCTAAGGGGATAGAATGTATACTTAGATATCCCTTTAGACGCAATCACTTTCTTCAATAGGTTTTGTGGTTTGCCACGTAGGATGACGTTAGCAAATACACAGGTTGACGTCACCTGTGACGATTTTTTGCTATAAAAGAATGCTTTTTTCTAAGATGCATTAAGAGAGTTTGCACTGAGACGTCAGTTGATGTCTGTTGTACTCCCTGTTTTAGATCATTGATATTAAAACAGTTATCCTTTTTGCCAACTACCTGAGTTGTTTCAATTATTGATGTTTGAATAAAGTCTGCATTCCCATCCATCTCAAGGGTATTGCTACTCATCTTAAAGGGCTGGAGGTCACCCAGTTCACGTGGTAGCAGAGAGAGGATGGTTAGATACCCATCGAGATAAGTAAGCTTTAGGGACTCAGCAATATCACACGACCTCTGCCATTCGGCTGAAAGGACGTAAAGCTCCCTGTAGATAGCGGTACAAGTTAAAAACTTTAAGTTTGCAAGCTAGGGTGTGACGGGTGCCCCGGTTTCCGCAGAATCCCTTAACGGCATCTACAGGAAGCTGAATGAACAAAAAGTTGAAGAGGCGGTAACGAGGTGGATGTTCCCGGGCGTCAGAAGTTGAACACACAAATGGTGAGTAAAACTGAGTGAGGTGGCAAAATTGTGTATGGGCAGTGAGTGGAGAAAGCAATTAGGGGAAAAGGAGTAATGGAGGGAGGCTGGGGTAAAGCAATTTAAGAATTATAAGTGTTAAATATTGAGTAAATTGATTTGAGGACTTGAGGAGAGGCCAAGCAAATAAGAGGTATCGTGAGGAAAGTGCACGATAAAGAGAACACCTAGTTTACCTGCGTTTTAAAGAACATAACAGAAGGAACAGCACCTAAAATCCTGTAGCGGAGGATGTAGAAGACGAACTTGGTTAAAGACGAATTTAAAGAGGGCAGGTCAAACTCCCTAGGAGTATTTTTAGAGGCAGGATAAGTCTTGAGGAAAAAGGTTGAAGTATATGTGGCTGGCTGAGTATGTTTGTCTGTCTGTCTGTTTGGTTTATGTGATTGTGTAATGATGACGAAATAGTAGACGAAATTGATAAAACATAAAGAGGAGAAACGCGAGAGTTAAAGAATTAAGTGTATTTAATGAATTTGAATTGATGGTACTTTTAGCAGATTAAAGTAAAAAACGTGATATAGAGGGTTTGTAGCTTGCAACGATTGGTGCACGCTCATATTGTTTTGTTTTTCTGAAAAGTATTATTGAAATCTGCAAAGAGTAAAGGTGAGTATTGACAGTCAAAGAGTGACGTGTCAAAATGGAGGATATTACTCCACTTATACACCTTTGCAAACAACTGTACAGTGCAGAATGGGTTAAGGGAACTGCGGTAAAATGTTCATGCCATGGCCACAAGGGGGATCACTATCGAAGGCGGTTCTGCAGCATATGAAGACATATTTCCATGCTGCATAAACGGGACAAAAGTTAGATAAACGACTAGCGAGCTTAGAGCTCTGGAAAATGTACCAGAGGGAGAGTGATGAGCCGCCTCCTGTAGACTGGATACTTAATGTAGGCAAAGAGGGAGGTGAAGCGCCTTCTGCTCCACCCACTGCACCTGAAGCAGACAGCAATATTACGAAAGATGAAGGGCTGTACCCATGGAAGGAGCTTAAGGCAGCAACGGGGTATAGTAACCCGGCATATGAGTCACCTGTGAAAAACAGCGACAAGGGCCCAGAGAAAATACTGAGAGAAACGTAATCTCTAAAGTCCCGAACGACAAAGAGAGATGTAATAAAGAGAGAAGTGATCGACCAAGTACATCCTTAGATATGGGATGAGAAATAAAGAGATGGAAAGGAGAAAAAGATAAAACTGATGAGTTAGCGCTTAAACAGAAAAAATGGAAGGATGGTCAGATTTTGCTCAAACTTGATGCTTAGAGCATTGAGAACATGAGGCAAAGGGAAAATCGAGACAAGCAGGATAAAAACGATAAGGAAAGAGAAGAAAGATTGAAAGAAGATGGGGTGAAAAGGAAGGATAGACAGAGATGGGAACAGTTGTATCAAGATGAGCAATTGAAGGAACAGAAAAGAGCAGAGGAGCAAAGAAAATATGACAACTGACACAGGGCAATTGAAGAGCGGGAAAGACTAGAAAGGAAAAGAATGCAAGAGGAAGAACAGAAATGAAGGGATAAAAGAATGAAAAGGCATACAGATGAAGAAATACGAAGGGCAAAGGAGAGAAGAGATATGAAAAGAAGAGAGGAAGACAGGGTACAAGAGGAAGCAAAGAGAATTTGACAACAAATTAGAACGAAAGAGGAGGCAGAGAGCATGCGATCTTCATTGCATAGAAAAGGAAGTAATAGATCCTAATCAAGTAGTGTCATGGGAAGACATAGAAGATTTCTTCCCAGCACATGAGCCAATAGCAGGTCCGTCTAGAGCAAATCTAGAGGATGAGTTTGACTCTAGAAGCATAGGGGATGCTATCGATAAAGTCTATCATGATATGAAGACTAAGAAAGTGTTGCAGGGGAAGGGTAAAAATGATCGACTTGAGAGTAAGCAGCTGTATGATAAAGAGGGAGCCTCATGTAGTTTTGAGCCAAGGGAGCTTTCTTTAGATAGACTGACTCTGGATAGAGAGCAAGAAGAGAGAACTCAAATGAGTTGGGCACAGAAGATGTCAGACGAAGACAGAGCAACCTTCCGTGAGGAAGAGGAAGGTGACGCGTTTGGCCATGAAGGGTGTTTTTCGATGGAGAAGGAAGTACAGTGGTCTGATTTAAACCCACCTATATCTCAGGCGTCAGAATCATTGACACGGCCACATCAATGGTTGATCCCATGGTCAGAGGGGGGACTCGCCACCTTATGTGAATAAGTTAAGGACACTATCAGGAAGAAGGCGGTGCAGAACCATTGTCCTTACTCTGGATAGGCAAACAATGGGAGAGCAGAGCGAATTTAGGGTTTCATAGTTCCCCTTGTTAGAGAAGGGAGTATATATCTTGACCACAGATTGAAAAAACTTGCGAGTTTAACTTGGAATGTGGATACATGAATTAGAGAAAATGACAGGAGGTAAGACGTTAGCTATAGGGGACATTAAGTGTCTCCTGATTGCCATCCTTGGGGAGAGGGCTGATGACATTTGGTTAAGAGTGGGATATTCTGGTGTTACCACAGTAAACACTGCTCATGATGGAGCACCGTTCAACAATTGCAGAGCAGCAGTTTGGAAAGCGCTTAGAGTGCTGTATCCAGACACGTCAGATATGGGAGCTATGATGACAAAAAAAAATGCAGGAAGGGGACGATCCGCTTGTTTATATTCAGAATTTTTAAGAGCAATGGGCTTTGGAGACACGCAAGGCTTGGGGGAAATCTATACCTGTGTTTTTATCATATACTATGTCAGGGGTTGCCAGACTCAGTACAGAAGAAGCTTAAGAAGTTAGTGGGTATGGAAGCCAAACCATGGTCAGAGATACAGCTGACCATTGCGCATTATTGCAGACTCTTGCAAGAAAAGAATCGTAAAAAAGACAATGTTAGGAAAGGTGAAGAGGCAAAGTTAGTACAGAAACAATGATCCAAGTATGCCATTGAAGGGGCAATGTTGACCAGTGGAGATGGATCGGGTTCACAGCAAGCAATAAAAATGCCACAAATGAATAACCCAAGGCAGTTCAACCAAGGTAATAATGGGTTTATACCATGGGGATGGGGAGGTTTTCGAGGAAGAGGTTTTCAGAATAATCAGGGGAACTTCCAGAATAATCAAGGTGGGTTTCAGAACATGCAG
Organism: Ambystoma mexicanum; assembly: GCF_040938575.1. Classification (NCBI taxonomy): domain Eukaryota; kingdom Metazoa; phylum Chordata; class Amphibia; order Caudata; family Ambystomatidae; genus Ambystoma; species Ambystoma mexicanum. The sequence continues at coordinate 812,534,014 of NC_090925.1, read as the reverse complement.
AATGATAATCAAGGCATGCAGGGAGGACAGATGGGGAGACCTCCTCCTATATGTTGGACATGTGGTATGATAGGACACTTTTCCCACACATGTACAAGTCAAGGATTTGTGCAGAATAATCAATTTTCGAGAGGGGGACTTCAAACCCACCTGCATATTTGCAACAGAATGGAGATGGGTTTCTTCAGAATCAAACAGTGCAGCAGACACACGCGCCGAGAGTGCAGCAAGATTTACAGACACAACATGCAATAATGAATCTGCCACAAGGGCAGTCACAGCATTCGCCTATGCAAATAAAGCAAGGCACAAGCACAGGACAGTTAATGACTCCTAAGGTAGCGGGTGTCACTGTTGATGGAGGAAATCCTTTCACAGGAACAGGGATGAGAATGTATCCACAATAGGACTCACTGGGAGATTTGATGTGTTCAGTACTATTGATAACACCAAATCCTCAAGAGGAACTAAGGGTTGACGTTTTTAGTAGACGCGGGTGCAACACGCTCATGTATACAAGAGGGGACATTTTCGATGTCTGGAAGTGCCATGAATACTCAAGGATTTACAGGAGCTACAAGCAGAGTTCCTTAAATGACGCATTGCCAGTCTCATTAGGACAGTGTGACAAGTCGGTGACATTGCTATATTCAAGGCAGACACCTGTCAATATATTGGATCGAGATTTAATGACCAAGTTAAATATGACAATTTTATTCACTGATGAAGGCATAGTGTTTTCAACACCAGGAATGCATTATTTAAATGTGAGTGAATTTATTATGACATTTGAAGGACAAGTGGCCATAGAGGAATGCTGTTAGAACCAGAAGTATTTCACTATGGGTTATGCTGCCAGGCTTAGTGGGCAGAACTATGAGAATATCTGATGAATTCTTATTCAGGCCGAAGATACCTATGGTGGAAGAGGAAGCGTGAATCTTTCCTTTAGAATTGCAAGGAGCCATAGTGCAAGAAGAAATGGCTTTGCTTGATGGAAATGATTACGAAGGAAGACGATGGAGCACAGTGATCGCCATTGGGGAAGGTTATAGATTGACTGACATCACTGATAAGGATATGTTTGGAGATCATCCATCAGATGACAAAGTAATATTCAAGATGAGTATCACTAATTGGGTGACGGCAATTAAACGAGAGGTCCCTCAGAAAATGATGTTAGCACAAAGCATCCTGAGTATTTTGAGGAAGACATGGCGAAAGTACTAGCTTCATTATGAACGACAGGCCCCTATGATGTAGGCCTATTGAAGGGGGTTGGAGAAGTGAAAATTAAACTGAATCCAGGAGCAATTTTACCTCAAGCACGACAGTATCCTAGATCTCGAGAGGCAGATGAAGGTATTTTTAAGACAATATCAGCTATGATGGAACAATGCATCCTAGTGACGTCAGATTCACCATGCAATACGTCAGTGTACCATATCAAAAATTCTAAGGGGGGGTCGTGGCCTTTAATCCAAGACCTTTGCCGGATTAACCAGATTGTAGAGGCCTCTAGTTCCTAATCCTGCGACAATCTTATGTAATATACCTGTTGAGGCACGATATTTCACTATCATTGACTTAAAAATGCTTTTTTCTCAATCCCATTGCATAAGGATTCACAAGATCTGATGTAATTTACGTTTCGTCAGACTAAGTTGAAAAGTACTCGTTTCCCCCAGGGGCACTGTGAGTCTCGATCAATTTTTAATAGGGTCCTACAGATGGACTTAAGCAATATCGATTTGCAAAGTGTTGTGTTGCAATACGTGGATGACATATTGGTCTGTAGCACCTCAGAGGAACAGTGCAGACGTGACTCAGTTCAGCTAATGATTATTCTTGCAGAGAAAGGATACAAAGTCGACAGAGAGAAATCGCAGTATTGTCAAGAGGAAGTACTGTATATAGGTCAGTTAATCCCGCATGAAGGAAAGAAGCTTACTCCTGAGAGAGCTGAGGCTATTTTGAAAACAGTAAAGCCACAGACGATAAAGGACATGCAGAGATTTTTGGGACTATGTAATTATGTGAGAGAATGGGTCTTTTATTATAGTTCATACATAAGGCCCTTGTTGCAAGCTCTGAAGAAAGCACAGGCAACACAAGAGAAAATTGTTTGGGCTGAGGAAATGGAAGAAGGGTTTGATGAATTAAAAGGGCCTCATTACGACCCTGGCGGAAGACCATGGTGCTATTAGCACCATGGTCCATGCCGGGGTTCGCCATGGTGAATGGCGGAATTACCGCCCCATTCCAAGGTTGGCGGGGCGGTAATTCCCCATTCACCATGGGCCCTTCCCCATTCCCATTTTTGCCCCATAGGGCTCAATGGGAATGGGGAAGGCGCTAAGTACTTAGCACCAAGGTCCCTTTGCAGCACCCTACTTTAACGGCTGGTAAAACCAGCCGTTAAGGTCGGGTCCCGCAAAGGGACCTCGTAATCAGGCGTTAAGCGTTTAACGGCGCCGACACCTTTTACGACACCCTTAAACCCTTAACGCCAGGGTCGTAATGAGGCCCTAAAAGTCAATTTGCACAGCTCCAGTTTTGGGGATTCCCAATTATGCTAAGGAATTCTTCTTGTTTTCGCACACGGATGGCACTGTTATGACAGCAGTTCTCATGCAGAGAACCATGTTGGGGTACAGCCTCTTGCATATTACAGTGGGATTCTAGACCCAGGGATGAGGGGTCATTTTCCTTGCTAACAATCTTTGGCAGCCGCCGCGTTCGCCATTGAGAAAGCTGCTAGCATGATGGGATGTTCCATGACATTATTTGTTGAACATGCATTATTTGCCATCTTGGAAAAACCTAAATGCACGTTGACATCTCAAAGGGCTTCTGCCTACGAGGTAGTCATATCGAATCTGGTGATTAAAATAGTCTGATGCCGAATAGAGAATCCTGCCACGTTTATAGCTGAACCACTGGCAGAGGATGAGCATGCGCATGATTGCTCGAACTATGACGAGTTTTATGATGAACTCCCGAGGGTAAAAGAGAATGTGTTGGCAGCTGGGGAGATTCTTTTTATTGATGCTTCTTCGAGCATCGATCAAAATTATGGACAAAGATATACAGGTGCCGCTGTTGTGAAGCACATGGCCAATGGGGAGTTTCAAGTGTTGGTAAGCGCATGGCTACCATCTCACTTTTCAGGACAGGCTGCAGAATTGGTGGCGCTGATTGTCACTCTCGAGAAACACGCAGACCAGGAAGTAACGGTGTACAGTGACTCCACCTATATGACATCAACAGTGCACGCAGGGCTAGCACGCTGGAAAAGGAGGGGCTATCTCCGAGCGGACGGCACTCCAGTGCAACATGCAGCCCTATTGAACAGGCTTATTAAAGCACTATAATCCCAGTAGCCATCACAGTTTTTAAATGCGCAGCTCACACTAAAAGGGCAGATTTTATTTCACGTGGAAATCAAAAAGCAGACGAGGAAGCCAAATGATGTTCAGATGACATTATGTCGTTTGAAACACTGAATGTGAATTAAAGCATGGTGCTGATGATGAGTGTGTCTAACTGTTATAATAACCTGTCGAGGACCCAATTGATAGAGATCCGGGGGGAAACAACCCAAGATGAGAAGGACTTGTGGACGTGGAGAGGGTGTTCTTTAAACCCCTCTGAAGCGATGTGGCCACAAGACAGCACTGGTAAACCAGTGATGCCTTTAGCCTTATTAAGGGTGGTGCTGGAACAGCTACACTACCCTGCATACACAACTAGAGAGAACCTCACTGCAACTATTGCAGAGAAATGGTTTGTTCCAAATTTAGTAGAACATGTTGCATTTTATGTAGTAAATTGTATCGTATTTCAAAAGTTTACTGTTGGGCACACATTGCGCACAATTAGGGGAGTTTTTCCTAGACCTAGTGGCCCCTTTCAGAATTTGCATATCGACTATATGGATATAAATGTATGATTGTAGTGGTATGTCCTTTCTCAAGGTGGATTGAGGCTGGACTATGCACACAAACAGACTCCATCTGTGCAGCAACATTTCTAGTATGAGAAGTGTTTCCCAGATGGGGAATATGTGAAATACTGAGATCAGATAATGGCCCTCATTTTGTAAACACATTATTTGAGCAAATAAGCTTGTTTCTTGGCATAAAGCACAGGTTTTCATTGGCTTATCACCCGCAAGCAAACGTTGTCTGTGAGAAGCTCTACGGCTTGATTGAGGAACGAATAGCCAAATTGAAGCTTACTTTGAAGAAAGGATGGTTGCATTGCCTACTACTGGCATTGTACATGCTGCAAAATCAGCCAGGTGCAGACCACCATCTTACCCCACATGAAACAATGACAAGGAGGCAAATGAGGACAACTCTCACACCTCCGGCTATGGTTAGAAGTGATGCCCAGTCCACTGCAGAATTGTTAGGAAAGGAGCTACATGATTACCTTATTTGTATGACTTCAAGTATCTCTGTCATTTTATATCAGCTCAAGCAAAAAGGGTGTGGGGCTGCGCAGAACACAGAAGGAGTTGCCTTAACAAGTGGAATGAAAGAGTTTTGTCTTCCCAAACTTTTCCCCGGAGATACGGTCCTAATAAGGAATTTCACTAGAAGGTGGCATGAACCTCGCTTCAACAGCCCTTTCATAGCGGAGGACGTCATGCCATCTGAAGTCAAAGTGCAAGGCAGAGATGCTTGGATTTTTCTTGGTGACATGAAAGTCTATGCTGGAGAGCCCCCTTCACCCCCCCCCCCCACGGAATCAAGCATCAGCGAAGAACCACAGCACGTGCAGACTAGATCTATGGGGAGGAAAAAGGATGCAGAAGCTGTTGAATAAAGATAAAGACTGTGGCTTATTTCGTGACACTCTTTTCAGTCATTTAAAAAGGAGTTAGGGGAAGCTATTTGTTCTTGAGACACAGCAGTTTGTTGACATTGGACTGAGGCATGCTTAAGCCTTGATTGAAAAAACAAAGATATGCCAAAATCTGGAGTTCCTTTGGACGACTGGAAGAGGGAGCAGTACCCAGATTCGTTTCCCACTGAGTTCCTTTTCAGAGGCACACATGGTGGTGCCTAATGACAACGTTTCACAGGTCATTCTTGCAGTTTTCGTGTTCATACTGGACGCATACCCTGCACTTATGGGGAGAACTACTAGTGTTCATATTTTCTAGCAAGAATGGTCCAATCGTGAGGAGATTGCCCTTCACCATTGTTGAGCAGATTCTCCAGCTTCCTGAGTTCAGTGGGGAAAAACACAAATGCCCCTGTCGCTGGATAATGCACACAGACTGGTCAGCTTAGTATTCTACTACCTGATGGAGGAGTGCCCGCATCTTGTTGGAAGGCAAACAGAGGTCCGAACGTTCCTGAGAGACCCGAGTAACAATGCAGCGCTTAGTGAAATTTTTAGAGACATCATAATACAAGTGAACGGGTACTCTGCAAGAACATTAAGAACTGAATGAAACTTTCTTTCGAGGGACAGATCCAAGGTCTACTGGTTAAAGAACTTTTGTTTCATACTGAGAAAGAATCATCATGTCGTCTGGTGAAAGGCCAATTCTTGGCATTCATTCGAAATTAGTGTTCATCATCCAGTAAGCAGTCTGCTGATCGAGGAGATTTACAGAGGGAGTGCACAATGTTGTCCTAATAAGAATCTGTTTTTCCTTCCTTAAAAAAGAGAAATGGGCAGCATTAGTAGCAATATCACCGAAACCAGATTCTGAGAGACGTCCTCGATGTATAAAAAGCCATTGATGCAAGTGGTCATACCTTTGCCTGATTTATGTTTCCATTTTGTTCATAGTGATATTACAGTGCGCATATCTTACTATATAGGTGTGAATGGAGCAAGGACTCCTGTGAATCTTCCTGAGCAGAAGGAAGGTACAGATGTGGCAACTACCAGGCAATCATGACCCTATGTAATCTTCCCTGTCCCAGTGCATGAAGAGAAATTACCTGAGTCTGTGACAAATGTCACTAGTCATCATTCTTTGAGAAACTGTGTTGTGGAGATTGTTCTTGAGAACCAAAAACAAGCTCCAAAGGAGAGACCGAGGAAGAGATTGTCGAGGAGTGAACCTACACAGGTAGTACATGTAAACACACCCAGGCCACTGATGAATGCGCCTATGATTGGTCCAGTATGAAGGAGTTATGCTGATATGCTTTATGAGATGATCATAGCAGATCACAAGAAAAGAACAAGGTACAAGAGAAATGCTAGGGAGGATTATCATGAGCTAAATGATTACCTGGATAGTACAGCACACTTGGGGAATAACATATGGTATCAGCATATGAAAGAAGTGGGAATGAAGTATGGAAGAATGCTTTGTATGTGAACTCCTGCCCTATAGCATGGGGAAATCACAAATCTTCATAGCTATTGAAATAGACGTCCAGGCAGCACATTGTCTGTCACACATAGCACTCTGCCATACAAGAGGCCAGTTCATGGGTCAAGTTGCCTATCTCAAAAGAGCAACTGAATGGACAGATCCAGATGAAGATGACTATGTACAAAGACAAGAGACAGAGATCATACCAAGAATCATGTGATCAGATATGAAAAGCCTCGAGTAAAAGGAGCTGGAATCAGATGGGAAGTAAACAGATGACTTGAGAGTACAGGGAAAACTGAAGAAGACATCCGACATTGGAAGAACAGAGGCCAGATGCAGATTTGGGGAACAGTGTTATCACCAGATGGCTGTGAAGAAGGAGTGGTTATCTTGAGAGCCTGGATGGTATATGATCGTCCGGAATCAACTGTGTGGAATGCACAGGTGCTGTCCAAGCCATTATGGCCGAAAATTGCTAAACTACTGACTTGGACCGAAGACAAAGGAGGACCCTTGCAGATGGTGCCTTTGGAAAGTTCAAAGCTGTGCTTCAGAAATAATGGCACAAGAAAAGTCGGAGAGAACCAGAACTGTAGTCGGTTCTTTGATGTACCAAGAATGAATCTTGGAACAGCAGTGATCATGGATCACTATTGGGCGTATGGAACCAGAGCTTATATGAGATGGCCTACAAATTGGGGAGGAGTATGCACTTTGGTCAATGTTTATGTTCCAACATTGGTGATTCCTAAAAGCGACTTGAATCTTGACAGTTTCCCGAAAGCAGATGCTCAAATGAGGAAGAAGAGATTTGTGGAGCTGATAAGAAGAATGAAGAAAGAGAACTACTTCTCAGCAAAATCAATAGAAGCTTTTGATGCCATTAAATAGGAGCACCGACTGTTCAGCCAGACTTCGTCAGTCTTCACATTGATCTTTATGCCGAGAATCCAGGTTGGAGCAAATACCAAATGGCTGCAGATTACCAGATGGGAATTACTGCAGACGATCAGCACAACCATAAAGGGATTAAATGCTATCAGAGAAGAGATGAGAGCCATACGACTAATGGCTCTTCAGAACAGATACGTCTTGGACATGATCACAGCTATGGATGGAGGTGTTTGTGCAAAAATTGGAGAATCATGTTGCACATTCATACCTTCTCATGACGACGAGAATGGTACTCTGACTGAGTCCATAGAAATGCTGACGAAACTACAGGCCCAGATGATAGACAACGTAGAAGACATTGCTAATGACATTTGGTTTGAATCACTCTTTTCTTGGGTTCCACAATGGATGGAAGACATTTTTAAGTTCCTTGGAGCCCTGGTCGTGTTGGTGTTGCTCGGATTCTGTGTGATCAAGATAATAATCACACAATGCAAGAAGACAGCAAAGAAAGCCATAGGGATGAAAATCATGATTGATGTTGAATCAGGATGGAAGGCCAGAGACTTGACAGATGAAGAAATAAGACATTTTGTGAAGGCCAATCTCCATGCACCTGAGGGCTAAACATTCCTGTGTCCAATGAACCATACAAGAAAGTATGATGGCCTTTTGAATGAAATCCCAGAAGAAGCAGAGCAAGTGAATGGCCAAGACAAATGGTGCCATCATACAGAGTTGAGCTGATGTACATATAAGAGATGAAGAGGCATGAGGATGCAGATATTCTATAAGGCATCAAGAAAGTATCAAGAATAAGTGACATCTTGGGACCAAGGTGAAGAAGCTTATGCCAAAGAACTAATGAAGATATCAAGCTAGTTTACATGTGTACAGATGCAGAGAAACACAAGGAGATGAAGTATTCTTGAGACTAGCTTTATAGTGAATAGATTGTGGCATGTGCCAACATATACATATATGCATAAGTGAGTAAAGATTGGATGTTTCCACTACAATCTATAGCAAAGCTGGGTTCGAAAAGGAAGGTCTCTTTTCCAGTGTGTGGCAGTAAGAAAACAAATGACTTACCAAGTGAATCTCAGAAAGGCGAGGCTGTATGAGCCATGAAGCCAAGCCAAGAAGCCAAGGGCTTATCAGGCTGGATTGAGCAAGACTTTGGATACAAATCGTGTGAAAGAACAAAACTCCTGTTCAGAAGGCATGAACCAATCAAGGAAGATGTCAGAGGTCTATTAGAAAATAGTATTTCTAATACATGAGAGGCTCGATTTTGTGGTCTTGAGTCAGGTGTAAAGATGAAGTTGGACGAACAAGATGGTCACACCTACACATGAGGGCAGAGCGTGCCTTCACTCCCTGAATTATCCAGAGCTAAGAACACTCACAAGGACAAGTTCAAAGTCCTAACTGGCAGCAAACCACTGAGGTGATGATAGATGCACATGCTAATTGGTGGGAAGCTATGGACAAGACGAGCTCACCAGCACCTGGGAGCCCAGCCTGTGTGCTACTATTGTAGGAGGAAAAGTACTGACAATGGTTAGAGTGCCAGCCAATTGTAGGGAACCACATAATCAAGGGTCCTATAGTTTGTGTAGCCAGTAGGTCGTTGTGTATTTAGTGACGTTCATAGTGACCTGTTTAAGGGGAGGGCTTAATTGCCCCACCTGATGTTAAGAATCCTATTACTTTCTTTCACTGTCCCATACTAGTATAGGACGTATACTTAGATATCCCTTTAGACCCAATCACTTTCTTCAATAGGTTTTGTAGTTTGCCACGTAGGATGACGTTAGTAAATACGTAGGTTGACGTCACCTATGATGATTTTTTGCTATAAAAGAATGCTTTTTTCTAAGATGCATTGAGAGAATTTACGCTCAGATGTCCGTTGTACTCCCTGTATTAGATAATTGATATTAAAACAGTTATCCTTTTTGCCAACTACCTGAGTCGTTTCGATTATTGATGCATGAATAAAGTCTGAATTCCCCATCCATCTCAAGGGTATTGCTACTCATCTTAAAGGGCTGGAGGTAGCCCAGTTCATTATCTTAACCTATGTAAAAACACCAGGGATTTCTGCCTTTGACCAGAATCTCTTGACAAGGTTACACTACAGTTACCACCCAAAAGGACTGACAAAGAGTGTCAAACTGACTTGAATATCGTTGATGTTCACTCCAAACTGCTTGATATAGCTTGTCAAACCGACCCAACTGAGTTTAATAGTGCAGTATTGGATGGTAACAAATGCCATGAATGTCAGTCTGTTTCAATCTGTCCATCGTCTGATGTGGCGTTAGTGTCGGCTTCCACATACCCCCATTCTGATGCTATATTAATCCTGCAATTGACCTTGGTTTCTGCAGTTCCAGGAGACCATTAAGCTACTTCTTCTTTTGCGGGGGACTTGCACACAAACAAATGTAGAATGCCGGCGATCTCAGACCCACACTTAAGAACACTCAAAGACCACATCAGTATGTCTATTAGCAATGTGGCTAAGCCAGAGAGGACTGAAACTAGACATGCACTATGGAATAAGGTTCTGCCCTGGCTCCATGCAAGAGTAAGCCAAGGATGCGTTAGAATGCAAGATTTAAGATTCCTTCGGAGGACTCAAATACCTGAATGGTGTCTGGAGAACAATACTGTCTGCATCATTATTGGTTGAGGCCTGAGTAAATTTCCAGGGTTCTTGAACTTTCACAAGAAGATGAATAAGTTGTCATCTGCCTCCAATTTAAGAATAGTACTGGATACATTTTTTCCATTGTTTTTTGCTGTTTTTATGATCGCTTGATTTTATTTGCTCTTTATATTTCTTTTTTGTTTTTGTTTTTTGTATTGTTTGTTAGTGTAACTCCTATTCCCTTTTCCTTTGTGTTTTGCTTTGTCGCATTTTGTTTTGCTTTTCCAGCACCCTGAGTCCTCTGCATGTGCAGCGCTGTATAAAAATTAACTAAGGATTCTAGTGAATTAATGTATTTTATCCTACCTCTCGCTTTGTCCTTTTTCTGCTATATGTATTCCTTTTTATGCTTTGTTGTCTGTGTAGATGTGTTTGTTTGTCTATGTTTTGCGCTATGTGCCGGCACTCTACAAATAACAAATAAATTCACTCTGGGCACTGGTGATCATTCACTGGAAGGCATAATCTCTAATGTTTTGGAGAGAATGGGAAAATAAATCGTCCCTCTTACATGTTTTCCTCCTGTATGCTATATCTGCAGTCTAATCACCACCCTTGCATGTCTCCGTTGATCAATCATCCCAACGTACGCCTCCCAGTGGTGGAGGCAGGTTTAGGTGTCGGGGTGGTGGGTGGTCAGTTACTTAAGGGCAGCAGGATTCTAACTGATTCATGGATGCTCACAGGATGGTCAATATATTAAAGTAGAGGGGCCTAAATATATCTCCAAATTAGTGGAAGTGACCGATTGTAGCGTGGTGGCCCAAAATAATGTTGGGTGGTTCAGGTGGATTCTCCTCTGAGATCATTTTTTAAAATAATGTGTTCAAATGGTGTACTTTACAGCACAATCTTTGGAGAAAAAAATGCAGAAAAGGTTACACAATGTGAAACAAATCCTGTAAATGACATAACTAACAGTGCACAGAAGCATTTTAAATCACTTGCATGAAGTTGCACAAACAATATATCTGTTCTATTGATGGTCATTGTAAATCACTTGCATGAAACAGCAACTTCAATCTTTCTATGCTAGTGATGGCAGTGATTTACAGTGACAGTAGACCGGAGTCTATTCCTGCCTATTTCCGCTGATTTTGCCACATCTGGCTCCAATTTGTGCAAAAGTGCCTTTAATGCGCACTGACACCATGCACACACCCATTTAGCCCAGCAAGGCTGCTCGTACCTGCACCTGAGCCATATTCATTTATTGCACCCTATTTGGATGCACAAGGCGACCAGTCCAAGATGGCCACCTAGCCCCCTTTGTGTCCACTTCCTGGCTGCTCAGCCCCGCCGTACCACCGACATCAGCCATTGGCCTGCACCTTCCTCAAGAGACCCAATCCGGTGTCGGGAGGCGTTAGCCGGCCTCCGGAACGAAGGCCAACAGGAACTAAGGCTGATTCCTGTCTCAGCCTGTCTTTGCCTGATCTTGCCTCTTGCCAGAGACCCTGCTTCACCGGACCTGTAACCAGGCACAGACCCAAGGTACTGTCGCATTGCACACCATTCTGATATCTACTATTACAGCCTTTTTTAGTGACCTACCTCCTGGCTGCTATCATGCTTATGCGTCGCCGCTGACACTATTCAAACGGTTTATTGTGCCAGCCTATGGCTGATGCACAGCTACCAATTGTAATAGGTTTGCTCCTCTAGCCTCATACGTTTCGGCACTCAGCAACTTGTAATCAACCTCCCTGGTTGCTAGCATAGTCACTGTATCCACAGCGCTTCCTGCCTATTCAATGTATGTTTTGCATACTACGTGCTCTACGTTAGTCTCTCCCACCGGCCCTATGCCAACTAACACGCGCATGCGTATACATAAAAATGTACTCAGCCAAATGTAAATGAACAACCCATGCCTTACATCGATTGATAGATGCAGGCAATATAACGATCACTACCAAGTGTGAAGGGGTTTTATACTTGCCATTTGCATTTGAGAGCCTGCTGACTAAACTGCATCTCCACCTTGCTAACTGCACCCAGCCTACCTATACTCCAACTCTTGTAACTGGACCTTACCAGACAGTGGCACTTACCTTGTCTACGCTCAGCCAGATGACACTGTACTCAGCCTTGATAACTGCATTCAGATTGTTGTAAACTGTGGAACTGTACCTAGCCCATCTATGTCCTGCTACCTAAAACTATTCAAAGCCTGATAGTCGCATCTAGCCTGCCTGTACTTAGCCATTTTAAAATGTACTTTGATATCTAAAACTGTACCTAGCCAGATAGTCGCATCTAGCCTGCCTGTACTTAGCCATTTTAAAATGTACTGTGATATCTAAAACTATACCTAGCGGGATAGCCGCATCTAGCCTGCCTGTACTGAGCAATTTTAAAGTGCACTTTGATATCTAAATTGTACCTAGCTTGTTAGTCGCATCCAGCTTGCCTGTACTTAGCCAGTTAGCATGTACTCTCTAAATCCAGGTAAACAAACTATCGCTGCCCAATACAGGATAGCTAGACCACCTCTCTACATCGCTTCTTCCATCATATTAGTAGCATTATCACTTAGCTTGGCTACCAAAGCTAACATATTGATCCACTGCACCAGGTCCCACCCTACTCACCTCACTTACCTCACCATGCCTGACACACAACAAATTACAGGACCTATAGTGAAGAAGATACTATCATACAAAGGCCATGTAGTACCGCGGACAGAAACCTAAGACTATGCGCGCGCCTGTCTAAACTGTATGAGCTACCAGCAAAGAAAATTGAACTAAATCTCCAACAAAAAAAAACCTACCCTTGAAGGCAACTGCAGAGTGTATTAGGAAATATTGCAATCCCAAAAGACCCACACAAAACTGCACTAAACCTACCGCTATAGACAGACTCAGTATCACGCTCCCCAACTCAGAAAGCCACAAACATTATCTCAAAGGTGCGCTGATAAACGCTAGGTCTCTAGTCGCACACGCAACAGAGATCTCAGATATCATTCTCGCAGAGAACCTCGATTTCCTGGCTATCTCAGAATCGAGGCTTCATGATGCGGCAGGACCTGCCCTATCATTAGCAGTTCCCGACAATTATACCATCTTACGAGCAGACAGACACACCTCTAGAGGTGGGGGTCTAGCAATCATAGCTAAGATCAGTCTTGACATGAGAATTACTGCAACCCCCTCTATGAAATCCTGTGAATGCCTCACGGTCAAAATTGCCACCGCTAGCTCCCAAACATTAAACCTCTTACTTATCTATAGACCTCCAGGTCCTATTGGAACCTTCGCTGAGGATATCTCTACGACCCTGTCCAATAACATAAAAATTACCTCCCAAACAATAGTGCTAGGTGATTTCAACTTAGGCTACAATGACATTAAGGATATCCAGTCAACAGCTACTGCCTTGACCCTAAGAGAGCTGGGATTCTCCCAGAAAGTTAACCTTCCCACACATAACAAAGGTCGAATCCTTGACTGGATAGCGGAACACAACTGTGAAGTAACCATCACAGATACTGTACCCCAGATCTGGACTGACCACCATCTGCTATTATTTACAGCAGCAACGAACACTGCCACGGCCCAGTCCTCACTTGCTCCTCCTGTGCCCACGAGGAACAAAAAACTCATGACAGCGGAAAAACTGTTGCCCATTATATAACCGCAACTGAACTCAGTCCCAGGCAATATGGATCCCAATGTGCTAGTTGAACAATATAATGAAGCTATTAATACAGCCCTTGACCACATTGCTCCGCTCAAACTACGGAATAGTAAACCGAAAAAAACATATTAACTCATAGTTTACTCCTCATCTAAAAAATCTTAGGCTAACTAAAAGAAAACTTGAAACTATTTGGAGACTCTCTCCTTCAGCCGAAAACAAACTTAACCTCTCCAAGGCATCATCCCAATACAAGAAAGACATCCTACTAGCCAAACAGGAAACGTATAATACTAGAATATCTCAATCTAAATCTAGAGTCAGAGAATTGTTCAGCATTCTGAAAGAACTGGAAACACCTATTGTTCCTCAAGAAAACTGCAAGAAAACTGCATCAAGGATAAAAAATGGTGCTCCAGCATACAGTCTGCCCTAACCAACAAAGTAGCCAACCTACAAACTAAAATTGCCCTCAAAAAAGCATCACTAATGCCTCACATCCCGCAGACTATAGCACCACCACCAAAACCCAAACAAGAATCGCGATTCTGCTTCTGTAAGGTATCGACCATTGAGGTAGAAAAGGTTATTCTGGGACTTAAACTGTCCAACTGTAAAGGCGATCAATGCCCAGCCCAACTGATTAAAGATGCTGTGAGAGAATTATTGCCATTCATAACTAAACTCATCAACTCATCCTTTACCACAGGCACTGTACCGAATAACTTAAAAGAGTCTTGGGTACTGCCACTTTTAAAGAAGCAAACCCTTGACCCGGCCATTCCCACTAACTTCAGGCCCATCATGACCGTGCCCTTTCTTCTAAAAATTCTAGACAAAGTGGCGTACATGCAAATACAAAACTTCCTTGAATCCAACCATCTACTCGGAACCCGCCAATCCGGATTCCGCCCGCAACACGGGACTGAGACAGCATTAATCGATCTTAAGGCCCAAATAGATCAGTGCAGAGACAATGGCCAAGCAGCCCTACTCCTCTGCTAGACCTCTCAGCTGCATTTGATTTAGTTGACCATACAGTCTTATGCAGCCACTTAGGCTCTGCAGCCCACTTCTCTAAAGAGGCCATAATATGGATCAAGTCATTCCTGAGTAACCGAACTATGAGAGTCTTCTCTCCATCAGCCTCGGCAGACCCGATCCCCATAACATGTGGTGTACCACAAGGATCCTGTGTGTCACCTACCCTTTACAATGTATTCACAAAGCCCCTCTTTGACGAAATGGATCATCGGGGTATCGCCTACACGAATTACGCAGACGATACCCAGATCCTCCTTCCGCTATCAGGAGATACGTCAAGGATCTGGCCCTAGTGAATAGAATCTACAGCATCGTTCAGGCATGGATGGCCACACACGGCTTATGCCTGAACGATGACAAAACAGAGCTCATTATCCTAGGCACCCCAACATACATATCCAAACTCAGCCCTGACTATGCCAATTTCATTATCGATGGGAATAACATAAAAGTAGCTAAGGAAGTGAAGACCCTAGGGTTTTACCTATATGCCACCATGAACTTTGCTAAACAAGTTAACTCTCTAGCATCAGCTACTGCATACACATGCAAACTTATCAGAGCTAGCAAACAATTCCTCTCTACAGACAGCTGCATCACGCTTGCCAGAGCCCTTATACTTTCCAAATTGGATTATTGTAATGGACTATACATTGGGGCTAATAAACAGACCATCCATAAAATCCTGGTCCTCCAGAATAATGCCTTGAGAGCAGCTCTCATGAGCATATATCTTCCACTTCTGATAAAATTCAACTCAAAATCACTTCCCTTACCCACAAGTGCCTCAACAACAAAGCACCACCCTATCTCAAGGATAGGCTACGTATAAGAACCTCGACCAGAACCACAAGAACAGCGAACGCACACTGCCTACAAGTCCCGCGATTTAAACTCGCTACCATAGGAGGACACAGCTTCCCAGTCAAGGCTGCGCAGCTGTGGAACTCCCTACCCCATGGCATTAGATAACCCCAGCCCTTTGTGAAATTCAGACAGAATTTGACCAATTGGTTGAGAGCAAATGACACCTAACTACCCTGACATGATTGTATCCGTTGACGCACTAACCTGAAGCACTACTTGCACCCATTACCAGTCTATTTGAATCTGCTTCTTTCTCCTTGCAATGTAACGTTCCTGGTGCCTGTATATTATTACTGTGTATATTATTATCTTATATCCTCTCAAGAATACCTACACCTGTAAAACTTGTTTCTGGACCTAGATCCTGCCTTGTATATATCTGCCTACTGTAACTTGACTGATGTCCCTGTACTGTCCTACTTACCATGTGCCTGTAATAAGTTGAGCATATTCCTGTCATTTGTGCCCTGATGCCCCAGGGTCTGGCGCGCTCTACAAATAATAAACTAAACTAAACTAAACAGTTACTGCCATAGAAAAATTGTAGACCGCATCATGAAATTGAGTTAGTGTCACGGCTCGCTCCCTTCGCTCCCGTTCCCGCCACTTGGGGGCATGTTTTGGGGTTTCTTCCCTACTGGACATTTCCTCCGAACCTTATGCTACAGTGTCCTGATGAATTGGGAGCGCTAAAACCTTATTTCCCAAATTACTTCCCTTCCGGATCCATTCCAGGTTTTTGGCAGCCAGCATGCTACTGCTACTTTAATCAAATGACTATGCTTCCCAGAATGCCTGGCTCACTGCCTCACCCCCTCCCTTGCAGGACAAGGCTGGGTGGAGGATAGGCAACACCTGTGGCTGCAGGTGCAGCAGGCGACACGCCTGAGGGGTTTGCTCGTTAAGCAGCTTTAAAAGCCTCAGTTTGCTTCAGTCCAGCGCTGGTCATTGTTGCAGCGTTCCTGTCGTGACTGGTCCCTTGTTCCTGGTTCCTAGTTTTTGTGCCCAGTTTCTAGTTAGTGTTTCTTGTTCCTTGTCCTGGAATTCGTTTTTGTATGCCTAATTGATTTCTGCCTTTTGGAAATCCCTTTCTCCCTTTCTCTGTCTGCAGGCAGCCTTTCTCTGAGCTTTCCTTTTGCTGTTGCCCAATTGCCTGTGTTCACTGTTTCCTAGAAATTGTCCTTTGCTACTGAAAGACTTGTTGCATTAATCTTTCCTTTACAGGTTTAGTTTCCTGCCTTCTCACCTTGGATGGGTGGGAAAGTTTCCCTTTTGATATTGTTTTCACTGCTCCTGATCCTTACCTTCTATTGGGATCCATGCCATGTTTTCCTTTACACTTTTGCATTTATTTCCTATTTTATTATTAGGTGTGGGAAGTTGTTGTAACTAGCTCCTGTGTGATTATCTTTTGTTTTCCACACTGTACTATTCCTTCTTGCCTCTTGACTTGGGTTTAGGTATTTAGTCATCCTCACTCTTTGCCTTTACTGCCTTCTGGGTTCTTGTTTGATTTACAGGGTTGTGGGTTAGTACTGACTTTTGAGTGGTCTTTCCGGTCCTCGTGAATACGGACATCCAAGTGGTCTTTCCGGTCTTCGTGAGTACTGGCATTCATGTGGTCATTCCGGTCCTTGTGAGTACTGTTTCCAAATTCTTTATTCAGTACCGTCTAGAGTGTCAGCTTACAGATTCTGTCCCTGCTTGCCCTCTACGTGGGCTTAGCGCTGTCAGTATCTGTAATAGCATAGTGGGTAAGGAGTTTGCCGACTTTCCTTTCAGTCATAAGGAGGTTTTAAGTGCTTACCCTACATTCCTTTTCATATAGTGGTATACACGAGTCTTGGGTATTGAATGCACGTTGTTATATTCAAGGTTGTTTACTGTGTATTTTGTGCACATTTCCCCTGCCATATCCATCGCCTTCTTCCTTTCCTAACAGTTAGTCTGCAAAATTGCTTAAGCGAGGCTGCATCCACAATCTATGTATGCCATTAATAATGGTTACTGCTAATCACTTGCACGAGACATCGTCCACAATATAACCCAGTAATGGTAACTGCAAATCACTTGCATGATGCGGCCACAATAAATCTATGCCAGTAATGGTACCAGTAAATGACTTCCATGAGGCTGCAGTCACAACATACCTTTGCAAGTCATGAAAGTGATTTACAGTGACAATTACTAGCATATCTAGATTGTGGCCACAGCTTTATGAACGTGATTTACTGCGTGTAAATGGCTATCATGAAGTTGTGGCCACAATCTATGCCTGTAATGGTAACTGTAAATCACTTTCGTGAAGCTATAGGCACATTCTATATATGCCAGTATGGGTGCTTTAAATCACTATCATCTCAAAGTGGGAGTAGGCTACTGCTAACTCATCTGTAATTTGTTACAGGTCCAGGTGCTCACATAGGGTTCATCATATTACTCAATTAACTTCATCTTCACCATCGAAATCTACACAACACGGTTACATCCAAAAGTGTAACAATGTAGGTGATACTTTATTGTGTTCCCCACATATAAGTAGGCCACCATAAACAAAAATAGGGGAAGAGCCTTTTTGAAGAATTGCTTTAAATCATTTTAATGAAGCTGTGGCCAGTGTCCCACACGCTCTGCCAGTAATAATAATTGTAAATTACTTTCATGAAGCTGAACCCACAATAATTATAAGCATTTAATGCTACTTCTATGCCATATAAACACAAATGCATAATTTTAATTCACTCTCATATTTCTACCGAAACACCCACACACTCATTCAGACACATGCATGTGCACACACACATACCCACACATACATTAATTGGCAGTAATGTACACATGCAACATACCCACACATACATTAATTGGCAGTAATGTACACATGCATACACACAGACACTATAAAACTGCAAACATTGTTTTTTTAAAACCTCTTCCCTTAGGTCTTCTGTTCACTTTGGGTTAGTAGGGAATGGGAAGCAACCATCCCAAGCAGCAGCATGGTTTGGCACACTGGGCACTCTCCATGCAACTTAGTTGGTTGCTCCACAGCGCTGGAACCATCAAGGAATGCAGGCTGCACACTCCAGTATGTGTATGGGGAGGAGGGGGGGGGGGTGCGATCGGCTTTTCTGCCCCTGGCTCTGGCACTGACACTCCACTTGGCTTATTCGCAAGCTACCAAAGGGACCAGGTCCTCTCTAAAGCAGGGACGTAGCAACAGCAGTGGTGCGATTCCTCTGCAAATTCCAGAAATGGCTGCTGCAGAAACAGCATTCGCAGGTCAACAGGCATTCAGCAGCTGCTTGAAAGATGGAGAACTCACACCATTCGACCAAAGGGGGCCTCTCACTCCTTGCTCCTGATTTGATTATGTCCTACCGCCTTTCAAAATAATAATAAAGGTAATAATAATGAGACTTATTTCGTGGATTCTGCCCACTTTTGAGCGCAGCAATATTATTTAATGCCATTCAGTTCTCTGACCTCAGAAGGATAAAGCACTAGATTGGAAGTTCAGGCTTGCCCCGGGTCATTGGTGAGCACCTAGCGTGGGAGATGTCCTACCAGATCACCGTAAGATGCATGGCTTCCTCCTTTGTAATATTGTCACAGCCAGAAATTCCAAGTTAACCAAAGATAGCAGGGACATGTTTATTGCTTATCCTACTTAATGCAATTTTCTGTTGGTAAAGGACCACCTCTTTTTCCCAGTGATACTGTCCTCCAGTGGAAGGGTCTGCGTGGAAGCAAAAGACCAATCAGAAACAAGATGGCCTTAACATCAAAGACAGCATCAAATGTTTTTGTATAGCATCCATGGTATTATTTGATAGCATAGGTTCATTGAAATTCATGGAATTGGCTGGAATCCCATACATCCACCAGTAGTTTTTGTTATCTATCGTTATTCTAGATATCCATTGTTTTCCATGTGTTTTATTTATATTCTGAGTATCCATGATATCAAATGGTATCCTAGGTTTCTACATGTAAACAATACAAATGTGTCCAAACTGTGGAGCCAAACACTTATTCGGCTCTATATTAGACATGTGCTTAAAGATGTAGCCACAATGCCCAATTGAGTTTACACATAGCCTCTTTCTCATCTCAAACACTTGCTTGTTCTTGTTTTGCAGGCCAGTGAACACCGCGCTGTATACTGTGCGCGTGGGGGCATATGCATTATCCAACGAAAGCCCATATGAGAGGACAACAGCAGTCCTGCAGATACTCATCAACAGCGATTACACCACTATTGGATCCTTGGGTGACATCTCGCTCCTGAGGCTGCAAACGCCCGTCACTTACTCTGACTACATCCTTCCTGTCTGCCTTCCACCGGCCTCCTTGCAGGTCCCAGCGGGAACGAACTGCTGGGTCACAGGCTGGGGAACGACCAGCTCATCTGGAGGTAATGGCAAGCGGCACCACAGGAGAGAAATTGGGTGATATCCAAACTGGCGGGTGTCCCTGTGCATTCCACAGGGGCCTTTCTTGGCATGCAAACCTCTCTCTCGAGCTGAGTTTGTCAACCCAGCTTCTGTGCTTCTCCAACAACTGCATAGTGATCTACAGGCTCTAAAGGATCAGGAAATTGTATCAAAGGTTTTCTGGCCATATATAAAGCTAAGAGGAAAGCCAGTCATACCATATATTGCAGGTTTTTGGAAATTGTAGTGCCACAGGGGAACTCCCTGCCTAAATTTCTCCTAGTCGCAAAAGTGCCTGCGACTGGAGGTTGCCTCTAGTACTAAGCCTGCTGCATAAAGACTGACTGTGAGGTAATGGTGCCTTGCAGCAAAGTGGCAGGGCCGCTCTAAGCCGAATCCATGATGCATCTATTAATGTAAACAATCATTTTGGGTTTCACGCCTGTAAGAGCCTCGTTATGAGAACAAATTACTCATGTTCTTTTGGAAGAATTATTCTTTATTAATTTTTTACAAATACCACCCACCTAAGCGGATGTATATCACCTAGGATGCATAGTACTGCAATGTGATGATAATGCTTACCCCATTCAGTACTTTCTAAGTACCAAATGCAGTTAATATTCCAGGCAAATGCAACACATAATTAGGTGACATTTTAAAAACAAGTAGTATTTAAAATACCATTTTTTAAACGTGCCACCAATCACAATGAGCCATTGTTTAATCTGACTTGAGTCTTTGCACAGTGTTGTAAGTATTGGTTTTCCAGAAGATAAAATATTGCAAAGTCCCATAATGGGAGAACACAGTGCGAAGTGGCTCGCAGTTTGCCTACCGTCCCCGGAGAAGGCAGGAATCACACTGGTATAGGAGGAGGCTGTTGTTTATTGAACATGGCTAGACGTCAGAGAGTCCATTCTCTAGGACGACTGACTTGTTCCTCACGCTCTGGGAATGCTTGCGCCCTGAAGAAGCAATTCAGCTTGCACTGCTCGCTCACATCAATGCATACCCAACTGCTGCAAGCAAGTGGTAAGTAGGGAAAGGTGGGAAACCAGAGCGAGCAATTGCAAGCCGTACCAACATAGCAATTTTCACCACTGGCAAAGATCTGCACTTGTATTCTTACTGTCATATAGGATGTGTAATGTGCTATTCGACATTGGAAGGACCTTGTGTTGTATCTTGTGGTGATAAATGGGAGGGAGTGCACGCGCGTTTTGCATGTTGGAATGTATTCGTGTGGAATTGGGTGACGTGCATGTGTTCAGAGGTTGTCAGTTGGTGAATGCCTGCCAGATGGGAGAAGCCAGTGTCTTTCTCCGATGTTACCAGCTTCTACTTGAAGACATGGGGCCTCATTACACGGACGGCGGTAAGGGTTAACGGTCACCGTTAATGGCAACGGTGACCGTTAACCCTTACCGCCGTACTACGAGGTCCCTTAGCGGGTTGGTGCTTTAACGCCTGCTTTTTGCAGGCGTTAAAAACCAACTCGCTAAGGGACCTCGGAGCTAATTACGGCACCGCAAAATTGCGGTGCCGTAATTAGCGCCTTCCCCATTCCCATAGAGCCCTATGGGGCAGAAATGGGAATGGGGAAGGGCAATGGCGGAAGGGGGATTTACCGCCCCTCCAACCTTGGAATGGGGCGGTAAATCCCCTTTCCGCCAAGGCGGTGCCGGTATTTTACCGGCATGAGCCATGGCGCTAATAGCGCCATGGCTCACCGCCTACCGTGTAATGAGGCCATTACAACTCAGGCGTTAAGTGTTTAGCGGCGCCGTCGGCACCGTTAACCCTTAACGCCTGATTACAAGTGTCCCTTTGCGGGTTGGTGTTTACCGCCTGCTTTTAGCAGGCGTTAAAAATCCAACCCGCAAAGGGACTTTGGAGCTAATTACGGCACCGTAATTTACGGTGCCGTAATTAGCGCCTTCCCCATTCCCATTATGCCCTATGGGTGCAAAAATGGGAATGGGGAAGGGCAAATGGTGAATGGGGAATTACCGCCCCACTCACCTTGGAATGGAGCGGTAATTCCGCCATCCACCATGGCGGAATCGTAACCTTAGCGGCATGGACCATGGTGCTAATAGCACCATTGTCCTCCGCCAAGGTTGTAATGAGGGCCCAAAGACACCATTATAATACTTACCAGAGTGCAAACCCTCTTTATTACACTGGCGACAAGGATTTGAGCTGCTGCGGAGGGGGCAGCAGAGCGGGAGAAGACACTGCCCTCCAATTCGAATATCCCACCCAGCGGGGCACTGGGCCCTGTCTGTCGTTTGTTGGAGTATCGTATGCCGGCTGCTTCCAGTGGGGGCCAACGAAGGTACGGAGCCCCTGGGTCCAGAGCCGTGAGTTCAGCGCCGACGGACTGATTTGGGCCGCTGCCTGCAGCGGGGGCCACCGAGGGTGCGCAGCCCCTGGGTCCAGAGCCGTGAGTCCAGCGCCGACGGACTGATTTGGGCCGGAGGGCGTTCTGTGGCTGTAGCAAAGGCCACCTGGATACGTGGTTCCTGGGTCCAGTCCTGCTGCTGTAGCGGGAGCCACCAGTGTAACGTGGTTTTTGGGTCCAGTGCTGAAAGTCCGGCACTTGTAAGTGCAGCAAAGGCCATCGGATTGACGGTACCCCAGAGTTCAAGTGGAGTGTCCGGTGGCTGCAACTGTAGCGGGGGCCCATTAGTATACGGTGCCTCGGGTCCAGTAGTTGAAGTTCACCCTTCTTGACGGTGCCGGAGTTAATTTTGTGTGGAGGAGTGCGTTTGGAGTGGCAGCGCTGAGAGATTCCCTGGTTCACTTTCTGAAGGTGACGACGGAAATACTAAAAGAAAATGGAGGAGGCACCCCGATAACCGGGGCAGGGGCCGTCCTCCTTCCGCTCTCTCGTCCCCCTCCCTCCCTCGGGGGTGGGGGAGAGGGCGGCAAGAGTGCAAAAGAGCGCCAAACTCAGCAGTAAGCCCGCGAAGGGCAACAATGGAAAGGGGAGGAGCAAGGGCTTCATATGCGGCGGGCGCACTTGCAGCTCTTCCAGCAGCCGGGCGCCCGTCAACCAGGAGAAATAATAATGAGCACAATAACTCAGCGGCAATGTGTTGCCTTGGAAGCACGACGACACAAAGCAATACAGGTTCGATCCCCGGTTCCGCGCTTAGCAACCTCAGGGTATTTAAGCGCGTTATAAATACCCAACTAAGAAAAGAAAGGAGGGGAACATTTTTCTAAATTGGCCTGGGGTGGTTTAATTATTTGTATATGCTTCCATAGTTTCGCCCTTTGCGTTGTTTAGGGTAATGTATTGTATTTAAGTTGAATTATACGCCCAACTGTTCGTGGCCCTGTGGCGCAGTAATTGAGGTAATACTGTGGGAGTAAGTGATTTAAGGAAGGATGAATCAAGGGGCGCATGTAGGCTTGCGCCAGGAATTGAACTCCATAATGGCCGCGGTTTTAATCAGCGGATATGTGCAAGGAAGAAGCCCATGTCCCTTAGGGCAACAAGGCAGCATAGGGGGCTTGAGGAATAAACATGGAGGCCGTGATTGCATAAGGAACAGACAACCCCTAAGGTTGGTGTGGCAATGTTGTGCCTTTACAAGTGAGGTCCAGGTACGGCTGCAGCGTTAAAGAACTGCTGCAATATTGGCGGGCGGAAATTAAAAGGGGTCAGTGGCCGGGTTTAGGAGTTTGCGTTTAATGTTTCGAGCCCATTTTGGGGCATTATGGGAAGGGTAGTTGGGCACAGGATTGATATCAGATTAGCTTTTTAATCTGTAGATTCAATTTATGCCAGACGCAGTCATGCCCCTGGCCGGGGTTTAGTTCCCTGTATACCTGCAAGACTATAAGTCACAGAATGCGTTTAGGCATTTGCCACGTGCATTTCTAAATAATGCGGCTTTCATGTAGCTGCTAGGCATTGGTTAAGGTGCTCTCTATTGATTGGAAATGAAAAAATGGCAGCTTTACAGTAGAAATTTTCTTGCATGGCACAGGCATGGGGTTGGTTTTCCAAAAAACGAAAGTAATCAGAGTTGGTTTCCAGTAACGTCCACACGAATAATAGGGAATACTTTCCACGAATAGGGATTTTCTGACCAGCGATGTTAGTAGGTGCAAACATGGGTAAGTGCATGGCCATGGGAGATGGTTTCCCGTGGTATTACGGTACATTGATGGTAACAGGTGTAAGTGCATGGCCATGGAATATTGTTTTCTGGGATATTCACTAGCCATCGATGGTAGCAGGTGCAAGAAGGGTGCATGGCCATGGGATGGTGCCAGGCGTATCCCTTGGGCTTAGACACAGCCCAAAACTGTTAGGTTTGGGAGATGGGTGCGAGCATATCTCCTGGGCTGATCGCCTTGCCTGGGGGCAGGGGGGCAGGTGTCCAAGGCATTTGGGGGGACAGCCCCGGGTACTGTTGCATGGGGGGGGCACTGCCATGCGTAGTGAGTCACTGGTCCCTCCCGCGGGAGGTTAATAGTTGGTACATTTGCCACAGCACAGCAATGTGCGGAACTCGCGTGTCTGGATTTTTACGCAACATCCAAGAAAAAGGTTAGGATGCATCTGGAACGAGTAATGGTTTCTTAAAGTGGGTCTCTACGTCTTCAGGACAGGATAGCGTGCTACAGGACTTAACATTCTTTTAAGAGGCACAATTACTGAAAGATTAGCGGAAACATTGCTGGTGGATAATAAAATTATGGCTAATAGTATAGGTTGTAGGGATACAAACAAGCCCCACTTCTGGATAAGGAGACTACAAATACCAGAATGCAATTCGACAGAAGGCTGTAGCATGGCCTGAAATTGTTTAGATATGGGAGTACCTAGTAGTTATGAGGAATGTCGAGGGATAATAGGCTGGTTGGTTCAGGAGCCATTCGAAAGGGTTTTCCAGGAGGCATTACTTGGGAGAGACGATCCATACAGACAGGTAGCGATTGCACCGACCAAGATTTCCCGGTAATGGCATGGTGGTTAATTATTCACTCAGCTGACAAAGGCATTTAGGTATGGGGGAAGGTACCTATCCACAAGGCAATGCTTTTGGGACACAGCCTACAAGTCAAAGTATGCCGCATGTCTGCATTGGGTGGATAACAAATTGTTTTCTGTTCAAATACAGGCAGGGGTGTCTGGTGTGGCAACGTGGGCTCCGCTTCCTCGAACAAATGGCGTTCTCTCAGCCCAAAAACACCTGCAACGGCAAGGGGTATCAGGCACGGAGGGTTGAGAGAGTCGTGTCTACGAAGGGGATGGTTGGAAAAGGCAAGGAACAGAGTCGGGCCAGCGCTCCTTGGGAGCCTGAAACAGCAGGGGCGTCTGGTGGTGGCAACGAGGGCTCCGCTTCCTCGAGCAAATGGCGCTCTCTCAGCCCAAAAACACCTGCAGGGGCAAGGTGGTACCAGGCACGGAGGGTTCAGAGAGTTGTGTCTACAAAGGAGACAGTTGGGCAAGGAACGGATTTGGACCGGCGCCTCTTGGGAGCCTAAAAACAGCAGGGGCGTCTGGTGGGGGCAACGAGGGCTCCGCTTCCTCGAGCAAATTGCGCTCTCTCAGCCCAAAACACCTGTAAGGGCAGGTGGGTATCAGGCATGGAGGGTTGAGAGAGCGGTGTCTACAAAGGAGATGGTTGGACTATGCAAGAAACGGGGTCGGGCCAGCGCCACTTGGGAGCCTAAAACGGCAGAGGCGTCTGGTGGTGGCAACGAGGGCTCCGCTTCTTCGAACAAATGGCGCTCTCTCAGCCCAGAAACACCTGCAGGGGCAGGGGGATAGCAGGCACAGAGGGTTGAGAAAGTTGAGGCTACCAAGGGATGGTTGGAAGAAAGGGGAGGCAGTTGGCTCCAAAGCGGTGGTCGAACCGGGAGCCGGTTTGTGCAAGAGCAGGTCAAGGTATGACAGAAAGATGGAGTGGTCTGAAGTATCCCTAGATCAGGCACAACCGGCAAAGGTGAAATCCCTGGTCAAAGGAGGATAGACGGAGTTGCACTGGGCAGCAAGGTATACTCAGAACTGCCAGAACCACAAAATAGGAAAAGGGGGAGCCACGGTGGGCGGTAACCCACCTTTGGCGTGGCGGTGTTGTGGCGACCAATGAGAAGAGAAAGACTCCGAATGAGCCATTGCGAAACCGGAAGGGGCTTCGCCCAGTCTGGACAGCGCCTCCTGGGAGCCTAAACGGCGGGGGTGTCTGGCGGTAGCAATTGGGGCTCAGCTTCCCTCCAACAAACGGCGCTCCCCCAGTCCGCAAATACCTGCAGGGGCAGGTGGTTCTCAGACTCGAAGGTCTTGGGGGAGTTGGGCCTGCAATGGACATGGATAAAAAGGGGGAAGCAGGACAAGGAGCAGTCGCTACATCTTTGGAACTATTTTCAAGATCTGTTTGCTGTGGTTGTATATATGTGAAAATAAATCTGCGGCCTTGTTACGCCAAACCAAAAGAAAATGTCTCATTCAGCACCTTACTATAGGGGAAAGGAAAGGGGCTGGCAAGAATGAGAAATGGGTGATACACTGGTCTAACTAATGGACAAATGCCCAGGTTATGAAGGTGACGACGGAAATACTAAAAGAAAATGGAGGAGGCACCCCGATAACCGGGGCAGGGGCCGTCCTCCTTCCGCTCTCTCGTCCCCCCTCCCCCCCTCGGGGGTGGGGGAGAGGGCGGCAAGAGTGCAAAAGAGCGCCAAACTCAGCAGTAAGCCCGCGAAGGGCAACAATGGAAAGGGGAGGAGCAAGGGCTTCATATGCGGCGGGCGCCCGGCACAGGAGCACTTGCAGCTCTTCCAGCAGCCGGGCGCCCGTCAACCAGGAGAGGATTTCGTTTTCCCACCCACCCACCCTACAGCTACGGCAGAGCCTGGACGTCGTTGTCGCAGGACGACAGTGCGGTGTTGTGGCGACCAATGAGAAGAGAAAGACTCCGAATGAGCCATTGCGAAACCGGAAGGGGCTTCGCCCAGTCTGGACAGCGCCTCCTGGGAGCCTAAACGGCGGGGGTGTCTGGCGGTAGCAATTGGGGCTCAGCTTCCCTCCAACAAACGGCGCTCCCCCAGTCCGCAAATACCTGCAGGGGCAGGCGGTTCTCAGACTCGAAGGTCTTGGGGGAGTTGGGCCTGCAATGGACATGGATAAAAAGGGGGAAGCAGGACAAGGAGCAGTCGCTACATCTTTGGAACTATTTTCAAGATCTGTTTGCTGTGGTTGTATATATGTGAAAATAAATCTGCGGCCTTGTTACGCCAAACCAAAAGAAAATGTCTCATACAGCACCTTACTATAGGGGAAAGGAAAGGGGCTGGCAAGAATGAGAAATGGGTGATACACTGGTCTAACTAATGGACAAATGCCCAGGTTATGAAGGTGACGACGGAAATACTAAAAGAAAATGGAGGAGGCACCCCGATAACCGGGGCAGGGGCCGTCCTCCTTCCGCTCTCTCGTCCCCCCTCCCCCCCTCGGGGGTGGGGGAGAGGGCGGCAAGAGTGCAAAAGAGCGCCAAACTCAGCAGTAAGCCCGCGAAGGGCAACAATGGAAAGGGGAGGAGCAAGGGCTTCATATGCGGCGGGCGCCCGGCACAGGAGCACTTGCAGCTCTTCCAGCAGCCGGGCGCCCGTCAACCAGGAGAGGATTTCGTTTTCCCACCCATCCACCCTACAGCTACGGCAGAGCCTGGACGTCGTTGTCGCAGGACGACAGTGCGGTGTTGTGGCGACCAATGAGAAGAGAAAGACTCCGAATGAGCCATTGCGAAACCGGAAGGGGCTTCGCCCAGTCTGGACAGTGCCTCCTGGGAGCCTAAACGGCGGGGGTGTCTGGCGGTAGCAATTGGGGCTCAGCTTCCCTCCAACAAACGGCGCTCCCCCAGTCCGCAAATACCTGCAGGGGCAGGCGGTTCTCAGACTCGAAGGTCTTGGGGGAGTTGGGCCTGCAATGGACATGGATAAAAAGGGGGAAGCAGGACAAGGAGCAGTCGCTACATCTTTGGAACTATTTTCAAGATCTGTTTGCTGTGGTTGTATATATGTGAAAATAAATCTGCGGCCTTGTTACGCCAAACCAAAAGAAAATGTCTCATTCAGCACCTTACTATAGGGGAAAGGAAAGGGGCTGGCAAGAATGAGAAATGGGTGATACACTGGTCTAACTAATGGACAAATGCCCAGGTTATGGGTCCTGCGTTGACCCCAGGGGTGCGTCCTTGCTCAGGGAAGTTGTCCCAGACTATTGGTGAGTGGCAGACTCTTTCGCGCAGGCTTCGGCGTTGGGCAATGGCTGCGGCGTTTCCAGAGGAGCTCAATCGACGTTGTGCTGGGGCTCTTTCACCAAGAATTGTGCCTGGCTATTGCGGGGAGATGAGCCGATCGCACATCAGTGAAAGCGCATGCGTTCAAGTGGAACGCAACGTATGCCCTGTTTTGGAACGCAGGGTTGGTGCGTCCGTAAGGTGTAACAACGTGAATGGCGAGTCTGGGCGACGGCTGCGCATAGACAATAACATCGAGGCGGAGCTGCCGATTGGTAACTGCGGTATGAAGGAACTACAACATCAAAGCGGAGGTACTGCTGAGCGACATGGTGAAATTGTTGAAGGCGTTCATTTTGCGAGGAAGAGGAGTATTGAGCAAGACCATAGATCTCAACTCACCCGCTTTTGGCGGGTATCACCCGCCAAAAGCATCCAGACACCCGCCCACCCGCCAGCTCATCTGTTTCACCCGCTTTGGAGCCATGGACTAATTTTTGCCGGGACCCAAGTGCGAATGGGGGCGTGAAAAGCAAGTGAAATGCTTTTCACCAGTGTTGCCAGGTCGGAAGGAAAAAATAAGCTGAATGCCCTTCAAAAACAAGCCCAAAACAAGCTGACTCCCATCTAAATAAGCGGAAAAAACAAGCGTGCACCTAAAAAGTTGTGGAAAGGTCTCAAAAAAGTAAGAAACATAACACAACAAGAAAAACATACATAGACAGAACACTGAAAAGGTGTGTTAGAACAACAATATTTTATTGCATGGTGACTAGAAGTCCCAGATTGCAAAATAATACGGCCCTGAAATATTTGTATTTATTGTTTTATATAGCGCCTTAATCCAAGGCGCTATATAATATTGTAACATGGCCAATTGGAAGCTGAAAAGAAACATGGCCTTCCTGAATAAATCTTTCTGAGAAAATGTTGTATATAGATTCCAATAAACCTCTAACCCAGTCTTGCAAAAAAAGTTTTAAAAAAATAAATAAATAAAGGATGTTAGTGGATAATGCGTCAGCACTGGGGATATCACCAGGATAATATTGCTATAGAGTGACGCTTGCTAAACTAAACCAATCCCCTTATTTACATCTTTAAATGTCAGTGTGTCTGCCTGCATGACAAAACTTTTAAAGTGCGCTTTTTTTGCATATGTTTAGGCATTTGGCATTGATGGGCCACCTGGTGGGCAAGTAACGATCCCATCAGTGCCAAACACTTAAGCATATTCAAAAGACAGGGCGCACCCGAGAGCAAGACAAAGCAGCAATTGCCGTCAAATGCTGCCAGCAGCCCAGTGCAGGACGCTCTGTGCGACGTGTAATGGGCGTAACAGCAATATAAACACGCCCAATTACACGCGCACAGACGGTCCAACAAGCGGACGAAAACTGCGACAAGCGACCTCCAAATATTATAAGCGACTTTGGGCAAAAACAAGCCCAAAGTCGCTTATAATAAGCGCACCTGGCAACACTGCTTTTCACGCCCCCATTTCCTCCCCCTTCCCCTCCCCGGCCCTCTCCTCCAATGAAAGGATTGTGCCTGGGACCAACCCCTCCTGCAAAAGGTTAGCGACATAGAAGTAGGACTACCGTTTTATTTGTTTTTACGGCAGTCCTACTTTTATGTTTAAGGCCTGTCTGGGTTTTCTTTTTTTTAAATCCGGTCACCCTAGTTTTCACCCGCCTTGGTGTCAAAAAAGGTTGAGAGCTATGCAAGACAGTGGGGGCAAGTACTGTTCACGTGCAAAAAGGGAATGTGATCGTAGGTGTACGTCGTGTGGGATGGAAGGTTGTCACGAGGATGTTTTTTGTGACAGATGTGTTTCCTTCCTTTCCATCCTTAACAAACTAGATCTGGATTCGCACGATTTTTACGTGGGAATTAATGATCTCACGTTAGTTGATGACTAACCCTATTTTATGGAATAGCGTTGTGTGAGGCCGGTATGAGTGCGTGGAAGTGTTTGTGGCATCTGATGTACTTGTTTTCGTATGGGCCTGTATGGATGTGGATTGAATATGGTGTTTGTGGCCCTGTCATGTGTCTAATTAGGTGTTAAAAAGAAGAAAAAAAAAAAGGTAAAATGTGAAATTATTTTGCATTATATTTCTCTTGCAGGGGGGGGATTGTGCAGATTTGCTCCAAAAGAGTTGGGATTCCCTCTAAGGTTGGATTTTCCTATATTTGAGGAAGTTATGTTGTTTACATGTACCTTTATTTTACAGGTGCGGTGGAAATCCAATTTCTTTTCTTTTCAAAGTTTTTTTTTGTGAATCGTCGGACTTGAGGGTGGTAAATTTTTAGAAGGGTTTCTCTTCTAATATCT
This sequence comes from Ambystoma mexicanum, assembly GCF_040938575.1. Taxonomy (NCBI): domain Eukaryota; kingdom Metazoa; phylum Chordata; class Amphibia; order Caudata; family Ambystomatidae; genus Ambystoma; species Ambystoma mexicanum. The sequence goes on along the minus strand of NC_090925.1, from coordinate 812,503,452 downwards.
ATGGATGTTTTTACCGTTTTGATCGTGTAACGGTTGTGTCAGGCCCGTGGACTCTGGGCTGGACTTCTATGTGGCAACAATGGGGTCATGGGAAGTTGCTAAAAATGTTAAGTGCTTTATCTTCCATGTAATTGTTTAGTGTCACACGAACATTTATCAGTGTGTATTCTGAGTGTTTGCTTGTGTTGTTGTGCCTGCTAGAGTATGTTATGCCTGCTAGGATATATCCAAGGTAGGGACGTGTGTGGCTATTGAGTACCTTCAGGCCGGATAGTTAGTTATGAGCGCCAGGTGGGTTCATGGTACTCGGGTACGGGTTTGGTGATGCTGGCTTTTATTTACTGTGGTTGTAGGTCTTAAGCCGGTTAGTTTGGATCAATGCAGGCTGCGGCTATTGTATGACCGCACTGTAGAGTTTGATTCCAGTGTTTTCTGCAGTTGTGTTCGTTTCTGTTGTAGAGTGAGCATTTTTACGTGATGCTATTTTTACCCCTATAGATGGCCGGGCGGATCTATTGGGTGCGGGTAATAAGGAGTTTCTCTATGGCGTGTAGGGTGCCGGGCAGGCCTTGCACGTTTTTTAGATGGAGTTCTGGGTTTTCTGCATATTGGAGGGTTGTAGGGTGTTTTGTTTCCTGGGCATATATGGTCAGTGTTCTGCTTAGTACTAAGTTGTGCACTGAGTGCTTTATATCTGCATGAGGGCAATGTTGTGTTGTTTAAGGTTTGTAGATCAAGAGGTTGTTTAGAGTTTGATTTTCTTTTTCCTGGTGGTTGAAGGGATCCGTGTGTAGTGCTTGTTGTGGGCTTTGGATAGTCGGGAGGGTCCATTGCCGGTGGGTCAGTGCTCCAGCGTGGCAGGTGTAGAGTGCACTTTTGGTTTTGAGCGTTAGTTCTGTTTTAGGGTGTCGGGTGTGGCAGGCCTGTGCTCCGAGGGGCAGCTCAGGGTTGGAGTTGGTGTTTAGGTTAGTGTCCTCGTGGGTTTGGGCCTTTGGGTTTGGGTTCTTAGTATTCCTGTGGCAGGGTGTTGGTTGGTTGTTTTAGGTGGGCATTGGTATGGTGGATGTGGATTTTATTATAGTATATATTTGTATTTGTATTGTACTATTATTGTAGTATATTATTTCCTGGTTGGTCGCTTTAGGCGGGCGTTTGGTATGGTGATAGTTGAAAGTATACCATCTGGTATGGTTGATAGATAGCGGGGCATAAGGCTTTCTGTCATATCTGTGTGGAGTTCTGTTTGCGGCATTCTGTTTGCGGTGGTATAGAGTTTTTAGGAATTTATTGATGGAGTGCGTAGCGTGGTGGCCACATGTTGCGCATTTTTTAGTTGTTTGGTTTTGTCCTCTTTAGAGCTTTGATTAATCTGCGGAGGGAGAAGTGTTTTATCTTGTGGTGATGGAAGGGAGTGCATGCGCGTTTTGCATGTTGGAATGTATTCGTGTGGAATTGGGTGACGTGCGTGTGTTTGGAGGTTGTCAGTTGGTGAATGCCTGCCGGGTGGGAGAAGCCGGTGTCTTTCTCCGATGTTACCAACTTCTACTTGAAGACAATAAAGACATCATAATAATACTTACCAGAGTGCAAACCCTCTTTATTGCACCTTGCAACTCTGTTTGCTGTTTGGGTGTACAGCATTTGTTTGTCCCGGATTTCTGGTGGACCATGGTCGGTCATTACAGGTAAGTAACTTGTTTCTTCTGCAGCATGGGGTCTTTCATGGATTCACATGCTCTTGAATATGATTACACAACAGAACATGAACACAACCAACAGGAGGCCGTAAGCTCTAACGAAGCAATAGAACTAACCTCCGGAACACTGACCTCAAGCAAACAGGTTGCAAAGTTCTGCTTGGGTGACATGGGACTCCTGCCTGCAATCCCTATCCACACAGTAGAATCTCTTGAAGGTGTGGACAGACCTCCAGGTAACTGCCTTGCAGATGTCAAACAAAGGAACACCAGACAGGAATGCCTGTGATGAATACTGCAGAATCCTCACAGAATCCCAGCCTAAGGTCTCTTCCCATGTAGCCTGGGGAAGGCAGCAACTACATGATCCTGACACTGGGAGTGGAATTAGCGAAGTGGATCACATGGGAGAAGAAGGCCCTCAAGGGAATGTGAAGACTCCGTCAGGGGAAAGACAGTATTTGTCCTCTTCTTAGGGTGAAGGTTCCGTAATGCCTAAATATCTGATGGCTTGGTATCATTGCAAGGCTTCCTCCCGCAGATTTCCCCGAGGTGTAAAATATGAAAAACCCTAGGGTAAACAGGGGAATATATTATGTAAAAATCCAGAGATCAATACTACCTCTGATTGTCATAATTCTACAGTATGTTTAAATTGTGAAAACAAGAAACAAGCATTAATTCCTTTGAGAACTCTTCCTAAATATATATCTTATAAATCACCAGACCAAAGTAAGTTGAATAACTTTAAAAGGAATATGAGCATTAGGTTCTTAAAGTCCCATAATGCTCTGAGAACTGAGAAGGGGAAGAGGAGCTCAGAGTTACAGGACTGTAGTATGCAGTCTAGTGGTTTGTGATGAAGGTTGCCAGACATTTGGTCGAAAAAAATTGGTCGACCAGACAAATGGTCGAACCAATTTGATCGAAAACCAAATGGTCGAATTTTTTTTTTTTTTTTTTAACCCTTTTTTTTTTTTTTTTGGGGGGGTCCCCCCCAACCCCCTTTTTTTCTCTAAAAAACCCTTTTTTTACTAAACGAAAACCCGAAAAATAAATATATAAATAAAAAAAAAAATTCGACCATTTGGTTTTCGACCAAATTGCGTCGACCAAATTGCAGTCGACCAGTTTTTTTTCGACCAGTTGACTGGACACCGTGATGAATCATGCAGAGTCCTCAAAAAGACCCTACCTAAAGTCTCCTCCCAGGTGGCCAGGGGAAGGCAGCCGCTACCTGATCCCGACACTGGGGCTGGTATTAGCCGGGAGGATCACCTGGGAGGAGAAGGTACCCAAGAGAACATGAGGACTCCGTTGGGAGGGATGCAGTATTTTTCTTCCTCTGAGGAAGAAGAGTCAGTAATGCCAGAGTCTGTAATGGACTGTTGTCAAAAAAAGCCTTTCCTTTCTAAAGCTAATTATCCGGATGGTGGTAAAAACTGTTCTAATCAATCCTTTATTAGAAGTAGGTATCATTTTCCCAAGGTTAAGTATGATGGTAGAGGTGAAAACTCTCATGTTCAACAGGGGATTATGAAAGATGAATCTTTGAATATCATCATATTAGATTCACTTGGTTCCTAGGGACCCTTACCTGAAGATTCCTTGGCTTAGGTATATAAAGAAAATGTTGTCAGAAGAAGACATGGCTTAATATTTTCTCCTGAGGGATTTAATGCTGCGCATTGTTTTAAGAGCTATAAAAGTATGGGTGTTTCAGCGTATTCTGGATAATAGTGAGTCACCCGAGATCCAGAGGCCCGCTAATAGGAAACATGCGATTATTGCAAGCCCAGGTCTGCAGAAAACTTTGCGATGGGCACAGAACCCCTCTCAGCATGTTGGCATCATCAGGGCATGCTTTAATTGAATCCATCTAAGAGCAGTGTTGTCGGTCTGGTCTAATGGCAATGAAAATCAATTGTGCATTTTTTGTAATGCGCTCAGGGAAGACTTGGCACATTTTCTACTGTTCTGCCCAGCTTTCTCCTTAATTAGAGAGCAGTGGCAGCGGTTTCTCCAGTATGAACCGGCACTGTGCTACCTGTTATGGGAGGACTCTGTTTGCGTGGGTTGGGGGTTATTATCATTTTTAAAGAATGCGTTAAATTTGAGGACATTTTTAATGAAAATTGTTTGAATTGAATGCTCTTATATTTTAAATATGTTGCATGGTTTTTATGAGGGTGGAATGCTGTTTATTATTTTATTGTGTGATGTATAATTATGTTGTCAATTGTTGTTTTTATGGGAACGTTTTGTATTCCCGAAATAAACTTTTTACATACATATTAGATTCTGAAAGTCAAAACATCCCTAGAGAGCAAAGATATTCAGTAGAACCTTTTAATACTCATTTTAAAAAGGGAATTAAGGATAGAAACAAAGTTTGTAACAAGTATGACCTTAAAAAGAGTGAATTGAACATTGGGGACTTCAAGTCACACAATGCCAAAAGTACTGGGACGAAGAAGAGGGATGCAGAGGCTCTCCACTGCAGGTTGCAGACCATTAAGGTTAATGACCCACACCTGAGGGAGCCTGGGAGGCATAAAAGGCCCCCTCACGTGCAAGCCAAAGATGATGATGAAAAAGAAGATGAAGAAGTAAGGAGTAGTGGCAGAAGTGAAAGGTGGAGTGTTTGCCGTGACTACGCAACAAGATTGCAGCTGAAGGAAAGCAGAGACGCCAAAGCCACCGTTTGCTATACAAATGCCAGTTCTGCGTGGGTCTCTTCCTTCAGGGACACTGTTTGGAGAGGGCGCGCAGCAGGAAGTGTTTGGTATATAGCTTTCCCCCTGAGGATACTGTTTGCAGATGATGCGCAGCGGGAAGCATGAAGTTGGAACGCTTTCCCCAAGGAAAGACAGGCTCGGGTGGCAGGTGAGCACCTGAAAACCTGTGGAGCAAGAGACACTCCAATTTTGATAAGCATGGTGTGAGAAACCTGAGGTATTCTAACTCCTATTTCCCATGGGTCCTCTGCGCAGGTGGCTGGAGAAAGGCCATCGCTTTTGGATCCTGACCCTGGGCGTGGAGAAGCGAGGGAGTATCACCTGGGTGGAAGGTCTGTGGGGACTAGGAGTGGGATGCCTTTAGGAGAGACATGGTGTCCCCCTTTTCCTACTACTGACCAACTTGGAGAAGTTAAAGTTAAAGTCCTCACTCCAAAATATTTTGGACTCTGAAATCTTGGATTTTCAATATGTTGCCCCATCTCAGGTGATTCAGCTGAGCTCAGGGACTCCTACGCCATATATAGCAGCATGCACATGCCGAGAGGTAAAAGGAAGAAAATCCCGGTTGGGCATGAAACAGCTCACCAAACACAATCTAATCCTCTGCAGAGACTCTGGGGAAAAGATCTAACTGCGCCCACACCTGAAAATATACAAAACCCAGCCTCCCACTGGAACCTCATAATAAAGATTTAGAAATGGCGGTCTCCAAAGAAGATTTTGCACAAAGCATGCACATGCCGAGAGGTAAAAGGAAGAAAATCCCAGTTGGGCATGAAACAGCTCACCAAACACAATCTAATCCTCTGCAGAGACTCTGGGAAAAAGATCTAACTGCGCCCACACCTGAAAATATACAAAACCCAGCCTCCCACTGGAACCTCATAATAAAGATTTAGAAATGGCGGCCTCCAAAGAAGATTTTGCAAAAAGCTTTCAGGACTTTCAAGAAAAATGTTCTGCCTCCTTTCAATTGCAATGTTCTACGTTTACATCTGAAATTCGGCACTCACTATCTGATTTCAGCAAAGAAATGTCCACCCTGGGGTACTGGGTCGACACAAATCAACGTGCAATACAAGAAATGACACAGGAATGTAGGCAGTCAGATGAGGCTATTGAAGACTTGACGAGGGTAGCTCACAATCTTGAACTTCACTGTGAAGATTTGGAAAATAGATCCTGGTACTCTAATATCTGAATTAAAAATCTTTCTGAAACAGTGACAGACCTGGATCTTAAAGACACACATCTTTGCAGATATAATCGCAGGGGAAGAGTCTAACAACATCCTACTGGACCGGGTTCACAGGACAGGACTGTAAAGGACGGAACCCAGGGCCCGCCCATGGGATTTGCTAGTAGCCCGTGAAACATACCCACGAAAAGAGGAAATCCTTGAAGAGGCAAGAAAATCAGCACCAGTAACATACAATGGGCGGAGATTCAATTATATCAGGATCTATCGCAGACAACCCTCGAAAAACGCAGAGACATGCAAGTAGTGGTGAAAACGTTACAGTCACGAGGGATCAGATATAGATGGACCTTCCCGCTTGGACTGTTTTTTTATGTGAAAGGACGACAGCTCAGAAGCACTTCCTGACAGGCAGGCATGGCCCTTCTACAAACAGAAGAAGATATGGCGGCGGGCCAAACAGAAAACACGAATACTCGTCATACCAAGCAATCTGCTTCCTAGGAAGGATCCTTCCGAGATCAAGGGTGCAGAAATAGGGGCACCCAGAAAGAAGACTGGAAAATGTGGCCTAGAGGGCCGAACTCAAAGGCATCCTCATAGAGTGGCAGCAATGGAGAAAACAAGCAAACTACATACAGATAAGTGGTAATACCCAACATTAGCGGAGACAGAATACACCATCTCGGATATTATCTGTTCAGGTAACAGATGGGGGTTTTAGGATACCCTGAACTCTTCCCTGGAACATATGTTGACAAACAGCTGTGGGTTCTCACCCCAGGATACACTAGGTACTGCGGCGTACACCTGGGGACATTTGAGGGGGGATTATGGGGGAAATTCAGAATTTGGATGGAGAATGTCAATATTGGGAGGGGGAATCAGGGAGCGGGGAAACCGCAATTCATGGTTTGCTGTAACATATTCAAGCAAAATGCTGGTTCAGATACGCATCAGCCTTATTGAGGTTCCAATTTTATCAAGTCACTTTCAAGTGTTTAACGCTCAATATTACACCCCAGTAAAGTGGCGGAAGCTTCAGGGCTTACTGGCGCGCTACCAACCGGACTTGGTGGCGCTTCAGGAAACTCATGTCCGGGATTCAGATAGGCATAAGCTCTGCAACACTACCTGATTATTTTACAGGCGAATGCCAAAGGGAAAGTGGCCGGGGTACTTATAGCAATCAGGGTGGGATCCCGAATTAAAGTGATACGTACTAAGGCTCACAAAGAAGGCTGCTACATTTTTTGTGATCCTAGGTATTGGGCCCCTGACACTTACAGTGGCTTTAGTGTACGCCCCCAATGTAGGCCAGGAGGGCTTCCTGAAGATGATCCTTGCACATTTAGAATCATTCAAGGAGGGCGAAACGATACTCTTGGAGATCTTAATGTATCTTGCGACCCCATTCGTGATCGAAATACTATCACTCGTTATGCTCTACACCCCACCCCTCCAATACATTAAAGCAAACATTCAAACACATGTCTCTGGTGGACATTTGGTTAACTCTTAGAGGAGAAGAGAAAGGGTTTACATTCTATTCACATGTTCACCGCTCCGTTTCATGTATAGATTACGCTTGGGCATCAATCCCACTTTTAGGCACCATTACGCAGATTATGTGTCATATGATAACGTTGTCAGATCACGCCCCAATCTCTATAGATTTAAATATCCCACAAGCGAAACAAGGATTATGGGCCTGGAGATTCCCGCTAGAGCTATTGAGGCATCATGTGTTGAGCGACAAAATAGAAGAAAAGATAGGAGAGTTTTTTGATCTTAATCAGCTCGGGGAGACCGCTGCAAATACATTATGGGATGCCTTCAAGGCAACTATACGGGGGTTCTGATAGCATAGGGGGCCATTAGACACAAACAAAAAAGTGCACTTGAGATAGAACTGGAGGAGGACCTAAGACGCGCAATGAAAGATCTCAAAACAAAAACAGGGCCAGCTACACAAACATTTTTTAGAACGGCTGCAGGCAGGTTAAACCTTTTTCATACAAAAAAGCTGAAAAATCCCTGTTATATTTTAGACAAAAATATTTCATAAAAGCTAATAGGACAGACTGACTTTTAGCTAAACAGCTTCGGCAGAAAGCAGCATCTCAGACAATACAATCGATCCTGCATCCCTTAGGTGAGATGATCACTGAAACCCCCCCATATTATTTCACAATTTCATGCATTTTACTCTAATCTATATCAGTCGGAGGTGCCTGAATCTGACCCACTTTGTCAAAAAGCGTACCTAGATGCAGTCACTCTTCCCCAATTAGTAATAGCTGATAGGGACCAACTTGACTTAGACATCACGCAAGGAGACATTCTCTGGGTCATTCGTAACCTCCCGATGAACAAATCACCTGGCACTGATGGATTTCCAGCCTTATTTTATAAAACTTATCTGACAGTATTAGCCCCTAAACTAACTTACTTATACAATTCTTTTATTTATTCAGGTTGCATATCCCCTCCAATAGAGGAATCTAAAATAGTACCATTTCCAAGCCTGGCAAGGACCCATGCTTGAGCCGGTCATATCAACCAATAGCCTTAATAAATCTGAACACAAAAATGTATACTAAGGTCTTACCTAATAGGATAGAGGATCTGTTACCCTCATTAATACATTCAGACCAATCTGGCTTCATAAAACAATGACAGACGCACAATAATATTAGGAGAACGTGTCATATATTAGAAAAAGTCGAAAAGAAAAACATCCCAGCGGTCCTCTTATCCCTAGATGCAGAGAAAGCTTTTGACCGGGTTGAATGGTCATTCCTTTTTCAAACTATGGTTCTGGGAAAATGTATAGATAAAATATGGGCAAACTATATACAACCCAGTGCTAGACTACTCATTAACAGCCATTTATCCCTCCCCATTTCTTTACAATGCGGGATCAAACAAGGGTGTCCATTGTCACTGCTTCAATACGCACTACATCTGGAACCATTTCTGGCCAAGATCAGACAAATAGAGGCTATCTGAGGAATAGATTTCGGCAGAATCTCACATGAAATAATGGCATACAGTGATGATTTGTTGCTGCTAGCTTCAGATCCCTTGAATTCACTACAAGCGGCAGTACAAGAACTGGAAAGGTTTGGGTCGGCCGCCGGTTTAAAAATAAATACATCCAAATCTGAAATGTTAAACCTATCCCTCCCACAGGACGGCCTGCAGCACCTGCGATTACACACACAATTCGGGTGGGCTCAGGAAGGGATCAAACTACTGGGAGTTACCATAACTCGCACTATAGCAGGGCTGTATGAGGCTAATTATCCCCCTCTGTTCAAAGAAATTAAAAACCAACTGTCAAGATGAGGCCAGTTGACGGTGTCTTGGTTAGGTAGAATCAACTCAATAAAAATGGTTACCCTGCCTGAAGCTCTCTATATGTTTCAGGCATTACCAATCCGTGTTCCCGCCTCCTTCTTCCAAAAATTGCATAGGGCGATCTCCACTTTTATATGCAAAAATAAACCCTCAGGTGTAGCTCTGAGTGTATTGATGACCCCAAGGGCCAGGGGCGTCTGGGTTTGCCAATTTTTAAAAAGTATTATCAAGCTATGCAAATCCGCGTCCTGAAAGATTGGTGTGCGGACAACACAGAGAACAGATGGGTCCAGATGGAAAAGGAGCTAAGCGGGCAACAGCTCGGAGATAAACTGTGGCTGCCTAAACAAGATCGGCCCCCAAACAGGCACTTCAGCAGATTATGGGCTTGGTCGAGGAAGTCTGGGACACAGCAGTCAAGAAATATCAATTGACACCTTCCCTTCTCCCCTTACACCTCTGTTCTACAAGCCACAATTCACTCCAAGCCTTGAACCGCTTGCATTTGTAAAATGGAGATGGGCAGGCTGCAATAGATTGCGAGACATGTTCCAGGGAAACGATCCCAAACCCTTTACACAATGCAAACTAGACCTGGGACTGTCAAAATCTGCCCGATTCCAATACTTTCAGGTTAGGCACTGGATTTTGGCTCCGCCAAATAAGAAAGCCTCAATCAGAGACCTTACCCCTTTTGAGAAATTTGTCACATCTAATCCAGGAAACAAAGCCCTCAACTCGAATGTATATAAAATAATAGCTGACATCAGTTCTAAAGGTGCTCCGAGATGCATACATAGTTGGCATCAAACACTAGGGGCAGAGGTACCGGAAGAAGAATGGAATAAGCTATGAAAGGAAATACCCAAACTTACCCACTCTATGCAGGTTTGTGAATTTTGGTACAAGCGCATGACACAATGGCACTACACACCAGCTATGTTACATAAAATGAATACCTCTATTTCTGATAGCTGTTGGCGAGAATGTGGGGCGATTCGGGACTGGGGACATGTTTGGTGGAGCTGCCCTGGGCTGACAAAATATTGGAAAGAAGTAAATACCCATATGGCACACATATTCGGTTTACAGGAGCCCAGGTCACTTAGATCCTGCCTTTTTGTGGTTATAGAAGAAGACGTGTCACAGCTCTAAATCAGTGTGCAAAGCCTATGTCATATTACAGCTCACGGCTCTATTAGTAATCGCTCAAGGCTGGAAATCTAAAGATCCACCACATGTCAGCGAATGGTTTTCTAAAGTCTGGAACTTTCTTGCACTCAAATGGATTGCTTACTCTCTACAAGGTGACCAAGCTAAGTTCACCAAAGACGGGGACATGATTCTGAACTTTTTGCAAAATGACTATAATAAGGCTTACTGGCAAAAAACTACGAATTTTGGGCATAGCTTGAAATGTCAGATACTGCTTTGGCTTATACCATGCACGACAGGAAGTGGGGGAGATTGAAGGGAGAGGGTGGGGTGGAAGGGTTCTCTTGTTTGTTATTATTCAAAATGGCAATAAAAACAACTTTAAAAAAAATCGAGTTATTCTTTTTGCCTAACTTCTGGAGAAACGGAAGTGGTAGCCTTCCTTTTAGACATATAGTTATTAATATCAGTGATTACCAGTTTCTCCAAACACTCAATATAAAATACATTACTCAATTATTTATTTATTTTTATTTATTGGACATTTGTAATAGGCATTATACAGCAAACATTGTGTTTCAAGGTGCATCAAGATGGGGGGAAGGGATGAGGGAAAAAGGTATTAAACAAAAACAAAAAGCGTTCTTAAAAGGTCTTGAAACATCCGGGACATGCAAGTGCTATTGCATGCGAGTAGGGGAGTGAAGAGGAGGGGAAGTGCAGGGAGAGGGCGGAAGGGAAGAAAACAAACACACAAACACAGAGAGCACTTCGTATTATTTTATAGCACACTGCAATCCCACTTACAAAAAATGCAAATTGTATTCTAGCTAAAGCAACAACACAATAGCAATATAATAATGTCACAAAGCAGAGAAGAAAATGTACAAGCTGTACCAACCACCAGGCAGGAGGGCAACGTCCGACCAATTTAAGCATCCAGAATCCGACTCCAATCCCCCCCCCCCCCGTGCTATCCTGTAATCAGTGCAGCAGCAGCACCAAAGCAAACGATGAGCTCCAAATACTTGTTGAAAGTCAGCGGGCATGTTCGTGTCTACAAAATCAGTAAACCAAAACACAGCACCAAACCAGTATTTAAAATCCCAATCTGTCCACTTTTGATATGCTTTTTCAGGGCCAGTATTGGTGAACATAAGAGTGTTTAATATTTATTAGTGTTTTCAATGCTCTTAGCAATTAGATACCTATGTGCACTAAAGCGCTCAGTTTATTAGTCATGGAGCAGGCAACCAGCAATGTATGCAGTTACCAGAGCCCTCCAGAAAGCAGCTCTTTCAGCTAACCCAAAGAAGTGTAACCCTAACCAAATAGTTGTATTTGGGGTATTTTGTGGGGAACAGGCTAATCCAACCCCAAACAAACAAAGTCAAAGCGATGCAGTCAACCCCTATTCCCAGAACCAAAGGGGACCTTAGGGCATTCTTAGGCTTAACAGGATATTACAGAAGATTTATCCCAAACTATTCTACCCTAACCGCACTCCTCACAGATAAACTAAAGAACTCCCAGCCCATCAAAATCTCCAGGAGTAGATTAGATCAAAAGAGCTTTGAGGGGTTAAAACACATCCTCCGTAATGAGCCTGTATTGAAAATGTCTGTCTTCAATAGAGAGTGTATTCTTCAAACTGATGCCTCTAAAGTAAGCTTGCGGGCCGTACTTTCACAGGAACATGAAGGGGTGGTGCATCCTATCCTTTATACCAGCTAAAAGTTGTTTCCCAGAGAGCAAGCTTATGCCACAGTAGAACTAGAAGCCTTAGCCATCAAATGGGCTGTTGTCAGCCTACTTTATTATCTGAATGGGAGAAAATTAAGGTTCATAACAGATCATTCACTTCTAACCTGGATGAGACTTGGGAAAGATTCCAACTCCCAAGTTATGAGATTTTTTGGCGATTTACAAGCTTTCTGCTTCTCTGTGGAACACTGGAAGATGAAAGAGCAGGAGAACGTAGATGTCCTTAGTCGTTTTCCCCTTGGTCATGTAGGGGAACTCCAATTTAATGGAGGGGGTTATATGACGAATCTGGGAAATTCATCCCTTCTCCCTAAGGGGAAGCCACCCCCATTGATGTTAGGGAGCTAAGCCTGCTCCAAAAGACCCTTCCTAGGTGTTTGGGCAAGCGGGGCTTCACTGGGAGTGACTCCCCCTTTGGGGATGAGGACTCCCGTGATAGGATAAGGACCGCTGTGAAATTTGTACTTTCGAATGGATTGTGTCCTCCCAAGTATTCCTCATCTATGATATTTCATATATCTAGATTTGCTGCTTTGGAAAAACAAAATCTCGGCAGAGAGCGCTGTACGTGATGCCGTCGTGTCGATGTCCTTCGAGGGCCTCCGTGGACGTCATTGTTAGTACAAATAGCGCGTGCATCACCCGTTGGCTTCAGTTCCATTTTTCCAAAATCTTTCGCTTCGAGTGTTCAGTTTTCGTCAAGAAAATGTCTTCATCTTCTATCCCTTCCACCCCCAAAGTCGGGATTTAAGAAGTGCTATGACTGCAGGTCGAAGATGTCAATTACCGATACTCACCGCGTCTGCCTGTGGTGTCTGGGCTCCGGGCACCGTACCGATGACTGCGGGTCCTGTCAGGCCATGACAGAAAAAGCTCTAAGGGAGCGCAGAGGCAAACTGGTGGTGGGGAGGGCGGCTTCGAAGTCTTGTTAGAAGAGGGATAAAAAATCTGGAGAGTCTAGAGACTAGTCCGAGCACAAAAAAGTCGAAGAGGTCCCAGTCTTCGTCTTCTTCTTTGAAGAAGGCAAAGAAGAGATGCCATAGGTCTCCCTCTTCTTCTGATTCCTCTAACGAGGTAATCAGATGCCCAACCAAATCAGATTCCCCCAGAAAGTGGGATGCATTTAAATATGAGATGCGTATATTGAAAAATGCGGCCTCGCCCCCCTCGAAGGAATCACGCAAGGCCATGCCCCCGTCGCTCCTTCGGACGACATAAGGAAGTCATAGGCTACCAGTTCAAAGCTGAACGTTAAGCCTGCGATTCGTACTCGGCCTGACGAGAAATTGTCGAGGGGATCGAATCGAGAACCGAGTCCTTCTTTGATACCTCTGAAGAAGACCAAATCGTCCACACATTCGACGACTTTGACGACTCCATTGGAGACAAGCCTGTCGATGCAAAAGTCAAAGGCAGCACCGAGCAAACCAGCGCTGTTGTCAAAGCCATTGTCGACACCATTGTCGAAGCCATCGTAAACTCCATCAATGGTTACCTCGACTTTATCGAGGCCTTTGCCCATTCTGGAAAAGGTTTATAGACCTACTCCAAAGAAAGACTTTTTCAAGTCTATGGCCTCAATTTATGAGGAAGAACAGAGCTCTGAAGAGGATTCCCCTCCTTTTGGGTTGTGTTATGGCACTCAAAAAGCTCCTGAGGAGCTTATTAATGAGGAATCTAAGATTAGTGATCTCTATGATTGCCTCCAGTCGGCTAGTGGTATTGACACTTCGCCAGAGCTGGAGTTTGGCAGGCCTGACCCTTCTGAACATGAGGATTCCACGTATAGGAACCTCATGAATAGGGTCACAGAATATATGGGCTGGAGCAGGGCCTCTCCTGTTTATGAACAGGACGATATGACAGACATCCTGAACCAAGGCCCTCAGAAGGACCCAGTTTTACCCTTTCATGCAGCCCTTCAGAGGAAGGTCACAGAAAATTGGGATACTCCAGAATATGGACCTGCTATGAACAGGAACTTTGCTAGAAAATGCAGACCCTCTAGCAATGATCCAGATTACTTAACCAAGCACCCTACACCTGAGAGCTTGGTGGTTCAGGCCGCCACATCGACCAGGCAATCTGCTTATCCTTCTATTCCCCCGGATAGAGACGACAAGAGAGTAGATGCTTGGGCTCGTAAGATCTTGGCCTTGAAGTCTGCTAATCGTAAATACACCCTTTCAAGGATCACCTATACCCCGAGGGACTGAATTGGCATGGCGGCTGATCACAGAAGGCGAGGAAAGAGACGGCTTCCTGGCTATAGTGAAGGATGGAAAGGAGGCAATGGCAGAATGTCTCTAGTCAGGACCGGATACTGCTGACAGCATCAGCACATCCATTGCTTCGAGCACCGTACTACGCAGGTTAGCGTGGTTGAGGAAGTCGGGGTTCGCACCGGACGTGCAAGCCAGACTACTCAATGTGCCCTTTGATGGCTCGAGGTTGTTCGGCAGCAAGGCGGATGAGAGTCTGGAGAAGCTGCAGACCTCTAAGGTGGCGGCTAAATCCCTTAGCTCATCCATCCGACAACCTTAACAACAACCCTATTCAGGCTCATCTTCCTGGAGGGGTCATCCTTTTCATTTCTATTACTCATTTAGAAGGGGAAATGGACAGGCTGGACAAAGGGGACAACAAAGTTTCCCTCGTGGTGGACGAGGAAGGGGTGCTAAATCAGCCCCAGCAGCAGCATCTTTACCCTCAGCTGCTGCTGCAGCTGCCTCTAAGCCACTCTAAGGCCTTGACCCACACACTCCGGTGGGAGGCAGAATCTCTCAGCATCTGAACGAATGGCGGGGCATTACTTCAGATTGCTGGGCACTGGAAACAGTAGCCCAGGGTTACTGCCTTCCTTTTCAAAGAAGGCCTCAAGATCATCCACCGGGATCCAACTCTGTCAAAATTTCCAGATCCGCTCCTTGTGCAGGACATTTTAACCCTGCTAGAGAAAGGTGCAATAGAACATGTACCTGTAGCGGAGAGGAACAAGGATTGGTATTCCCCTTACTTTCTCATCCCAAAGAAGGACAGATAATTGAGAACCATCTTGGATTTGAAAAACTTGAACAAGTTCTCAGGAAGAAAACGTACAAGATGGTAACCCTTTCTCAGATTCTTCAGGCTCTCCAACTCCAAGACTGGTTGGTATCCTTTGATCTTCAGGATGCTTACTTTCATGTGCCAATCCAACTCAAGCACAGAAAGTACCTGAGGTTCGTGGTTGGTGGTTCTCACTATCAGTTTTGAGTTCTGCCATTCGGGCTCACCTCCGCCCGAGGGTTTTCACCAAGTTGATGGCGGTAGTGGCCGCAAGTCTCAGGAGATGGGGGATTCACATCTACCCCTACCTGGACTATTGGCTGATCAGGGCACGTTCTCCTGAACAAGCACTGGAACATCTCAACATAAGCTGCCACTCCCTTCACAGATTGGGCGTCTACCTCAATTACAAGAAGTCCCATATGATACCATTCCAAAGACTCCAATTAATTTCCTAGAGAGAAAGCCTCGCCACCCGAGGTGAGAGCTCAACACATTCAGCAGACGGTAACAAAATTCCAGAATGCCCAGTATCTTCTGGCCTTCTATTTTCTGAGGTTGCTCGGTCTCATGGAATCCTGCATTTTTCTGGTGCCGGAATCCTGATTGAGAATGAGATCCCTTCAATGGTCTCTCAGAAATCAGTGGTCCCAATTTTCAGGAAATATGTCAGATCAACTGCAAGTTCCGAGCAGAGTTGCTCAAGACATTCTTTGGTGGGCTTGCGAAGACAACATTCTCAAGGGAGAATCTTTTTGGCAACCATGGCCAGAGATAACGGTAGTGATGGACACCTCACTCACGGGGTGGGGAGTCCACACCAACAAACTGACAATCAGCGGTCGTTGGTCTCCATTGGATTCCAAACTACACATCAACCTTTTGGAGCTGAGGGCAATAAGACTAGCGCTGAAGGCCTTCCTGCCCTCTGTACGGGGAAAGAATGTCCTGATAATGAGGGACAACACAGTGGCCATTCCTCAACAAGAGAGGAGGTGTAGGGTCACTACCACTGTGCAGAGAGGCAATGCAGCTCTGATTCTGGGCAATACAAGAAGGACTCGCTCTGTCTGCAGTTCACCCAGCGAGAGAGCAGAACACGGCAGCGGACGCTCTGAGCAGGCAGAGCACAGTCTCCAATGAGTGGGAACTAGCTCAGGAAGTCCATCAAGTAGATCTGTTCGCGACCAGTGTCAATCGGAAGTTTGAACAGTACTGCTCAAGGGAATTTCCTCCAAGAGGAGCGCTAGGGGACGCATTCGTAGTGGACTCGGAATTTCCACTCCTGTACGCGTTCCCTCCAGTTCCTGTGATTCCTCACATAATCAAGAGGTTGAGAAGGTTCAGGAAATCCCCGGATTGGGCCCGGAGGATGTGGTACCCGGACCTTCTGGACATGTCCATCTGCCCTCAAATACGTCTTCCACGAAGAGAGGATTTTCTCTCTCAAGAGGAAGATCGGGTTCTCCATCCAGAGGTCAAGACACTCAGCCTTCACGTACGGTTTCTGAGAGGCTGAGATACAAGGATTGGGACCTCCCGGATGACGTGATGGAGATTTTGCTATCAGCCAGAAGGCCAGCAACCAAATCCTTGTACCGGTGTGGTTGGAATAAATTCAGTAACTGGTGCAAGGATAAGAATGTGGATCCATTCCAATGTGGCACACCTGCAGTGCTTTCTTTCCTGTTGCAGATTGGAACTGTAAAAGGATACCTGGCTGCGTTTTCCATTTTTAAGCGCTCCTCAGAAGAGGTCTCTTATTTCAAAATACCCTTGATTGTGCAATTCCTGAAGGGTCTCACTAACGTGTACCCTGCAGTCCCATTTCATGTGCCGGTTTGGGACTTAAACTTGGTACAAAAATGTCTCTCATGTGTTCCAATCGAGCCATTACATTCATGTCCTTTAAGGCTCCATACATTAAAAACAGTCCTACTGGTGGCCATAACATCAGCCCGCAGGGTAAGTGAGTTGCAGGCTCTTTCTTGTAAGCCCCCTCATTCCATTTTCTATAAGGATAAAGTTATCCTCAGAGTCAAATCATCTTTTCTACCTAAGGTAGTCTCTGACTTCTATCTGTTGCACAAGATAACACTACCAACATTTTATCCTCCTCCTCATGCAGGTAAAGAGGAAGGATAGACTTCACAGGCTAGACCCAAAAAGGGCTCTGAGCTTTTACATTTCTAGACTTGCTAAATTTCGGCAAGATGATCAACTTTTTTAAATGGATATACCAGCCCCAAATTGGGCCTGGCAGTAACCAAACAAACTATATCCAGATGGATAATTTTAGCAATTGGAGAATGTTACAGACTGGCAGGTAAAGAACCGTCAGAAGGGCTAAGAGCTAATTCCACTAGGGGCCTGGCAACTTCTGTGCCTCTGCAAAGGGGTGTCCCAATACATGAAATCTGTGCAGCGCCCACCTAGTCGTCCATTCACACATTTGTCAACTGTTTATACTCCTCCTCTACTCAAGGAGGTCTTTTTGCAAAGGCCGTTCTCCATTCGGTCCATGACTAAATTAATTGATACTCCCTCTTCTAAATTGTCACTGCCTCGGTAGTCTATAATAGATGAGGAAAACGTGGGAGGACACAATCCATTCAAAGAACAAGTTACTTACCCCTGGTAACGTTCTTTCTACTGGATGTTCCTCCCATGTATTCCTCAATGCCCCTCCCATTATACCCTGCCGTACAATGTACGTGTTTTACACTCTGCGCTTTCTGAGAGCTTGAAGTCTTGGGGTACGCCTGGTTAATTCCTCGAAAAAAGGATATCTGAAAAACAGAACTGAAGCGAAAGGGCACTGCACGCGCTATTTGTTCTAAAGATGACATCAACGTTCGATGGAGGCCCTTGAAGGACATCGACACGACGGCATCGCGTGCAGCGCCCTCTGCTGAGAATTTCTTTTTCTGAAGCAGCAAGTCTAGCGATATGGAGTATCACAGGAATACGTGGGAGGAACATCCAGTCGAAAGAACGTTACCAGGGGTAAGTAACTTGTTCCTCTGCCTACATGGGGACTACAGAGGCTGTAAAGTTGAGGAAGCCTTTTGATTTGTCTAAGAACCCTGCTGCACCCTCTTCAGACTTAATATGGAATAATTAGAAGCATGTTATTTACCGGCATCAAGATTCCTTAATAGCACGGAAGTCCTTACTTGGCGGAGGAGATTCCCTGATGTGAGACCGAATGGGCAAGGTAAACGTATAGCCAGCAGCCAAGGAGTAATTGCGGTACCGTTATCAGCTACTTCCCCATTCCGATTGAGCCCTATGGCGGCTCAAATGGGAATGGGGAATGGTTTTTTCAATGGTGACTTACCGGTCCCGCAAAGGTTGGACTACACCGGTAAGTCCACGTTGAACGAGACCGGTGCCGGTACCGTTATTGGAGGCAGTCATGGCACAAATAGCGCCATGACTACCTCCAATCTCGGAATGAGGCCCATTGTGTGGCTTCTTAGGCCAGGGTAAATACAAAATAGTCGGGTATGCAGGGTATTATGGTGACTCCAGGGGGGTCATCAATATCATGCGATCAATTCCTTTTGAGGTGACTGTTGTTAGGAGAGACCCAGGGGGACGAGTCATAATTATAGGAGTGGATCTTTTGGGAGAAAGCCTGACAGTTTTTAGCGTGTATGCACCCTCCCCTCCAAGAGGGTAATTCTTGGCCGAGATCCAGGGTATGCTAGCACAACACAGGGGCGTACATCACAATTGTGTGTGGGGGGGGTTAATGACATCATGTGCAGGGGGAAGGACAGATCGGCACATTACGGTGGAGCCACACAGCAAATGGTTGAGAACTCCCTGGTAATGTTCACGGAGTTGACAGGCCTGGTAGATGTCTTGAGGGACATGCACCCGATGGACACAGGTTTCTCTTTCTACTCTGGGGCACATGCATCATTCTCCCGCATTGATTATCTCTTTGTTCCATGTACAGGTATGGGTAGGGTCTTGGAAGCTGAATACTTTCAGTGCAGCATCTCCAGTCATGCCCCCCTATCTATCACTGTGTCTGGTAGGGAACCTAAAGGGAGAGGTGAATGGAGGTTGAGTGCCTATCATCTAGGCAACAAGGAGATATTGAAAGGGTTGGTGGAAGGGACAGACATTTTTTTTTACCAAAATGAGGGTTCCGTGGAGAGCAAAGCCACGCTGTGGAAGGCCTATAAGACTGTTTTGCGGGGAAGGGCTATGTTAGAGAGTGAGACGCATCAGAAAAACAGAGCGGCTTCACTGACAGTGCTGGAGAGGGTTAGTAAAGAAAAAAGAGGAAAAGCAAGGGAAAGATAGGATGGCCCATCCCCATAGAGAAAGATTGCAGGCCACTCTGCATTTCAAAGAAATGGCGATGGACAAAGTCAAACAGGCACACTGGG
Source organism: Ambystoma mexicanum (assembly GCF_040938575.1). NCBI lineage: Eukaryota > Metazoa > Chordata > Amphibia > Caudata > Ambystomatidae > Ambystoma > Ambystoma mexicanum. The sequence continues at coordinate 812,484,080 of NC_090925.1, read as the reverse complement.
CAAGCAAAGCCAGAGTATAAGATGGACGATAAGTGCTGTGGTCAGAGCGTCGTGAGTAGGGGTCCATGTGGATAAGAGAGATAGAGCCAGTCTGGAGAAGAGAGAGGAAGCGGGGAAAGCAGATGGAGGTGGAGTTTGCTTGATTCTATCAGGATTTGTACAGTAGGAAGATGGGGGACATAGCAGAGATCAATGGTTTCTTCAATAGAATCTCTTTGTCTAGGCTCATGGAGGAAGAAAAGGAGGCACTAGATAGGGACATATCAGTCAAGGAGGTGCTAGCTGCCATCAGCGTTGGCTCAAGGTGCACTCAGGGGGTGTGACCGCACAAGGACGTCCTCCTGGCCCAGCAAATAACGGGCAACGTGCCTCCAGCTCAGTGTCTTGTAAATTTAAATATCGGTCTGGCCCAGCATCTATTAAAGAATCATGCCGACCAGTGTGACTATGTATAGGTGCTGGGCCAGAACGATATTTAAGTTTACATGACACTGAGCTGGTCCTTAAATACACTTACAAGACCATCGGGGGCTCCGTTCTATTGTTCGGCGATACTTGCTCTTGAAGAATAAGTATCAGCTGAACAATGGAACTGAGGCCCCTGCTGTTCTGCATTTGTGGTGGATTGGCTATAATGCTGTCAGAATGTTAGGGAGGGCGGGGGCTCACTGACAAAATCTCGCACAGGGCGCTGGCAGATCTGGTGACAAAGGGGAGCTCCCAGAAGACTTGTGATTAGCCACTATTGTGGCCCTCCATAAGAAAGGGAAGCTGAGAGAGCAATATCCTTTGTATCGACCAATCTCCCTGTTGAATGGGGAGACTAAAGTATTAGCAAAAGTACTGGCTAATAGGTTACTCAGATTAATAGGCACGGTGATCAAATCGGACCTATGCGGGTTTGTTCCCATGAGGGCCACGCAGATGAATTTCAGAAGCGTGCAGAATGCAATGGCCGAGGTGAAGGAGTTGGAGGAGCCTCATGCCATTATGGCTCTCGAGAAAAGGCCTCTTGTCTCGATCCGTTAGGGGTTCCTGCTGGAAACAATGGGTAGATTTGATTTCGGCAAAAAATCAATTTTTGCGATGGGTCAAACTACTATATTCATATGCCTGAGCTAAGATTCGAGTCAGCGGGGCATGAGACAAGGGTGTCTGCTGACCTCATCAATGTTTTTGCTTGCCATCAACCCATTGGTAGAATTCATGAGGGCTGAATCGCTCTTGACGTGTTTGACGTGGCTGGGAGGGTGGGAAGATCGAATCTCTTTGTAAACGGAAGACTTGTTACTCTTTCTAGGAGATTGAATTCTTTGAAGGAACTTGGCGATGGTCACCCTAGGTTACCTGGGGGCAACCAGACGTGAACTCCCTGCTCACTGTGCTTAGAGAGGCTCAGCTTCACCTCACTGATGATGCCCAACAAGGCTGAAACACGTGTATGGGGTTGCTGTTGGTACTCTTGTTCAGAGAGGAATTGCCATAGCATTTCGGTGCTGGCCTGCCCATGTGGGCGGGACAAAGACTGATATTCAAATGGATATTTCCCATCTGTGAAAGGTACAGTGAGCAAAAAGCAGATGGCTGCAAACTCTCAATGTGGTTAACAACCACTGAACAGGTTATCATGCCTTGTTCTTCCAAGAGAGGGGTGCCTGCTACCTTTGTTGAATTCTTTGAAGGAACTTGGGGTTGGTCACCCTGATTTACCTGGGGGCAACCAGACGTGGACTCCCTGCTCACTGTGCTCAAAGAGACAAAGCTTCACCTCACTGATGAGGCCCAACAAGGCTGAAACACGTGTATGGGGTTGCTTTTGTTACTCTTGTTCAGAGAGGAATTGCCATAGCATTTCGGTGCTGGACTGCCCATGTAGGTGGGACAAAGACTGATATGCAAATAAATATTCCCCATCTGTGAAAGGTACAGTGAGCAAAAAGCGTGTGCTGCAAACTCTCATCTCAGAACAGGTTATCATGCCATGTTCTTTCTGGAGAGGAGCGCCTGCTACCTTCTTTGAAATGTTGTCAAGGTACCATGGGCTACGTTTGCCAGAATAAATTCTAAGGTTCAGGGAATCATTTGGGGGGAGGGTGCCTTGTGGATAGTGCTCACATTTTTAACTGATTTCGTGTGGGAAGGTGGCTTGGGGGTTCCGGATGTACATAAGTATTATTGGACAAGTCAGCTAGTAGTGGCCAACAAATGGGTCTTCGCGGATACTAACCTAGCACACACCAAGCTTGAGATTGCTGCAATGGGAAGGAAATCCCAGTTAAGGTGCTTTACGGTAGCCTGGCAGATCACACACTACCCCCAGCTCACAGGATTATAGAAGCAAGATACGAGGTCACAAGAGCCATGGGGTATAAGGGAGTGTTCACGCAGGCGTCACCTCTGTAGGAGAACATGGTTTACAAGCTGGACAAACACACCAGATGCGTGATAAACATGGCTTGGGTACAAGACATAATTATACATACATGTGACTAAGTCATGCTCTACGCAGCCAATTGGGAGGGAGAATAGACATCCTCAACCATACGCCACTAGAGATCTGCTCTCCAAGCGCATTGAAAAAAACGCGATTTTGATTCTTTATCAAACTATTAATAATTATATGGCCGAAAGAATTTGCAGAATCAGAACAAAATGGGAACAAGAGCTAGGAGAGTTGGAAGAGGAAGAATGGGTGGATGCCCTAATGGCAGTCAGGGAGGACAATATGTCCAGCAGACTCTGGCTGTTTCAACTGAAGATCCTGCACTGGATGTACTATGCTAGGACGAACTTGTGTAAAATGGGCAGGGCAGAGGATGAAACGTTTCTGAAGTCTATAAGTGGGGTGTGATCTTTCTTCCACATGAGTTAGACTTGCCCCAAGGTCAGGGCATACTGGGAAAAGATCCTGCACATCATGTCCAAGGCGGAAGGGGAGGAGATTTCTAGGTGCCTCAAAGTGGCCGTCTTGCATATTCTGGGGATGCACTGAGTTATGGTGAGGTAAAGCAACCTATTAGCACATGGCTGGTTCTGGTGTGGAGGGACCCGGCTACACATTGGGGGACGGGAGTTTTACCGACAGTGGCCGCATGGAAAGAGAGTATGGATTGGTGCAGATCGCTGGAAGAAATTGCATATAGGTATTGAGTCTGCCTGGGGAAGTTTCAGAATATATGCGGGAAGTGGGAGGAGGTGGGATGATGGGGAGGGATACAATGGCATTTCTACATGTGGGTCTGAGGTGGGAGGTGAACATTATGGGTAATGCTATAACGGGACATTTATCAATTCCTTTTCTTTGGTTGTTTTGATGTTTCTGGATTGTACTTTTCAATTAAAAGAGTAATAAAACAAAAGAAATACCCCGGACCAAGAGAGCACCTTACAGAATCTCAAACTGCGATTGACTAGTCCAAGCAGGGCAGAAACCTCATCTAGAAAGAGAGGCCCAGACTATGTTCCTAAAGCAAGCAGAAGGCGAAAGATTGTCCCAGTCATATATTTGATCCTAACCAGACCACTTTTATGTTTCAGTTGGCCCTACCCTGAACCCCAATATAAAAGTAATTATAAAGCCCTGGTAGGTTTTTTCAAGTTGTCTGCTAATCCCTTAATCATGTTGGTTTATACTGGATCATTCAATTAAGTACAGATTGGGAACACTCAATGTGACAATGAAAATGGCTAACCGGCTAGATGGCCCGCTGAGCTCTATCCCTTGACTCACAGAAGGCCTTTAATTCAGTATAGGGGATCTTTGTGTTTGAACTCCTGAATTGCATGGATTATGGGTTGGATTACAGGGGATAGTGAAGGCTTCTCTACACTTGGCACCTCGTTATGGTATGGGTCAGTGGTGTGATCTCTGGTAAATTAACTCTCAAGAGATACAAGAAAGGGATGCCTGCTGTCGCTGCCCCTCTTTGTGGTGGTAATGGAACTGTCAGGGTGCCAGTGCTCAGACACCCTCAATGCATGACACGGCTGGGCATGCATCTACCTTGGCGGCTCGGGCAGCGTGGTGCTCGTCCCCATGTGGGAACTACAATTCTCATGAGGATGTCACGTAGAACTGCACAGTGACGTCATTGCGTCCCACTTCTCTGCTGGCAACAGGAAACACTGCATCATGTTTTGCTTTCTTTATAAGCAGACGCATATGAGCGCCCCGGTGCTCCTAAACTGTGTACAGTGAGTGGTCCTTCGTTGTTATGCTCTTTTTTTCCTTTTTTGATGCCTTGTTTCCAAGTTTCTGACCTATGCTTTCTATTGGACTCCTAACTGCCTGCGTCTTGATTTGTACTCTGCTGATTCCTGGAACTTCCTACATGGTTAACAAAACGTGGCTTGTCTCCTGGATATTCTACTGGTTCTCATTTCATTGGATTGCTTTCCTGGTTTTGGATTACAGATAGTCTACTGGATTTCTATTGGCTCCCCTTGTCCTGAGATTTACTTTTTGTCTATTTCCTTTAGTTATGCCCTCGTTCCGTTCGGGGTTAGGCCCTTGTGTATCCTGGACATTGTGTAGACCGCGCCCTTGTACCATTCGGGTTAGCTCCTGGACTTCCTGTATTGTGCATCCATTTGCAGCTAGCGTCGGGCGGGTTGCCTGGCCTCTGGACTTCCTGTCACACAGCAAGAGGACCCTTTCTGTTATAGGTTCAACATTTGATACACACCATATTCAGGCAGGACAAGGGACCCTTTGGGGGTGGTATACAGGTCTGATGATATTATTTAGTTATTGGTTCCTTTTGTTTCCCTTTCATCTGGTCATGCGCGTTCTCCTGCCTTTTCGCTTGCGCCCCTGGCCTGGTGGTGTTTATATCTTATCCACAGGCTGCGCTCTCAGGAGAAAAGTCTCCCTTAGGAAGAGGAGACACATTATTCTTGCCTGGTGCGTGATGTGGGTTTTCGACTGATCTGTGGCCTGAATTACCGGGAACTCAGGACCACAACAGGAGCACTTGTTAGAATGGATACAGCAGGATCTGGTTTCAAAGGGCTTTTGCTGGCCGTAGGGGGGAAGAGCAGTGTATGTCTCTATTCATAGAGGACCTCTTACTGTGCTCAGAGGAGACTCAGATCTCAAGACCAAGGGTCATGGAGAAGATTGAGGAGTTCAGACACCACGCAGGCCTGAAAATTGGCTGCGGAAAATCTCCAATTTCCCATGCATGTAATGATGAAAAGTCCGCTAGTGGAAGTGCATCACATCTTCAAATATTTGGCATCACTTTTCGGACTGGATGAAACTACACAGTAGGGAGGATTTTTCAAAACATTGAAAAGCTTAATCAGGAAGCTAATTTGGCAGCAACAGATGCCATGAATTGCCATCTCCATGCTATGTATCTTGGCTTGGGAGGGTGGGCTTTGGTTCCCAAGTCCTCAATTACAGTTCTATGCATCCATCTTGGCAGTGGCGAATGAGTGGAGGCTTAGATGTGGAGCACTCAGTGTGGTGGAACTAGAACTGAAGAGCCTAGGCCAGGAAGTATTAGGCTGGGTTCTCTAGGGATCTATGAATTAACAAAAAGACGCTATGAGTAACTCAGATAGTGGGTTATGCGTGAAGGCAGGCGCCAACTAAATTGGTGGAAGAATAAGCTGACATTACAGACTCCACTGCGGGGGATTCACTGGTAGTGGGATAGGCCATGAATAACGTTTAGTTTAACTAGATGAGATTCTTACTCAAATACATACATGACTGGCTTAGAAACGGTTTCTTTACACAAATTATATCTATTGCTTGAGAGTAACTGTTATGTAATGGCAGTTGTTAATACTGATTGTGATAGAATATTCCAGTACCCCATTGTACAGGTTTATAAAATGGTGTAATTGTATTTGAATTTTTTTTTTAAATTACAATAAAAGAAAAGGAGTGGGGGAGCCCCTCTACTGAGAATGAACATGGGTCAAATACCCTGTTCTTTGGAATTTCTTCCACACAGGAGGGTCTTCAGCCAGGTTTTAGCTCACTGCACTATTCACAGTGGAGATACATCCATTTGCATATCAGTCTTTGCCCCCCCGGCCCCAGGGTAGTCCAGCACCGCAAATGCTAGGCAATTGTCCTCTGAACAAGAGTACCATCAGCAACCCCAGGCACGTGTTTCAGCCTTGTTGGGCCTCCTCAGTTAGTTGAAGCTGAGCCTCTCTAAGGCACAGTGAGCAAGCGGTGGAAGTGCTGCAGAGTCAATCACAGATGAAAGAAGAGTTCCATGGAGCCAGCTGCAGGTGAAGGACATCCTGTGGAGTCCGCCTCTAGGGAAGACAAACTCCTAGAGGTGGATACACAAGGCAACCCAACGTATGTGGTTTGCTATGCTGCCAACTGACAAAGCCCGCGTGACGCTGCTCCCTCTGACGTGGCACAGAGCAGGAGACATTTGGCCAGATCACAACAGACATGGGAAACCAGTGTCTGCTGTTCCCAGCGCTGACGAACTGTTGAATGCCTTCAGAGAGAAGCCGAACCGAAGAGGAGAGCCGAGCAGGAGTTCAGACTGTTTTGCCTTGCCAGTCGAGGAAACCGCTCCTCCCAAGGAATACGGGTACAGCAAACCAGGTATGCAGTTGACACAGGAAATAGGGAGGAGGGCAAGGAGACACAGCCAAAGCCCAAGAGGGGCTGAGAGACAGAAACAAGAGACCCCAAGATGGGTTTGGAGATGAGATACTCTAAGCCGAGGTGGGAGAGAGGAAAACCCAAGGCGGAGTGAGAAACCAAAAACCCACGAGCATGGTGAGAGTCGCAAGACCCCAAGACCCCAGAACGGGGTAGAAGAAATAGAACTCCAGTATGGAAGTGGAACATGAGGAGTGATTCCCCAAGAGGTGCAGAAAGAAACAATATCCCCAGGTGGCGTGAGAGAATAAGTAGCCCCAGGTGGAGAGAGAAGCACACAAATCCTAGGTAGACTTAGTAACCACAGGTCAACTATGAGTTTCAGAGACTGTTCTTCCAGGAGAAACTAAAGAATAAAGGGACACTTTGAACTGTATAATCAGGCACGTGGCCTGAGAGAAGATATAGAAACACTTGGGTGGGTGACAGGAGCCAACCGCCACCGGGAAAAGAGGAAAAAACTAAAAAGATGTTTTTGTACTGTATAATTAGGTATGTGACCTGGGACACGCCAGAGAGGCATTTGGGGGAGGGGAGGGATCCCTTATAGACCTTTCTGGTTACATTTATATTCATCTTTTTTATTAGTGGTAAGGGACAGAATTTTGGGTAGATTAAGTTTGGATGGAGGAATGAATTTTCTTATAAGATACCTTGACAAGCACCTTTTTGTTATTTCCTTGTGAGAAGACCTAAAATTTAGGGATAGTAAAGGCCTCATTTCCTTTGGTGCAATACACTTCACGTTAAAAACATGACCTCTTGTTCATCTCCCGAGTCTGACTTACCACAACGCACAAGATTTGTGGAGAGCGTCATGGATCCCTCTGGAGTGATTCCAAATGTTCCATCTGAACTACGGTCAAACGAATAGGCTAGAAGTCTTGCAATTCTCCAATGAAATGGCAACCCGTGAGGAGCTTCTAAAATCGTACCCATGTGACTATCCCTGACCCAACCTTGCATTTGATGCCACCGGACTGAAGACAACGTGGTTGTGCCCCTTAGCACAATGGCATCCAGGACACACCGTAAAACTCAAGAACAATTTTTTAGTGAATGCGTTTCACTAGAATTTGCACTTTGGAAGCCACTGGGTCTTAGCATTATTCTGTTACTCAACCCATACCCAAGATGTTATGATGCCTGTTCTTCATCCTTTCCCATCCCCAGTATCACCATCTATGTAACCACCATATCCATCACCAAGCATTCAGAAATGCTCTTAAGATGACATTCAACATAATGCATACATGAAAATACAAAAGGATACATTTCCATTATAAATGTACTTTTGCAACAGAAGGCACGTCTGATTTAGGGCCTCATTTAAAGTTTGGCAGTATTTCAGCTCAAATACTGTTGCTACTTGTGGTAAAGCATGCAGTACCGGGAAGTGTTTGCATGATTTAGAGTGATGCCGACCCTACATTTCTTCCCAAATTTCGGAGTCCTATTGCACTTATTTGGATTGCCTATTACTGCGTGCAGTAATATTGCATGAAGTAATGGTGCTGTGTGCAGAGAATTCCTCCACCTTCATAGCGAGTTTAACTTTTTTCTGAATCTGGTAGTGCAGTAAAAGTGGCACAACAAAAATTTCAAGGAGGACTTCAACGAAATCTTAAAACAAGCAATCTGTTTTTTCTTTCCTTTTCTGCAGCAACCCTTCCTTACCCAGGGTATCTCCAGGAGGTGATGGTGCCTATTGTTAGCTGGTCGCAATGCAAGAAGTCATACAAGAGTCTTCTTTATGACATGATATGTGCAGGATACAGCACAGGTGGAAAGGACTCCTGCCAGGTAAGGAAACCACACACATCTCATGCAATGATTTAATTTGTTATCTGCCAATCTTGCATCACTGCTGAAAACAACAGGTGTACAAGCTGGGCAATAGCATGATACATTATCCACCCTCCGGTCGCTGCTGCCCAGTAACAGTTGAGTAAGGAACAAGAAAGCCCACACCTTCCAAGATGGCTTCTAACCAAAAACATGGGCATGCCTGAGAAGGCAAAATAACCTACCACAAGGCTCTGTGATACCCATTAGCAGGTGGACTTTAGAAGGGATAGAGAAGCAACATAGAGTTCACAGAAACCCAATGACAGTCGGTAGAGCTGGTAACATGAGGGGAAAGACAACCACTCCCGAGATGACTACTAGATCACAGAGCTGTTAACAGGGAAAGGATGTTACCACCCAGAGTCTCACTGCTAGCCATTATCAGGTGTTGGAGATGGTTACAGGCAGGGAAATGAAGCAGCAACAAGGTCACTGCTACGTAATTGCAGCTGCCAAAGTTGGGAATTGGCAGGAAAAGGCACCCATCCAGAAATGGACAATACCCACTAACTGATGGGTGAACTCGGCACTGAAAGGTACGGTGGGGCACCTGAGATCACTATTACCCAATCAGAAATGTGCACACTGGTTACAGGAAGGGAAAGTAGTCCATGCAATGCCAACGGTGCCCATTAACAGATAGGTGAACTAGGCATTTGGAGGGATGGTAGCAGATCTAATATTTTGGCTATATAGTAACCAATGGATGAACCAGACACATGGAGGAAAACTATCGCTATGAGGATATTTGCTGGCCCGTATCTGAATGGTGAGCTTCACAAGGAGAAGTAATATATCCAATCCAAGGCCACTGTTAATCAAAGCCAGATGGGTGAGCAAGAAAAGCACCCGGCGGAAAGGTGAAATCTTCTAGTTTATTTCTGCTGAAATACAGACTCCTGATAGGGGCACATGGAGGGCAACTTGTCTACCCAGAGCACTCTTTCTGTGAGCACCGAGGAAAACATTTATAGATGGAGAGGGATAAACGTCCATAAGCAGTGAAGGCACACTATATGTCGTGGTCTTCCTTTGTTGCATACACAAAGCGAGAACAAGCACTCCATAACTGCCCTACCATTCACCCAATTTACTGACATGCAGCACCAGGAGTCTTAGGCCGCTCTGCTAATTCACCTTAATCCTGGACAACACAGTTCAGCAGCATTGATGTCCTCCTCTGCAGGAATCCAACTCTGCTTTCAGACCCGAATGCCCACAGTGGCAGAGCTGAGCATCCATATACTGCACTCTATGTGAGTTGTATACTTGTCCAGGACATGCCTAACACATGATATAAATACAAATACCAGGCCCTGTCAATTAAATCATAGAGTAAATAAATTACTTATTTAGACTAAGGCGTCATCAAGCATCAGCCAAGGAAGAATAATTAGATTTGGCCGCACAACCCACACAAAGTAATTGGGTGAAACATTCTAACACTTTAAAGGTGTTTGGGAAGTTAGAAAAAGTTAGGCATTTGGTTTCTCTGCTGCTTCGTACCTGTTCAGAAAGGTTGCATTTGACTGATATGTTATGTTATCTTGCATTTATATATTGCTTCCTGCCATAGTTTATGGCATCGAAACGCTATGCCTGTCAGAAAGGCAAAGGAGGTGTATGCTAGAACATTCAGTGGTGGTAGGGAGAAGCAAAATTGAGTTGATAGTTGGAAGGAGGTTGAGGGAAAGATATGATGCACAGGAAGGCATGAGAAGGTAGAAGAGCTATGTGTACAATTGAACCGTATTTATCATGTGACTCAACTGTATTCTAAGGGGTGCAACATCAAGGGTAGAGGTAGCTAGAGAGGAGGTGTTCTCCGCACAAGAGGGCAATGTCTGGAAATTACTCACCACAATATCAAAAACAGTGAACCCAGGATATGGCCGAGGCTAGCTAGTATTTCCTACTACCTGGAAAAGATGTTGTGACAATATACAAAAGGAATCACCCCTCACCCAAGTATCCAAGACACTACACTCTCTCTCTGACTAATCATGAGAAATTAATATAAAAAACATTCTCCTGAACACAAATAAAGGTAAAAATCCACATTTTACAAAACTAGTATCAATACTTTAATGTAATAGGTATGCACAAATATATAACATTGAAAATTCAATACATAGTACACATATATACAATATAAAAAGAATCACAACAGCACTGACATATTGCACCAAAGACCATACATAGCCCTAAACAATCATTGAACCTGAAAGGTCTCAGGGTCTTACCACAGTTAGATATTAAGAACCCAATCTGTGTTCTATACACAGCCCGACATGTTTCTGTCCTAATGATGTGCAATAAATACAGGACATTCCTCAGGGGCAAACAAAATGAGGGAAGGCGTTTGTTCTTTTAAAGTTCAGAAGAAGTGCCAAAAACTTCATTAACTATAAACAGAAAAAGAAAGAGAGAGATAAGTACTGTCTTAAATTCAAAATTAATAAAATTCGAATTAGATTGCTATTATTATACCTGGGAATTGCCTCATTCTACTATAAATGTGTAAAAGTACCTGACAATGAATCCATGGTACAGATCAAGAGATAAAAATTCCCCACACCTCTTCACTTTAAATGTGGCAATTTCTTCAATAAGTGCCACACCAATTGGCTTTTCTGCAATCCAAAAACAAAAACACCAGGCATGTTTCATTGCATTGCAAGCACTCATACAAAGTCTGACTTCTTCAAAAGGATTATATAAACAGGAATATATAAACATTAAAAGGGAAAATGTAGCTAATATAGACTTTTATTAGGTACATTTACAATTTAGAATTATATGAGGTACATTTACTATTTACAATGGCCGCCATGGAAAGGTGCAACAGACTACACAGAAAAAAATGCTTTTAGTACTCCCTTCTTACGGGTTGGGTTACTAATAGCAATCAGCCTTCATTAAGGCCCTCACTTCACTCAGGCCTGTAACTATAGGCCCCTGGGCATTACCTGAAGTGGTAATTCCCCCCCTGCTCGGGGCTTATTGCTTAAATTGAATCTTTTTAGATAGGATCTGTGCCTCCAGGATAAAATAGGACACGGGATAAATAGCATGACTTATGTATTGCACATATTTCTCTTCTAAGGTTATGTTTTTTCCTGGCAATCAGGACATTGTACGTACTTCAACTGTCTTTTTTGTACACCCTTATCTCCCTTTGTGCCTGAATCATAAGGAAGAAACGCAACCAAAAGCAGAGGATCAAGGGCAAATTAATTGCATGAAATGCAAATATAGTAATTGGTTAAAAAAGCATAACAAATCAACCAGAACTAAAAAATGCCAAATAATGTTAAAACACTTGCCTCTAATCAATCAAAAACATTTTGGTCACTAGTTAATCACAGCGCGGTGCATGTTACAACTGAGGATAGTTGTAATTGTTACATGCAAAAGATGAGCTATGCAGAAATGCAAATACTGTATGATTGCACCAAAGATATATTTGATATCAGTGCTTATGAGGTTGAGCATATAGAGAAGATCATAAAAATCCTCAAGAGTTTAGGTGCCTTGTCCCTGATGGCCTGTCCAGCATAGTTATGTAATGAAAGTCCTTTCTTTGAGCACAGATTTTGCATCATTATTTCACCGTTATCATCCAACAAAACGAAATATCAAACTCTTGGAAACAATCACTACTTATCTCAGTATATAAATCTTCTTATTGGGGATTTCCAGGTAGTTACAGACTGTTAGTTCCGCTCGACACCTTGAGCAATGTTTTTGCCACAATATTGCACTGAGATAAGCTGATAAAAGTAACCCAAATGCTTAATACTCTGGAAGAAGCTCAGGAAATGGGGCATCGCTACAGGACTTCTGAATATGCTGATCAGCTATACACAAATACAGAAGTGAGGGTTAAGTTGGATGAGAGTGGTAGGTTCACGAACCCGATACACACCAACATAGGGCATAAGCAAGGGTGCATACAGGCCCCATTTCCTTTTAACCTCTACATAGCTGACATACAAGCAGCATTGAGCATAGTGAGAATGTTCCACCTGAATGGGGAGGGCACATTTGTACATGTTGGTTTACGCAGACGATATTACTCTATTTGATCAAACACTGATCAAGCTAGAAAGAACACTTAAAGCAATGTGGAGATAGTTGTTGTAATCTTGGTGGTCGTGCCGATTAAAATATACCTCCGTCCCCAAGTACCACACAGACAGCAATAAAAGTAATGCCTGCGCAGTCTTTGAGGCCACAGGTGTAGTGAGCCGTCCGGTCTGGAACCAGGAACTGCCAGAAGGACCCCTTGAGCGCTGTCAGGCAATGGGTAATTATAATAATGTGGCAGACAAATAGCAAGAAACACCTGGAGCCCTGCTTACCTATAGGCACTGGGAACGTCAACCCCAAGGCGAAGAGGAACAGCGGGGCCCGGGGCAGGGAAGTACCAGGTAGGCACCTGAAACAATGTGAAGTGCACAAAACGTGGCTCGTGGCAGTCCGGAGTGCACAACCAGGCAAATGCCAGAATAAAGCCAAGGGCCAAGTGTTCCAAGCAAGACGTAATCCGTGAGACAGTTCATTGTGCGGAGTCCGAGGTCTGGCAACAGGATAATACAAATGGTGGTCAAAACAGATGTAGGGCAAAGACAAAGAAATCCGAAAAACAGTCTGTGGTCGTAGAATCGAGATTGCAAACAAATGAGCGAAAGCGCCAAACAGTCCTGATGAAATCAGCTGTGAAGCAACGCTTCCGTGTCTTCCAATGCATTTAAACTATTAGATAGTCACGTGACGTGTAACACGGAAGCATTGGAAGCGTGAGGGGTTGTCACGTGATACCATGTTGTTGTTGTGCTGATCCCATCACGTGACGCCTGGTTCTCCGTGAACGATGTGGACTGTTCCAAGTAAACGGGAGTCTCTCTTGCAGCTGCCAACGAAGGGAAGGTCGGTAAACTCCCGGCCTGCCACACAGTGCTCTAATGTGTCTGGGGAGAGGACGTTGTTTCTGTGTGCACAACCGTGAGTGTTGGATGCCCTGGTGGATGGGGACTGAGAGTGGGTTAGATCGTGCCCCCGTGGGATGTATAGCAGGGTGTGTGGTAGGAGACGTGACAGAGCCCCCCCTCAAAGGCCCACGTCCCCGTGGGTGGAAAGGAAAATCCCGATGGAAACGTGCAACCAGAAGCGGGGCATGGACATCTCGGGAAGGGACCCAAGAGCGATCCTCAGGACCATAACCCTTCCAGTCCACGAGATACTGTAGCCGACCCCTGTGAAAACGGGAACCCATAATGGCACTGACCTCAAAAATATCAGGGGAGGAAACAGAGACAGGGGCAGGAGGAGCACTGATACGGGTAGGAGGGGGGCAAGGTTTGAGGAGTGAGGTATGAAATATCGGGTGAATCCGCCTGTCGATGGTATAGAAAGGCACAATGCCACGGGATTCAGGATCTTCGCAACCTTGTAGGGGCCAACAAAACGGGGTAGTAGTTTGCGACAGCCAGGGATATGCAAATGGCGAGTCGACAACCAAACGCGATCACCCACATGATAGTCAGGAGCCGCCACCCGTTTCCTGTCTGCCCCTCTTTTCATTCCCACTTGGGCCTCGCGCAAATGGACAAGGGTCTGGGCGTGTACTGCAACCGGGTCGCGGGCGCAGGCATTAGCAGCAGGAGTAGCAGATGAAAAATCAGGAAAAGGAAGGGCACGTGGGTGTTGGCCATACAGGGAGTAGAAAGGAGAAAAGCCTGTAGCCGAATGCCACAAATTATAATAAACAAATTCAGCAAGATGGAGCAAATTAAACCAGGAGTCTTGGTACTGGAGGGTTAGACAGCATAGGTACTGTTCAAGGGCCTGATTCACCCTCTCTGTCTGCCCATCACTTTCCGGGTGGTAGGCTGAGGAGAAGCGGGTATCAATACCCAGGAGTTTCGTACGAGCACGCCAAAAACAAGATGTAAACTGCGAGCCGCGGTCTGACACTATGACCTGTGGCAAACCAAAGAGACAAAAAACTGACTTGAAAAACAAACGGGCCAACATTGGGGCTGAAGTTATACCCGTACAAGGTATAAAGCGGGCCATTTTGGTGTAAGAATCAACGATAACCCAGATAGTGTTATAGCCTTCTCTACGGGGTAGATCTGTGATAAGGTCCATAGAGACCGTATGCCAAGCTCTGGGGGTAATAGGCAAAGGCTGGAGCAAACCCGGTGGACGGCCCCCACGTGGCTTGCATTGTGCGCAAATAGAACAGGTGTTTACATAATTCTCTATGTCTCGTCGCATCGAAGGCCACCAACACTGCAATAGTTCCAGGGTGCGTTGTTGGCCTGGGTGCCCATTGATTGCAGCATCATGAGACCAAGCGAGTGCCTGATTGCGAACATCTGTTGTGGGGAGAAATAGCTTTCCTTGAATGAACGGTAATCCCTCCTGGAGAACCACATCCCATTCTGCCAATGCGTGTGGATGTTGGGAGACCCATCGTCTGATGACAGAAAGCATGGGAGGGGACGGTGCACACATACAAATGACGTGGCCCTTACCTAATAATGTGTCAGGGAACAAAGATAGGGAATCCCCCCCAGGAGAGCGAGAAAGCGCATCTGCCTTACCATGGGTGAGTACAGGCCTGTGTTTCACTATGAAATCGAACGCTGCAAAGAACAAGTGCCAGCGTACTTGTCTGCTGTTCACGCACTTAAGCGTAGCCAAATCTTGTAAATTTGTATGGTCTTTGTATACCACTGTCTGATGTTTTGCCCCTATAAGATGGTGTCGCCATGTTTGGAGTGCGTCTTTTATGGCCAGTAGTTCCTTTTCCGTAACCGTATAATGAGACTCGGCTGATGTGAACTTCCGTGAATGATACGCTACAGGATGCAAACGGCCTGTGGCAGGGTAAGGCTGGGAAAGGATTGCACCCAGTGCGAAAGAGGAGAGGCGTCTGCCTCCAAGACAAACGGGAGTTCTGGGTCGGGGTGTTGCAATACAGGAGCCGTGACAAACCTAGACTTGAGTGCTTCAAAGGCCTTTTGATGTTCAGAAGTCCAAGAAAAAGGGACAAGAGGGCAGGTCAGGGCGGTTAGTGGAGAAACGATGGCAGAGAAACCGGCGATGAATCGCCGGTAAAAATTAGCAAAGCCAAGAAATGATTGGAGCTGTTTGATGTTGACTGGGACAGGCCACTCCGTGATAGCACGGACCTTTGACAGATTCATGGATAGGCCTCCAGGTGTTATATGAAAACCCAGGAAGTCTACTACCTTTGAGTGAAAAAGACATTTTTCCAGTTTGGCAAACAAGGCGTTTCTTTTGAGGCGTGATAGGACTTCTCTGACATGGGCGACATGTTCTTCCATGGAGGATGAGAAAATCAGGATGTCGTCTAAATAGACCACTACGTATATATCAAGGATGTGAGTGAATACTTCATTGATGAAGCGCTGGAATGTAGCGGGGGCGTTACATAGCCCGAAGGGCATTACAGTATACTCGAACAAGCCTTGTCGGGAACAGAATGCCATTTTCCACTCGTCTCCAGGACGCATGCGGATCAGGTTGTACGCCCCCCGCAGATCCAACTTGGTAAAAATGGATGCACGTGTCAACCTGTCTAGTAGCGTGGAGATGAGTGGAATGGGATACCGGTTTATTATGGTAATGGCATTCAGGCGTCTTTAATCGACGCATGAGCGTAGGTCTCCTTCTTTTTTTGGCATGAAAAAGATTGGGCTCGCAGCTGGAGAACAGGAGGTTGGATATAACCTAACCGTAGGGCTTGCTGGATATAGTCTTTTAAATCCTGTTCCTCTGATTGCGACAATGAGTATATTCTGCCCTTTGGTGCCGGTGCGTCGGGAATAAGATCAATAGGACAATCGTAGGGTCTGTGTGGAGGTAGACCCTCTGCCGTGGCCTTATCAAAAACCATTAAGTAGTCGTGGTATTCAATGGGGATACCAGCCATTACAGCCCCCACGGTATGTGATGTGGGGACATTAGGGACTATGTCTTCTATATGAGAAGAGGCCATAGCGCCGAGTAAAGTGGCGGGCGAGGCAAGTGATAGTGATTCTGTTAGGCAGAAATGTTGGCATATATCCGATTCAAAAGTCACCTGTCCAGTTCCCCAGTTTATCAATGGATTGTGTTGTCTCAGCCAGGGAATACCCAGAATGATACCAAACTGCGGGGTGGTGATAAGATCAAATGACATGGTTTGTTTATGAGTGTCCTGAATTACTACTTCCAGAGGAGCAGTCTGATGCTTGATTGGACCAGAAGCAAGGGAGGTGCCATCAACCGCTTGTACTGGTTTTGGATGTTCTTTCTTGATCAATGGTAAATTGAGATGGTGGGCTAGTGCAATGTCGATGAAACAGCCAGTGGCCCCTGAATCAATCACAATGTGTACAGTGTGTGTTATCTCCCTGGTGGGTTTCAACAAGGCATCGACCACTATAGGTCGATGGGACCAAAGATGGGTTCAGTGGGGGTCAAGGAAGTGCTCGCTCGTACCCCCGGTCTTATGGGCGAGCCTTCTGAAAACCCAGATTCTTGTTTTTGGGTCGACGGGGGCATTCTTTTACATAATACCCGTTTATAGCACTGTAAAAACAAGCATTATCGGTTCTCCTAAGCTCCCGTTGGGCCTGTGTTATAGGACTCAGAATCCTGCCGATTTGCATGGGTTCAGAGCTAGTGGATGCCGCATCTGGAGATAACTGGTTGCAGAAAGAGGTTTCTGCCTTACACTCAGTTCTACGGGCGTCCACCTGCAGTGTAAGATCAACCAGATCTGAAAAAATAGAGGGAAGGGCTGGAACCACAGAGAGAGCGTCTTTCAGGGCATTACATAGACCCCTGTAAAAAACAATCACTTTTTTTTCTTCTGGCCAAGAAGTCTCTGCGGCAAGTTGGTTGAATCGGGTGATGTATTCAATCAGTGTTTGCCTACCCTGTGAGAGATCTAAAAGTTCCAAATCCCGATATTGAGCCTTGTACCGGGTATCGAAAACCTTCGCCATCTCTGTTACTAGAAGATCAAAATCGTACAAGGCAGGATGATCATTCTCCAATAATGGGTTTGCCCAGGTGGCTGCCACACCGGATAAATGTGACAAAAGAAAGGCAGCTTTAGTGACAGAGTCGGGGAAAACCTGGGGCCTACATAAGAAGTGTAGTTTACACTGGTTTATGAATGTGCGGTATTTCCGGGGATCACCCTGATATCGTTCTGGGGCAGCAAGAGGGAATGAAGTTGGAAGCAGTACTGGAGTGAGGTCTGTGGATGGAGTAGGGGCAGACTGGGACTGAGGGGCCTGAGGGTTGGAGTCCCCAAATTCGGCATCGGCTGGCAAAGGATAACGTGAACATTGCAAGGCATCGAGGCGATGGTGAATGGCCGTCGTGTTTTGACGGCCATGTCGGTGCTAAGGTCCGCAACAGCCTGCATTAGAGCGGTCACAGGGTCCCCGGCGGAGGGATTCATAATCAGGACGACCAAGAAGGCTTCACAGTCTGTTGTAATATTGGTGGTTGTGCCGATTAAAATATACCTCCGTCCCCAAGTACCACACAGACAGTAATAAAAGTAATGCCTGCGCAGTCTTTGAGGCCACAGGTGTGGTGAGCCGTCAGGTCTGGAATCAGGAACTGCTAGAAGGACCCCTTGAGCGCTGTCAGGCAATGGGTAATTATAATAATGTGGCAGACAAATAGCAAGAAACACCTGGAGCCCTGCTTACCTATAGGCACTGGGAACGTCAACCCCAAGGCGAAGAGGAACAGCGGGGCCCGGGGCAGGGAAGTACCAGGTAGGCACCTGAAACAATGTGAAGTGCACAAAACGTGGCTCGTGGCAGTCCGGAGTGCACAACCAGGCAAACGCCAGTATAAGGCCAAGGGCCAAGTGCTCCAAGCAAGACGTAATCCATGAGACAGTTCGATGTGCGGAGTCCGAGGTCTGGCAACAGGATAATCCAAATGGTGTCCAAAACAGATGTAGGGCAAAGACAAAGAAATCCGAAAAACAGTCCGTGGTCGTAGAATCGAGATTGCAAACAAATGAGCAAAACGCCAGTCCTGACGAAATCAGCTGTGAAGCAACGCTTCCGTGTCTTCCAATGCATTTAAACTATTAGATAGTCACGTGACGTGTAACACGGAAGCGTTAGAAGCGTGAGGGGTTGTCACGTGATACCATGTTGTTGTCGTGCTGATCCCATCACGTGACGCCTGGTTCTCTGTGAACGATGTGGACTGTTCCAAGTAAACGGGAGTCTCCCTTGCAGCTGCCAACGAAGGGAAGGTCGGTAAACTCCCGGCCTGCCACACAGTGCTCTAATGTGTCTGGCGAGAGGACGTTGTTTCTGTGTGCACAACCGTGAGTGTTGGATGCCCTGGTGGATGGGGACTGAGAGTGGGTTAGATCGTACCCCTGTGGGATGTATAGCAGGGTGTGTGGTAGGAGATGTGACAATAGTCCCCTCATAATGATCTCTCTATTATAAAATTATAAAAAACCAAGAGTGATGTACTCTGGTGCTAGGAAACATCAGACGTAGGGAAAGCGGATGGTTGATAACAACAATATCGAAATTTCCTCAGAGTATATGTATCTTGGTACTTATCTGACAATTAGAAGAACGCACAAGGATCATTTTGCTCATATAAAAGTGAAAGCACAGCAGGAAAAAAAGCATATAACGGATATAGTGCGAAAAGATTAGGATCAGTGTGTATACACAAATCATAGCTCTGACCATTATCTATGGATTGGAATGCTGTCAAGACATTACTGCAAAGAAGTTAGAGCAAATAGAAGGAAATATTCTAAGAGGTATTTTGGGATTACCTAATTGCATGTCAGTATGCCTGCTTCGTGTGCAATTAGGATTGACATCCCTATATAAAATGTTAAATATAAGAAGCTGCGTTTTACTATTCCAAATGATCAAACAAAGGGACATTCTAATGATGAAACTAATAGTGGATCAATTGACTAAACAGGGCAGTGGTGTTAGAAATAGATGTTTTACTTGTGTCGAAGTATCTGAGTGGAATATCAGTTGAGAACTGGATATCCCAACGCTGGGCAAGCCATTGGCAGCTAAAGCCAAAATCTAGGATTTCTGCAAAAATGGTGCACCATTGAAAAAGTCTTAGTTACTTACCTGTAAATGTATTTATCCAGCATTGGTATCTTCCATAGATTCACATGCTTGAATATTCCCTGTCGTCAGACCGGGAATCCTCAGTGATTTAAAAAAAAAAAATATATATATATATATATATTATTTCCATAGGAAAAGGCAATGACAATTGCCCATTATGTCTAATGAGACATTCACTTGTGTAGTCCCTCCACCTCACGTTGGTCCTTTATGACCCTAACTAATGAGGTGGCAGGGCTTAAGCTCCACCCCAGGTAGCCATTTTAAGATGTTTCACCGCAGTCTACCAGACAGGGGGAATCCTCCAGCTCTCTAAGCTTTCATCGATTTTCATAACATTAGCTGTTCAAGCTACAATTTGAACTTAATTTTGTCTTGTTCATCTAGTCAAGGACTACCATTTGTGACTATCTGGGCTCAGAAAGCACAAGGTTTCAACCTTTTTGTCGTCGAGTGAAGATCTACTTCACACCACAGCTGAGGAAACACCAACTGCAAAGAAGCCTTCCTTGCTCAAGGATTGCAGCAGATGCAGAAAGAAGCTAGTGAACATGAGGGATCCACATGAACAGTGTATCTACTGTTTATACCCTCATGATATCCACCAGTGTGAAATCTGTAAAACTTTCACCAACAAGACTTTACAAGACAGGCATAGGAGGCTACTATTACATCTGGAGTCCAAGTGCCACTCCTCGGATGAGGAATCTGCCAAAACAGCCCCTGTTACGTCTCACAAACAACTGAGAGACAAACTTCTAAAAAAAGGGCCTCTTCATTGGAAAGGCGGACCTCCCCTCCTCACAAGAGCAGGAAAAAGGTAGAGGTACACCTTCCTTGAGCTCTGTGGGACAGAAAAAGCATCATACAGAAGAAAAAAACGACCTCAAAAGGGTTCCATGTGTTAAAATCGTGGCAAAAATGGCAGTGAACACAAAATATTGTGGCAAAAATTCTGTGGTTTTGACGCTGCAATCCATGTAAAGGATGCGGGGGACACCCCTGCAACCCCCACTCCCCTTAAATGGTATAATGGGGTACACCTTTAATGGTTGAAACCACAGCATTTTTGCCGCGATTTTTTTGACAGGCGATATTTTTGCCACGATTTTATCACTGCATACCCTCAAAAGGTAAGGAGATAACTTCTAAATCTTCATCTGGGGAACGGCCGTCTACGGGACCTCCGTCTAGGAGTGGTAGTAACAATAGGGTTAGTAGATGACAGGCCGTCCACGAAGGAAAAACCGTCTACGACCACGCGCCAAACATCCTTGTCGATGAGAAAATCCTCATCGAAATCGTTGTCGACAAAACAATCGTCGACGAAGGTGAAGGAAACACACCATTCGTCCACAAAACTCTCGTCGACGGAACCAACGTCTCAACATTCGGCCACAAAATTATCGTTGATGAAGCATCAGTCGTCGATAACTGAACCATCAACACCAACGTCAACAGGGAAAAACAAGCCACAAAAGCCGTCCACGAGCATCCAATCAATGGGCCTCATTCCGAGTATGGTGGTAGCCATGGAGCAATTAGCAACGCCTCCGGGTTGGTTCAATGGGGACTTACCGGTCCATTCTGACCTTGGAGGGACCGGTAAGTTCCCATTGAAAAACCATTCTCCATTCCCATTTCAGCCCCCATAGGGATCAATGGGAATGGGGAAGTAGCTAATAACGGCACCGCAATTTGCGGTACCGTTATTAGCTTTAAAGTCCCTTTAAGGGTCCCGTCCTTAACACCTGGTCTGACCAGGCATTAAGGAAGGGACCCGCTAAGGGAACTCGGAATAGGGCGCAAAGGGATTACCAGCACCGGTGTCCTTACCGGTGCCGATAATCCCTTTGCGCCCAACTCGGAATGAGGCCCACTGGCAGGAAGACCCCCCACAGAGGACAGCGCAAATAAGGCTAAAGACACAACTCCAACCACTCCAGGAGGACAGGAAGAACCTGTAATAATACACTTATCACCAATCAAGGAGATGGTAGAGTTACCAGATATCATTCTGCAAGAGGAATTCTCTGACACTGAAGTCATGGGGGAACAACCCATTTATACCCCGAAAGAGAATAGTCTACCATGGCACCCTACCACTGAGGACGTTGCTGAGCCTAAGCTGATGGAATCCATGCAAAGATTCATAGATGAGTTCAATAGACTCCAAAGATCCCAACCATTGGCACCATCTGCTCCCAGACATAGAAATGCATTGGCAAGGTCAAGGAGCACAAGATCTCCACAAAGAGACGAGTAACCACATTAAAGTATGCTGAGAGGTTTTCCCACCAGTAGTAGAACCTGTAAATGCCCACGTGCCCCTGAACCTCTTCACAGGCCCAGGGACAGACCACTGTCACACCGTGCTTCACCGACAAGAGTCTCACCGCCAAGATCCTCACCTAGACAGGGGAGAATCTTGCCAGCAAGGGATCCAACTATAGTACCCTCAATTGCGTCAATTTCAGATTGGCAGGAGGATCCGTTCAGAGACTTCACGGACACAGAAGAACCGGAGGAAGGAGAGATCACACATGACCCAGACACACATAGTGAATGGGATGACTATGTAATGGAGAAAGCAAGAAAACATGATTCCCCAGGGGAAACTTTACCACCTAATGACCTGGTATCCTGTCACATCATTATTGGCAAGGCAGCAGACCTTTTCAAAATTCAGGTAACCTCAGAGGAGAAGAAATCAGTCCTCTACGAACACAGGGATAAGCGAAGAAGAACTATCGCTACATCCCTCTTTTAGACACAGTCTGGGATGCAGGCGTAAGAATCCTTTCTACACCTCTTTCTACACCTGATCTGGTATCACGACCAGAGAAAAAATATAAGGCCCCAGACACGGCTCCTCTATGCTTAAGAGGGCACACAAAATCCGACAGACATTACAGTCACGGCAAGAAAGAAACTAGCAAACCCTTCGTCACCACTAACAGCGCCACCTGACAAGGAAGGACGAAAACTTGAAGCCATGGGCAGAAGACCTTGTCATCAGCTTCTCTAACCACCAGATCAGATAATGCTCTAGCTATGACAGCTCGTTTGGACCGAGACTCTGGCTTCGTATATCAAAACTAACCAAACACCTACGGTCTGAGTTTCAAGAGGAAGCAAGGGCAATAATAAGTGATGGGGAAGCCACCTCCGATCACATGATCAATGCAGCGGTAAACGTTGCTGAATCAGGTTTTCGGCAAATGGCCCACGGAACGGTCCTCAGAAGACAGGCTTGGATGAAAGCAACCAATTTCAGACCAGAATTTCAAGCACAAATTTTAGATATGCCCTTCGACGGACATGACCTTTTTGGCAAGAAGATCGATGACCATTTCAAAGGCATTAAATCGAACACAGACACAGCCAGAGCTATCAGCTTGCTGAAAGACGAAGACAAGGACCGCCGCACTTTTCAGTCCTTTCGGGGATCATCCTCCAGATTCAGAGGTTACAACAGACCGGCCTATGGTCAGAGAACGCAAGGCAGTACCTTTCAAGACAATAAATACCACCAATCCACAGCCAGATTCAATACCCAAAGAGGCAGACGTGGCTCGAACCATGCCAAAACACAATCCAAACAGAACTGACAATCCATATCCATCCCTTCCACAGCACACCCCTGTGGGAGGAAGGATAAGCCAACATAACCACCATTGGCGAAACATTACATCAGACAAGTGGGTTTTACAAGTCGTTCGTAAGGGGGCACACAATCAAATTTTTAGACCAACCTCCCTCCCTTCCACTTCAAACATGCAAAATACATTTGATGAAACATATGAAAATAGAAATTCGCAAACTGTTCCAAAAAGCAGCCATAGAACCAGTCCCAGTAAACCAAAGGGGAAAAGGCTTCTACTGCGGTTCTTCCTGATCAAGAAATCAAACGGCCAGTGGCGACCAATATTGGACCTAAGGGTACTAAACAAGTTCGTCAAGCGCATCAAATTCAAAATGACCTCCTTACAAAATGTTCTCCCATGGCTAAATAAAAACGACTTTCTAGCAAACCTGGATTTTGAAAACGCGTACTTTCATATCCCCAATCACACCGGGCCACACAGAAGCTTTCTCAGGTTCTCAGTGGGAGATACACATTTCCAATTCCGAGTTCTCCCCTTCGGCCTAAGGTCGCCACCAAGAGTCTTCACCAAATGCCTGGCACTGCTGGCAGCAAACTTCAGATGCTCAGGAACGGAGGTGTTTCCCTATTTAGACGATTGGTTAATAAAGGCACGTTTGTTCAACCGCGCAACGGCGGCGGTTGCAAAGACAATGAATCTCCAGAAAGACCTAGGGTTTTCCATGAACTAAGCCAAATCCTGCCCAGCACCTGCCAAGACAGATCTCTTCCTGGGAGCAGAGTTGAACACCTAAGCATCCCCAGAGTACGACCATCTGCAGACGGAGTATCCCCGAAGCTGCAACTAATTTCATGGTTCCTCAACAGTGCAACCATGGTACGATCTAATCGCTCCTGGGCATGATGTCCTCTTGTATATATCTCATACCCAACTGCAGACTACGGATGAGGTCAATATAAGAGACTCTGCACCACCAATGGGCCCAAGCACACAAGTCATGGGAAGATGTCATCTAACTTCCACCAATCTTCCACAGAGCACTTCAGTGGCGGGGCACCTCACAAAATCTGTCAAAGAGGATACCATTTCAAACTCCCACGTCTACGCTTCTTCTCAGAATGGAGGCGTCCCTGTCCTGCTGGGGAGCACACTTGGCAGAACTACAGACAAAGGGCACGTGGTCAACCCATGAGTCTCGAGCACACATCAACGTCCAGGAGTTTAGAGCAATCCGCTGGGCATTGAAGGCCTTTTCACCTGTACTAGCAGGGCAAGTAGTAACGATTCAGATGGACAACACAACCTCCATGCATTATACCAACAAGCAGGAAGGCACAAGATCAGAGATGCTATCCAGGGAAGCACAGAGGTTATGGACATGGACGTTACAGCACAAGGTCCAGCTGAAAGCAGGACACCTGCCAGGAGTAGACAATGTGCTAGTGGACAAATTGAACAGGGATTACACAACCTCCCACAAATGGAAACTAGAAAAGCAAGAGACTTTGTGGATATTCCACATGTGGGGACAACCAGAGATCAATCTCTTCGCCACCAGCGACAACAAGAAATGCCACCTCTTCACCTCGCGATACCCAGAGGTTCTATCTCTGGGGAACGCATTCGCAATAACCTGGACGGGTCAGTTCCTGTATGCTTTTCCACCAACATCGTTGATAGCACGAGTGCTATGCAGAGTGAAGGAGCAACTGTGCAAGATAATACTCATAGCTTTGGAATAGGTGCGGTAGTGTGGTACCCGACCCTCCGGCACCTCTCGCAAGTATCACCAATTCGCCTCAGGCACATCAGAGTTTGCTGATGCAACAGAAGTACAAGGTTCCCCACAACGACCCAGCAAGCCTAATGCAATAGCATATAGAAGGCAAAATGCAGGTGCATCTGCTCATATTTCCAAGCTTATGGATGAAAAGGCAGTTCATGTTCTTGCGATTTAATGTATTGCCCTGTCTTCCTATAATCGGATAGCGATGCAAAATAGCAGAAGAAGCTTGATTCTGTAGAATGTGTAAGGACACAAGAACCCTGGAAACAACTAGACATGTACTCACCCAGTGTAGTGCACCATAAAACAACCATAACTTGATGTTCTCCCGAAATATTTGAAGCAATTTCCATCTAGGTATTATCGAGATATGTTCCTTCGGTTACGTCTTAACCTCTATTACACCAAAGATATCCAAATGTTGAAACGAGACCCGAGTGTACATGACTCATGGTGCCGGTTTTGCAAACAGGAAGTAGAATCTGTGAGACATTTAATCACCGAATGCGTGACGATTACAAGTCAGCGTTCCTTGTATTTAGCTCAATTTGCACCTCTATCTGGTAATATGGATGCATGGTGGAGCTATTTGATTGGAGGAGGTAATACTCAGTTAATATGCGCCACAATAAACTTTCTGGATGCCCTGATACTAAATAATAAGGAGCAGTAAAGTCTCAATTTTAGGGAAGTAAAAGGACAATCATAATAGGTGTAAAGTCTTGAAAGAATTAATCAGAAGAAATTGTTTAATATTTTATGGTTGGATGAACTGTAACTTAAAGTTTTTCTTTTTGTATTAAAACTAATGTTACAATAAAAAAAATAAAAAAATAAAAACTAGACATGTACTGACCCAGTGTAGTGCACTATAAAACAACCATAATAAATAGCTAGGACGATTTGTGTATAGAAATAAAATACGGGGAACTGCGATGTTCTGGGTTAGGTGTCTGGCAGGAGGTCAACAATCACTAAAAATTGCAATAATATTGAAATGGGGAGAGATAATGAAGTATAAAGCGTAACAAGGGGGAGAACACATAAATAGGCCACAAAGTTGATACATACTATTTTTTATTGAAATTAACTGCAGTTTACAGCGGTCTTGAAACTGCGGGGCTTGCCCCCCTACTGGGGTCCCGAGGATGTCCAGGGGAGGCTCTTCAAAAAAGGAATAAGATGACTGCTTTTAATAGAAAATATATGAAAATATGGCATCTCGGGAAGGGCCTGGAAACAATACTTTTACTCAAGGGATGGGCTCTGCAACAAAACATTTACTCAAAGACGGCTCAGCACAAAAAAGTTTGAAGATCACTGCTTTTAATGGTATTAATTGCAGATGTTGATATGAATGTGTACTGTGAGGAACCTGAGGGCGTCCTCACTTCTTTTCCCCCTTTTCCCCCTGTATCCTCCACTCAGGTGGCCAGGGAAAGGCCATTGCTTTTGGATTCTGACCCTGGGGATGGCTATGCGATGGAGGTTCACCTAGGTGGAGGGAACCTGGGGTGAGACATCCTATCCCCCATTTCCTTTTCATAATGTACCCTCTATCCCTCAAGCCTTTGTAGGCTACTGTCAGCCCTTTCACTTTTCTTCCCTCCAAACTGTCCTCCAGAAACACCACTTCAACACTGGGACGAGGAAGAGACCAACTAGGATGACACATCCTCATTTGGTTGAGACAAACACAAATCAGCCTCATTCTGTTAATACAGACACATATCATCCTCCTTTTGTTAATACAGAAACATATCAGCCTCAGCTATGTAATTGGACGAGGAGGACAGCACGAGTAAGGGAGAACTACTGTTCTAATGGTGCGCGGTCTAGTCTTTCCTGGAGTCATCATGGTGGCAGAAACTTTAATTCCAACATCCTTTTGGAGGCAGTCAGCTGTGGAGGTAGAGTCAGCTGCAGAGGCCGAAGCGGCAACTGGGGAAGCAACTCCGGAGCAGCGGTGTGGCAAGCAGAGTGCTCGAGATCCATTTACAGGTGCAGAGTTTATGCAGCAGGAAGCGAAGATAAGGTAAACTGGAGTCCGATAGCATGCCGTGTGAGGGAGACAGGTGTGACCGAGTGAACTGGTCACAGAAGTCCTAGGCTGCAGGTAGAGCATTGCCAGGGAGAAACACCACAAAGAGCTGCCGGGAGAAGAAGCAAGATCCCGCTCGGGTAAGCGAGAAAACCTTTAGCGGCAGCAACCTCGCAGTGCAGCTAGCTCTGACCAGTGAGTGTGGGAAGCTCTGGGCTGACAGGCGAATATGCAATGAAAATTGTTTTGAATATCGAAGCAACTGAAAGTCCTTGTAAGTACTTTTAAATGACAAATCAAGTAATTTTGAATACCGAACAAACTGAAAGTCATTATAAATACTTTTGAATGACAAAGCAAGTACTTTTGAATACCGTATGAATTGTAAGTCATTTTATGTACTTTTAAAACCGAAACAAGTACTTCTGAATACTGAACAAACTCAAAGTAATTATAAGTACTTTTCATTGCCGACCAAAGTAAAATCAAGTTTTGAGCACTCATGATGTTTGTTTGTTTGTTTGTTTTTTTTATTATTATTTATAATGCGCGACATACCCTCAGGTAACAGGGTGCAGCAGTTACACGTATATGCGAAACTTAGTTACAAAGCTTAAATATTTACAGACAGGTATTACATACAAAATATATACAGGTAAAGCCTATTTACAGTTGACAGGTGCAAAGACAGGAGAGCAAATGATACATACAACTTACTTACATTGACAGTGTGTACGAGAGAAGGTGATGATTGGGTGAGCGTGAGCACATGTTAAGGAGCGTTCGCTTTCAGCCACAGGATGGAGTTGGTCCTGAAATATTGGTAGGGTAGTTCTCAGAATAGGAGGTAGGGAATTCCAAAGTTTAGCTGCTTTCACCGGAAAACTATTACCGCCAATTGTCGAGCAGTTAAACTTGGGAATAGAGAGGCAGTCTTTTTAGGCAGTTCTTGACGGTCTCAACAATATCTGTCGGTGGAATCTGTCGACCAAGTAGGTAGGTGCAGCATTATTGAGGGATTTAGTTTTAAGGAGAATGTTATCATTGGTTGGAAGCCAGTTGTTCTGTCGGCTAATCTCAGAGATGTGGTCTCTTCTGGAGATGCCAAGTGCCGCTCTAAGAGCATTATTTTGGAGCGTTTGGATTTTTCTAGTAATAGTTTTAGTTGAGCCCAAGTATAACGCATTACAATAGTCCAGGCGTGATATGATGAGGGCTCTGGCTAGGATAGTGCAGCTAGTGTCAGATAAGAATGGCTTGCGGATGAGCTTACATGTGTAGGCTGAGAAGGACGCTAGTGAATTAAATTGTTTGCTGAAAGTGAGGTTTGAATCAAGGTAAAAACCTAGTGTTTTTACCTCATGTCGAACTTTGATGCTGTTGCCATCAATAGTGAAAGAGGAGTAAACAGGTCCTAGCTTTTTTATACTGGATGTGGTGCCCAAGATGATGAGTTCAGTTTTATCATCATTCAGGCATGGACCATGCGTGGCCATCCATGCCTGGATGATGATGTACACTTTATTCACCAAGGCCAAATCTGCATCATAATCCCCAGAAAGCGGGAGTAGGATCTGGGTATCATCTGCATAGTTAGTGTAGGTGATACCGAGATGATCCAGATCATCGAAGAGGGGCTTGGTAAAAATGTTGTACAGTGTAGGCGAGACACACGAGCCCTGAGGCACACCGCAGGTGATTGGTATGGGGTTGGCCGCTGCTGTGGGAGAGAAAACCCTCATAGTTCTACCATTTAGGAAGGATCTAATCCATGTAATTGCATTGTCAGAAAAGTGTGCCGCTGTGTTGAGGTGGTTACAGAGTATGGTGTGATCGACCAGGTCGAACGCGGCCGACAGTTCTAGGAGGAGGAGTAGGGCAGCTTTGCCGTTATCTCTAAGCTCGTCAACTTGCATCTTGAGGTTGATCAGAGCTGTCTCTGTTCCGTGTTGAGGCCGGAAGCCAGATTGTCTGGATCCCAATAGGTGGTGTACTTCCAGGTGTTTTTGGATTTGTACATAGGCAACCTTATCCAATATTTTTAGCAGAAAAGGTACTGTCGTAATTGGCCTGTAATTGGTTGGTATGGATGGATCAAGAGTAGGTTTTTTTAAGAGTGGGAGTAGCCAAGATTGTTTAATATTGGTCGGGATAGTTCCAGTGGAAAAGGACGCATTAATTAGTTTAGTAATGAAAGGAGAGAGGTTGCGGGCTGCATCTTTGATAAGCTGTGCAGGGCCGAGATCGCCTTGGCAGTTAGAAGGCTTCAAAGACAGGATAATTCTTTCTACTTCGAGGATAGAGACTTTAGAGAAGTTGAATCGGGTAGATTTGTTAGCCGTGCTGTTCTCAAGTGTTTTGGGTTGGGTGGGGTCATTTAGAGAAGCTCTTTTGCTAGAAATTTTATTTTGTAAGGTGGAGATTTTATTGGCTAGTGCATTTTGGATCTCTGAGCAACATTTTTTATCTTTAATACAGGTGTCAGGGGGAGCTATGGGGGGTCTCTAATTCTTTGAGAATAGAGAAAAGTTCTTTCATGTTAGATTTGGCTTGGGATATCCGCGTATTGAAGGATGTGCGTTTAGCTAGACATATTTATTTTTTGTAGAGTGATGAGAGTTTAGTGAGTTTAAGTTTGTTGGCTGCTGAAGGTAGTTTTTTCCATGCAGCCTCACAGCTTCTGGCTGTGGAGTGAGTGCGGATAAGAGTGAAAGAAAGGTGGTGCATGTAGCAGATACCACGGAATGTATTGTTTTAGACACAAGTATTGGCAAAGTCAAGAGAATACCAAGAAGGGGATGAGATGTGAAACCAAATCAAGGAACTGCAGATTAAGAGGAAACCTGTATTGGCAAGAGGCAGACGAATACAGAAAAGTGTAACAAAGTGCAAGGTGGCCAACCAAGCCACGGTACAGTCTCAGAAGAGTGTGACACTGGTGAATAAACCAAGCCTCAGTGGATAATTGTTGATGGAAAGCAGTCAAGAAGGGGTATTGGTTGTGTGATCTGTAATGGGTGGAAGTGTGGTCAGACAACTGCGCCTAGAACGAGTGCCCCCCTGTATGGAAAAGCCAATGAAAGTATCCATAAAGTAGCTTGTGTTTTGCAACAATCACCTATGTGATTTTGAAGTCAAGAAACTGAACTGCCTATGTGAACTAGTGTAAAGTACTGATATCAAAAGAGCGGGGAAGTGCCCCAAGGAACTGTGTTGTTTTTGAAAAACCTGGAAGATTTGAACTTTTGGGGAAGGAAATGCTAATGCCTTGTGAACTGTTTCGAACATGGAGAAGGGGAAGCCGATTACAAGTCAAGAGCTTGAACTTTATTTTGAACACTTTTCATTTTTATGCTGACTTCCCTACACATTGTATCCAGTTAGTTGGGAGGGCAAGTATAGGTTTTGGACACCGACAGACATTTGATTTGATCTTCCTGACACAGACTATCCTTAGTTTTCTTTAGGTAGGGAAATCCCACCTTAGCATAGGGCAGGTCAGGCTTTTTAATTTAATAAAACTTTTGAGAACCAATCTTGAACCTGTTGTTGTGTCTACTTTATGATGCCTTCACAGTATACTAATAGTGTGAAAGGTTATTGGGGCTCAGGACGAGTTGGCCGGTATGTGGTAAAGGTGATGGTAAAGGAACTACTGTCACTTTTACCACACAGCCAAATAAGGGGTTCATGGAAATAGACGCTAATTCAGCCAGCAGAATTTGCACCGGTGGAATTAGCACCAGCGGAATAACTGACATCTGGTAGAATTAGCATCAACGCTATTTCCGCTGGCGGAATTACCGCCAAGATGCAAAATTGTATTTCCACTGCAGTACAAGTTGAAATAAGCTGAAATACTGCTGTAATATCACTGAAAATGGCTGACAATTAAATCAAAAACACAGTGCAGTTACCTTCACCTAAAAGGTGGAGGTAAATGCATACAGGCGGTGGAAATCGAGTAACAGGTACACCCAATCCGACCAGAAAGAGTAATAAGGCCCACACCTGACCCAAACACACTTTCCAAAATCATGCGGCCACTAGCTGTGGCTAACTGGGACACGCAGCACCTTCTGCTCCACATTGAGCTGCAGAGGCAGAACAGCAGCAAAGGGCACATGGCCCAGAGAGGAGCAGGAGGAGGAGACGCCATGCAAGACGAGGCTCCATTCCCTGGGTGAGGCCCTCAACCTGAGCATTGACTGATGCCCAGATCAATACCCTGTACTGGCTGAACAAGGGAGACAATTACAGAAGTACTGGCCATGATCCACTGCAACAACCAGAACAGGATCAATATCAGTACTGCCCTACCTCCGTTGCTGAAGCTTGTGTTCGTGCTATATTTTCTTTCTTGTGGCACCTTCCAGCACACTGTGAGCATGCTGCATGGCATGTCCAAGCCCACGTTTTCAGTTGTGCTTGGGCAGGTGCTCGAGGCATTTCTGGGCTATGCATCCCACCACATCTCCCTGTGCAGAACCCTGGCACAGATAAATGTCACAAAGGCACGTTTCTATGCAGCAGCTCGCATGCCAAACGTAATTGCCGTGCTGGACTGCACCTGTGTGATGTCGGTTGCCCCCCCAGGCATCCGAAGAGGCATACCACAACAAGATGCAGTTCCACTCTATGAATGTGCAGGTCACGTGCAACGCTGACATGACTATAACACAATGCTGCATCCGCTTTCCTGTATCCACCTGTAACGCCATGGTTCTACATAGTACATCTGTTATCACACAAGACAGTTTTGCAGCACAAGTTGAATGCTATGTGAAGGTGGGGACATTACTACTACTGATCAATGCGTGCCCTGTCAAGGCCCCGTACATGCAGGGCCTGCCTTCTCACACTGGACATGACATCCACCAACCCACAGGACTAGGCCCAGAAGTACTATGCAGTACTATGTCAGCAATGCATATTGCCCCAACAAGTAACTGATACACAAACAGAGGACTACAGGTACCACATGCATGGGGCACACATTCCTACATGGGCAATGCAACAGTTCAACACTGCACAATGACAATGCAACACTGCCAGTGCAGTGATGGCATGTAAACTGCAAACCATGCATGTGTATCCATAGAGGCAGAAACACAGAAACCACAAACATGCACAAGAACAAGAAGTCAGCCAGCAGGGCATATGCTTGACAGCCTAGCAAGGGCCCAATACAGACGACACGCAAATGTGAAATCCATTCACAGGTCATGGCTAGCACAACTGGTGTGGGGGAGCTGTGTGCACAGTGTATCTCTAACTGACAATGCACATGTAGCCCTGTAGTATATGACTCTTCATTTATGTACTGGGAATGAAAACCATGTTGTACAAATGTGTCATAACTGCATCAAGGGAATGTCCATTAACAAGATTTCTAACATCCCACACATTCTCAATGCACTGTGACTGATATCTTTGTCCTATGCTCTTGCAGGTTACTCTTGTTACCCCCAGCTCCCATGGCTGGTTACATCTGTGAGTAATCGAAGTACAACACAGGAGGTGACCTACAATGAGGCACACGTCAAGACCAGGCTCTGCATTAGCTGACCTTTGGCCTGCTGATGGGACGTTTCCGGTGCCTGGTCCATACTGGAGGGGCCCTGACATACAGGTCACAGAAGGATAGCCAGATATATGTTGCCTGTGTGAGGTTGCACAGCATCTGCCTCAGTCGAAATGTCCCGTGCCCCCTGATCTGGACATGCCTCCCGCAGCAGACAATGATGCACTTTATGCAGATGCAGTGCTGCCTCAATTTCTAGTCACATTCATATTTACATGCATCACACTTTTGTATATAGGCACGTTTTGAATTATCACCTTCTCATAAAAAGCATTGTCCTTGCATTTCTTCAAGTTACCTTGTGTTTTATTGAGAACTGTGGTGAGCGTCTACCCTCAACACCCCTTTGCACCCACCTCCCCGTTCCCAACATCCCATTCCCACCCCCATCCACAACACCATTTCCACCGACCTCTCATCCCACCTACCTTCCCCATCCCCAACACCTCTTCCTATCCACCTCCCTAATGCCCAGTGAAATAGTCTCATGTAAATACAACTAACTTTCGTAGACTCTTGCCCGGGCCAGCGTGCTCCGGCAGTGTACGGGGCATATTGAGCAAGGATCATCGCAGTGGGCTGCCAGGCAATTTACCCTCTGTCGGGGTGACAGAGTTGGAAGGCCCAGAATCCTGGCCCCAGATGTATTTTAGGGTGAGGAGCATGCTGGTGTGCATAGATTTGGCAAAGACTGACATGTCCTCTATGTGCTCTGCCATCTTCTGCCCACAGCTGTGATTGCAGCAGTCGCTATGGACAACTGCCAGCACTGGCAGTCCAATGACCTTGCTATTCTCTGTGAGGAGCCCTTACACTGTCCTGTATGGTCTGCAGATGCTGCACCTGCATCTCTGCCATGTTTTCAATAGTGACCTGGTGGTGCTCCATGGCATTTAGCCTCCCCAGATTGCATCTAGTGAATGCTGCTGCACAGCCTGTGGACTATGGAGAGGGCCAGGGCTGAAGCAGAGGGACCTGAAGCGAGTGTTTTCTCCACTGTCACTGCATCATTCACTGTATCCAGTTCACCCGGGCAAAGGGAATGGCTGCCTGCCTCAGGTGACAAGGAAAGGTAAGGGGGCTGATGGACAGGTGCAGGTGTTGTGCCTTGTGGTACACTGGTTGGATGTTGCTCTTCAGGGATCACCCCAGGGGCCGACTGTGGTGTGGTGGTCGCAGCTGCTGAGGGTGCCGCAACTGCAGCTGCATATGGAGTGCCTCCATCAAGTGCTTTGCCATCTGTGCCATGTGCAATGATGTTGGAGGGGCAACTGGGCAGGCTTATGGGAACAGTGGCTGTCTCACCACTTGGCAGGGCTGACATAGTGCTGCTGTGCTCTGACCCCTGGTGCCACGCTTCTGCTCGTCCTCCCATTATTCCCATGGTTGTCCTGTGCAGGGGGGAAGGTTGGTGCGCTTCCACCAGTTGAGGTGTTCAAGGAAGTGGAGGGCCCCACCTCATCTGCCTGAGTCTACTGTGAACCTGTTGGGTGGATAACGATATGCTGTCAATCATGCATAGTGATACGTGGGCTAGTGAGACAATCATGCACCATGATGAATGATCATCCTACACAGATTTTGTCTGCTGGGCAGGGTTGGTTGCAGGCCAATGTGTGCAGCTCATGCAAGGTGGGAGTAGTGTCTGGTGACGGTGTACATGGCAAATGCATGGGTTCACGGCCTGTTGGCCTGCAAATATGGCTTGCTGATGTGGAGGCAGAGGGGATTCAATTTGTAACTTGGAATTTCACAGCAGACATAGGTGCTTCTCATGGTTACATGGCTTCCACATTTGCCCTATGATGCATGTGTATTTCATAAGTATCCCACCGTCCCTTGTACATCCATGTAGACACAGTGCCCTTATACAGACTTCCATGTGGTTGCCCATTCCCCTGACCATTGGGCCCATGTATGCTGGGGGAAGCATGCTTTTGCACAGTGCATTCTCATGAGAGAGGGAACTTAAATCCTCACCAGCATCTCCTTGGCTGCTTGCTCCCACTTCGGCACCGCCAATGCTCTCTATCCCTTCCATGTGGAGGATGCTGCTGGCCTTTTCCTTCCTAGGGAATCAGCACTAAAGATGCAATGGTGCCGCCTCCCATGGCGGAAGTCTCACGCCTGTGGTTGGCAATGATGCTGTGGACCGAGGCCTTGAGGTTGTTCCATCTTTTGCAGTAGTACTTGCTGTCCCGTGGGACAATGCCCACTGCCACAACCTTGTCCCGGGTTTGGTGGCCCAGAAGGCTGCCTTCCTTTGACCAGAAGTATTCTGCTGTCTGCTATACAGCTCATCCGCATGAGCGACCACCTCATCATTCAGCACCTGCAGTTCTTCCTCACTGAATTTCTGTTTTTGCAACCTCATATCCACCACCTTGCCTTTCCCCTTTTCCTTCCATGTTCGACACAACTGTTGGCTTTGGATGGCACCAGGAAATGGGAGATTAAGGGTGGATTGGATTTTTCAGGCATCCTGTTCCTGCAATGATGCTATTTCTGCCCGGCAGTAATTCCACCGGTGAAAATAACGCCAAGTTTACCAGTGGTAACAGTAATTCCCCCGATCCCTGGAAGAATAACCGTCCAAAGTTTTATTACGGCAGTAATTCAGCCAGACAGAATTACTGTTACCGCTGGTAGTGTGTGTGCACTCCCCGGTAATTCCACCAAACACCACAGCAGAAATGACCGCCGTCATCACTGCCCAACTTGTATTGAGCCCAATTGTATTTAACTATAACTCACTGTAAATACATTTTAAAAAATGAACAGATTTTATCGTACCGAAAGGTCTACAGAGGTGAGGAGCTATACATGTCTGCAAACGTATGCTGCATGATTTAGACCAAGTAAGACCCAACATTTCTAACGGGGAAGCCCAGCTACTGAAAACAAACTATTACCCCACAGTGGTATGTGCCCCAGGTGACACGTATTTCTTTTTATTTTTTTATTTAGCATTCAGTTTATTTTAAACGTTTGCTATCCATTGCATTCCATTACAAAGAGAACACTTAAAAAAGAGAGAAAGAAGTATTCACTTCATCAATCAATTCGTCAGCCTATGATTCCCTTCCCATAGGCATTCCGTCTAGTCCAATACGCTGGTTACAGCCAAAGCAGGAAGTAATGCTGTACTCTAGTTAGTTCAGAGTGAATAGGTAGCCCGATCTTAAGGCTCTGCAGTTTCTCAGAATTTCTTCCAGAAGACCAGCTCCAAGAACTTTACCAGAGACCGCGTAAGAGCTACATGGCCCCCCATAAAGGGTCTCCCACCAGGCATCTGCTTCGGTCCTGAGATTGTTCTTCACATGCTCGTACAAGAAAAATTTTCTTTGGGTTCTGAGTCTGGGCAGAAGAGAATCAGGTGTTGTAATGTTTCTGCTTGGGCATTGAATAGGCAGCATCTATCATCTTTTGCCATTCCACCATATCTATGCAATGTTTCCTTTGTATGAAGAACATTCAATCGAAATCTCAGAAATAGGTCTCTGTATCTGGCATTCGGGAATTTTTTCAGGTACTGAGGTGTTATGTTTGGTAGACCAGTGAGTGATCTTGATAGGGTATGGATCTTAGACGATGATCTTTTGGATTCTGGTTCATTCCAGTCAGCCACCCACAGGGCCCTCTTGACCAGTAAGGGGTTTCGGCATAGGGTATCAACTGTCAAACCTAGGTTAGCCAGTATTCCTAGGCATTTTTCTCTCCATTGGTTTAGAGGCCAATCAGTCATGCCATCTTCGTTCATCCTTATTATCTGGTGTTGCGGTTGGTGCTTTGAGGTGTTACGTTTGCCGAAGGTCGTCAAGGCTCTCCAAACAATTCTCACGTGTAGTGATAGGAGGCCCAGTTCATGTCTGATAATTGCCATGGGGCTCGCATTCGGTAGTCTTAGAATCCTCTTCCAGAATCTGCTCTCTAGTTTTTCCCAGGCTTCCCAAGGCAACCCCAGGCCAGCTTCTCTAACGTAGGTCAAGGTCAGAACGACCTTCTGGTTGTAGAAGTTGATGACAGCGAGGAGTGAAAATGTACCATATTTCCTCCCGATCACCATACCATGCACTGTTAGCTGCTTTATTTTCAAGTTCAGACTTGCTATACATGGCATCTCACACCCGCTTGCACTAATCATGATACCTAGATATTTTATTCATACGACAGATCTTATTCGGTTTTTCCCCAGCCTCCAGTATGGTATTCTCTTTCTCCTCCCTCTTAAATGTTTTATCTGCAGAATTTCTGTGTTAATCTTCTGACCATTTTGGTCAGCATATTCCTGTAAAGTATTCAGCTGTCTTTGAAGGCCAGTGGGGGTTCTATCCAGGAGAACCAGGTAATCAGCATACAGGAGCCAAGCTGCCGATGTTCCATTGATCCTTGGTGGACAGGATCTTGGCAGATCTTGGCAGATCTGGGACCTCTTTCATGGCAGTGATAAATAAGTTGTGGAGTATCGTGGCCAAGGGGCAGCCCTGCTTCAAGCCCCAGTAGCTTTGTATCTCCTTCATCAGATTCCGGTCTTGATAGAGTCTGATCTACAGAGCCGTCCCGGTATACAGATCTTTCATTGCCACCACTGGACACTTAGGGCATCCCCTTGATGTCATTTTGGCCCATAATCTATCTTCGTCGATGCAATCGGAGGTGGACTCCATATCTATGCATACTATGTAGAGGTTGTCTTTCCCTTGCAGTGTCTTCATTTTAAGGAGACTAATAAGTAGTAAATTCAGGCCACAGCCTACATTGTTAACAAAGCCGGTTTACCTGGGGGTCATAGGATTCCAACTTCATTACCCACTCAGTCGCTTCAGCAGTGCTCCCACAGATATTTTTCCCAGTACATCAAGAAGGGCGATCGGCCGGTAGTTTTTCGGGTTTGGCCCTATCACCCTTCTTGTAGATAGGGACCGCAACCGCCTGTTTCCAAGAGGCTGGGACTCTTCCACGTTGGGCAATGCTTTTAAATAGTACCATGCAAAGCCTGTCCAGGCTTCTGGTGCCTCTTTTAGCATGGCAGTCATCATGCTATCCGAACCCTTGGGCTCGGGAGTTACTTTCCCTTGCTATGATGCTTCTGATTCCTTCTGTTTCAAATTCAATTGGTCAAAATGTGGCTCCTTCTTCACCTCTGTCTTCAGGCCACAGAGCTTTTCAAATTGGTCAACCCACCCGGTTTCACGGATTGGGTTTAGTTGTAACAGGCCGTTATCAGAGTCCCTGCCATTTAGCAGCTGCCATAAATTCCTCGAGTTCTTCATATTCATGGCCTGCATCATACGTTCAGCGTCATTCTGGTAAAAGGTAGCTCTGTAGGATATGCCCAATTCCTATAGTGTTATTTTCTCTTTTCCTTTCCTGGCCCCTGGATATCGTTGGGTGATATTTAAATTTCCTGAGGTCACATTGCAGCAAACGTTTTTTGTTTGCAATTGTTGCATCAGATACATGCTTTTTCTTGAAGCAGGTTTTGCATCCTCTATTAGATTCTTCCCTAAAGATAGCCAGACTGGGTTAATATTCGATCCCCTTTGCTGTCTTCTGTTGCCAGGCTATCAATCTCTCTGTAAGCAGTGGGACTGTCTTATGGCTAATACGGAGTATGTTTCTGCCTTTTTCCACTGTCAACTTATGCTGCCAGCATTTCGGTTTCCTTTTTTTCATTCCGTTCTGGCACGGTCTCACGCAGGATAGCACCACCAGATTGTGGTCATTTTGTTTTGTAAGTATAACCTTCAAAGATGTCACCCCATGGAAAGATGAAGCTTGCAAAAAATAAAGTAACCCAACATCGCGTTTGTTGACCCTGAATGCCAGGTTGTTGTTCCTGCCGGGTCTCCATTCACTTGACCCTTTATCATGTGCATGTCCCTCAGGGAAGTTTGCTCCAACCATTTCTGGCATCAGGTGGTCTTTTTCTATTGAGTCTTCCCCGACCCCAAGTCTCTTCTAAAACAGCATTTAAACAGTCTATGCTCAAGTCGCCGCAAATGATTAACCACTGATTATTTATTTTAGTGTTTAGCAAGTCTATCCAAGTCATTACACAGTGAACAAAGGAATTGGTGTCCTTGGAAAAGGGGTTCCAATACAGATTGAATAGGACTAGATTTTCCTGGGTGTTTATTTATTTATTTATTTATTTATTTGGATTTGTAGAGCGCACATCTGCCCGGGGGCATCGTGGCGCTAAGAATTCTTACTTGTTACAGGCATACATGGTGAATATACAGCTATACAGATTAGCATAGACGCGTTTTTTCATACATTTGCTGTTATTTCCATAATTACAGTGGTGAGAATGTAGGTGAGGCGGGTTAGTGGAACAGCGTGGTTTTGAGTAGTCTACGGAAGGCATGGTATGATTTTTGGCTTCTTAAGGCGGTGGGGAGTGCGTTCCAATTTTTGGGTGCTAGGTGTTGGAAGCTGGACCCTCCGGGTTTGCTTCTTTTGAAAGTGGGTACATAGGTCTGGTTGGTCAGGTGTGACCTGGTAGGTCTAGAGGAGGTATGGAGGGTGATCCTTTCAGAAAGATAGGGTGGGGCATTGGCAGAGAGGCATCTGTGTGTGATGGCCATGGATTTAAATAGTATGCGTTCTTTTATAGGTAGCCAGTGTGCTTCTTTTCTGGCTTGGGAGATGTGCTCCCTTTTTGGAATGCTTAGGGCTGCTCTTAGAGCATTGTTTTGTGTGACTTGCATTTTTTTAATATTTTGTGCAAATGTGCCCAGGAAGAGGGCGTTGCAGTAGTCCAATTTGGTACCTACTGTGGCTCTGGCTACATTCAGGCAGTTTTTAGGGGATAGGAAGGGTTTAACGGCGTTGATTATCTTAGTGGTTAGTGCAGCAGAGGAGGCTACGGCATTGACTTGCCGTGTCATGGAGAGAGTGGAGTCGAGGTATACTCCTAGCGTTTTTACCGCAGTGGAGACTGTGATGGTGCAGTTATCGACGTTAAAGGATTTGTATAGAGGCGGGAGTTTATTTAGTGTTTCTTTGGTGCCAACTAGTAGGATCTCTGTTTTGTCCCCGTTAAGGCAGAGTCCGTTGGCTGCCATCCAGGTTTGAATGGCTGTGTATATTTTAGTTAGTGCTGCGGCGTCTTGTTCATATAAGCCAGTAAGGGGGAGCAGGACTTGTGTGTCGTCAGCATAGTTGGTGTAAGCTATGTGGTGAAGGTCGAGGTCATTGAACAGAGGGAGGGTGAAAATGTTGTATAGGGTGGGTGCAGTGCAGGATCCTTGTGGGACGCCACAGTGGATGGTGGTAGGGGTAGCGTTTGCAGATTCAGAAAAGACTTTCATAAGTCGACCCTCGAGGAAGGATTTGACCCAGGAGACGGCTTCCGGCGAGAAGTGAGCTTCATTTTTAAGTTGTGTGCCTAGAATGTCATGATTGACCAAGTCGAAGGCAGCAGATAGGTCTAATAGTAGGAGGAGAGCCGGTTTGCCTTTGTCCATGATGTCATTAAGTTGAATTTTAAGGTCTAGAAGGGCCGATTCGGTCCCATGCCCCGGGCGGAAGCCCGATTGCCTTTTGCCTAAGATACGGTTTTCTTCAAGGTAGTGCTGTATTTGTGAGTAGGCGACTTTGTCGAGGATCTTGAGCAGGAAGGGAACTGTTGTAATGGGTCTATAGTTGTTGGCGTTTTCTGGATCTAGAGTGGGTTTCTTGAGAAGGGGGCGCACCCAAGCTTCTTTTAGGCTGGTTGGGACTGAGTTAGAGTTGAAGGATGCATTAATGAAGGATTTGAGGAATGGTGCTAGTGTCTCAACACAGTCTTTGACTAGTTTGGCGGGGCAAGCGTCGCCTTTGCAGTTGGAGGGTTTGATTCTGTTAACGATATCGATTACCTCTTTTTCTGAGACTTCTCTAAATTTAAAGGGTGTGATGTGTCTTGTCTTTTTGTTCTCAATCACTGGTTCCTTAGGGGATGCAGCTAACATTTGCTGAGTGAGATTTTTGTGATGGTTTAAGATTTTGGCTTGGAGAAGTTCGATTTTTTTTAGAAGGGCGGTTTGTATGGTGTTACACCAGGCTTGGTCCTTGACAATCTCTTGTGACTTAGTGGCCGGTGTGGAGAGTTCCTTGAAGATGGCGAAGAGCTCTTTGGATTCTGAGGTGGCGTTGGAGATTCTTTCATTATATGATGCAGATTTGGCTGCTATGATGCTTTTTTTGTATTGGGTGGCCAGTGATTTGTAGGACGATAGTGAGGAGGCATTGGGTGCGTTTTGCCATACGTTGAGGGCTTTGCGTTTTTTAGTTCGTAGTTCTTTTAGTTCTGCTGAGAACCACGTATTGGAGTGTTTGGAATTTTTGGATTTTTTCTTTTGTAGGGGGGCGATGATGTCAATGGCAGTGCTAATGGTGGTTTTGTAGATATCTGCCAGTGCAGCTGGGTCAGATGAGGCAGGGAGGTTGTTCGTGAGAGGAACTAGGTAGGGTGTGATGCTTTCTTTGGTGAGGTTCTTGGCGCTCCTGGCCATGGCTGGGGGTGCAGGTGAGAGTTTTTTTACCGAGTTGATAGGTAGGGGGATGAAGAAGTGAATGAGAAAGTGGTCTGACCATGGCGTGGGCGTGGTGGAGCTGATGTCGATGCCGCAGTTGTGGTCAACTACCCAGTCAAGAGTGCGCCCTTTACTGTGGGTAGGTTGGAGAACTCTTTGTACAAAGCCCATTTCTTGGAGAGCTTGTGCTAGCTTAGTGGATGGTTTATCTTTCTGGTCGTGGAGCCCCAAGTTGAGGTCTCCTAGGAGAATGGTTTTGGTAGTGGTTTTAAGGTTTTCACCTAGCAGGTGTGTGAGGTTGTCTTGGAAATCCAGTAAAGGGCCTGGTGGGCGATATACTAGATTGAGAGTGATGGTGGTGTTGTGAGATAGTGCGATCTTGGCAGATAGAAAGTCAATGTTATCCCCTAGTTTGGAGGGAGTTTGTCTTAATTCAAGGTGGTCTTTGACTATGAGTGCCACTCCTCCACCTGTAGATGATGTTCTGTCCTGTCTGAGGATGGAGTATCCTGGTGGAATGGCTAGTGAGATGGCTGGGCCGGCGGCGTTGTGTAGCCAGGTTTCGGTGATGGCAAGAATGTTGAGGTCAAGGTTGGTGAGAAGGTCATGGATTTCGGTGGCGTGGGCGGGGAGGGATCTGGCATTAATTAATGCACACTGTAAGTCTGGGCGAGGTGTGGGAGTGGTATTGGGCTTTTTGGCTACCTTCTTGGGAGTGGACAGTTTCTTGTGTTCAGGGGATATTTTGTTTTCAGTTTTGCTTAGAGGGGTTTGCTGTGAGTGTCTGGAGCGGAGGCCTAACTTTTGATTTCTAGAGTTTGTGGTTCTGGGGTGCGTTGAGGGTTGGTTGGGTTTGTGTTCTGTAGGTTTGGTGAAAAAAGATGGGAGGAAAGGCGTAGGGGCGATGAGTGCGGATGGTGGGGGTGTGGTATTGGCCATGATGGGTGAGCATAGGGTAGCAGTCATCTGTAGGTGCAGTTAGTTAAGGCACAGTGTGGAGGTCAGGTAACAGAGGTTTGGGCCCTGTTTACTAGCAGTGTGGGCACAGGCACAATGCAACAATTCACAAGCAGTGTGGGGCACAGGCACAATGCAACAATTCACAAGCAGTGTGAGGCACAGGCACAATGCAACAATTCACTAGCAGTGTGGGGCACAGGCACAATGCAACAATTCACTAGCAGTGTGGGGCACAGGAGTTAGGCACATAGCAGCAATTCACAAGCAGTGTGAGGCACAGGCACAATGTAGCAATTCACTAATATTCCTGGGCAGCGGCTAGGAGTGGGGCCTGAATCAGACGTACAGGAACGAGAGTCACGCTAAGGAGCTGCGTACATTTGAATGCACATATGTATGCTCTATAGAGCAGCTTAGAATGGCATAGTGTTACTTACAGCTGCTTTTTGTCCATGATGAGGCAGAGTTCGGTTAAGGATGTCCTGAGAAACTCGCCACGCGCCGAGCACGGCGAACAGGGGCAAACAGGGCCTTAGAATGGCCTTTGAAGGTGGCCGGCTCTTCCGCCTGCCGGCGGATGTTGGGTGCTATTAAGCACGGTTGCTTAGCAACCAGGACGCTGAGCCTCGCTCTGGCGCCGCATCGCGCCCGACATTTTGTTTTCTTTTTTTTTCCTTCGGCGCAGCTGCAGGAGCGCGACCCGGGCCGCTTCTGGGTGAGGGATGGGCGGCAGGGCGGTGGAGAGGCGCTCTTGGTAGGGTGGGCAGCACAGGGGTGCTGGTGGGAGCTCATGGGGGCCTGTCTGAGCGGCGATCCTCTTCGTGCCTCGTGGCACGGTGCAGCAGCTCAGATGAGCTGATCCTGGGCTGGGGAGGGTGGGGGCTCCTGCCCTCGCCACCTGGCTGATGAGACTGAGTGCAGAGGGGCAAACAGGGCCTTAGAATGGCCTTTGAAGGTGGCCGGCTCTTCCGCCTGCCGGCGGATGTTGGGTGCTATTGAGCACGGTTGCTTAGCAACCAGGACGCTGAGCCTCGCTCTGGCGCCGCATCGCGCCCGACATTTTGTTTTCTTTTTTTTTCCTTCGGCGCAGCTGCAGGAGCGCGACCCGGGCCGCTTCTGGGTGAGGGATGGGCGGCAGGGCGGTGGAGAGGCGCTCTTGGTAGGGTGGGCAGCACAGGGGTGCTGGTGGGGGCTCGTGGGGGCCTGTCTGAGCGGCGATCCTCTTCGTGCCTCGTGGCACGGTGCAGCAGCTTAGATGAGCTGATCCTGGGCTGGTGAGGGTGGGGGCTCCTGCCCTCGCCACCTGGCTGATGAGACTGAGTGCAGAGGGGCAAACAGGGCCTTAGAATGGCCTTTGAAGGTGGGCGGCTCTTCCGCCTGCCGGCGGATGTTGGGTGCTATTAAGCACGGTTGCTTAGCAACCAGGACGCTGAGCCTCGCTCTGGCGCCGCATCGCGCCCGACATTTTGTTTTCTTTTTTTTTCCTTCGGCGCAGCTGCAGGAGCGCGACCTGGGCCGCTTCTGGGTGAGGGATGGGCGGCAGGGCGGTGGAGAGGCGCTCTTGGTAGGGTGGGCAGCACAGGGGTGCTGGTGGGGGCTCGTGGGGGCCTGTCTGAGCGGCGATCCTCTTCGTGCCTCGTGGCACGGTGCAGCAGCTCAGATGAGCTGATCCTGGGCTGGGGAGGGTGGGGGCTCCTGCCCTCGCCACCTGGCTGATGAGACTGAGTGCAGAGGGGCAAACAGGGCCTTAGAATGGCCTTTGAAGGTGGCCGGCTCTTCCGCCTGCCGGCGGATGTTGGGTGCTATTAAGCACGGTTGCTTAGCAACCAGGACGCTGAGCCTCGCTCTGGCGCCGCATCGCGCCCGACATTTTGTTTTCTTTTTTTTTCCTTCGG
Organism: Ambystoma mexicanum; assembly: GCF_040938575.1. Classification (NCBI taxonomy): domain Eukaryota; kingdom Metazoa; phylum Chordata; class Amphibia; order Caudata; family Ambystomatidae; genus Ambystoma; species Ambystoma mexicanum. Next base: position 812,440,016 of record NC_090925.1, on the reverse strand, counting down.
CGCAGCTGCAGGAGCGCGACCCGGGCCGCTTCTGGGTGAGGGATGGGCGGCAGGGCGGTGGAGAGGCGCTCTTGGTAGGGTGGGCAGCACAGGGGTGCTGGTGGGGGCTCGTGGGGGCCTGTCTGAGCGGCGATCCTCTTCGTGCCTCGTGGCACGGTGCAGCAGCTCAGATGAGCTGATCCTGGGCTGGGGAGGGTGGGGGCTCCTGCCCTCGCCACCTGGCTGATGAGACTGAGTGCAGAGGGGCAAACAGGGCCTTAGAATGGCCTTTGAAGGTGGCCGGCTCTTCCGCCTGCCGGCGGATGTTGGGTGCTATTAAGCACGGTTGCTTAGCAACCAGGACGCTGAGCCTCGCTCTGGCGCCGCATCGCGCCCGACATTTTGTTTTCTTTTTTTTTCCTTCGGCGCAGCTGCAGGAGCGCGACCCGGGCCGCTTCTGGGTGAGGGATGGGCGGCAGGGCGGTGGAGAGGCGCTCTTGGTAGGGTGGGCAGCACAGGGGTGCTGGTGGGGGCTCGTGGGGGCCTGTCTGAGCGGCGATCCTCTTCGTGCCTCGTGGCACGGTGCAGCAGCTCAGATGAGCTGATCCTGGGCTGGGGAGGGTGGGGGCTCCTGCCCTCGCCACCTGGCTGATGAGACTGAGTGCAGAGGGGCAAACAGGGCCTTAGAATGGCCTTTGAAGGTGGGCGGCTCTTCCGCCTGCCGGCGGATGTTGGGTGCTATTAAGCACGGTTGCTTAGCAACCAGGACGCTGAGCCTCGCTCTGGCGCCGCATCGCGCCCGACATTTTGTTTTCTTTTTTTTTCCTTCGGCGCAGCGGGGCAGTTCAATAGTTGTATTATTATTATCTGGAGGAGGGGTTTTGGATGTATGACTCGCAGGAACTTCGTCATGGAGTTATTGTTTATCAGTGTCAATAGTCGTGAGCATGGCCTTCCCCGGGCCCCTTTTGTCACTTTATTTAAGTATCCTGTGTAGTAGTAGAGGGGTTTCTCTGAGCCACGATTCCTGCAAGCACATGATATCTAGTTTAGTCAACCTTGGGTCCAGAGCTCGGAACATATGACCGAATCCTCTAGTGTTCCAGGATCCGATTTGTAGGCATCCGGGGCCTTTTCAGGTTGCATTCTAATCTCGGGGGGGCTGGAGCTAAGGCTCTAGACAGCCAATCCCTTGACTCCTCCTTATCTATCTTGGCTGCATGGACTGAGCTCCTGGGCCCACTCCCATATGCAATTTTGTATTTCCTTCCTTTTATGGTGATCCTCAGCGAGTCAGGGCCTTGAAGGGCCACTCGTTTATCTCTTCCTGGCTTGCTCAGCCCCTCATCTTCCATTTGACTACCTCTATTCTTCTCTCGAGCCCTTTCCCTTCGGCAACCCAAGGGTTTATCAGGGCATCAGTTCATTGGTGAGTTACAATCTTTCAGGTCAAAGCCTAAGGCCCGCAGGTCGTCGTTTGCGTTCACCATGAGAGCTGACAGGGCATACGAAGCCATGTGCAGGACCACTCTATCATGTTCTTGCTCACTTGGGAAGTCCACTATCCTTATGTCTTTGGATTCTATTACTCGTAATTGTGGTACATGATGTAGTATGCCCATTATATTGGCGCAAGTCAATATTACGTAATTGTGGTACATGATGTAGTAGGCCCATTATATTGGCGCAAGTCAATATTAGGCCATCGTCAGCCTTCAGTAGCCTTTCCAAAATCCCCTTGCAGCTTTTCCGTATCGAGTCTTATTTCTTTGACAGACGGGACTTAGCAGGGTAGGGCGGGGTTAACCCCCGTGACCAGTTCTTATTTTTCTGGTCACTGCCCTTTCACAAGACTGTCTATCCTTCTGAGAGTGTTCAATCATTCTGTGCAACAATAGAGTCCGTCTCTCCGAAGGGGCTTGCTTCAAAGCTGCTTTAGCCCGCTTGTCCTCTAGTGTTTCGAAGGTTTTGTGTTGGAAGGTTGAATATTTTGTTTGATATTCCGAATCCTGTTCATCAGGGTCTCAATGAACTCAAGTTAGAATCTGACAATGATTCCTCCCCAGAATCTTCTGTTTCATAATCCTCGTATGTCGACAGCTGCAACAAGGGATCGTCAACGATTTCCACGTCTATCCTCTCTTCCTGCATCGGCCTGGACTTTTCTTTTTTTCAAGTGGTTTATGGTTTGAGGAGGTTAGTTTATGTGCTTCTGTGGGTTGATTTTCCTTTGTGGCTACAGTCTATGCTGGTTCTACTGACACAGTTCTTACATTTCTAATAAAGTTCCTTGAGCCACCGCCCCTTGATGTTTTCAACGTCGTTGTATTTTTAGTTTTTTTCATAGGGTCATTGGATGTCTTTCCTTTTGTTTTGATTAGGATTTTTGTCCGTTTGTGTGGTTCCATGCTAAAAATTGGAAAATGGTCCATGTTCATCGATGTGCTCCCAGTCGTTCATCAGGCCTACTTGCTTCTATCGAAGTCAATCTCTCAGTGGTGCAGCTTGGGTGTACCAGAAGACAGGTAGGTTGGATGTAGGCCCGCTTCTGACCCTTTTCCGTTTCTGCAGAGGGCCCGTGTCCACTAATAGAAGGAGCTTGTACGCTCTCCATATTCTCCACGGGATGCCGCAGTTCGGTTCCAGCCTCAGGCGACGTTTGGATTGGGGTGAGAGCCGTTTGAGTTGTGCTTGATGTTAAGTCCACGTCCACTTGTTTGTAATCACTTTTCCTACTGCCGATGTTGCCTTGATTCTTCATTAGTCTTATGGTGTCCTGGAAGCACTCTAGGAAGGACTTGTTGTCTTCTCTCGCTTCTTCGATTAAATCTATGTCTGTATTAAAAATCATCCCCTCTGTCTCCTTTTCCCTTGAACTTTTATCTCTGGCCGCTTCAGTGTGGGATTCTATAAAGATAAGTTTGGAGTGCATTAGAGCGAAGAGGGTCGACTGGTCCTTAAAGTTGTCATTTAAGTTTTCATATATTTTTAGGAAGGGGGACAATGTGATTGAGACCATAGATCTGATTTTGGCCTGGAGTTGCGCAGACTGAACTTCCCATTTGTTTTTCTCCAGGGCGATTTCTGAAGGGTCTTGCTCACCTGTGGTTGATATCACCCCTTCCCCCCACATCTCTGTGCGCTTGATGGTTTGTCGGCTTCCATGTTGCTTCTGTGTCAGATTTTTCAGATTCCTCGCTCGAGCTCAATATGCAGAGATAGTGAGCCCAGCGCCTTTAACCTCACAAGTCGCTGTCCCTGCTGGCTTGGTAAATTGAGCCCTGGATGCTGACACAGTGTCAGTTTCTCGGGCACATTTCAGCTTTTTTTGGGGTAAGGGTAAACAAAACTCTGTGTCAACTCCTACTTCCTGGATTGGCCTCTTTTCACCACTAGAAGAGGTGGCCATACTCAATTGTAGCGTCAGTCTTGCAATGTCTTTCGCCAGTCGAGCCCCCAGTGTGGTGTTCTCCCCCGCGATTTTGTTCACCTCGAGCCAGGACTGCCCTTGTCTCAGAGTTTGAATGTGAGTTGATCATATGGCTCTCATTTAGGTCTTCATTACGTTCGTTGTCAACAACCAGCTCTTCGAGTTAGGAGCCAGCGACATCTGCGAGGACTGTCGGTATTCCTGCGGGACTCCCTGTCATGTCGCCACCCCCTGTAGAACAATTCCCCATCTCCACGTCCTTCAATTCCGTAATTGGTGTTTGCTGGATCTCCTTGGGCGGTAGAGCTGGAGGGTCCATACTCGCCAATAGGTCAGCATCTGATAGGTCGAGCCACTCCACCTCCAAGGAAGGAGTTGCTATGTTTTTGTCCTGCCTGCCTCTGTATTCTTTGGCAGCTTGTGTCAGAAGCTGGTCATCCCTTGATCTGATGTGCCATTTAATATTCTTGTACTCTGAGAGGGATTTACTCCTTGCTTTCAATGACGCCCCCCCTTTTTTCCCTCGACAACGCTCAGCATGGTAGAAGTAACTCCAGCTTTACTATTTTTCATTATGGAAGCTGAGCCTGCACAGGCTCTTTGATTCTCACAGTTCAGGGGTTTTCTTAAGCTAGGCAGTGTTCCAGGGAGCATTGATGTCACACCCTTCCCTGACCCTGATGGACAAGCCCCCTCTGTGTTTGTTAAGTCATTTGTTTGAGATTCGCAAAGTGCCCCTGTCAGATCGATGTCAAGAGGACTGCTGGGGGATAATGTATCAGGCACATTTTGAAGTTGCGGTAAGGTTTCCTCGTTTATCGTCCGCTGGGGAGGGGAAGCATGCAGTCACACAGGCATGGGTTTCTGAAGTCCCTCGTAATGTATGAGTTGCGAGCGCGTCTCCTGGATTCACTAAGTTCAAGTCCTGCTCCAAGATAGGAAGTTGTGTTAATGGGGGTATAATCATGGTTCCCTCTACTGCAGTGAAAATGGGGGCTTTAATAGTTCTAACAAGAGGCATACAGGCGGCTCTGCTCCCTCCGTTACCTCTGTTCATGTGAGTCCTTGCTTGGCTGCACATCCTTTGAAGTCCTCCGGTCTCCTGTGTCAACACTGCATCCATGGCCTCCTCAGACTCTTCGCATACAGTCTGCCAAAACTTTGTGATGCTCCACGTTGGGAGTGGAGTGTTTATGGCAGTAGCTTCTCCTTCTTGCAGGGAAATGGAAAACAGACTCCTTCTGCAGCAGCAGCTCTTCAGCACGGCTCAGACCAACACAGCAATGTAGAAAAGCAAAGTCGGGCCAACACTCTGCCAACACTCCGCGACGCTCCTCATCGGTAGTGGAGTGTTAATAGCAGTAGCTCCTCCTTCTTGCATGGACATGGAAAGCAGACTCCGTCTGCAGCAGCAGCCCTTCAGCACGGCTCATCACAACACAGCAATGTAGACAAGAAAAGTCATGTATTTGTCATGCCACCTTTACCATCTTACACTTAGTGTATGAACACTATTGTTGGTGAGTGGGAGGCAAACATGAAGTATGCTGCAGGTGGAGTCGGAAGCTGCAAAGCCTGAGGAGGATCAATGGTGCGCAGAAGAGCAGTTAGTAGAGCGGAAGGTGGGCATTAGGGCCTGATAGGGGACATGCTGTGGGTGATGTGGGTAACCCCTCCTCCAGAGAGTAGGATGAGTGGGGGCAAAGTGAGCTGGAGACATGCTGTGGGTTATGGGGACTCCCCTTTAATGCAGTAGGGGTAGCAGGGAAGCGGGAGACAAATCACAGAGTCAAGGGTAGCCCCCTACAATAAGGCAAGGAACATTGGGGGAGGGGTGGGCACAAGTAAAGCCAATGTGGTGATGTAAAGGTGCCTGAGGGAAGGACATACACACAACAGGGAAACATGGTGAAAACATTGAGGAGCAGTCCAAAGCAACTTCCAGTACCAGCAGGGCTTTCAAAGTTACAAGAATTATTGGGACCCAAGCTACTCCTCACTGATGAGGCCCAAAGAGGCTGAAACACATCTGGGGTTGGGTGTGGTCTCGTGCAAAAGGGACGTGACCAAGCAGTTTGGGCCAGACTGCCCCTTTTGGGGTGTGACCAAGCCTGATTTGCATATGGTCTTTCCCCTTTTGTAGTAGCTTGGCAGGCGAAGAACGATGGTCTGGAGGGTTGCCCAGAGCACTGCCAGAAGATAAAATTAATTCTAAACCTTCCAGCCATCACCTCTTTTGTTATGAATTATTGGGGGTAACAAAGCTCTCGAGCTTGATAAAGCGTGACCTCAGAGATTAGGCCTCATCCTGTTTCCCTTTATTTTGATTCACAGAGAAAGAATCTCCTGTGCAACTAGAATTGATAGCCACTTTGCACCCTACCTTGCAAGTCTGGTAGCCAAGGGTGGCCCCTTCATAAGGGTTACCTCAGCCTCAGCGTGCAGCAATAAGGAGATGAGACACTAGACTGATGGAAAACCAAGCTTCTTGTATTCGATAGAAAGTATGCAGCATACAGAGAAGTTATCGGCTGATAAGCAGGAAAATACAGAAGTACAAGTGTCCCGGCAGTTGTCATACAAGCTTTGAAAGGACAGCCCTTAGAGTGCAGGTTATATAGCTTATCGTAAGCAATCACTAATATATTATAGCATTTTCACAATGGCGGGTGTTACTTGGCATGACATTGCAGACATTTGGCAATAATTGTCAACATCTAACTTGTGACCTTGTGACGAAGCCTTGCGGGTAAATTCTATTGTTATATGGATAAACGGCATGAAACGCTACTCTTATCTACCATAATGTAGCTTACCATAGCATAACAATCTTGCCACATCACAAGGAATACATGGGAATATCAATAGGCGTTTGGTAGATAAAAGTCACTCCTTTTCGTGCCTGCTTTTCAACTTTCTAAAAGCTATTTTCGACCTGTACAAATTTATAGAAACCAGACATTCATTTAATCAATTTGCTAATTTGATGGGATAGAAGATTCGGGCCGTTATGCTCATTTTTAGTTTGGCTATTAGGTTGTGCTTTAGCACCACCTATAAACCGAAACTATTGGATTAAAGTACAGATAGGGAGAAACGGCATATGAGTAGAGACAAAAAGATTATAGGTGTTTTTTGGATATTTGCCCACTCATTTACTGCCCATGGCCATGCTAATCGCTATGGCCATACCCACCCATTTCCTGCCCCTCCCACCCAAAACACTTCCTCATGGGAACTTTTTGAGCTCACTTTAATTAAGCCAGTGGCACGCAAAGTTCCTGCCAGTGTTTTTTTCAAATCAGTTTTCTGAATGTTAATGACTTAATTGGATCAGTAAACGCGCTACTGGTGTCATAAAAATGCCTTAACAAGGTCTGCCTTCAGCCACTCGATGTATAAGCACTATGGCGTGTCCTTCACTGAAGGATTGTTAAAAACAAGCATTGGCAAAGCCAACAGTTTTGGGTTGTGTTTAAGTACTAGGAATTTAGAAGGCACGACTATTGCACCATTTTGCACATGCTACCATCAATGGCCAGTTAATACCACTACGCCGGGCCAGTGCCTGTCCCAAACCAACACAAAAGCCCAAACTGATGTCCCTTATATCCAGTTAAAGGTATAACAGTGATCATGTATGGGTGACCTTACAGACATATTACACTATTCAAGTCTCATTCGGCATACATGTGTCAGGAACGCTGCTTACAAAAAAAACTCCCAAATATCTTATATCATTTATGTCATTTGTACACCATTGAGTCCCCCTACTCCCTGGTACCATTTGGATGTATCCTAGCGTGAGTGGAAAAGTGCTTCATAGGCCTGCACATTCACCAAGCACAGACTGACAGTGTAACCCCTTTTTCTGCTATTGTGATCTCGTTGATATTCCTATTTACTCGCAAGTATTTCAGGGCTCATAGAGAAGCAAGGGTAAGAGGCATCCCTTTCCTGGTATTACACAGAGCGTTTTGAGTAGGTTAAACTAGGTAGCTAGGTAAACAGAAATCTTATTAAGTGCAACAAATCACCACAGATGAGGCATCAAGCGAAGCATAAACTACTGGACCCATGCGACCAAGTGATCAAGATTGCAAGATATGGGAGAGCGCTGCTCTTGCTGTTTCAGTGCCACTGTCTGTAAAAGGGAAGCTGGAATCTTGGCCTGAACAGAGAAGCATTCTGCAGAAGTAAACCCAGAAAACATACGCTAGGTGGACAGACGATGAAGGAAGAGGCTACTCATACTTGCCCAAAACCATGCTGCAACCAAAATTATTATTGCTCTGCGGGAGTACAGGGATCAGTAGTAGGCTAAACTGCCTAGTCTGTCCCACACTACTATCAAACCATTGAGGGAATAGGCAATTCTCCACATTACTTTATGTTTCGGTCTTTGGGAATTAACAGCGTTGAGCCAGGCATTTTGGTGTCAAGTCTGCGTGCTTTGGCAATGGGCATGTATCGAGTCGAGGAGCAGCAGCACCAAGTCCAACGAAACAGTGCTGTGCAGCAGCCGCATCAGCTTGCCGTTCTATGATGTTGGTGGTAGCTGGAGATGTTGGGTTTGCGGAGCTGTAAGACTCAGCAGCCTTGGGTACAGAGAAGCGGGCCATGACTGTGGTGGTGAGTGGACATGTCTGGCAAATCATTTCATCCAAATACTGCAGAGGCATCAGCTTGGAGCTTGAAAAAGCTGGTGATAAAGCGGCAGTGGCAAATTGTGGACACAAGAAGATTCCGCAGGACTCAGATTCAGAAACAGCAGAGCTTCGGAATTGGCCTCACGTGAATCTAGGAGATGCAGAGGCAGTTGGGCATGGCGTTTAGAGAGGATTCCAGGGCTTACCATGCAGGAGCATGGGTGGCGTCTAAGGTGCCAAAACTGGTGTTGATGCAGTTCAGAGATGTAGCAAGATAAGCAGGAATCACTTCCTTGGGTCTTTGGTTGCTAGGAGGTCAGATCCAGGGGCCCCACAACAAGGTGAGTCCTTCTGCACTCCCACTCCAGGGAGCTTGGCTTGCACTCACAGGCGATCCCTTTGTCCATAGTGAACATGAGCCTGGTTACAGTACAGCCATAATAGAAGCATTGGTCCAGCAGCTGTCACTCCATTCTTCCCTGTGAATATTTAGAGGGACTGACGTTCTCTCTGCCTTGGTTGTCTTCTGTCTTCACTACCCTGCTAGAGGACTTTAGGATAGACTGTATCCCAAACAGAGGTTGTCTGCTTGTCTGTGTGGAAATCCAGAGATGAATCAAAGAATGAGGGGGTTTCCCTTTCCTTTTAAAGGCAAAATGTCACAGGGGATTAGCCCAAAGCCAGCCTGCTGTTGTTCTAACAAGTGCCTGTTGCCTTATGCAATCCCACCCAGAGGTCCTTGCCCATAGAAAATAGAGGGGACTGGAAAAAGGAAGAGAGCCCTAACAGAAATCAAGATGATGGGACACTTGGCCAGGCCTACCGTTCCTCTCTGGCTACTCTACCTCTGCTTACATCAGAGGCCCTACAGTGGTTACTACTCTGGTGTGATGGAGGCTTTTGTCATGTCAGTGACTGCCTTTGAAATTTGGTTCACCAGAGATCCCCACCCGGAAGCTCCTGTGCTTTGAGGGGGAGGTTTTAACCTTCTTGCCGGAGAATCAAACGGGCTGCATCCTGGCTATTGTTCCACATGACTGTAGTGGAAACAGTCACACCAGATACCAATTCACATCAGTCCTTTCATAGCGGGGCCTGATACTAGTGTGGTATAAAATGATTGTGGCTGTGCTCTTATCAGTCACCATTCCAATACCTGGCATGGCTTATATTTAAAGATGATTCTGCCACCCGAATAAAATTATTACAATTTAGATCAGTGGTGTAGAAGATTAAAAAGCCATCACTGCCTGTGGAAATGTTGTGACTGAGCAGCTGTCTGGGATGCACCTGTGACCTTTGTACCTGCCCCATGCCACTACAGAGCAAGGGGGATGAGGGGGCCTTTAGGCTGTCCCAACAAAGGCACATCTGAGCACTAAAATATTGGCAACAAACATTTATGAAAGGGGTATCTGATTAGTTGACCCCCTTTTCAGAAACAGAATTACCCACATGTTGTATGTACATAGAAATAAAAAACTTAGGCTATCCCGCCCTTGCAGATAGCAATCAATCACACTTGCAAAGACATACCTATAGATTTTCTATACTGTTCGTATTCAGATCCTTGTGAAACAGAGGAAGATTGCTCTGCTACATGTGAAATAGACAAATACCATTTGCCAAGTGAAGGAAGCAGAAACACGCAAGGAAAGATGATTAATTTTAAAATGTAAACAGTAATTCCTTGTTCACACACAAATAAATATATGCTAGGGCTAAACCTTACAATCCTATTTGTATAAGGTAGAAAATGTATGTACTTGTTCGTCCCACATGTATTGACTCGCACAGTCACTTAGAGTGCATACTTGCAGGCAGGATGCCACTGCCCAGCCCAGAATTCGCTGGCACTCTGAAGTTAGCAACAGAACCAAAGCTCACACTCTCCACCTCCCACAGTGCGTTCCAGTGCAATTGATAAGACATGAATTAGGGCTACGATCGCAATACGCAACAGTAGAGTGGAACACATTAGCACTCTACTGGAAGACCCTATTACATGACTCTGCAACGCAATTTAACATCTTAAAACACAAACCTGCTGATCCAAGGGACTGGACAACAGAACAATGGGTTAAGAGCTGTGTAGACCTGATGTTAGACGCTGGAATATCAGTGAAGCTTCTTACAGACAATCCGGACGCGGGCAAAAAACAAATCTGAACGTGCGATTGGATTAAAACGCAACAAGAAAAAGCCAAGTACAAACTCTATTCTTTTGCAGCTAATGAAATCAAAGCACTAGACATGGTACCAAAATACTTGAGCAAATTCCCAAGCCCTATACATCGAGCCTTGTTAAGGCGATTTAGGTTTAATCTATTCCATCCAAAAACAAAGAGGTGATGGCTGGAAGGTTTAGAATGAATTTTAACCACTGGCATTGCTCTGGGCAACGCTCCAGACCACCATTCTTCGCCTGGCAAGCCATTACAGGAGGGGAAAGACCATATGCCCCAAACTGCTAGGTCACATCCCTTCTGCCCGAGACCACAAGCATCCCCAAACATGTTTTGCCCTTGTTGGGGCTCATCAGTGAGGAGTAGCTTGGGTCTCTAGACCCAGCAGGCACGGGACCCACGTCTGGGCATACCCGTCCCACTCAGGGTGACTAAGCAAAAACAAAGAGGTGATGGCTGGAAGGTTTAGAATGAATCTTAACCACTGGCATTGCTCTGGGCAACCCTCCAGACCACCGTTCTTCACCTGCCAAGCCATTACAGAAGGGGAAGGACTATATGCAAATCAGGCTTGGCCATACCCCAAAAGGGGCAGTCCAGCCCGAACTGCCGGGTCACATCCCTTCTGCACGAGACCACAAGCATCCCCAAAAATGTTTCGCCCTTGTTGGAGACCACAAGCATCCCCATTGTGGTCTTGTGCAGAAGGGATGTGGCCTAGCAGTTCAGGCTGGACTGCTCCTTTTGGGGTGGGGCCAAGCCTGATTTGCATATGGTCTTTCCCCTCTGTAATGGCTTGGCAGGCGAAGAACGGTGGTCTGGAGGGTTGCCCAGAGCAACGCCAGTGGTAAAGATTCATTCTAAACCTTCGAGCCATCACCTCTTTGTTTTTGCTTTGTAAACCCAAGTGGGACAGGTTTGCCCAGACGTGGGTCCCATGCCTGGTGGGCCTAGAGACCCAAGCTACTCCTCACTGATGAGCCCCAACAAGGGCGAAACATGTTTGGGGATGCTTGTGGTCTCGTGCAGAAGGGATGTGACCTAGCAGTTCGGGCTGGACTGCCCCTTTTGGGGTGGGGCCAAGCCTGATTTGCATATGGTCATTCCCCTTCTATAATGGCTTGGCAGGCAAAGAACGGTGGTCTGGAGGGTTGCCCAGAGCAACGCCAGTGGTTAAGATTCATTCTAAACCTTCCAGCCATCACCTCTTTGTTTTTGCTTAATCTATTCCATACCAAAGAAATATTGGCACATAGGGAACTAATACAAGATAACAACATGTTATGTCGATTGTGCCAAGTCCCAAAGGAAACCTTCAAACACGTGGTCCCGCATCTCAGGGCTTTGAGAAAAAAGTACCTAGGTGACTGCATGAAAGACTTTCTTACAACAGATGTTGATAGCGGGTGGCTTCATCTCGGCGATGTACAGAACATTCGGCTGGTCTTTGCCCTGACAAAAATGCTGCAAGGGATATTTACAGCAGTCTCATGTGAAACCAAATTGCATACACGAAAGTCAAATGTGTGATAAGCAAAGACCTGTCAGGAGAGACGCAAAGTAGGGTCACCATACGATCAAATAACAAAGCTTCCACTCAGAAGAACACTGTCAACGGCTGCTTACTTTCACTTCAACGCAATTTGTGATTTATTCTTCAGTTGATGCTTTTGCTAGTGAACAGAACTTTGTGTTTTAAGTCTTTCGCTACTTTTATCGATAATTATCTGTGGTTTATATTGTTTTTTGTTTTCTACCTTTTTAATTGGTTGTTTCACATTTTGTATATGATGTGACAAAGGTTTGAAATAAACCATAAGCCTAATTAAGAAAAAAAAAACTCACATGTAACCTTATGTACGTACAGTGCCCAGTTTTGCACAGAAACACTACACATTTCACAAACATTGAGCAAGGAAGACCCAGTTCCATGAATGTACACTCTGCTGATGCAACCTGTGCCTGATTTTCATATTCAACTGCCACGTTGGGGTATTCCGTACAGATGTGCTACTGGATCCTTAACCCGGACTGAAATCGAACACTATTCAAGGGGTTCTTGAAACTCTACGAATCTTCCCCATTGCAGAGCGCATCCGTGTCCGAGCGATTGCAAACATGTACCATGGGCACCACAGCAATCACCACTGTAAATCTTTCTCACATAATGACCAAGGGGATCATTTCACCCAGTGATCCCCTGACAGAAATAACTATAATAACACATGTGATGATACAGGGGCGTCATTTCACCCAGTGATCCCCTGACAACAATGTTCCAGAGATTATAGATTGTGAAAGCGAAGAAGGGGTTTCAAAGATCTTCTGGCTGGATGGAATGCGCATAGAAAGCGTATTTCAGAGATTAAATAATTTGGAAAATCATGTGGGATTTCTAATAGAAAAAAGGCATGCGTTGGTGGGGATTCAGTCCCACAGAAAAATGTAAACTCATAGTATATTTTGTTTCTTGCAGGGGGATTCGGGTGGACCGCTGGTGTGCCAATCTAACAAGACATGGATTCTGGTTGGAGTTGTGAGCTGGGGAAACAGATGTGCACAGCCAAATTACCCTGGGGTCTACACCAATGTTTCTGTCTACCTTGACTGGATAACCCAAAGGGCAACAGATGCTGTTTCAAATGTATACAACAGCTCAGACAATGGGGCCATCTCTATCGCGCCCACTTCTACCAGCACCTCCACCTCTGCCAGCACCTCCACCTCTGCTAGAGCCCCCACCTCTGCCAAAAGCTGTAAGAGTGGGGGACAGCCCGTATTCAGGCTATCCTATGCCCTGATCAGTGCTATCATCCTTTCAGTTGTGCACTGTATTTCTTACTAGTCTACCTCAGGGACTATTTTTGTTACTTTTCTGCAAGCAGACCACCCACTGCAGAACCAGCAGTTGCCATCAACTTCAAGAGAATCCTCTCTGAACCTGTTTGCTGTATCTCAAAAATATCACTTTCCTTGAAAGCTGTTTTAAAAAAATACATGATCCAAACTGACAGCGCTAAGATGTCCCAGTGTCAAATCACAACTAAGAGCATTTTGTGGCAGTTATTTTTACTGTGGTGGCAAGATAACTCATTGTTGAGTAAAGAAATTGATATATCCTAGAGATGTCTTCAGGTTTATTACAGGTCTAACACCTGGAGCCAACCAAAGCTAGTATGCTATGTTGCAGTTTGTTACACGGTCACACCCAAGTCAGGGAGCTCCTCCCCCCACAATGAATGTGGCACTCAATAAAGCGCTTTTGATTTTTTTGAAGAGTTCAATGTGGCAAGGCCTCCAACCTGTCTCGCACCCACCCTCAACAAGTACCGGTGCCACAATGGACTAGGAACCAAGCTGGTGTGTATTAAAAATATAGATGTCTTAATTTATTTAAATCCAATATCACAAATAGATGCACATCAGCCACCAATACTATGGCAACACAAGAACAAAATGACTTCGTATAGCGCCAACACAGAGATATGCAGTCACAATTGTTTCCTTTTAAATCACCCACCAATACAAGAAAAGAGCAATTCAAGACACTCAGTGATAACATATTTGTTTGGCTTGATCCCAGCAACCCTCACCCTCCAAACATCAATTAGGCTTGATTCCTTTGAATATAAGGCAGTGGCAGGGAGTGGGAACACAATGGAAAAATTGGATTTTGGAATCTTACTCACAGGAACAATAGGAAAGGAAGGAAAACAATGGAAATTCATTTTGCCACACCTAAAAAGAGCAGGCAAGACATTGGAGTTTTAGTCAGCACACAATGGGAAAATCGGATTTTGAAATATTTGATCACAGAACCAATAGGGGAGACCGAAAGACAATGGGAAAAATGTGTTTTGCTACACCTAACAATAACACACAGAGCTTTGGGGTTTTTATCAGAGCACAATGGGAAAATCGATTTTTGGGATGTGCAGCACAGATGCAATGTGAAAAAGAATGAACAGCAGGGGGAAATTTGTTTTGCAGAGCACAATGGGAACAGAGGCGCAATTTCGTTTTGCACCTTGCATATGTACAGTCACCACTGGGCTTCCCACTTCTGATTCAACATGAAAGGGATCAATGAACAAGACTGTGGGGTTAATTCTTATGGCAAATACGTATGACTATATTGGCTCACAACACACTGGGAAACGATTGTTGTTTTGAATGCCAACAATACAGATCCGGTGAATGCAATAAGGGCATTAATTGATTTTCTTTGATAAATATGCTAAGGATCTACACAGGCAAACAGGAGATTTTTCAATGGGGAAATAACTAAAACAATGCTGAAAAGATATAGGGCGTAGACAATCTAGGGCTTTGGGGGTAGTTCTACTTACAGAAGAGGTCTGGACTGGGCATCAGGGAGCATCAGAACACACCGCCGGGACGGCAAGAGGGTCAGTCAAGGCTCTCCTCTCTTTCCTCCAAAGGCTCCCAGTCAGCTTCTATGTCTCCTGGCTCCTGTCTCCACTGCAAGATTAGGCCTCTCTTTGCTGGGATGTTTCTCGCCAGATTTTTGTAGCAGGTCACCTCTTGGAATTAGTGGAAGAACCCCAGCTCTGATGCAAACTGGCTTATTTATAGGGCAAATGACATCACCACCTGTCATGATTCCTGCAAAAGGGATTAGCTAGTCTTCACTACCCCCCTTCCACCTGCATGCTGATAGGACAAGGGGATGGGGGAGTGCTTTGGGATATCTATGGGAGGAGAAATCTTCATCATTCCACTTAGACAGAGAGGCTCTGTCTGCATTGAGCTCACAAAATATCTCAACATGGCAAGTACCCTTAATTTCCAAATCTTTACATGTATGAATACATTTTTGAGAACCATATTTTAAGGCGTATCAGATATGACTAATCTGGACTCTGCATGCCCTTCCTGTGCAGAGATACAGTTTTTCTTACTTTACTCAAGAACCATATCAGTGAAACATATGCCACTTGACGGGCGTCATAGTAATTATTACCGGTATGCTTTTGTCAATTTTCGCATCTCTTGGAATCACGGGAAGGCATAAATCACATTTTATTAATAGCTTTAGTTGTGTTTATCACACCAACATTGTTTTGGAATGTTTAGAAGGGGTTGACGGTCACCTTTAATAAAAGCCTGGAATGTACAGTGTGCGATGTATGCTGTCTATTTTATTCGATCAAATACGTTTCTCCCATTTTAAATCAAGGTGCAGCTTCACTCCTCATTGGCTGGACCACCACCTTTTTAAAGTTTAATTTCTTCTCTTTAGGCCTGTGACGTAAGCAGAGCTGCCTAATGGGCACTAATGGATTTTTTTATGGGACTTGTGCTGCAGAACAGAGAGGACTTTATCTGGTCTTCAACACATTTCTGATCTAAAAAGTATTCCTGCTTGCATTTTTAAGGAAGGGCATGGATGGATGAAGACAACCAGACCTGAATCTCCAGGGCAACAGAAGGAGGTCCTGGAGTTTAGGTTCACATTAGAAGAAATGGGCAGCAACACATGGCCTTTCAAACTCGCCCACAATTGCCTTTAAATGATATCTTATAAGGTACACAATTTAACAATATATGCATATTATTTCTGAATGGTACATGTACATGAGAACACCATGCCCAAGCTTGAAAGTCTGGTGGGCATTTCGCTTGGCAGCCTGTCAATTTTGGAGGGAAAAACGAAATAGCATTATTTTATTTAATTTACATGTAAAATGCTGCGTTTCACTGCAGCTGCTTGGAGCACAATTCTGGCATCCCCTTGAAGATACTGTACACTGCGGTTTCACATGTGTGCATGCAGCTCTCCGTGGATTTGTCAAAACATCATTGCCACGTGTCATTCTTTCCCTTAATGAAATGCATTGCGCACATTTTTGCATCTTCATATTTTTAGGCCCATTTTCTTTCCTTTTGATTTGGGTTCCATAGGCCTTATCTCTGACATCATTTCTATGCTGGCCTTGTACTTTGGTGAGCACTCATAACTGACTTTGGCCTCTGTATTTCTGGCATACCGGGGTATATTTCACCCCACAAGTTCCCCCTCCTTCCTCTTTGATAATTAAGACAGAGAGAAGAGCAAGGAGCGAGTGGGATGTCCGTTTCCTTGTGGCCTGGGTTTGTTCCAGGGATCTCTGTGGGAGCACGTCTGATCTTTTCCTGGTGCTGAGGGAGTTGCGCTCTGGTCTGCACACCACTCTTTTCAAATTTTTAGGTTTTGGTCCTGTACCCCTCCCTTTCCGGCAACTCCACCTTCGGCCTGCAGAGGCAAGGAGTTATTTAAGCTGCCAATAATAAAAGAGAGGTTAAGTATTTCATACAGTACTATATTCCCCGGTGTTGACGTGCAAATTGACAACAAAACAACAAGATGCACATGACTTTTTATGCATCACGATTTTTAACTTGACAAATATTCGTAATAACTTCAAAATACGTATAAGTTGTTCTACTCCCTGTAAATGTGTGATCATCTCCATCCGGGTTCCCATTCTTTACCTTCATTCTTATGATGGTTCCTGGGCTCTACCCTCACTGGGTTCTTCAATCAGTTGCACGTTCTGTCAGAGATGACAGCTTTTCAACTGATTGATGTGAACCGATTTCTCTTCCGTCTGTTCTCCTTTAGGGATGCAGATCTCATAGACGACAGGTGAGATTTTATCTTCAATTTCAAAGGTGCCACGCCAGGAGGGGAGGAACTTCCGCTCTTTGGTCTGGTTCCATTGGAAATTGTACAAGTAGACCATGGCCCCTACTTGGTACTCTTTCTTGGTGGTCTTTAAGTTGTAGTGGGTTTTCATCCCCTCTGCCAACTTTTCTAGATTTCGCTGAGCGTAAGCAAAAGCGTTCTGAAGGTGTTTTCGTAAATTCTCGATGTACTCATGGGTCTTGGACGTGTTAATCAGGGTCTGCTCTTGAGTTCTGTAGAGCAGATGCTGAGGTAGCACCATTTTTCGTCCCATCATGAGCTTGAATGGTGACATTTTTGTCGCAGAAGATGGTGTAGACCTGATGGCCATCAGGACCAGCGGTAGTCGGATGTCCGAGCTAAGTGTCACGATCCATGCCCCTGACCCCTTCAGGTATAAAAGCCCCCTGGCAGCAGTGGGGCTAAAGCTCTACACACTGGCCCCAAGGGCCTTAAAACTCCATCAGAAACATACATGGAGTCAGTCCTGGCGCCTTTGGCGCCAGGCTCATTATCATGAATAAAGCAATACCAGTTTTGGACCTTAATCCAACATGGAGGCCTATTACACAGCTCAGTTCTATAGAACCAAGCCATGCGGTCTAGTGTTTTGGGTGTGGCTGGTCCTGGCACTACTTGGCCTGGAACTACTTTAACTGGGCTATTAAAACCACACCCAAACAGCAGAACACGCTTCGCATTATCCTGAACTCCTGCAGGGTAACGCTCACCGTGTCCAGCTCCTGCTCATCGGCTACTCCAGCGGCCCGATCCTGAAGCCCTAGATCTGGATTCCATTAATAACCTGGAAGAACAAGAACAGCATTAGCGAGCAAGAACACTTACCTGTGAAGTAACCGATCTTGAATCCATCCTGCGCTTCGCTTACCTCACCCATCTCCGGAGTTTGCCACAACCTACAAAGGTAAAAAAACAAGGACCGCATTAATAACAATTCTTACCTGAGCAAGCAATGAGTCCTGACAGCACCCTGCACTTATCTTACCTTGCCCATCTCAGGGTTTCACCACACCTGCAAGGGAGAAGGAACAAGGTCAGCATTAACAAAGCACTTACCTGGGCAAGCAGAGCTTCGATCGCTCATCACTCCGGAACATCACCGCAACCTGTACAAAGAAGAGAAGAGAACACAGATTAGCAATTAACACCAAGAAACAGCGCAGCGCTCCACGGATCAATAACTCACCGTGGTCTTCGCCATTGGCGCGGCAACTCCAAGATCGCAACCATCCCTGTGAAAACAAAAAGAGACATTGTTAGGGAACAGCGTAGTGGAGCAAGACGCCGAGAAGACAGAGAAATCGGAGGGAAAGAAAGAGACAGAATAAAGACAGAAAAGACATTATAACTCACCTGGAAGAAAGCAAGCAGAGTCAGAGTCACAGCTGGTTTGGACCCGACATAAGGACACACGACCAGTGAAGCAACTAGGTCCACGGAACGCCCGCATCAACCATGCGCCCCTGCACAGAGACGCAGGATGGAGAGTTCAACGCACAAAAACCTAAGGTGAGCAATAACCCCAAGGGAGGGGATTTTGGACCAGAGGGAGGTGGGAGTCCACCCATCACAGAACCAGTATCTTAACCCTCCATTCTCCTGTTATAGGCACTACCCAACGTCTGCCACATAATCAAGCAGAGAGGAGTCCGGGATAGCGCTTAGACCTCCATCCAGTATCATGTGGTGCCCCCGTGGATACCAGGTGAGCATAACAGAACACAAAGCCTCAATTAAAAACATCCAGCTGGGCGTTATGGAAACATCAGAGGCTGACCAACTAGCCCAGTTACTGGGAGAATTACGGGCTGAGGTGCACTCCACCCGGCAAGAAACCAATGCCCTTAGGGGGGAGTTAATTGTCACCAAGGACCGCACCGATGAATTAGCCAGACAATTGCTTCAAACACAGGCTGGGCAGGCTTTGTTGCCAGGAAGTATTCCGTTGGTTCCAGCCACATCCGTCAATCCAGTGCAGGTGGTCCTCCCTGGGGCAGTTCCTTTGGCCCCACCGGAAAGTTTCACGGGGACCCAAGAAAATATGCAGTATTCATGAACTAGTGCCGCCTCCATTTTCTTTGTAGACCCGGAGCCTTTCCTAACGATCAGTCGAGGTTGGCCTTCATTCTGTCATATCTGAGTGGCAGTGCCACAGATTGGCCCATACCATTAGTAAGCCAGGATGACCCACTCCTGCGGGATTTCAGGGGGTTTCAACAGGAGATGGAGAAGCTGTTCGCCCGACATACCCAGGGCCAAGCTCTGGATAACGAACTTCTGTCCCTATGCCAAGGCAGCCAAGATTTAATAACATATATCACAACTTTTAACAGACTTGTTGTTGAAACTGGGTGGCCTGCGGAGAAACAAACAACGTTATTCCATCGAGGATTACGGGGAGAATTGAAAGACATCCTAGCTCAGGTGATAAACCCAGCAAAAGACTGTGCAGAGTTCATCAACCTTTTGGTGCAGCTAGACCACAGGCTGCAAGATCGAAGGACAGATCGAGCCAGAACGGAGAATCGGACTGTGTATGTACGCTCAAAGGAGAACATTCTGCGTTCATCAGAAAACACTTCGGAACCCATGCAAATTGGGGGGGTACGAAGCCCATTAACCAAGGCTGAAAGAGACAGAAGGAGACTACCGCAATTATGCCTGTACTGCGGAAAATCAGGTCACTTCCTCAGAGAATGTCCCGTAAAACTCCCTAGGAGAACAGTTGGAGCTACAGAGTAAGAAGGAGGAGAACAAGAGTCAGACAACTTCCAGGCCTGGCAAGCGTAGAGGTCTGTTTGTCGTTCGAAGGAAAAGAGCCACAGACGTCACACCTTGCCCTGCCTTTGATTTTGATCAGTCACCAACAACCATCTCGGATGCATACATAGACAGCAGAGCCGTTGGTAACTACATAGACCAAGGCCTGGCAACAAGGATGGGGCTTCCCCTCTGTCAGAAAACGACAACTGAGAAGGTCACCACTGTCGATGGCACAGAGATAGCTTCTGGTCCTGTAACTCAACGCACAGCAGAATTGACCCTTCTGTGCCCAGACGGACATCGGGAAGCCATTGTCTTCGACCTTATCAAGGCCCCTCAGTTCCCGCTGATTCTAGGGATGCCATGGTTGGTGGCTCACAATCCTAACATTGACTGGCGAGCCAAAATATTAGCCTTCTCCAATGAGTGTGCTCATGTATGCTACCAAGTGGAAATGCCATCGTCTGACCCAGAGACACCTGTCCAAGATAAAGAGGCGTTGGTACTAGGTGTAACAAGTACACTAGCAAGTGAATACCACGATTTCCAATAAGTTTTCCAAAAGAACAGGCTAATACCTTACCCCCTCACAGGCCATATAACTGTCAGATCAACCTCGTACCTGGTGCACAAATCCTGTGTGGTCGAATGTATGCACTCACCAAACCTGAAAATCTCCACTTGAAATCATATCTGGACCAATACCTAGCAAACGGTTTTATCTGCCTGTCCAAATCCCTGGCAGCCTCAACCCTATTCTTCGTACCCAAGAAGGAGGGGGACTTGAGAACGTGCATCGACTACCGCGCACTAAACCAGATAACAGTTAAAAAACGTTATCTTCTACCCCTTATCCCAGAACTGCTGGACCAAGTTAAGGATGCCCAAATTTACACCAAATTGGACCTCATGGGGGCATACCATCTCATGCGTGTAAAGAAAGGAGACGAATGGAATGCCTCCTTTCGTACTAAGTATGGGCTGTACAAATATCAGGTGATGCCCTTTGGGCTTTGCAATGCTCCCGCCGCATTCCTGTACTTCATGAACGATGTACTACGGGAATTGATCGACGTATGTGCCCTAGTTTACATCAACAACATCTTGGTGTACTCCTCTTCTAAACAGGACCATGTCAGGCACGTGCTCTCCGTCCTTACAAACCTCTGACAGCACCAGCTATACGCCAAACTTGAAAAATGCTCCTTCCATGTCACCGAAGTCGAGTTCCTTGGATTTGTCCTCACTCCCAGAGGTGTCCAGATGGATATGCACGAAGTAGATGCCATCCTTAGCTGGCCATCACTGTCTTCAGTCAAAGGTGTCCAAAGTATGCTCGGCTTTGCAAACTTTTATCACTGATTCATCCTGGGTTTCTCCCAGATGGTGCACCCGATCACTTCTTTATTACGAAAAGACAACAAACTGTTCCAATGGACAGAAGAGGCAGAAAAGGCCTTCCAGGAACTCAAGAAAAGATTTACGTCAGCCCCGGTGCTACAACACCCCCGCCCAGATGTCCCATATGTAGTGGAAACAGATGCCTCCAGCATTGCAATGGGGGCTGTTCTTCCCCAAAGGGATCTCGAAACAGGCCAGTTACATCATGTGGCCTTTTGGTCATGAAAATGTACTACACCTGAACTTAAATATGCAATAACAGACAAGGAACTCCTAGCGATCAAGGCAGCCTTTAAGGCTTGGCGGCATTACCTCCTAGGCGCCAGATATACCAACACAGTAATCACCGACCATCACAACCTACAATACCTCAAGACGGCAAAGGCTCAATAATCCCGTCAACTCTGATGGGCTTTATTCTTCACAGAATATGATTACATAATCACGTACCGACCTGGAGTCCAGAACGGAAAAGCTGACACCCTATCCCGCATGGGTATTGATGAGAACGCATATTCAACCCCAGACCCGGTGGCCATTATTCCAGGTGACAAACTACAAGGACTTACAACAACGTTATCTCTGGACGAACTCCAAAAGGAAATTCGGCTCCTAATGAACACTGAGGCTCTACAAGACTGGACCATTCAAGGTGAACATTACACAACAAAGAACCAACTCCCATATTTCAGAGGGCGTTTATATCTACCGAATAAGGCACTACAAGAACAAGTCATTTCTGGTTATGACACCCCCTTGATAGAAGGACATCCAGGAATTGCCAAGACCCTAGCCAAGGTGAAAAGAAATGATTGGTGGCCAACCTGGCGAAAGGACATTACACAGTTTATCCTGTCATGTGGCATTTGTGCACAGAATAAATCCCAGAAACAAAGATCTGCGGGCCTTCTTCAACCCCCGGAAATTCCACCTGCACCTTGGCACACATTCTCCCTCGATTTCATTACAGATCTGCCTCCCTGTCAAGGGTTCAACACTATCCTAGTGGTTGTTGACCTATTCTCTAAAATGGGCCATTTCATTCCGCTTAAGGGTCTACCAAATGCACCCAGTCTGGCAAAGATGTTTTTAGAGCAAAATCGTACGATTACATGGTTTACCCTCCGTCCTGATTTCTGACTGAGGGAGTCAGTTTGTGCCTAACTTCTAGAGGAAGAGTTGTGCAATTGCCCAAATCGATATTCGTCTGTCCACTAGTCACCATCCCCAAACTGATGGTCAAACGGAGTGGATGAATCAAGCACTAGAGCAATACCTACGGTGCATGTTACATCAAGTGGAAGAAAGCTGGAAGAATGTTCTGTGGATAGCCAAATATGCCTACAACAACTCGCTACACACCCGTACCAAACAGAGTCCATTCTATACCGTACACGGAAGGCACCCAAGTACTTCCAAATTAGATACCGCCATGGCCTTGGAAATGCCCGCGGTGAAGACTTTACATACGGCCATCACTCAATCCTTCAAAAAAGCAGCAGAACACTTGATCCAAGCCAAAGAAAGACAGAAAAGATTCTCTGATCAACACCGAAGAAAAGCCCCAGACTTACAAGTCGGAGATGAAGTCTGGTTGGCATCTCGACACGTGCCCATAAGAGGAACTCGAACATTTCATCCCAGATATCTAGGGCCCTATACCATCAAGGCTATTATAAATCCCATGGCAGTAAAACTAGCGTTAGCACCAAATATGCAGATCCATCCCATATTCCACGTGTCACTCTTAAAACCTGTTCAGCCTGGAAAACACCACCAAATCCGGTACTGGTTAACGGAGAACCCGAATTTGAAGTCAAGGACATCCTAGATTCTAAGCTCACCAGGTCCAAGTTATATTACTTAGTGGACTGGAAGGGATACGGCCTTCAGGACAGGACATGGGTGTCAGGCAATTGCAGGAATTTTCCACCCTCCTCCTCACCTGGACCTTCTGATGAGCTGTCCTTGGACTCGGTTAGAGTCTTCTTCCTTTATTTCTTGAGTTTGGTGGGCTCACCTACCTTGGACTTCTTCTTCTTGTGTAAGTAGGGTCTAGCTTCTCCAGAGGCCACCTTGACAGGGATTGGAACCTGTCTAAGGGGAACCCCCGGGAGCTAGACCCCAAGAACAGGGAAAAAGCCTCTGGATAATAAAAAACCCTGGAAGAAGTGGCAGATTTGGGGTTCCTCGATTTGGTGTTCCTATGGGATGATAAGATGAGTTGCAGTTCCCAAATAAGTCTGTAGGAGTCTTTAACTGGAGGACGAGCGGGAATCAAGAACCGGCAAAGGAAATAGATTCTCTGGCTGAAATGGTCTGAATGATGAGAATAACTGAATGAAGTTAGAGGACAGAAGAGTACTATCCCTAAAGATAACAGTGAACTAGGTATATGAGGAGTACTGGATAGAGGTGTCAGAAACTACTGAAACTACAGGACCCAGAATGCAGTTGAAAGAAAGGAGTATAGCCAGCGGAGGTGCGGAAAGCTACCGCAAGAAGAGTCCACTTACCGGAGATGAAGGACAAACACCGCAAATGAAATATAGTCAGCGGAGAAGCGGGAAGATGCCGCAAGACGAGTCCACCTACCAGAGATGAAGGAGCAACACCATGAGTGACAGGTAAGTAAGGTAAGTAAAGGATGTGCGAAAGAAAAGGAAAGTAAGAATCCTAGTACCGAACGAGCGGAGGTTGAGAGCAAGAGAAAGATCAGAGTAGCAAAAGACCACACTGAGAAAGGAAGATTAGGCGGAATGGAAAGTAGGATAGCAGTGAGTCACGCAAAGAAGGGAACGGGAAAACAAGGAATAGCAGAACGGGAAAGGAAGCAATAGACAGTAACGAGAAGGAACAACCGGGAAACCCGGAATTGGAAGGAACAGGGAAAGTAAAAGGGTTGCAGAACGAGAGGCAAAGTATCGAAGCGCTGAAGTAGATAAGCACGAACAACAGATACAACGCCAAGAGACGTGGGCGTGGTTATCCTTTATAGTCTCAGTCGCCATGTTGGATGAGGACTAGACCGGGGAGTCTATTCCTTAGAAACCTGTAAGCGCCAGGTGTTCCACAGCTTCGAAGGACGATGAATCCTGACAGTATACCCTCTTAGGGGTCCCCCAGGTTTCCCCGGGTGAAGAAGATGGAATCTTCTCATCAGTCGGGGTGGGGTGTATATTACACTTGGGTTCCCAAGTCCTTTCTTCCGCGGAATATCCCTTCCAATGTACCAAATATTGCACCCTTCCTCTTCTGTAACGAGAGTCTACAAGATAAGCAACTTCATACTCTTCTTGCAAGGGGGGATCAAGTGGCCTTAGGGTTTGGGTCTTTCGTTGATATTGGTCTTCATTGTGTTCTTTCAATAAGGATGCATGGAAGACCGGATGAATTAGTCTCAGACTTTGAGGCAAGGTGAGTTTAAACGCTACAGGATTAATCTTGGAGTCTATGGGAAAAGGTCCCATAAAGCGAGGGGCAAACTTGCCTGCATGAACCCATTTAGGTAGAAATAGCCACATCAATTGCCCAGGCTTCCAGGTGGGATCTGCTCTTCTGGAATGACCTGCCCACTTCTTGTGGGTTTGTCTACTGGAGACCAATGCCTTTTGGGCTGTGTTATGTATGTCGATAAGGTCAGTTAAGAGACTGTCTATAGCGGGAGAGCTTGTGGAAGACACACCTGTCCAAGGTAAAATTTGGGGATGGTATCCATACGTACGATAAAACAGACTCATCTGAATTGAGGTAGGGAGAGAGTTATTGTACGCAAATTCTGCTTGCGGGAGATAGGAGGCCCATTCTTCCTGCTTGTTGCTACAAAAACATTGAAGGTATTGTTCGAGATTGGCATTGAGTCTTTTGGTCTGGCCATTGCTCTGTGGATGGTATCCCGAGGACAGGGCCCGATTGATCCCTAACTGTTGACATAAAGTCGACCAGAATTTAGAGGTGAACTGTGATCCTTTGTCGGATATGATTGTACTGGGTAGCCCATGCAAACGGATGATATCTCGTAAAAAAGACGGCTGCTGCCTCTAGGGCAGAAGGAAGATGTGACAGAGCAGAGAAGTGAGCCATCTTACTGAATGAATCCACTGTTACCATTAGAGTGTTCATTCCATGCGAAAGTGGCAAATCTACAAAGAAGTCTGTAGAAATCTGCTCCCAAGGGCGCTGAGGGAGCAATGGTTGATGAAGAAGAACATATTACAGGAACAGATTAGACAAGTGGAGACATAGTTCTTGACATCCTGCGGTATGGTGGGCCACCAGAATCTGCGGCAAATCAATTCCTGGGTCTTTATTCTACCAGGATGTCCAGCCAACGGCGTATCGTCACACCAATTGAGGATCTGATCTTGCAATATCTTAGAAGGAATGAATAGGGCATTCTTATGGTAATAAAGTCCATCCTTACCCAATGAGACTGAGTCGGGAATCATAGTCTTCTGCTTATACTGCTCCAGTAAATCCCTTAAAAATGGTGCCACAGCAGCAATGGTTCGCAGCCCTGGTAACACAAGGTCATGACCTTGATATGAGCCGGTTTCGTCATCTTGACATCTGGATAAGGCATCTGATACCTGGTTTTCAGTACCAGGTATGTAGGTTATGCAGAAATCAAATTGCAAAAAAGAAAATGGCCATCCGGCATGACGAGCATTAGTGCACTCCATTTGTTGCAGTACTCAGAGGTTTTTGTGGTCTGTATGTTAAGGAAGCTATGTTTGGCTCCTTGTAGGAGGTGTCTCCATTCCTGACAAGCCAGTTTAATGGCCAACAGTTCCTTTTCAAGGATGGAGTAATTTCATTCACTGCTTGTCAGGGTCTTGGAGTAACAGGCTACTGGATGTTCCAAACTGTCTTCAGCCTTCTGCAAGAGAACAGCCCCAACCGCTCCTGTCGAGGCATCAGTTTCGAGGATGAAAGGTTTGTCCTGATTATGTTGCACAAGAACCGGGGCAGATGTAAACCTTTCCTTCAATTGGCGAAAGGCTTCCTTCTGTTCTTAATTAAAGGCAAATACTACCCCCTTCTTTAGAAGAGCTGTGATGGGTTGGACCAGCATGGAGAAATTCGGGATGAATTGTCTGTAAAAATGTGCTAATCCAAGGAATTTCTGTATGTCCTTAATGTTTTGTGGTTCCTTCCAGTTGAGTAATGCCTGGATCTTTCTGGGGTCCATCTGTAGTCCCTCTTTAGAGAGGATGAAACCCAGGTACGACACGGATTCCGCTTCAAACGTACACTTTTCAGGTTTCACTAGGAGTTGGTTTATCTGGAGCCCATGTAATACTTCTCTAACTTGTCTACGATGTTCTTGTAGGGTGCGAGAGAAGATCAGGATGTCATCCAAATATAACACTACAGACATAAATAGTAGATCTAAAAATATCTTGTCCATAAACCTTTGAAAAACGGCCGGGGCATTGACCAGCCCAAACGGCATCACCCTGTATTGAAAAAGTCCTACGGGTGTTCTAAAATCCGTCTTCCACTCATCGCCCTTGCGAATCCTCAATAGATGGCAGGCTCTTGGGAGGTCCAGTTTGAGTACACCTACCGGAGATGAAGGAGCAACACTGTGAGTGACAGGTAAGTAAGGTAAGTAAAGGATGTGTGAAAGAAAAGGAAAGTAAGAATCCTAATACCGAACGGGCGGAGGTTGAGAGCAAGAGTTAGATCAGAGTAGCAAAAGACCACATTGAGAAAGGAAGATTAGGCGGAATGGAAAGTAGGATAGAAGTGAGTCGCGCAAAGAAGGGAACGGGAAAACAAGGAATAGCAGAACGGGAAAGCAAGCAATAGACAGTAACGAGAAGGAACAACCGGGAAACCCTGAATTGGAAGGAACAGGGAAATCAAAAAGGGTTGCAGAACGAGAGGAAGTATCGAACCACGAACAACAGATATAACGCCAAGAGACGCGGGCGTGGTTATCCTTTATAGTCTCAGTCGCCATGTTGGATGAGGACTAGACCGGGGAGTCTATTCCTTAGAATCCTGTAAGCGCCAGGCGTTCCACAGCTTCCACGGACGATGAACCCTGACAATGGGAGCCTAGCGAGCACATCCATGCGCCACGCCTGGTATGGCGATTTCATCAGAACCATCCGACCAAACCAGTACCAAACAGAGGAAATACCTTGAGAGGGGCCTTAGGGGGAGTGCTGTCGTGATCCATGCCCCTGACCCCGTCAGGTATAACAGCCCCCTGGCAGCAGTGGGGCTAAAGCCCTTCACACTGGCCCCAAGGGCCTTAAAACTCCATCAGAGACATACATGGAGTCAGTTCTGGTGCCTTTGGCGACAGGCTCATTATCAGGAATAAAGCAATACCAATTTTGGACCTTAATCCAATATGGAGGCCTATTACACATATTACACAGCTCAGTTCTTTAGAACCAAGCCATGCGGTCTAGTGTTTTGGGTGTGGCTGGGCCTGGAACTACTTTACCTGGTCTATTTAAACCACACCCAAACAGCAGAACACGCTTCGCGTTATTCTGCACTCCTGCAGCGTAACGCTCACTGTGTCCAGCTCGTGCTCATCTGCTTCTCCGGCGGCCCGTGCTGAAGCCCTAGATCTGGATTCCATTAATAACCTGGAATAACAAGAACAGCATTAGCGAGCAAGAACACTTACCTTTGAAGTAACCGATCTTGAATCCATCCTGCGCTTTGCTTACCTCGTCCATCTCCGGAGTTCGCCGCAACCTGCAAAGGTAAAGAAACAAGGACAGCATTAATAACAATTCTTACCTGGGCAAGCAGTGAGTCCTGGCAGCACCCTGCGCTTCTCTTACATCGCCTATCTCTGGATTTCACCGCAACCTGCCAGGGAGAAGGAACAAGGTCAGCATTAACAAAGCACTTACTTGGGCAAGCAGCGCTTCGATCGCTCATCACTCCAGAACATCACTGCAACCTGATCAAAGAAGAGAAGAGAAAACAGGTTAGCAATTAACACCAAGAAACAGTGCAGCGCTCCGCGCATCAATAACTCACTGTGGTCTTCTCCATCGGCGCGGCAACTCCGAGATCACAACCATCCCTGTGAAAACAAAAAGAGACATTGTTAGGGAACAGCATAGTGGAGCAAGATGCTGAGAAGACAGAGAAAACGGAGGGAAAGAAAGAGACAGAATAAAGACAGAAAAGACATTATAACTCACCTGGAAGACAGCAAGCAGAGTCGGAGTCACAGAGTCGGAGTCACAGCTGGTCTGGACCCGACATAAGGGCACACGGACCAGTGAAGCAACTAGGTCCACGGAATGCCCGCACCAACCACGTGCCCCTGCACAGAGACGCAGGACGGAGAGTTCAACGCACAAAAACCTAAGGTGAGCAATAACCCCAAGGGAGGGGATTTTGGACCAGAGGGAGGTGGGAGTCCACCCATCACAGAACCAGTATCTTAATCCTCAATTCAGCTGTTATAGGCGCTACCCAATGTCTGGCACATAACCAAGCAGAGAGGGGTCCGGCATAGCGCTTAGACATCCATCCAGTATTGTGTGGTGCCCCCGTGGATACCAGGTGAGCGTAACAGAACGCAAAGCCTCAATTAAAAACATCCAGCTGGGCGTTATGGAAACATCAGAGACTGAACATAACACTAGGTCCAGAGTCCGCCACAAAGTTCTTCAAGAAGCCCACAAGCGTTTTGTTGTACCTCTCAACTCCCCCACTCAAGGCTAGGCGATAGGCAATGTGGAGTTTTCTCTTTGCCCCGAGGATCTCCCACATCTTGGTCATCACCTCACTGGTAAAATGACTTCCTTGGTCCGACTCAATCCTTTTGGGAAGACCAAAATGCGAGAAGATGGGATTGATCATTAGGGCAGCTGTTTCTGCCTTGCAATTTGGGGCCGGGAGACATTCCACCCACTTGGTAAACAAGCATGTCACAGTCAACATGTACTTGTTTCCCCTACAGGAGCGAATCACTGGTCCAATGAAATCGACTTGTAAATCTGACCAAGGCAATGTCATTCCCCTTTTTTGTAGGGGAGCTGTGTGTGTGAGGGAACTTGGCTGAAACTGAGCATATACCAGACACCCCTTTAAGTATAGGTAGAGGTCCTGACCCATGTGTGGCCAGTATGCGACCTCTCGCAAGATTTCTAAAGTTGTATGAAACCCCCTATGACCGGCAGTGGTTGCGTCATGGGCGTGAGTTAACATCAGGCTTCGGAAGGAGGTAGGTACCAACCACAGGTGACATCCAGATATGGATCCCCAGTTCCAACAAACCGTCTTGGATTTGGAAAAATTTGGAAAACTTCATCAACCCCCGGATACATAATCAGATTCGGTCAGAGGAAAGTTCACAGGGTCTTCAATGTGTTGATACAATTTCCCAATAATCGGGTCCCCTTTTTGTGCTGTAATTAAATCAGCATCTGGGGTTTCTTTACTCCACTGGGCAGTTGAGAGTTTATTTTGGGCATGTGTTTGGGACCTGGTGATAGCAGCGACCTGGATTTCCCCCAAGAGGGATTCAGTTTCTATGAGATCCCCGTGGATGGTTCCGGTTTTGGCCAACTGGTCAGCCAAGTCATTTCCAGTTTTGTCTGGTCCTTCTATTCTGGAGTGACCTTTGATCTTTTTCCAATAGATGGTCATCTCATTTGAGGTGACCAGATCATCAATTGCTTGGATTAACTTCCCATGCTCGAGCGGTTTATTTGCACACAGCATGCCTCGATTTTTTCAGTTGATCAGGTGCCCTACAAACCCATTCCTGACATAGTCTGAATCAGTGATTATGACCAGTTCTTTGAGCTGGTGTTGCACAGCAGTGAGGATGGCTTGATGTACCACCATCAACTCTGCCACCTGACTACTTCGGGGACCTATTTTGTTCCCAGCAGAAGGTTTTGGGGCATCATTCACCCAGGCATTCCCAACGCCAGCCACTATTTCCTTTTCCCTGTGACTATGAATATGGTAGGAGCACCCATCCACATACACTGGTGGTATCGCCTGGCACGTGTCTTCCTCATAAACTTTGTGTGGGGAAGTAAGGTACGCCTCCATGTTGTCTTTGGTCTTTAGACTTTGGTCCTCAAGACAGTTTTCTTGAGCACAATCATGCAAGTCAGCCAAACCTTGCGCTAGGTGCCACTCATTGTTTTGTCCATATCTGACCTCCACAGGTAAGCCTTGCATGGACAGAATCCAGGAAATAGTTCTGGAATTACTCACATCCCTTGTTCGGATTCGGTCACTTGGAGATATTGCAAGGGCTGGTGAAGAGTCTCGACAGTGATGTGCTCCCCCTGGATGAACGGGTGGTAATTCTTCAATGCCCACACCGTTGCAAGGAGTGCCTTTTCACAATCATTGAATTTTTCCTCCACATAGGACAAAGTCTTGCTCACATACAAGATTACTTTGTTGACCTTGTCATGCTTTTGGTATAATACTGTTGTTAAGCAGGCATTTGAGAACCCCATCTCCAAGAAGAACTCCTTGTTTTTATGGGGTAAGCCAAACAAGGCGCTTGGGAAAGGCTTCTCTTGAGTTTTTTTACTGACTCAGATTGTTCTTGACCCCACTTCCACTGGACCCCGGCCTTTAATAAATGGACCAAGGGTTGTGTGACCTCTGCGTAGTCCTCTATGAACTTTATACTATAATTAGTGAGTCCAAAGAGGCTTCTTAGTTCACGCAGAGTGTTAGGGTCTTTCAATTTCAGTAATGCTTCCATCTTTTTTGCCTGGGGACTGAGACCCTCAGGGGTAATTTCATGCCCTAAGAAGTTCACACAGGTCTTACACCACTGTGCCTTCTAAAAGGACAGTTTTACTGCGGCTTTCTGCAACTGGGTCAGAACATAGCGTATTTCAGCTATGTGTTCCTCCACAGTTGAGATTTTGATTAAGACATCATCTACATCGGCCAGGTTTCCCCTTTCATCCAAGTTGTACATGTCCTTATATAGGAAGATGTTAAATTCATTGCCACAGTTTATGTATTCAAAGGGAGTTCGGGTCCACGTGTATTGCTGCCTCCGAAAGTAAAGGCAAGCTTGTACTGGTCTTCCCTACTCACAGGTACTGTCCAGTAACCGTTGGACAGATCAGCGGCTGTATACACAGTGCCCTTGGATCTGGGCCAGTCCCTGATCGATGTAGGGAAGGGGCCATCTTGACATGTGGACCCGTTTATTTAACTCCCTAAGCTCTGCAAAAATTCTCCATGGCCATTGGGTTTGAGTATCCCCAGTACCGGGTTATTAAAGGTACTGTGGACTGGACGAATTATCCCACAGGATTATATGTTTTTTATAATCTCTGTGAGTGACTCCATAGATGCGAGAGGCAACCGGTATTGCTTCACAAATATGGAAGCCTACTCCGGGTGCTTTGGTATGGAGATTGAATGTATCTCTGTGCAACCACAGTCGTACGAGTCCACAGCAAAGATTTCTTGAAAATCCCAAAACACCTGTTTCAGCTTCTTCTTTTGCTCCTCGGTCTCACAAGCATCAGCAAGACTGATTTGTTCTTCAACCATCTGCGTAAAGCCTGGAAATACCTCGGGTTTGGCAATTTCGGCGGTATTCTCCAATTAGGTAGAGAGATCTCTTGTTATGGTGCTGGTTCCAATGATGGGAGGTAGTCACTGTTGACTTGAAATACCACCTCATCCTACCTGGTGTCGCAGGTTACCTCTTCCCCACCATAAGTGCAGGAGGAGTACACTAAGAAATTACCCCTCTTGCCGGGTGAAAATCTTTTCCGGAGGGATATCGTCGTCAAAATTGTAACAGTTATTTGGAATTGGTCCCATAATCTCGTTACCTAAATCAATAGAATAATGTTGGGCAGTAACTGCCTTTCCAATAAAGGTGTCTGCGTCCAGAGTGATACTTCTAGGGTCGCTGTTATCCACCAATATTCAAATGCTGTCATGTTCTAAGGGTGTCGGATGTAAATACAAACCTTGTTGTTGGAGATGATGATTAAAATTGATAAATCCCATCAAAGCACTATACACAGGCACCTCCATGTGTGTGTGGCTAAATCAAGCTGGCCTGCTCTCCCCATGTATTCAAACAGGCTGTGGTGTTAAACAAGGCTGTCCACTGGCACCGGCACTGTATAATGCCTATATTGTAGACTATGAGGGATGTGAGAACAGAGTGAAGTCCCTCCCCCCAACTCTAGGGGAAGAAAAAATAGCATGTCTACTTTATGCAGACGATATAATACTCTTGGACTACATGCCGATAGGTCTCCAGAGGCAAATCTCCAACCTGGCTGTTTATCTGAAAGACAACTCACTACAGATGAACAGAGAAAAAACTAAAATCTTGGTATTGGATAAACATAAATCCACAAAGAAAATCTTCAAGAGGTCAATTGCCAACCAACCATTGGAGGACTTGGAATCATGCAAATATCTCGGGGTGACTTTGAACAAAAGTACCACTGAAGCGCCGATTCAGGACTGTTTACGGGCAAAGACTTGCCTCCACACAACTCAATCTGTAGCTACCAACAGAAAACACGGCCGTTTTACAATATCCCCGCTTCTGACGTTTTACAGGTCGAAAGTTGTCCCTAGCCTCACATACGGAATGGAGGCAATGCTCTACCTTCCAGGAATACTATGGAAAAAACTTGAGAGTCAATATTGGGAGAAAGTTCTGAACTTCCCATCTTCCCTCCCAATCTCTTTGATCAGGAAGGATCTAACTATTCCATCTTTAAGTTCCATAGTAGCAAGTAACGAGCTGATGCTATATAGAAAAACCTTGTTACCAACGCCGCCCCTTATCTTAAAGATGATCAATAAGGAAATCAAAATCGGGCACAGCAAAAGGTTAGAAATCTGGACCAGTAACAACAAACACCTGCTTGCTAGAATTTGCAGCACGGAAGCTGAACTCATTCAGAATCCAGAAAATGTAAAGAAAAAGATTCTGGAAGATGACTGGATTCGAACTCTGGAAGCAACAAGTCATATCAAGTCCGCACTGGAGCTCCTTTTGGACGTGAGAAAGGTTAATGAAACTCGCAGCTACTTGATAAAAAGCCCGGATAGGAAACTCAGAGAAAACATAATGAGAATCCGTTTAAACATCATGCACACCAACGAAACATTAGCAATATGGAAATTGACCGATTCAGCAAAGTGACGTTTCTGTACACAAAAGGAAACAACTGAAACCATTCGACATCTCCTCATGAACTGTCAGGGGCTGGTCACCATTCGCTCTCGTCATCTGGGTCCACTATTCAAACACTTAAAGTGCTTTGATGAAGATGAATGGTGGCATCGCCTGATGAGTGGGGAAAAAACCTCTTGGTGATCGCTGTAGTCGGCTTTTTCCAAGAATCAGGTCTGCTCACCAGAGTTAAAATCGAGGAGACCATGGTATAAAACAACAAATAACTACATATCCCTGGTGGAAGAAAGTGGAGATTCAGTTTCCAGAAGAACTCGTAATAGGGACCCTGGAATCTACATGGATTTACAAAGTACTGGAAGGAAATAGTCTGACAAATCCTTGTAAAAATTGTTTATAATTCAATTGAATCAAGAATAAAAATAAAAAAAATAAAAATTAAAATAATTGATATAAGCATCCTTGTTTTTGAGGTTCTGTCCTTGCTTACTTTTTAGGGGAATTGGAATTGTCATACCTGTCCTGGGATGGTGACCCCTTCTCCCATTTGAACTTCAACTGCATACGGTAGCAATTGAGTTGACAGAAATGCTTTCTTAGTGTTGTCAAAGCCCATTGGGTTACTCCACAGTCAGGACCAGGCTTTGTAATTAATTATGTCCAAATTAATTTCGAATTGATTGAGAATGTCACTGCCTAAGTAAAAGACAGAGGGGACATCTCAAATAACCCAACAATTATGAGCTAGGATCTTGTCACCAATGGACATTTTTAGCATGCACCTGCTAGGCAGGAGATGTTTGGAATTTGGAGTCTCCAGGCCCATTTCCCACTTATCAATCAACTTAAACGTGGGAATGGTCTGATCTTTTGGGAGTTTCCTGAATAATGCCTTCATCTGTCTTTTGTTATGGGATTTGGGTTTTCTTCAGCTTGTGGATCGATATACAATTTCAAAGTATTCCCTTCCAGTGTGGAATGCCACTAAAAACTGGGAGTAAGGTTAAATTTCAAAAATGGAGAAGGGTTCCCATCACCAGTTTGTTCGCCTACGGAGATGACAGTGATGTCTGGGACTTGATCTTTCCTAAAGTGAAACTCTATTTGGTCACACCATTGATCAATCATGTGGCATGTTTAGTTTAGTTTAGTTTATTTATTTGTATAGCGCACCAAACCCTTGGGTATCTGGGCGCATGATTCCATTTCATTTG
The DNA here is from genome assembly GCF_040938575.1 of Ambystoma mexicanum. Taxonomy (NCBI): domain Eukaryota; kingdom Metazoa; phylum Chordata; class Amphibia; order Caudata; family Ambystomatidae; genus Ambystoma; species Ambystoma mexicanum. The sequence continues at coordinate 812,405,534 of NC_090925.1, read as the reverse complement.
TACAAGCTATGGATACATGATACAAGTACATTAGGTGAAAAAGCATGCAATAAAGTTTACAGCATAGGCATTTAGGTATCTGGGCGCAATGTTCCAGTTACAACTGTTCAAGATATGGATACATGTTACAAAGACATTAGGTGAAAAAGCGTAAGATAACATTGACAGCATAGGCATTTACATGGGCAGGAAGTAATACAATATAAAACAATAGAGTACATGCATGCCGGAAGGGGAACAGCAGATGTAGCCTTTGTATTTAGATGGTTTCCCTAGTGACAAACCATTTTTTAGCGCTTGTCTTGAATTGGGGGAGAGTCGGGGTAGTTCTTAAGGCAGTAGGTATAGAGTGCCACAGTTTATAGGCTAATACCAGGACGCTAGAGCCTCCAGATTTTTGGCGATTGTACCTAGGGACTTGAAGGCAGTGGCTTTGGGCAGATCTGGTTGATTGGTTTTTGCTGAATCTGCAGACCAGGTAGTTTGGTGCTGAGTTAGTGAGGCATTTGTGGGTGAGGGTTAGCGTTTTCAGGGAAATTATGTTATTAATGGACATAAATCCGGCGTTACGTCTTGTTTCCGAAATGTGGTGTGATCGGGGTATGTTAAAGGCTGCTCTGATAGCGTTGTTTTGGAGGACCTTAAGTTTGTTTAGGTTTCTTTTGCTAGTTCCAAGGTAGAGTGTGTTGCAATAAACCAGTTTGGATAGTATCAATACTCTAGCTCTGGTTGAGCAGCTTGTGAAGGAGAGAAATGGTCTGCAGGAGTTTATTAATTTACATGTATAGGCAGTAGAGGAAGCTAGAGTGTTCACTTGTTTAGTGAGCATGAAGGAAGAGTCAAGATTGACGCCTAAGGTCTTGACGACTTTGGAGACCAGGATTTTAATGCCGTCAATACAGAAGGAGTTGAAGGTGGTATCGAGTTTGTTTAGTTTGGCTTGTGAACCGGTTAGTAGGAGTTCTGTCTTCTCATCATTGAGGCAGAGGCCATGTGTGGCCATCCATGCCTGGATGATGAGGTAGATTTTATTGAGTAGTTTAGAGTCTGTGTCTTAATTACCAGAAATCGGGATGGGGACTTGGGTGTCATCTGCATAATTAGTGTAGGTGACACCCAAGTGGTCCAGATCATCGAATAATGGCTTGGTAAATATGTTATATAGTGTTGGTGACACGCAGGAGCCTGTGGCACTCTGCATGCCACCAGGGCTGGATCTGCAGAGGAGAGGGGTGAGAAGACTCTCATCGTTCTGTTTTCTAAGAAGGATTGAGTCCACTCAATAGCTTCTTCAGAGAAATGGGCAGAAGTAGAGAGGTGGTTACAGACCACTTTGTGACTGACCAAATCAAAAGCAGCTGAAAGATCTAGGAGAAGGAGGAGTGTTATATTGCCTTTGTCAATTTGTTCATCAATTTGTGTTTCTAGATCTATTAACGCTGTTTCCGTGCTGTGTCTGGGCCGGAAACCCGATCACTGCAGGCCTAGGAGGTTATTAGCTTCCAAGTGGGTCTGTATTTGGAGATAGGCTGCTTTGTTGACAATTTTCAGTAGGAAAGGCACAGTGGTGTTGGGCCTATAGTTTGAGGGGACATTTGGGTCCAGGTTAGGTTTTTTCTAAGAGTGGGAGTACCCAGGCATCTTTCAGGTTAGTAGGGACTGTTTTTGATTCAAAGGATGAGTTGATGAAGGCAGTGATGGCGGGTGCCAGATCTTTAGCTGCATCTTTTGATAACGGCTTCGGGGCATATATCGCCTTGGCAGCGCAAAGGTTTTAGGCTTGTGATAATGTTTTCCACTTCAGTGATGGATAGTGGGGAGAATTTGAAGAGGTTGCCAGAGATCACTTCTGGGCTGTGGGCTTTAGGGGGTCTTGCGTCTGTGTTGATGCTACGTTTTTTCAGTTCGATCTTAGATTGTAGCTTTGAAATTTTATCGAGTAAGACATCTTGAATCTTAGTGCACCAATCCTTGTTTTTGACACAGGACTCAGAGGATGGAATGGGCGATTCAAGCTCTCGGAGTATCTTAAAGAGTTCTTTAGAGCCTGATTTAGCATTGTAGATTCTATTATTATAGATTTCACTTTTGGTTTGGAGGATTGCTATTTTGTATGCCTTGGCCGTTTTTAAGAAGACATCTCTAGTAAGTTTTAAAGGTTGGTTTTTCCAAGCCAATTCGGCTTTCCTTTTATTGTCGCGTAAAGTTTTAAGGTTGGAGATAAACCAGTTATTGAGGTGAGCCTAAGGCTTGGTTTTCCGTAATTTCAAAGGAGCAATGGCATCAATGGCTTGGAGGAGCGTATAGTTATAGAGGTCCACAAAGGTGGATGGGTTTGTATTTGTGTGAGAGTAGTTTAAGAGAGGTTGTATTAAGGGTAGTAGGTTTTCTGTAGTGATGTATTTGTTATTTCTAGTTAGGGCAGGAGGGTCCAGGAGGATGGCAGGAGGAGCAAGTAAGCAAGACTGAACGGTGAATGTGATCAAATGGTGGTCAGTCCATGCGCAAGATGCGTTGTTGAGGATGTTAGTTTCTCAGTTGAGGTCAGCAATCCAATCAAGGATTCTGCCTTTGTCATGGGTGTGTTTGTTAATGCATTGTGAGAATCCCAGTTCCTTTTTTGTGTTAGCTAGCGACAAGGATGGGCTGTCTTTAGGGTCAAAGAAGCCGAGGTTGAAGTCGCTTAGGAGTAGGATTTGTGATCCCGGTTGAGTGTCTGTGGCAAGGAGTTGTTGCAGATCGTCCTCGAAAGTGGAGGTAGTGCCGGGTAGTCTGTGGATAAAATGAATCTTAAGGGTACTGAAGGCCGATAGAGGGAGTTTCAAAGTCAGGAGTTCGGCTGAGGGGAATGGAAGGTGGGGGAGGACTCTGAAGCCCAGGTAGGTTTTGCTGATGATGGCTACTCAGCCACCTTTAGATGATTCTCTGTCGAATCACATGATGGTGCATCTATCATGGACAGCTAGTGCCAAGGAGGGGCCTGAAGCAGCATGCAGCCAGTTCTCCGTGATGGCCAGGAAGTCTAGTTGATTGGAGGTGATGAGGTCAGCCACGTCTAGGGCATAGGCTGTTAGAGACCTGGCATTAATAAGGGTGCCTTTGACGACCACGTTAGTCTTGGTGATGTTACTTCAGCCAGCAGGGTCCATCAGAATGCGTAGAGTGTCCCTATTAGTGTCGATCTTGTGAAACATTCTAGTGTTACTAGTAGTCTGGGTGTAAGCGGGCTTGATTGAGGTTTTGGTAGTCAGTGTAGGGGAGTGAGCTTGGAAGGCTCTTGGTCTAAGCGTTTTAATTGCTGATTCATCTAGTTTCAAGGTTTTGTTGGTTGTGGTTTTAGGCTTGATTTTTGAATTAGTGGTGGGGTGGTATTGTGGTTCTAGCCTCGAGCCTAACCTGAGAATTCTAATGGCTACAGTGCACAGTTGATTTGGTTTCTGTCTGGTGGCATAACGTTGTATCCATAAGGCTGGAGAGATAGTTTCCATACAATTTTTGGGTGTGGTTGTAAGATAAGACTGAAAGCTTAAAGGAGGCAGGAACTGCATGGGTGCTATAGAATCATGGCAAGGGAGGGCAATGGATATAGAAAGTGGGATGCGAAACTTGTTATAGGAGGCATGGTCTGCTGTTGAGGTATTAGGGAAACCTGCCATAATGCGGAAGCTTAAGGCTATGGCTAGTGAGAGCAGGATGGTTAATATGCTTACGCTAGGGTGAGCTAATAGCAACCGCTTCTGTAATGGGAGGCTAGTATTGTGTGTAGGCATGGCTAGTTGTTAGGTAGCTGGAGATAAGAGGCATAGAGTACAATCATTCTAGAGGGTGCTAGTTAGTATTGCGATAGTCTTTGGGTGCACAATGACTAGTGTACCGTTGTGCAGCCCACTGGGGTACCAGGGAGGCAATTTAGACTCAATTGAATGGGCTAGATTTAGGCAAAGGCCAGGTGAGGGTGTCTAGAGGACACACAATAGCATGTGCATATCTGTGCATCACATGGCAGTGCAGGTAGAAACAGGTAATCCAGGTGGGCGCAATTAAAATGGTGGGATCTAGGCTTAGGCAAGATGCGAATATCTTGGAGCACAAAATGACAATACATGTGCCATTTAAACTAACATAATTGGTACTTTGTTTCAATTTGTTTGGCTGGTTAGTCTGAGTCCAGAGGACCTTGTTCATGCAGTCAATCAGGGGTGATAACCTCCAAAGGAGGTCATTCCCCAGTAGACAAGGTGTGCCCTCTGAAGTGACGACTATTCTGGGTGTTTGTCCCTATATCGCCGAATTTTGATCTCAAGATCTGCAGTCCCTTCGACGGAAATATTTCCATCAATTCTTTGGAGTTGCCCATGAAGAGGTGTAAGGGGAATTTGTTGACTCTTCCCCCTTCCTGAATTCATTTGGTCAAAGGCCTTTTGGGACAAGAGGGTGGCTTGGGATCCAGTATCCACCAGCGTTGTTATTTTATGTTATGTTATTTTTCTTATACCGCGCCAAAGCCCGTAGGCATCCAGGTGCCGAGAGACAGAGGCGGCAGGCTACCAGTGAGAAGGTAGTGTGCTAATAAAAGAGATGAGTCTTCAATTGTTTCCGAAACATGAAAAGATCCCCGGTCTTGCGCAGAGCAGCTGGTAACGCATACCAGGCTTTAGCGCCTTGGAGATGGAAAGCTCTGCCAAGTCCACGGGAACGCCTCAGACGGTGCTGGACTAGTAAAAGATCTTCCGCTGATCTTAGTCTTCTTGTGGGTTGGTAGGTGCTTATATCATCTTTCAGATAGATAGGTGCAGTCCCGAAGACGCATTTATGACAGATGGTAAGTAGCTTGAACCAAATGCGGGCCTCAACAGGGAGCCAGTGTAATTTTTGTTGTGCTGCAGTAATCGGTTCAGAGCATTTAATCTGAAATATGATACGGATGGCTTTGTTTTGGATTGTTTGGAGTTCATAGATATCAGCTTTGCTTGCCCCTCATAGGAGTGCATTACAGTAATCCACACGTGGTAGAATAACAGCTCTCACCAGTTTAGTGCGATTTTCAATGGAAACCAGTGGGGCAACCTCTGTGAGCACTTTAAGATGGTAATGCACATTGACCCTGGACCCTGACGGAGGTATAACATCTCCCATCTCTCTCTCTTCAAGGGGCAAAGAAAATTTGCATTTTGTGCCAGCTTGGCGGTTAATCTTTTTATTTCCGGGAATCTGCAAAGAACATTTGGCACCCATATATCTGTGGGATTTGAAAATCCCCTTTTTCCCTTGATTCTTTGATGTCCCCCTTTTCCTGGAGACAGTTACCCGAACCTGTTTGGGGGGAGGATCCCTCATTGCTTTCAGGGTCATTGGGGTGACCTTGTTGGGGTTCAAGAATTGGTGGCTCTGGGACAGTCTCCATACTTATCCAGTCTAAATTAGGGTCTTTTAGGACCCATTTTTCCTTGGGAGGGGTCCCTCCATCCCTAAAAAAGAAGATTTTCTTCCCTGCATCCTCCAGGGACTCTTCCCCTTCAAACGGGATGACTCTGACTTCCTCCACAAAGTGGGTTTTCTTTGGCCCTTAATTTCCCCTACTTACCCTCTGTTCCCGAGGTTCCATCTTTTCGGGGGTAGGAGATTTGTGTTGAGGTTCAGAGGTTTCTAAGGATTTTTCTCTGGTGGGAAAGTAAGCTTCCTATAGGGCTTTGCATCTCTCCTCCCCCTGGGCCCTCTCGTCTGGAACCTGTGGGTTGTCAGGGTTTTCTTCCAGTCATTACTCCGGGACACCAGACCTGGCTGTTGAGCTGTTCTGGGCAGCCATGTTGATTTGAGGGCTCTGCTGAGCCCTAAACATGCGACCCAGGTCTTGTGTAAAGGTTTGACCTGGCACTCCAGTTGAGACATCCTTTCAAATTGCAATGGGGGTCTGGAGTCATACCTTTGCTGCTCTCGGAAGGGGTAGCTGTCCCTTCTCCGGGAGAAGCACGGGTATTGAGAGGTCCTCTGATAACCCTCCATCCTTGGTCTCCCTTCTCCCTAATTTGGCAATATATTGTCCTGAAAGCGGGGAGAGGAGGATTGTTCTGGAAATTAGGATTTGGAGGGTATCTGAAAAAGAAGCTTAAGTTGGAGGGTGGAGTATTTCTTCCCTCCTGAGGGAAGTTCTGAGGGAAGTTTTGAGGCAGGTTTCCTGGGGCAGTATTTACCTGATTGGACCCCGCCCTTGTGCTGAGGGAGTCCATACATACCCCAAGATGGGTCTGTTGCCCTTGTACCTAGGGCTGATATAGCTGGCAGGTTCAGGTGAAGAGTTGTTAGATACTCTGCCTGGCTACCACTCGATTGTGTTGGATCAGAGGGTCTCCTCTGCCTCCCATTCTGCTTATTAGTGGGAGTATTTTTGGGCCACCCATTTTCAAGTCCAAAATGGGGGTATTTTTCAACACTGCAACCTTTGCAGCAGCGGTGGTGTTAGGCGGGTTGGTATTATTGGGGCTATTTTTGTTCTCAGAGGGCTTTTCGACTTTCACACATTTCTCCGCACTGCAGGTTGTAGGCCACTTTGCAGGCCTCCTAAGGGTTCCTGTGCACAGAGAAATGCTTTAAAATAGCCCTCTTTTAGATCATCTTTGATGATCTTGATCCTCCAGCCCTGCAAAGAAGCTGGAGTATTCCGGGGAGAATGTCCATTTGGCAAACTCCATGGAATTGTGATCATTTTTGATGCCAAATGACATCATCATCTGGTCATGCAGTTCTAGGTGCTCCCAGACTGAGTATTTGGTATTCTTTTGATATGGTGTCATAAAGCTTTTGATGGCTTTTATTTGCCGAATTGGGTCTTTTACAAGACCTCTCTTCTGTTTGGCAGCCTTCTTTTTCCGATGCACCAGAGTCCACTCACCCTCTGACTCAGAGCTGCTACTATTGGGGGTCCACTCCCTGTCCTCTAGGCGCTCCCTACCTCTATGAGACTGGGAATCCCTCCCAGAATGACAGGGTCTGGTCTTTTCTCCCCTGTTGTACTGTGGGCTCTCTGGGCCACTCTGCTTGTGCTCCCCCTTTCACACAGGGGAGTGCTCATCTTCCTCATCCCTTTTTACAGGTGTGGTGGAGAACTCCCCCCACTTCCCTGAATGTATGATGGTTTTTAAAATGCTCTTTTGAGGCCTGGTCTCTGGTTGGTTCTTCTCTATCTGCAAAACGGACCAGGTGGTCCCCTTTGTAACTTGGCAGTTTAACTCCCTGATCTTCTCCTCGTAGGAGCCCTCCTGGTCAGAAGTATCTGCTAGGGTATCTTTCAATCTAGATAAAGATGAATATCCGTCAATATCTGATAAAGACTGGCTTTCCAGCTCAGTTAAACTAAGCCTGGTTGAGTCCAACTGCCTCATGTTTCCCTGTTCTTGCAAACTGGCAGGCATGAAGTTAACATTACCCTGTGGACATAATGTGGTGAGTTGGCTTGAGGTCCCTTGTAAAGAGGACATCACTCTGTGGTCGGAGGGTGCCTTTCCATACTTTGACTGTTCGGGGTGCCTCAAAGCCTACTTCTATCTGGCCATCTCCTTTTCCAATCTCTCAGATTTGTCTTTCGCAGCCCCTATCACTTCGTGATGTATAGAGGCCTGCATTTTGAGCTTTGCTATCAGGGCTTGAGTAGCTTCTATTACTTTGTTTTGTGGCACTACTTGGCCAATGAGTCACTTGTTCTCCTCATAAAGCGACTCATTTTCCTTCTGTGAGACCTGTATTATCTGGGCATAATTAGACCTCTTCTTTTGCAGGAGACTAATCTCCTCCCTTTGTGCATTTTTTGGCCTGTTCTGCCTGCTCTTGGTCAAACTCTACTTGCCTCACATGTCCCGTTAATTTTTCATTTTCTATCCTCATGTCCGTCAGTTCCTGAGAACATAACTTGCTTTTCTCCATGCCCTTCCTTAACTGACACACTTCCTGACACAGGGCACTTTTCCCCTGGCACAGTTTGCTATTCTCTTCACTGAGGTGTTCTCTCTGTCGTTTCAGGGGGAGGTTCAGATTTTGGCACTCCTGATAGAATCCCACCTGAGAATGGACCTCCCTAATGATCAATTGTCTACTCTCATCTTTCAGTTGCTTAATCTGCGTTTGAAATGCATAAATGTTCCCTAAACAGGCGGTATTGTGCACCACTTGCTCACTTAATTTTTGTTGACTCTCTCTCAGATTTTCCACATCTTTCTGATACTCCTATTTCAGTGCAGAATATTGAGCTTCACTCTCTAAATTTGCTTGCTGCTGTGTCACTAACTCCACATTTAGCTGCTGAATAATATTTTCTAATTTTAACTCAGAACTATGACTCTGTTGCACGTTTTCCTCTACTTGCTTCGACTCTCTCTGTGCTTGATCCAAAAGTTTAGATTAGGTTTGGACAGAGGCTACACTCTCCTGGTATCTTTCTTCCATGATCACCATATGGAAGTACATATATGCTATGAGCTGAGACATGTTAACTTGCTAATTTCTGGTGGTCTGTGTCATATAAATGTCTGTCAGGGCCTGATTTAACAGGTCATTATCCTGCCACATATTCACCTTTACAGAGGTAATCTCCTGCATCATTCTAAATCGCCAATTTCATTCTCCTGTTCTACCCATACACCTTTAATAAACAATTTGGATAGAAGGTTCTTCCTAGCCATACTGATTTCTATTGCGCTCATTATGAAATGTGTTCTGCACCTAATATGCTCTCTATGCAAGGGCAAAATCTCAACCCTGTTCCTGCTTAGTTTGTATTCGCAATGACAACTCAATGATTACTTTTATCTACACAGACTGCCCTGAATCCCAGGGTACAGGTCTGGATGGCGCCTTCACAATGCGACACAACTTCCCATCCACTAAATGCAATATTACCTTAAATGAACAGTCTGCTACTACTGCACTATCACGAGTGAACACTCTACCAATCACGGCATGAGACCACAGTTTTGTCGCGGTTTATTACACAGTCACACCCAAGTCAGGGAGCTCCTTCCCCCACAAAGAATGTAGCGAACAATAAAGCACTTTTGGTTTTTTTGAAGAGTTGAATGTGGTAAGGCCCTTATCCGTCTCGCACCCACCCTCACCAAGTACCTGGTGCCACAATGGACTAGGAACCAGGCCGGTGTTTATCAAAAGTATAGATTTATTAATTTATTTAAATCCAATATCACAAATAGATGAACATCAGCCACAATGTTGTGGCAACACAAGAACAAAATGACTTTCGTATAGCGCCAACGCAGAGGTATGCAGTCACAATTGTTTCCTTTTAAATAACCCACCAATACAAGAAAAGAGCAATTCATGACACTCAGTGATATCAGATTTTGTTAAGCTTTCTCCCAGCAACCCTCACCCTCCAAACATCAGGCAGGCTTGATTCCTTTGAATGGAAGGTCGTGGCATGGAGTGGGAACACAAGAGAAAAATACGATTTTGGAATATTACTCACAGGAACAATAGGACAGGAAGAAAAGCAATGGAAATTCATCTTGCCACACCTAAAAAGAGCAGGTAGGACATTGGAGTTTTAGTCAGCACACAATGAGAAAATCGGATTTTGAAATATTTGATCCCAGAACCAATAGGGGAGACCGAAAGACAATGGGAAAAATGTGTTTTGCTACACCTAACAATAACACACAGAGCTTTGGGGTTTTTATCAGAGCACAATGGGAAAATCGATTTTTGGGATGTTCAGCACAGATGCAATGTGAAAAAGAATGAACAGCAAGGGGAAATTTGATTTGCAGAGCACAATGGATACACAGGGGCAATTTTGTTTTGCACCTTGCATAAGCACGGGCACTACTGGACTTCCCACTTCTGATTCAACATGAAGGGGATCAATGGGGAATTTTGTTTTTACACCCTGCGCACATACGTGGAACAAGACTTTGGGGTTAAGTCGTCTCTCAAATATTTATGACTATAGCAGCTCACAACACACTGGGAAAAGATTGTTGGTTTTGAATGCCAACAATACAGATCCAGTGAATTTAATAGGGGAATTAATTGATTTATTCTGATGAATATGCTAAGGATCTACACAGGCAAAAAGGAGATTTTTCAATGTGCAAATAACTAAAACAATGCTGAAAAGATATAGGGATAGACAATCTAGGGCTTTGGGGGTAGTTCTACTTACAGGAGAGGTCTGGACTGGGCATCAGGGAGCATCAGAACACACTGATGGGACAGCAAGAGGGTCGGTTAAGGCTCTCCTCTCTTTCCTCTAAGGGGTTCCAGTCAGCTTGTATGTCTCCTGGCTCCTGTCTCCACTGCATGATTAGGCCTCTATCTGCTGGGATGTTTCTCGCCAGATTTCGGCAGCAGGTCACCTCTTGGAATTAGTGGAAGAAACCCAGCTCTGATGCAAACTGGTTTAGGGGTAGGGATCATGACAGCGCACTGCAGTTGTGGTCCAGTCACACATGGGCATATGGAGTAATCTCTAGTTATAGAATCAGTCCTGCTGGTGATGATGAGCATAATGAACCATAGGCATCCTGCTGGATGTGCCAATATCACTTCTGGAATGTGTGCCGGTAGAGCTAGAAATTCTACCTGCACATTCCCTGGTAGTTCTCCCGAGTCAGGGCCAAGGGAGGGGGTGTATACCTCCCCAAGTCAGGTCTTTCTACCAATGGAAGATGGAGCTGAATCATGCAGTAGATCATAGCAAGTTATATTGATATTAACAGGCAGAGTGTGGTGAGGAAAGAGGAGGAGATGGGCAGGAAGTGCAATGGCCCAAATAGGCAACATGGGTCAGTGGAGCAGGTAAACCAAGACCTGCAACTGTAAGATAAACCACATCACCCTCAGAAAAACAGTGCACTATGAAACAACAGGAAGACGAGGCAAGCTCCAAAGGTATTGAAACACTGCTATGAATTCTCCATGAAAAATATATCCTCACCTCGCATTCCATTCAGCTATTACCCAGAATCGAACCATAGTCCTCATGAAAACTGGTCCTAAAATATCCTCCTAATCAGTCTCTTTTTTTGGATAAAGTCATTAACTTCATCTGTAAGACCTTGTTCAACTATTCAAGATCCTTCCAACCCTCTCCCCAGGCCTAGTGCAAGGATTCATTACACCCCATGCGGAGGGCCACTTTGGTCCTGTCCTTCGTAGTGGGGCCAAATTTGAGGTTTATGGTGTCAAAACAAACATCTGCTGCTGGTGCCTTAGACCATAGCTCTCAACACACCGACTTCTGGCAGGTGTCACCTGCCAAATTATTCCCTCAAGGCTCATTTGTTTCACCCGCCTAGAACACGTTTTCATTCTAACATTGCACCCATGGTTAAAACCTAAGTGTTACAGGGGTTCCTGGTGGTCATCTTTGGGAAGACATTATTGGCCTCATCACGAGTTGGGCGGTAACGCTAATAGCGTTGGCATTATCTGCCCTACCGCCAAACCCACTGCCGTTTTTATTAGCGCCGGATCATGGGTTTGGAGGAACGGGAAATCCCCATTCTCCATTGAGCCCATTCAGGAATGCCCCATTCCTCATTGGGCTCAATGGGGAAATTTCGCGCTCTTACCACCGGCGGATTTCCCACCGGCGGTAAGAGCGTGAAATTTCGGCGTATTTCCCCCCAGCTAACAGCTGGGGGGAAATCAGCCGAAGCCGTGAATTGGCGGACCCTTAAATGCGACAGTAATAGCGCTACCGCCGCATTTAAGGGTTACCGCCAAACTCGTGATGAGGCCCAATGTTTGCTAGTTACAGATTGGGTGTTGGCGCTGGCCCATGCTTGCAGATCACAGCACTACAGCTTTTGTTTTTCGTGGCCTCACGTTTTGGCGTGATCTCTCCAGCAGTTTAACAGACAGTGACAGTCGTGCCACTTTAGAAGAGTTCATTGTTGCAGACCCTGATGGTAGGTGTGATGAGCGGAGAAGGGCATCTTTTCTTTCCTCCTTGTTGAGCGTATTGCATTCAGTTCACGTTCCTGCGGGTCTGTCAGGTGTGTACTCAAGTGCTGTTCTGCTCTGGACTATAGACAGGCTCAAGGGATGAACAATGGAAAATGCATGTTCTGTCACAAAATACCTATCACGTAATTCGAAATCACAGCCAATTCAAAGTGTCCTGACAACAACTAATGCTGTTGTGCTCTTGAAAAGCATGTGAACAGTTGTTTGCCAGAGATGTGGAGTCAGAGATGCAGGTTTCTAGCATGGCGCATAGTTGCCAACCCTACCGATTCAGGCGGTAGGCTACCGCTTTCTTAGCATTCCTACCGCCTACAGATTTCCCTGTCAAAATCTAACGATTAATGATGTCTCCCCTAGGCCTGGCTGGCTGAGTCCCAGAGCAGCATCTTCCAGTGTATTGAAGGTGGGCGAGAATTGGCCCATTTATTTTGATTGATGGCAGTGCCTGGCGTGAAACAGACACCCTCTGTCCTGCGCACCCGGAGGACAGTGTCAGACACGACATCCCGTGCCTCTGAGCTGCCTGCCTCATCAGAGCGCAGAGGGTGTCTCACTAGAAATTCTTCTGAACTTCAGTGTGTCTGTTTGACCCTCTGGATCTGATTTGCATGTTCATGTACGTGGTCCTGTTAATAATAACTAAACTTCGAGCAGTGAGAAACCTGACAATTAGGCACGTCCCAAAACAACTACCCTCTTCCACACCTACGCCCCCACCAGATTAATCGTGTCTTCAGTTGACAGAACCTCGAAACGTTTGTGTGAAGCACATTGTTTATTGTGAACCTGTCACCGCATTGGCAGGCTTTTTCCTCCCAGTGCTTTGAATAACGTTTTGTGCGATGCAGCATGTTATGAACCAGCAATACCTAACTACATTATATGTAGGTACAACATGTTGCTAAGGGGTAGAACTAGTAAAGCAAGGCCCTGCTGCATGTCACCCCTGCAAGGGGACATGTTATCGTCCAGTGTGTTTGTCTTGGTCACGTGGGGAACCACGTGATCAAGCTAATAAAAAGAACGAGCCGTTTCCGGGCTCGTCAGTCAGACCATCTTGGCTCTGTGGTGTGTGTGTGTTGTGTGAGCGCCATGCTGGCGCCTCACCATGTGTGCTGGGCCCAAGGATGGGGCCCAGCTCCAGGACGGTGCCCCTGCCAGGCAACGCCGTGCAGACGGTGACCTTGCCGAGCAACACCGTCTTTGTGTGGGCCCCGGGCCCTGTGAGGCGGGCCAGGGTGGCGACCCCGGCCTGGGTGCCCCCCAGAGCCGGGGCCGCGGTAGGCCGGTTGCCAGCTGGCCATGTGTGAAGCTCCGGCGTCCCCGGAGCGGGTGGGATGAACCCCCACCCCTAATCTAGCAGCGTGATCGCCGCACCAGAGGATGTCTGTCGGGTGCAACCCAACCCGAGTATGGGGCTGCCCGGTGATCCGGAGCAGCCCCCAACATTGGCGACGAGGAAGTCGCACCCGCCTGCTGGGTCTTGCAGCGGGCGTAGAAAAGACCCACGCACACGGCCGCAGTCGGCGGCCGAGGGGAAGGAAAACGTGGAGAGCGGCAGCGTTGCAGGTGGCCCCGGGACCTGCAAGGGTGCTCCTGCACTGGTCATCTGGTGCCCGCGGCGGTGCTAACGAGGAACGGGCCCGCAAGCCCAAATGGAGGAGAGATGTGGCAGGCCCATCTACATCTGGGCCCGCGTAGAAGAAATGTCGTGGTGGGCCCAACTCCAACTGGGCCCGCAAAAGGAAGCGGGGACGGCGAGCTGCCCGCCCCGTCCCCCGCGGGAGACGGAGCGAGTCAGCGGCTGCGCCGCAAGGTGGGACAAGGTGGCCATAGGAGGAGGAGCGGCTGCCCTCCCCGTGCGAGGGAGGATCCGCGGCGTCGGCTGCGTGGGCAGCTGCCCCCCCCCACTGAAGAGTGTGTGAGCACCCCCCCGCTGCAACAAGGGGAGAGGCGTGCCTGCCTCCGGGAGGAGATGGAGTGGCGCTCGCAGCCTGGGAGAGCTGTGCTGCCCCCACCTGTCGGCTGTGGCGGTCGGCGCCGCTAGACAAGATGTGAAGCGGGCCCAACACCAACTGGGCCCACGAGAATAATAAAGGGCTCGCTACGAGGAGCGGGCAGAAGAGATGTGGCGGCTGCGGCCACAGAGGAAAGGTGAGCTGCCACGTCCCCTGCCCCGGGTGATGTCCAGCGAAGGCCGCTGCATGGTAACAATGGAGGCCTGCGGTGGGCCCCTTACAGTTAATGAGGGGGCATGGCCTAAACGACCCGGGGCGAGGAAAAAAAAAGGGACAGTGAGGCCTGCGGCGCAAGGAAGCAACAACACTGGTTGCTTCCTTCCAGCCACATGGGCCATTTCCCCCAGCCCACCAGCATCCCTCAAGGGGGCCTGGAGTGTCCCAGCCCCAAGACAAGGAGAGGGGTGTAAAGAACCCTGGAACCCCAGCATATCCTGTCTCCCCCAAGGCAGGTAGAGGCTCCCTAACGGAGTGCTCGTGCACCCTCAACTGAAGACCAGCCAACGGGGCCACGCAGAGGAAGGCCCCTGGCTGCCCCCGGTCTGCCTGTGCTGGGCAGGCCCACACAGGGTACCAACACCCAGAGCCAGGCGTCAGCGTCTCTCAACGGAGCAACCCACCACCGCGCCACCGGTGTTGTCCTGACACCTGCCCCACCAGGGAGAGGAAGTGGAAGGAGGGGCCGGCCCCCAACGTGCCAGCAGCGCATCACCGGCGCCCCCAGACTCTGGACATGGCCGATTTGGCCCCTGGGCCTCCCCAGTTGCGGATTTGCCGGTTTTTGTGTGTGACTGTTGTGACTGTCCTAAACGAACTCTGGTGAGGATGCAAGCTGGTTTCCGGTGACTCCATGAGTGCGGAAGATGGACATCATAATTTCACATTCCCCCAAAGACTGTGAGCCTGCAGACACAGACTTGCTTAAAATGGCCCAGTTGGTGGGCAATGTAGTGTGGTACACACCTGTAGACGTGGAGTGCTTTATGTTGTGCCAGTAGTTCTCAGTGGTGTTCTTTAGTGACATGAGAGCCACTCACCTAGGTTAATAAAGGGTATGCAAAGTAGTAGAGTGGCTCAAGTAGTAGTAGGGGTGGTTATGTTGGGACTTTGGGGTTTTTGTTTTGTTGTAATGAAAAAGGAGGAGTGTTGCATGTCACCCCTGTAAGGGGACATGGTATCGTCCAGTGTGTTTTTTCTTGGTCACGTGGGGAACCACGTGACCAAGCTAATAAAAAGAACGAGCCGTTTCCGGGTTCGTCAGTCAGACCATCTTGGCTCCGTGGTGTGTGTGTGTTGTGTGAGCGCCATGCTGGCGCCTCACCACGTGTGCTGGGCCCAAGGACGGGGCCCAGCTCCAGGACGGTGCCCCTGCCAGGCAACGCCGTCCGGACGGTGACCCTGCCGGGCAACACCGTCCTTGTGTCAGCCCCGGGCCCTGTGAGGCGGGCCGGGGTGGCGACCCCGGCCTGGGTGCCCCCCAGAGCCGGGGCCGCGGTAGGCTGGTTTCCAGCCGGCCATGTGTGAAGCTCCGGCGTCCCCGGAGCGGGTGGGATGAACCCCCACCCCTAATCTAGCGGCGTGATCGCCGCACCAGAGGATGTCTGTCGGGTGCAACCCGACCCGAGTATGGGGCTGCCCGGTGATCCGGAGCAGCCCCCAACAGGCCCTCACTAATTGCAGAAAAACCGTGGTAACCTGTTCCAGTAATGTCTCTATGTTTGGAGCCCGATTCGCAATGATCATACACATCACATTCACAAAGCGAGCAAGAAAATTGTGTGCTCATGTCATGTAATCGTGCACAAGTTGTGTGAAGAATGTCAGCACTGTGACAGGTTGTTTACTTTTTTTCATAACTATGGGGAAAGTACATGCATCATCACGGGCAAAATGCATTTCGCAGGTGTCATGGCAATGTTGGCAAACCATTCTAATCATCAGAGGATACGTTGGTTGGGGGAAGGGGGTACGTGTTGACAAAAAATCATTGTTGTCGTGTACATTGCATTCCAAAAGTGGATAGTTAGCACAGTCCATTAGCAGCACTGTCACTGGTTGTGCTCTGCTTTAAATACATAAAGCTGCTAGCTGTAAACGTCATCTGAGTCTCCAAGCATCTCTGAGGCAGGTTGGTAAATTATTTTGTACGTTTGTTTAATGATCTCAGGGCATGGGCGGCACCAGGGCCTTTCCACCTTTTCAGTTGAAAAATGGCCATGCACGAGCCTTAGGGGAGCCCCCCAGCAACTGCACCATGTTGTTATAAAACAACAATATATTTATTTCTATATTACTTTTGTTCTGGGGCTTTAAATGTGTGCTTTGCAGCGCTCATCTTACAAGCTTGCCCTTGCAACAGTCACCTCCCTTGGGGTATACAGAAGTGTTATAACATCATAGCCTTTTCACACTTGTTCCTCCACAGCAGGCACTTGCTGATATAGAAGGATGTATAGCTTTTCAATAGGTATTTCGTGTTTTACCTTCCTGCTGGTTGGCCATTTTGTGATAATCTGTATTTCTTTGTCTCTTTTGTAATGTAGGCACCTCATAGGTGCCTCTGACTGTTTTCCGCTCTAAGCAAGGGGGTACCCAACCATTATGTTGCAGTGGGTGCCCACACATCTTCAGCCAGGCCTGGGCAAGGGCAGTGAGTCTCTGTGGCAAACTGAAAGTTTCCTGTGCATTTGGTTTTTGTGAGAAATTGAAATTCAGCCCAGTTAATGGCTTGGTGTTAAATCATTTTCATATTTTAACAGTTTATATTTTGACATCAAGTGTGCCATTTGTTGCATTTGATAGCTTCAGCGGCACTGGAGCTGAGTGAAAAGTGATGCCGAGTTTGTCAGAATAGCTAAGGTTGGAGGATAAAGTCAACATATTGTAGACCATGAGACCAGAGAAACTTGAATAAGCCTTGAAGAGGCTGTAAGGTGCATTGGCCCTCATGTCTGCTTCTTTTGTGACAGTACTTAGCACATATAATGACAAAATATCATGAACTTCATGTCCCTCTTCCTCTTCACAGTACTTATTGAAGGTGGTCCGCCTGACTTCCAACAGAACCCAGAGGCAGTGGCGTCACCAGGAATCAAATTTAGGAGGGGCACAGAGGGGGCCAAAGACAAAAGTAGGAGGGGCACAGACAAATGTAGGGGGAGAACATGGTCACTGCTCATCTTAGGTGGGGGGGCACAAGGGGGGGCAGAAGGGGGGGCCTGGCCCCGCCAGCCCCCCCTGTAGTGACGCCACTGCCCAGTCACAGAATGTTGGCTTGTATGCTGTGTTAAGCAGTAAAAATGTCACCTTCAGCGAGATCACTGCATTTCAGCACGGACAGTTCGGCGCAGGCCCGTTTAACACGGCCTGTTAGGCACGACCAGTCTGGCGCTGGGACCTTTTAGCGCCCGCACCAGTTACTTATATTAACGGGGGTCATCATGAAGGCTCGTATCGCTGAATATGAGTAACTGGTGCAGATAAGAGTGGTAAGATTTATATGGCCATTTGGTTAACTCTTCAGGTTTGAAGCCGTGCTCGCCAAGATTCGCGACGGCCGTATACATGTTTTTTTTAATTAAAAGTGCAATGTTCAAAGTAGAATGTTCATTAAAACTGAGCTGAATTGACTGTGCCAAACCAGCTCCTGCGGCGAAATGGCGACGCCAAAATGCCCTGCTCCGCAGCCCCTGCATGAACTGTTAACCAATGAGCTGTGCCGACTTCATTCTTTTGCTGATACAAAAGTCTCTTCTCATTTAACTCTTTCCAGCCACCGCTTCCAATCCGCGAGAATAGACTACTCACAAAACGGGACCCTTCATGACAACAGGCGACCATCCTGCGCGAGTAATAAACGTGCGCCAGAAATCTTGCATGACAAAGCATTGGGACAAACACGTGCTGGAACAAATCGTCATGTCCCTTAAAGCTAATACATTCTGCAACGCCATCCTTTCAGATCCAGCATCGGCAGCAAACCGAGCTCTGTGCTGATGAATTCCCCCGGAGAGTGCACAACGCAGCCCCCAGGCGGTTACACTGCAGGCAACTGGTAAAAAGCCCTCTCTCATGCTGCAACTTGTAGCTGTTACCCAGGGCCTTAAGTGGCACTGCAAAATATGCCGGGGCTCACCAAGGGGGCATGGCCTAATGGCGGGGGTCACCTACTGGGTCATTAGGCCACGCCCCTTGAACCCGGGCTCAATGGCCTACAGGCTCCCCCGCCAGGCAGCCAGCCTAGGTGCTGATCCGTGCATTTATTTTCTATAGGTTTGCCTGGCAGGGGACAGCGCCTCGCCTATTCATCCTTAATGGTGAAGCTGCCGCTCGCCTGCTGGGGAAGGTCAGCGTTACCATTAAGGCTGAAAGGGTGAGGCCACAAGAAGCTGAGCCCTTTTTTTTTACTGACGCCTTTTTTTAAAGACTCAAACTCCCGCAAATTAGCAGGAGCTTCAGGATTTAGAAGACAAGGGGCCTCATTACACGGAAGGCGGTAGCTATTAGCGCCATGGTTACCCCCTTACCGCCGTCAGAGGCCGGGGTCCCGGAATAGGGACTTACCGGCCTACTCCGACCTTTGCGGGACCGGTAAGTCCCCATTCCGGGAACCATTCCCATTTGAGCCCCCACAGGGCTCAATGGGAATGGGAAAGGAGCAAATAATGGTACCGCAATTTGCGGAACAGTTATTTGCACTGAAGTCCCTCAGCGGGTCCTGTCCTTAACATGTGGTCTGACCACACTTTAAGGACGAGACCTGCTGAGCGACCTCGTAGTAGGGCGATGGGGATTACCAGCACCGGTGCCCTTACCGGTGCCGGTAATCCCCTACCGCCTTCCGTGTAATGAGGCCCAAGGTCTCTGCTTCCAGCGGCCTCAGGTTTCTCTTGCTTGAAGGGATGCCTCGCTGGAGCGGTGCCACCATTATGGATGAAAGACATTTTTTCCAAAGCCTGAAGCTCTTGCACACGAGCGGGAGCTTCAGGCTTTAGAAAAAAATCCTTGTCTTGTAGTGGCTGGGGCTTTGCGGGTGATTAGTGAGCCCCGGCTGGCCCTGACCCACGTAAAGCCCTGCTGTTACCTTTAAAAACAAGCAGGATGCTGCAGCCTTGCTCCGGGTCCGTTTGCTTGAAAGTGTGTGGCCCACTCTGCTCACAACCACTAACTTGCCCTGGGTGGTGGGTTCTTCCTTGGGTGGGGGGCTGTGTCTGGTGTCACTGCTCCCCCCTCAGCAGTATCCTCACACGTGATTCATGGACCACTTTTCGCCAATGTTAAAGTCCTACCCTGCTGTACCTTCCAGTGATGGAACAGGAGCGAAGTAGACGCAAAGACATGCAGGTAAGTTTCAGTGGTGATATGTTTATTGGTTCCCGTCCAGAGGTACAAGCTGGTACTCATCAGTAGAAGTGAGTATACACCAGTACACCAGTCCCCACCGCCCAGGCTGGCTCTCTGGATGTAACTGACACTTGTGGAACCTGTATCATAAGATGCTGCCCAAAGGTTCCATACTTGCCAGCCGGGTTCCATGCTTGAGATCATAAGTAGTGACCTCACACACACACATAATTGCTAGCCACGTTATTTTGAATTTGAAATGTGTTTTTTAAACGTAATAATCAGGTTCTCACATTTTGCATTTTCCTCCTGGCTGATAAAGCCTCAGACAAAGATTGGAATATTGTATTTTTTTTCTTTTTTTAAAAAAAAAAAAACACTTTCTAACATCACAAGCAAGCTTGAAAATGTAAACAAAGCAGCCGGCAGCCATATTCAAGAAGAGATTTCTATGTCAGCAAGTTTGTTACTGCATTTGGCGACAAGGTGGTTAGCTGGGGACCGCAGCGGCATCCATTCCAGTGTGCGGCGGCATGACATGCACTACGGAGACCATCGCAGTGCGTGTGTGTGGAGAGTACAGAAAAAAGAACGCTACGATAGGGAGCACTGAGAATAGGCTATTGCTATGCCCCCTACGGCGCTGCCTAGAAAGGAAACTCATACCTGGATGTTGTACTAACCGCGCATGCACTTGTGTTGTTTCAGTTTCAGCTTGCCCTACAGCAAAGAAGCGTTACCAAGGGAACGAACCGAAGGTTCCGCTCGCAAAGCTGTTGCCTTTACGCAGTAAGTAGCAAGAGCCGCTGGCCAGTATTCTCGTGAAAACGACACAAGGACTAAATAAAGGAGCGCAAGGAAACACGCCAACGCCTCATCAAACCAACCATAGCACAATAAGAGAAATAGAAAAGAGGGAGAAAAGAGGAGTAGCAACAAAACTATTGGCTGCTGCAAGCTGGATTGACAAGCAAAAATGCATGTTCCCCTGTAGTTAAAAGAACAGTTACCACCAACACGCTGCCCTGCACAGGGTAGGGTGCAAACACCAAATGCATCATCCAGTGCAAATAAATAAAATAAAAAAAAACAATAAAACAAGGGAGGTGCAACCCAACAAGGACCAAGGAAGGGATAGCCGAACATCTCACCATGCAAAACGTTGCTCCTCCTTGTTCCTTTCTTGCCACTCTGGTAGAACCTCCAATTCCCTGGGAACAATGGTCAGACTCGTTCCATGTGTACTTACGAGCCATTGGTGGGGCAAAGTTCAATGACAATCTCAAAGAGGCCTCCCTCTTAAGCTGCCTGGGAAGTGAAGGTCGATGCATCTTTCGCACCTTACCAAATATAATGCCACAGGAAGGGTCGGGTGATACTGCCATCTCATCATCCAAGAGATTTGAGTCAGCCATAGCGAAACTGGAGCGACATTTTGACAATTAGACCAATGTTGTGCTTGAGCACTACTATTTCTTTATGAGGAAGTTAAACAAAGGTGAATCAGTAGAAACTACATTGCAAACTTGAGGCAACAGATAGTAACTTGCAAGTTCACTGAGATAGCAGACGAATATATCAGAGGCCAGTTAGAGCTACACACAGTAGATCTGCACACTCAACAACAACATTTATGGCAAGCAAAAGATCCCACTCTCAAGCAAGTAATAGAGACTGCCAGAACAATAGCGTTAGGGAATAAGTGCATCTGAGTGGTTCAACAGAACGAACACTATTCCTCAACAGGAAGATTGCAGCTAGTTACAGAAGCTGAAGAAAATGAGACTGCTTATGTGACACTGATCAGAAAAGGCTCAAATCCCACAAGGACAAAGGCAAATTGGCCAGAAAACCGCAACAGTGCAAGTAACCACCCAAGTTCCAGATGCTATTGTTGTGGTTGCTTTAGGCATGCTGAGGGAGTCAAAGAATGCCCTGCCAGCATGACAGAATGTTTCAAATGTGGTTTAATAGGGCATTATTGGAGTTTGTAGAAGAAAAACATTGTCAAAGCCCTAGAAGAAGTCTGTGTGCTGAGCAGCCTTCTCACCATCGTGCAAGATGAGGAAAGTCCCACATTTCTCTCTAGTCAATCAACAATAAAACGAGGGAAGGCCCATGGGAGCGCTTAGTTGTAAACGGCCTTACCTTATAGATGTTGATCAACACTGGATCTCCCTACACCATGATAGACTGCGACATATACACCAATACTCTGGTTGGAAAAATAAACGAAACATCAAAGCAGTTGGCTATGGCAAAAGTCTGATGTACATTGTTGGCTACAAGTGGATTCACCCAAAGTTTAGAGATAGGTGCATATATTGCAAGTTATATGTGGCAAAAATGGATCCTCCATTGTAGGGTGGGAAGAAAAATCTACATTGCACATTAGGATACATCCAGGAGAGTCTCTACCCATCTTGAGTATCACTGAACATGTCACGCTCTATCAAGACAATTTGTTAAACATTTTCCCTGAAGTGTTCACCAATTCAATAGGGGAACTTAAAGGGTTTCAACATCGCATAATTCTAAAGAGAAATGCAATGCCCGTTGTACACAAAGCACACAACATACCAGTTGGAACAAAAGACACCCTACAAGATGAACTAAAAAGATTGCGCAATGAGCAAATCATCAAGCCCATCGAATCGGCTGAATGATTGGTCCCCATTGTCATTGTTTGTAAATCAGACAACAGCATCAGTATGTGTGTAGATTTTTAGCAACCTGAATGCCAACATATGGATATATAGACACCCGCTTCCCAACATTAATTAAATGCTGCTGACGATGAAACCGGCTAAAATATTCACAACTCTTAATTTATCCTCAACCTATTATCAAATTATTCTGGAAGAGAGATCATGACATCTCACCTCCTTCGTGACCCGACTAGGAGCATTCGGGCGCATGACGTTCGGTTTAGCATCAGCAGCAGCAGTCTTCCGGAGACTGATGCAGCAGTTGTTCGGGAGTCTGGAGGCCGTATACTACTTCCAAGATGATATATTAATCACAGCCATTATGGGGTTAGAACACAATGCAAAATAGTTGGGAGTGCTGCCAACTATTCGCAACAGAGGACTTACCCTGACATTAGAAAAATGTAAGATTAAAGTAAAAGAGGTGACCTATTTGGGACACGTTATTACCGAAGATGGGATAAAGCCCAAGGCCCAATTGGTGGAAACAATGTCAAAAATACCTCCACCAATAAATAAAGACATCTGTGCTCATTTTTGTGTCCCAAATTTCGCAAACAAGACAGAAAATATGAGAGCTCTAATGAAGAACAATACATTATTTGAATGGTCTGAACGATGTCAAGAGGAATTCTCTGAAATTAAAGAAAGAGTGAGAGGAGCTCCCAGACCCATAATGTTTTCCCCATCTGCAACCAACATACTTACGGTTGATGCGAGTGGCATTTGTCTGGGATGCATACTTAAACAGATGCAAGTTGGAAACAACGTGATCATAGCATTTGCCTCACGTGTCTTGAATCAAGCAGAATAGAATTATTCAACCATTGAAAGAGAAGCTCTAAGGATTTTTTGGGTGCTTCGTCATTTTAAGACATTAATATGGGGATTGTCGGTGACAAGACAGACCAGAAACCCCTTGTTCACATTATATGTTCATCAAAGTCTCTCTGTTTCACCAAGAATTAACAGGTGGCTGGTAGGCATAAAGCAAAATAATGTTAAGGTGACATGTGTTCCGGGCCACGAGAATGTTGTGGCAGATTGTTTGTCAATATTACCATGGGATAACATTGACATAGAAAGGCAAGGAGATTATGCAGAGGAATGCGTCATAGCAAAAATGTAACCCTAGCCATTGCTGATAGTCTGGGTGGACTGGCAGTAATCTGAAAGCAGATTCTATGTCCAAATTGGCCATAAGGGCGTTCGTACCACACTCCTGTATGAGTCTCACTGCTTCTTGGAAGTGTGTGTAGGATATCGCAGATTCTGTGTGCGGTATGCCATCGTTCAGTGGTTGGCCTTTTGGGTAGGACAGGTGGTGGATTAGCCTAATTTTTCCGGGTTCTTTTTTGGGGACCAAGCCTAGTGGGGAACTCCGCGAAGGGCATGTAGTCCCAGGGGCCTGCAATTTTGCCTAGTAGTAGTTCCTTCTCAATTTTGGTCTCTACCATTTCTGGGTTGTCCATGGCTGATTTCAGGTTTTTGGGGATTTTTTGTGTCCCTTTCCCTTTCAAAGGGATGATGAAACCATTGGTGAAACCTTGCAGGATAGCCCTGCTGATTTCTTTATCTGGGTAGTTCCTGAGCGCATCTCTAAAGTTGTTAGGATTGATGGGCGTTCTCCATGGTTCTAAAAAATGGGATTGGTGGGGGGTGTTGCTGCTAGGTTTTTGCATTTTTGGCTGGGAGTTTGGTGCAATTGCTTGCTACATGGTCACCGTTGCAGTTGGTGCATGTGTGTTTGTATCAGCATTCCTTCACACAGTTGCACTGACCTTTCCCAAAGTTCCTGCATGGGATATTGGCTTCGGCGGGGTGGTTTTTGTTCTGTTTTTGGGTATTAGACTTAGCCGCCCATGGCTGGTTCTTCCGAAAGGGCTGCTCTCCCTTCTTGTATTTTTCATTTTCAGAATTTCTGGGGCCCTGTGAATTTCTGTTGTTTTTGGGTATTGCTTGATTGGCCTCTTCCTCTGATGGAGGCTCGGCATTTAGCATGTATAGATCATTCTGTACCTCATCCCATTCTATGGCTGGCCTCTCTGACATACTCCGCCTGAATCTAATATCATATGCTAGCCAGGTTTTTCCCCTTTGTGCTATTTTTACTTCTCTGATCTTGTCCATGTATGCCCATAGTTTTCTAAGATCCTTGGGGAATTTTTCCTCATAGATGCTTGCTAGGATGGTGAAAGATTGTAACCAGTTGTCCCAGTTCTGTTCTACCTGGGTGTTCCTAGCTATGGCTTTTCCTCTATCTTTTTGGGATCCCTGAAAGCATCTCTCCCTTTGCGTTGGGCTTCTATAAGTGAAAAGATTTCGATGAACTCTTTTGCCCATATGGCTTCTTTGATTGTAATGTCAATGTCCCATGCCAGGCATCTTTTGTATCTGTTCAGGATTTCTGTTTGGAAGGATTTCAGCTTTAGATCTAATTGGGCACTGCTGATCATTAACACGTTTGCTGGGTTGTTGCTGTTTTCCCCCATCTGCCCCGGTGTGTTTGCACTTGGGTTTGGCCATGCTTTCAGTGCACCTGTCGGATATGGTGATGCCGCTCTTGGCGCAAGTGGACCTGTAGCGGCTGCTGTTGGTGTTGTGTGTGGCAGGGGTGCTGTTAAAGGTGGTGACATAGGTGTTGTATTGTTGTGAGCAGTGGGGGGTCTATAATGATGTTGTGTTCAAGTGGAGTGGTGGGGCTTGGGGAAACGGTCCTGGAGGATGTGGCTGTTGACCCCTGATTTCAAGCAATAATTGTTGCATTTCACTCATGTTTACACATAATTGAGACAGTTTTTTGTTTTTGTTACCTTTTCCCATGCCTTCTGTCGGCTTTCTTTTCTTTGTTCGGGGTGGGTCGTTCTCCAGGCCTGGTGGCAAGCTTATCCCTTCTTTAGGTAGGCCGTATATGTTTTCCCTGACCCAGGCCCAGCCATAATGCTCGGCTGCTTCTATTGCTGCCAACAAGTGGGGTGATTTTGGCTTCTGTGGTGGTGCTGTGGGTTCTTGTGGTTTTCGCTTGGGAGCCATTATTCTTTGCCTGTTTAAGTAAAAGCATTGCAAATACTTTATTCCCTTTTGAACTTTTTGCGGTTACCTAACTGTCTTTGTGAACACATGACTAATCATTCACCATTCAATTTGTTTGTTTGTGTCCCAAAATTCTATATGCACGAAAACTTGTCTATGCTGCTGTGTGCTTTGGGTAGCTGGCTGTTGTTGGGCCTGTATCGTCCAACTTTGTGCACTTTATCTGCTATCCAGTTTCAGTATTATGGAAAACCCCCTTCAAGAAATATCAAATAGCTTCTGTAACGTTCATTGGATTGTGAATAATACTGCCCAGGGCGTGTGGTGCTTATTTATTGAACTTGGAGGGGTACAAGGCTGAGTTAGGCCGTGCCAAGACTCGAACCTGCATCAACAGGCTCTGCACGGCTGTCAATGTGAGCGCTCTACTCGCTGAGCCACTTGACCGGGTTTGGACAACATGGGTCTGCAGATGGTTTTTACAACTTTGCAGCTTTACCCACACACCCCTTTAGAGTATAAGCATCCCTGTGCCCCTTTACGCAAACAAATGTTGGCCTGCTGTTTCTATTTCGGCCGCCCCCCGGGCTCCTGTTAAATTTTATGATTTGTTATAATTTTGTACCAAAAATGAGCAATATTGAGTGCCGTCTGTGAAATTATGCTTTGCCACGGACCGCGAGGCTCAAAACCCCATTGTCAGGTTTGTAGGCGGGACGCTTCACCTCTCTACTATATAACCTGGTCGCTACAGATGTTATTTTCTGGCATTTACTAATCAGTCAATGTTATCGCGGACCATGTTGCTATGTGTTGCCTTGCTTCCAACTGGAAGCAAAATTAATGAAGTTCCTTATTGAGGCGTATGAACCCCCCCTGTCTAGATAGGACGGCCGCGTACTAGAGGCCCTGTTTGTTTTGTTGCCTTGCCTCCTACAGAGGCTTAGTCTATTTCGTTTAGCCGCTCTTCATGAGCGGCGGGCACCGCTGCCTCTGTCCAGCGCCGCGGCCAACTTACTTGAAATAATGTTGCAAAGTCGCCGCGGCGCCGGGTTCCTTCCTTCACGCTTCCTCAGATCGCTCCTGCTGCAGTTTCGTGACTCCCTGGATCACTCAGCAGGGCCTCTCACATTTGTTTTGTTTATCCACACTAAACAGCGAAGCGGGGGAGCCACAAGGGATTTACTGAAACAGTACAATGTTTCAAGAAAGAAAGTGACGCCGCGTGTACGGCGAACACCAGAAGTCAAGAAATACACGATGCTGAGTGCACGGCAAATGTGTTAAAGTAAAGAAACAAAGATTGGAGGATGCTGAGTGCACAGCGAACCTAGCAATTTTTTTTGGGTCCCCGTTCAGGGTCCACAAACAAGTAGTGTTTTCTTAGAGCATGCTACTCTTATTTATAAGACCCAGGGGAGCCCTGGGTCTTTGATGTGCATAGTGAGGGAGCTTTAGTCCAGCCCCCAGGCCGGTGTAGCTTACTGTCTATGCCCCCAGGAGGCGGGGGGCAGGTCCTTGACCCTGTGCCTTGCCTGATAGCTACCTTCCTGGTGCTTAGCACCTTGTTGCTTGGTGGAAGGGTGAGGTGATTGTTCACACCTCACGCTTCCCTTGCTTTTGTATGCTGGAGACTGCGTGTCTCTATGTCCATGTGGGGGAGAGGAGCAGGCTTGTGGGTGGCGGCTGCCCCTCTCCCAGGCCTGCCACATGGTAACATCAGTTACCCTGCCTCGCCTTGGGCGGCCCTGCGGCACTGCCCAAAACCGAATTACAAGCAAAATCTTGCAAATATGTGAATGTATGTAGTGCAAGTACATGGGAAACCTGATCAGGATAATTTATCAAGAAGATAAATTATCCAGCAAAGTATATGTGCAACTCCGATAGAGGGCAGAGACCCCATATGAACAGAAGCCCTGTATACCAGGCAATTACACGTGTGTAAATATGAGAATCCCTGGCAGGAGCATATACCAGGCAATTACAAGTGTGTGAATACGAGAAGCCCTGGCACGAGAGTACACCCGGCAATTTGTGGATATATTTACCCACTCAGCAGCACTTCCCTACATTACCAAGCTGCATTTCAGCAGAAACAGCAAAATGGCTGTGCTGGCTCCTGTGAGCACCTTTGCACCCAAACTGCGTTTTGCAGCGACAAAAGGATGGCTGCACTGTTTTGCCAAGCACCATTGGGCAAGACGGAACAGGGAGCACCCCAAGAAAGGTTACTAGGGTGTGTTCTTGTTTGTCTTAAAGAAATAGAGTGAAAAAGCAGCGCTGCGTTGCTGCAAGCCCAAAATTCCCATTGAAAAAGGGAATATTTCACCTTTAAAATGATGCCGCTCTGATGCTTTTTTTCCCTGTTTTCATCATACTGCTTTTATCAAAAAGACCCTGTCATGCCCAGCCATATTAACATTATGCTCCATCAGAAAAGAGCCTTCTTCCTGAATGACAGGCTGTGCCAGCCAAACCTGAGAAAATCAACAAAAGCTTTCCTTCAGCTACAGAGGAAACACTTAAATGTTGCTACAAAATGTCAAAAATTAATGCTTGAAAAGAAAATCATTGCTTTCTGTGCACACGTCAATTTTATGAAGACTTTTGCCTTGTTCTGTTACACTCACCTGGTTCCCACAGGGGCGTCTATCGGACCCGGACAGCTGCGGTCTCCACCAACGTGATGCGGAGTGAAGAGATGACAGTCTGGACTGGCCCGCCTAATCTTGTCTGCTGGACTCGTAGAAGTATTCTCCTGCAAGTGGAGAAAGGGATTTAGCCACCCGTGGACTTTAGTGATGGCCCCCCAACAGTTCTCGTTCTCCCCACTAATCACCTCCGATATTCCCTTTTGGTAACCTCACCTTATGTTTTTAAATGATGAGCTCTCCATCCTGCATGGCATGCAGGGGCGTGTAGATACCAGTTACTTCACTGGGTTGAAGGTACTGGAGGAGTTCCGGAGGAATATTGACTCCAGTGTCTATAAAGTTCAAAGAGTTCAATATGTCCGATGTTCACTCTTGTTCCATTCCCTCGTTGGGTTGCAGCTGGGTCCAAAAGAATATCCAAACACTGTCCGGTAAAAGTTGCATGAGTTTAACTTGCTGTTTTCTCTCCCTTTGTAGGTGCGGCATAGGAAGATGCGGCGAATTAAAGAATAATACCTCCGGTGGTAAAGCAGGTAAGCCTATGGTGGCAAAGAGATTGTCCTTGTTGGTTTTCTCGGCTCACCTTCTTATTCCTTTTATTTTCCCCCCAGGTGCTGGGTTTCGACGAAGAAAATGATGGAGGCAGAGCCGAGTCGAAAGATGCGGTGGACTGGTGAGTATAACGCGGCGCTGCTGGCGAAGCGACGCGTGCTGAAATAATGTCCTTTCCAGGCTCGGAGATGTGCTGGGTCCGGAATCAGGTAAGGAATCAAATAATGTCTGTAATCTAACTTCTTCTCCTTTCTTTGCCTTTTGTCTAGGAGCTCCGGATTCGAGCCGGGCGTGGCAGAAGACTGGATGCTGACTTGCAGACACGGTGAGCGTCACACTGCTGGATACAGAATAACGCAAAGCATGGGCTGCTGTTCGGCCGTGGTTTAAATAGCCTGCAAAGTAGTTGCAGGTAAGAAGTTCCCCAGAACCACACGGGGTGAAAAATAGTCCCTGTAATAAAATAGTCCCATCCAGGCCTCACGTTGGCTTGGACTCATTTGCAGCACGGTCTGCATAAGGTAAGTAAAGTCTATGAGCCTGGCGCCTATGGGGCCAGGACTGATTTCTATGATGAGCCTGGCGCCTAAGGCGCCAGGACTGAATACAAACAGCCCCCAGCCGGGGCTGTTGGGGTTTTAATGAGTATCTGGATGCCTGCTCCCGGGGCTGATGGACTCGATCCAGATGCCCGGGGTAGGCATCATGACATGTACAGACTGTTGTGTAAAACAAGCTGACTACAGCTACAAAACCATGTGGGAATCCAGATGGAAGAGCAAAACTGAATTTGAAAGGAATAGCCCAGCTTCACCACGTGTGTCAGAATGTGATTTTACAAACCAGAGGAAAAAAAATGTCTGTTTTTAAAAAAAGTACAATGTTGAATGAAAGCTTGTCCGTGCCTACCAATGTAAAGGGGTTTTCTGCTGAAGAAACATATATGGGCTGTTTTATTCAACAGGCTTGTTTTGATTCAGGACAAAATAAAAGAAAAAGAAAACTGTTAAACTGCATGGGCTGGATTTTGCAAGTTCCCAAAACAGGTTATTCCGGTTGGTCAGAGCTAAGGCTTCCCCCAAAATGAACCACCATAAACTTCCAGGACACAAAAGTGATAATTGCTAGGTTGGAAGACTTTGACTGACCAAGACAAAGAAAGTTCACATACTCATCAGACTTTGGTCTGGGCAGGGGACTCTTACAATAGAAATTTTGGGACACGAGGATGTGAAAAGAAAATCACACGTCTGTGTGACTTCTACAAAAAGCTTCAAAGAAAAACTCCATGAAAAACCCTGGACTTAGGAGGATGGCCTGGAAGCTGTGCCCATATATGGGGAACAATACTGAAAATTTGTTTCCAAAGACTATTTTATAAATAAAACTTGTAAGACTTTTATCTTTGCTACAGGACTTCGCAAAAATGTGAAAAGTTAACAGTTTAAATGAGATTTTATGGGCTTTCATTTAAGACGTCATAGACTTCACTGGCACCTGGGGAATAGAAATGGCAGAGAATTGGGTATTATAAGGAAAGTATCCATGGTCCCATTGCAAATGTTAATACTTACATCCCTTATGATAATCCACACCCATGTATAAAGTTATAGAATTCTAGGCTGAATCTTTCATACTCAAAATGACTCAAAAGTATTAAAAAGACGAAACAATGTCTCACAAACTGGAGGATTGGAGGGCTATGCTCTACACAAAATATGTAACCTGCTTATGTAATTTGTTGAGATGCTTCAACTGTATGAATGTATCATATATGGAAAAACTGGATTTTAGCTAAAGTAACTGTGGAAGTTTTTGAACATTGTAAAACTCACATCATAAATCTGACATTTTGCCCTTAAAATCCAACCAGCTGAGAGCGAGGCGGGGATTATCACCCCTGACCAATCCAGTGGTTTAGAGGCGTGCGTAGCTAAACCTGCCCTACAATATACTTCTATGAAGTTACTATGCATTATAAATAAGAGTCCCTGACAGGACGCTATACACTCTCTCCTGAATTTCCCGTGGCTGCGTTCCTGATCTGCTCCATTCATCTTGCTGATTTCAGATTTCACTACAAGGCCAAAGCATTGCTGACCCTACTCTAGCAAGGCCAAAGCATTGCTGACCCTGTCCCAGCAAGGCCATTGATCCAGAAAAAAACCCACTAAAATCCCATTTAAAAAAAGGAAAATCTGTGGTACCTTTTGCATCCTGAAATCAGACCGGCTTGCTGCTGCCCACTAACTGCATGCCTGCTGCAACCCTGCCATCCAGCTGTCCTTGCCATCCGGTGACCAGAATTGCCCAGCTATTTGCTGTCAGGCGCGCCCGCCGTGTGGTGACCAGACCCAGTTGGCTGTTCCATAATTCCAAACCTAAGCATGGAATGTGAGTATCTCCCCATCGCAGAGAAACACATGGGGCCTCATTACAACCCTGCCGGTAGGAAACAACGGTGGCGGTAAATCCGCCGCCACCATTGTTTCCAGACCAGCTGATTAAGAGTTCTGCAGGCGGGAGGTGTCACTACCGCCATGTCTGACCTGGCGGGAGTAACGCGCCCGCCTGCAGCAGAAATGGAAACACCGGCTCCCTCATAGACGTAACCAGTGTTTCCATTGTCCCCATCCATGGGGATTTACAGAATTCCGCCTCTGGAATTACCGGGTCACCAGGGTTGTAATACCCCGATGATTCCGGCAATCACGGAGGAAGAATAGAATTACCGGTCCGGCGGCAGCCTGCCAGTTCCTCCGGCACAGCTACCGCCAGACTCATAATGAGGCCCATAGTCTCCCCATCTGGACGCTTTTGTCTGTATTACACTCTCTAAGCAATCCTATTTATACCCTGGTAACTTGTTAAAACTGTTAGAATTATCTGTGCACCCTGTCCTTGATTTCTAAGTGCTAGTGCCATCTCTCTTTTCATTTCTGTCTGGTATAAATCCTAAGCCCTTAGTTATATTTTGAGTAATCAAACTAATTTCCAGTTAAAGTTGAGCAGTGGGGTGATAAGGTTGAGCGAATCAACCTTGGAGCTTACTGTGTTCCTCTTTAACAATATAGTCTAGATAATTTAGTTTAAGTAACATTTGCCTTTCTTTCAAAACCGAAGTTTTCATTTTAACTGCTCTATTTTTCGTAAAACTGAACCGCATTCCACCCCGAAAATCTCATCCAAATCTTCAGCTACCACCATTCTTTCACTTTGATATTGTCCCTGTGATATACATGTGTCCCCCAGACCAAAAACCGAATTGCGATTTTCAGTATTTCACCCGTTTTTATAAAAAACTGTTTGGGTCATTTTAAACAGGAATTGAGAAAATTGCAACTTTCCAACGTGTAATTCAGCTGCAGTATGTTCTAACGTTCCACTCATTATTTAATTGTATGCTTCTTGTTGATCCATTGCATTGTGATTGCTAGTGTTTCTGCATTCCTGTTGTTGGGAGAAATCATATATGCCTCACACATTTAACTGCACATTAATTATTTATTTGTCCATTTTCAAGTGTCATTTCATGCCTTTGCAAATGGTTTTTGCCTCTCATTCTCTGAGGGAAGGTCAGATTTTGATTCTGTTTTCTGCCCCTTATTCCTGACTACCTGCTGCTCCTTCTTTCTATCCACTCAGAATCTGATTAATTGGGGGTTGTGGGAACCTTGCAGGGGGAAACCTTACCTT
The DNA here is from genome assembly GCF_040938575.1 of Ambystoma mexicanum. Lineage (NCBI taxonomy): Eukaryota > Metazoa > Chordata > Amphibia > Caudata > Ambystomatidae > Ambystoma > Ambystoma mexicanum. Next base: position 812,373,551 of record NC_090925.1, on the reverse strand, counting down.
GGGTGCTATGTACCCTAAATCAAAAAGTGCTCCAATTCACTTGTGCTTTGTATATGTTCTAGCAGAATGTTACCCAAGTACATTGCTTCCATTTTCATTGTAATTATCACCCCATTGGTGATTGCTGCCCCATATTAAAATTGTATGTTTTCCTTTGAATCTTAAAATAAATAAAATATTGCATTTTCACCAACCAGCCTGGTTCATGGTCCATTGTGACCCAGGGTATTTTAAAAAGGGTGTGTGAGATGAGTTGTGTACCATCTCAAATTGAATCCACATAAAATAAAGAGAAAGCCATCTCAGTTGTGCACTACATACTAGGCTGAGACCAAGGTGTGTGTTGCCCGATTGAAATCCTTAACAAATTACAAGTGTGTAAATATGCAGGAGACTATACCAGGCAATTACAAGTGTGTGAATACAAGAAGCCCTGCCAGGAGAGTATACCAGGCAATTACAAGTGTGTGAATAAAAGACGCCCTGTCAGGTGAGTATACCAGGCAATTGCAAGTGTGTAGATACAAGAATGCCTGTCAGGAGTATATACCAGCAGTCACACGAAATGTACAAGAAATAAAAGAAGAAAAATCAGGACTAAGAAAGGAGTGTGTTGACCAGGAGACGATTAGAAAAACCCTGGCAGAAACGTGTACCAGGAATCCTGAAAGAGGCAGAATTACAAAGCTAAATCGTTGTGTGTGTCAGTGTTGTTGTGGGCCAAGAAAGACAAAAGGAACTGTTGTTTGTGAAACATCAGCGAGTAAAAAGGAATCCAGGGGAACGGACCACCCACTGGAGCAAGGACCTTTATCATTGAAGAACATTTGTGTTGGAGCCATTTATTCTTCCTTTATGAACACTTTTCTAAACCACCCAAGGTTAAAGACATTTCAATTTTCACCTTAGAATTTAGTTTGTAGCGTGAACTGGACAGTTTTATTTTGGACATTCTGACACAGACAGCTCCTTTGTTTTTGGTTAAGGTAGGAAAATTACTCTTACAGCAGGGTCAGAGAGGCATTTTCCTAACACTCTTATCTTCAATAAAAGTCCTTAATGAAAATCATGGCTAACTTGTGTCAAAGTTTCATTCCTGACTTCTCACAACATGCTAATGATTTGTACGATCGAAGCACATATAATCAGTGGCGCAGCAAAACCTACATTTCGGGATGAGTGAGCTAACCCTTCAAATCGTGGGAGAGGTGCTAACTTCAGGGACAGTGGAGGAGGGGTATATGTGTGGGGGGCATCTAACTTCTTAACACACTCAAACGAAAATATTCTAGTGCAGCTTCAATATTACCAACAGTTAACTCTCTCCTTTAAGTCTGAAAGCACCCACTTAAGGAGTGCTGTGAGAATGAGCAGTCTCCTGCTCCCTCTATATCTTTCCACTCCCCTGGAATGCAAATACTAACGCAAAACAAAACAGGTGATGGCTGGAAGGTTTGGAATTAATCCTAACCTTTGGCATTGCTCTGAGCAACCTTCTAGACCACCGTTCTTTGCCTACCAAGCCATTACAAAAGGGGAAAGACCATAAGCAAATCAGGCTTGGTCCCACCCCAAAAGGGGAAGTCCAGCCCGAACTGACTGGTCACATCCCATTCCAAACCTTCCAGCCATCACCTCTTTTGTTTTGCATAAGTCACCCCAATTGGGACGGGTATGCCCAGATATGAGTCCTGTGCCTGCTGGGCCTACAGACCCAAGCTACTCCTCACTGATGAGGCCCAACAAGGCTTGGTAGGCGAAGAACAATGGTCTGGAGGGTTGCCCAGAGCAATGCCAGAGGTAAGGATTCATTCCAAACCTTCCAGCTATCACCTCTTTTGTTTTGCGTAAGTCACCCCGAGTGGGACGGGTATGCCCAGGCGTGGGTCCTGTGCTTGCTGGGCCTAAAGGCCCAAGCTACTCCTCACTGTTGAGGCCCAACAAGGCCAAAACATGTTTGGGGATGCTTGTGGTCTCGTGCAGAAGGGATGTGACCAGGCAATTCGGGCTGGACTGCCCTTTTTTCGGGTTAAACCAAGCGTGATTTGCATAAGGTCTTTCCCCTTCTGTAATCGCTTGACAGGCTGAAAAAGGATGGTCTGGAAGGTTGCAATATGACTCAATGTAAAGAAAACGAAGGTTTGTGCTCTCCAAGTCCGCAGCTTCTATAGAGATATTTGATGTGTCTAAAGTTGGTGCCGTGAGTTAGAGATAAAGACGAATTTTCCACTCAATAGAACAGGAAAATACCCACAAATTTACTTTGAAGGCCTGGGAACTCACAGGTAATGCTGGCCGAGAGCCGGTGTTGTAACTGCATACTTTATTTTCACGCTGTATGTACTTTATTTTCACGCTTTATGGGCCTCATTACGACTGCGGCGGTAAGGGTTTAACGGCGCTGGTAAGGATGCCGGTGCCATTAACCCCTAAACGCCTCATTCTGAGGTCCTTTAGCGGGTCCCGCTAAGGGCGACTGGTTTTACCACTAAAGCAGGAGCCGCTAAATGACCAGGGAGCTAATTAGCTCCCTCCCCATTCCTATTGAGCCCTATGGGGGCTCGAATGGGAATGGGGATGGGTATTTTGAATGAGGAATTACTGGGTCCTCCAAGGTTGGAATGACCCGGTAATTCCTCATTCAATTGGCTACCTCCAAACTCGTAATGAGGCCCTATGTGTGAATCTAAACTAGCGTCTGAAGGAGGGGAGGCTACCCTTTGGGCCATGCCTACCTGGTAGTCTCACAAACCGTTGGGCCATGCCTACCTGGTAGCCTCGCCCACCACGGGGCAGGGTGACTAGGAAGGCATGGGCCCGAAGACTGCTGAACACCAGCTCCATCATTCTGCCTTGGGGATGTAGAATATCATACAACACTGGCACAGTAATACCGTAGCCGGTAATTGCTGCAAAATCCACCCATGGAGATTTAACGTGAATACAGGCACTTGTAATCTGCCGATCATTAACGGCAGACAAGTGCCGGTAACAGTAGCCTGGCGGAATTACTGCCGGAATACCCACAAACCCATAGTGAGATATCACGTTGTGGTGGGTTGATGGAGGCCAGCCTTTAATGCATTACATGGGGAGGACAGGCGTGCTGCTAGAATGCTTATGCAATGACCATGCATGCATAAAGATTGTTAGCTAACCCAAGGACAGTGTAAAGGGGATTAATGTACTAGTCAGCAGGAGTGAGGAGCAACTGGGACTAAGATTAAATACAGAAACGTCCAGCAATCTCTGTGAAGCCACAAATTGCGATTCTACGTATAGATCTGAAACATGTGCATGATGTCATCATCTTTCCTGGCCGAAGTGCAAAATAATTAGCAAAGAAATGGTAGAAAGAATACAATTTGAGAAATGCTAAACCTCAAAGGGGCAACACACTGCACGGACAAGAAAGGGTTAAACGCAGTGCTCCAGATAAGATTTTGAGGTGGGAGTATTTTACGCATGATTTTTCAAATTAGAGCGTAAATGCAATTTCAAGAGGGTAAAAATGAGTTTTCTCCTCTGCAAGAGAGTAAAACTTATCCAACACATACATTATGGGTATGAAAACATTTTAAAAGGGTGCATGCTTTATTGTGTTGCTTGCTTGGCTGTCACAGATTTGGTCTTTCAGTTGGAAATTCACCATCATGCATAAGAAGGCTATGCTGCTGACAAAAGAAATGCTACAGTGCCATCTAGTGGTGGAAAGTATGTTTTTTTAATGAATAAATCAAAGCGTAGGCAGTATGCATTACAAAATTAAATGATCCGTATTTGCCATATTTACATGCGTAAAAGGGCAAGATACGCACGTTAACTGGTAGGCTGGTTAAACGTATTATAAAACACGATTTGTCGTGGTTATAAAAAACAGTGCACTGAACATTCCTTACAAATGTCAAAAATCAGCATTAAACTAACACTCACAAAATAAGATATTCGTCACCCTCTCCCTCAAAACCAAAACAAATGACAATCACCCTGTGTGCCTGAATCACATATGGGTTACTTTTGAGCGCTCAAATGACGTGACAGATTTCGTATATCAGACTGTCTTTGCAGACAATTCACATCCGCGTATGGGCCAGGCAACGTGTTATAAAGTGACTTCCAGGCTTCTTGGGATTACTTATATGTTTATTACAAGTACTTAAGTCACAGTTACATGAAGTTATATACATAAGTGGACAGGACATTACACTGGCTCCCATCACCCAGGCTGGGGAGCTCTAACTGGCTGGGTGTGGAATCATTGGGTAAACATTCCGACATTCACAAGGCAACACTCCACATGACATCACCAGCTTTCACATGCAGAGAAAGCACATCACAACACATCTCCTTCCTTTACTGATTCAACTGCACCAACACAGATACATCAAATAGACACAACACAACGTTTCTCGACAAACAACTGTCATGATCTCTGCTTCCAAAAGGTCAGGGTTTTCCCAACTCCCTTGGAAGCAGATCCATAACCCAGGTTCCGAGTGCCAACCAGTCCCAATTGGGACCTTTTGGACCCAGTCCTGGCGCCAGTGGCACCAGGCTCATAAATATGCCCAGTCCCAGCGCTGGAAGCGCCGGGCTCATAATGCTTGGGTGGACTTACCTTCAGCAGACCATGCTGCTTACTTGCCTGCCAGTTGAGCCTCTGATCCTCTTCTGTTTGGAACTACTTTTCCTGTTGGGTGGGGCTGGAGCCACTCCCTAGATTCAGAACACTGGAACTCTTCTGGAAGGCAGGAACTCTTTTCTTACCAGGAACTCTTTTCTTACTTAGGCGTGGCTGTGGAAGGAGACACTAAGCACTACAGGAGGCTATTTAAACCACACCCGGTGGATGAATCTTGCTTTGCGTTATTCTGCAACCTCTGCAGCAGAACGCTCATTGTGTCTTCTGCATCCGGTCCTGGGCCTAAGGAAAAAGGCTTACCATCCTGAATCCAGTCTTCAGCAACACCTATAAAGACAAGAAAGAACAGGTTAGCATTCCGGCATCTGAAAGGCAAAGGCTTACCATCCTGAATCCAGTCTTCAGCAACACCTATAAAGACAAGAAAGAACAGGTTAGCATTCCGGCATCTGAAAGGCAAAGGCTTACCTACTCTTCGTGCGCTCCGGAGGTCTTCACACTGCATTCCGGCATCTGAAAGACAAAACAAGGTGCGTTTAAAGACATTGGGGAACTTTAATACTCACGTGCCATTACTCCTTTCCACATCTAATCCAGTGGGTATTCCGGCACCCTGCAGCCGCTCCGAACTCGTACCTGCAAAATAAAAAGACAGTTAGAGCGCATAGTGAAGCAGGCAACAAGCGCTTACTTACGTGCTTCCAGGCGCTTCTATTCATCACACGGGCTCCATCTTCAACTCACTTCAGCCCGTCATCCGCCATCGCCGGAACCCTGCAAAACAAGAGACATCATTACTAAAGACTTTAAAGACATTTGAATGACTCGAAACTTACCGTTCGTGCAGTAAACGACGGACAGCAGTCGTCTGAAGTCAAGAGGCCTGCGCTACCTATCCAGTGAAGAAACTGGTTACAGCACCCTGCCCCGAGGCAGATGGAGAGCTCGGCATTCACTTACCTAAGGTGAGAGCGTTAACCTTTGGGGGTCTACAGGAGAGGAGAAGAGGAAAGAGATAGGGACACCCCAATAACCCCAGTTCATTAACCCCATATTTTCTATCTGCAGACATCTTACTCTACACGTCAGGCATACAGTGCACAGAGGTCCAGCCCAAAGAGCCAACCGGGTGCTACACATCACCTTTGAAGATACGGTAGTCGCCCAGTCAAGACCGGCGCCTCTGCGAGAATCAGGTGAGCGTTACAGAACGCAAAGCCTACCGCAAAACTCTCGCCCAGGCGCTATGGAAACCTCGGATACTGACCCCCTAGCCCGGTTACTTGGGGAACTAAGGGCAGAAGTGCATGCAGCTCGTCAGGAAACGAATGCTCTAAGAAGGGAACTAATTATTTCCAAGGAGAGAACAGACAATCTTGCTAGACAAGTGCTACAGTCACAAGCCGGACAGACCCCGTTACCCGCATCAGGGGCAAATCTTCCTTCAACATCCTCTATGAATCCAGTGCAGATCAACCTACCTGGGAATGTACCTCTGGCTCCGCCCGAACGATTTTCTGGTGACCCAAAGAGGTTTGCAGTATTTATCAATCAGTGCCGGTTGCACTTCTTATGCCGGCCAGCAGCCTTTCCAACTGTTTAAGCAAAAGTAGCTTTTGTACTTTCGTACCTTAGTGGCAATGCGGCAGACTGGTCGATCCCTCTAGTTAATCAAGATGATCCGGTTCTCCATGATTTTCAAGCCTTTCAGCTTAGTATGGAAAAACTGTTCGCAAGACATTCACAGGGGCAGGCCTTGGACAATGAGCTTCTTTCGTTGCGACAGGGTAATCAAGACCTTTTGGCTTATATTGCATCTTTCAATAGACTAATAGTGGAAACTCAATGGCCTGAGGACAAAAGGATTACGCTGTTTTATAGAGGTCTACGTGGAGAGCTCAAAGACGTTTTAGCCCAAGTAGTGAATCCCCCACAAGACTGTTCGGATTATATAGACTTGGTCGTTCAAATAGATCACAGGCTGCAGAACAGGAAGGCCGATCGTTCCAAGTTTGATGCTCGAGTATTTTCCAAACCGCCAACTCCTTCCAAAGGAGTAGACTCCGGGGAACCCATGCAAATAGGGGGTCTGAAAGGTCCTCTAACACAAAGGGAGCGGGAAAGGAGGAAACAGTTGCAATTATGCCTATATTGCGGAACCTCAGGGCACTTTCTTCGAGACTGTCCGGTGAAACCTGCCAAGAAGGCAGTAGGAGCTGCAGTTACCAAAGTTACAAACTCTGAGCAGGGAAACGACCTTGCCCGACAAGAATAGAGGTCCTCTTGCCGAGCGTGAAAACCAGTTCTGTGACCTCGCATTTCGTGATACCTATGGTCCTCATTAGCCCTGATAATCCGGATCGATTACATGCAATTGAAGCTTACGTCGACAGCGGTGCCATCGGCAATTATGTGGATCATGAAATGGTTTTGAGGATGAATCTAACTCTTTGTCCCAAGGCTGTAAAGGACGTCATTACTACGGTGGATGGTACGGAGATAGCCTCCGGGCCAGTAACGCATACCACTCAAGAGGTGACGCTAGTAAGTCAAGATGGACACCATGAGAAGATCGTGTTCGATGTGATCAAGGCCCCTCAGTTTCAGATTATTCTAGGAATACCTTGGTTAGAGAAACACAATCCTCTGATCGATTGGCGAGCAAGAACGGTCCAGTTTCCAGAATGTGTCTCTACTTGTCACCCTCCACCTGGTGTTGCACTGGCCGCAATTTCTTCAGAGACTCCCCAGTTACCTCCCGAATACCTAGAATACCAAGATGTTTTCCGGAAGGATCAGGCTAACTCTCTACCTCCTCATAGGTCTTATGACTGCCAGATAGACCTGATACCTGGATCTACTCCTCCTTGTAGTAGAATTTATGCCCTCACCGAGCCTGAGAACCTTCACCTTCGACAATACCTGGATCAATACCTGGCAAATGGGTTTATTCGTCCTTCCAAGTCCCCTGCTTCTTCAGCTTTGTTCTTCGTTCCAAAAAAGGAAGGAGACCTTAGAACTTGTATCGATTATCGCTCCCTGAACCACATCACCGTTAAGAATAGATATCCGTTACCTTTGATCCCTGAACTCCTGGACCAAGTCAGAAAAGCATGCATATATACAAAGCTGGATCTTAGAGGAGCTTACCACTTGGTACGAGTAAAAGAGGGCGATGAATGGAAGACGGCCTTCCGCACCAAGTATGGGCTATTTGAATATCAGGTCATGCCCTTCGGACTTTGCAATGCCCCGGCCGCCTTTCAATATTTTATGAACGATGTCCTCAGAGAGCTCATAGATGTATGTGTTGTTGTTTACATTGACGACATCCTCGTTTATTCTTCATCGGAATCTGAACATCGGAAACACGTGAAAATGGTCCTCGAAAGATTGCGTCAACACAAACTTTTCGCTAAGTTGGAAAAATGTGTTTTCAACGTGACTGAAGTTGAATTCTTGGGATTCATATTATCACCTGGCGGAGTGCGTATGGATTCAAAGAAGGTCGATGCAGTTCTCAAATGGCCATCACCATCCCCCGTAAAAGGTGTGCAAAGCATGTTAGGCTTCGCTAACTTTTACCGCAGGTTTATCCCCGAATTCTCTCGAATAGTCCAGCCCATCACTGCCTTGTTAAAGAAAAACAAACGTTTTGAATGGTCTACCGAGGCGGAACAAGCTTTCCAGGATTTGAAGACTAAATTTATCTCTGCACCAATCTTAAAACACCCTCGCCCCGAACTCCCCTACATCGTGGAAACTGATGCTTCAAGCCTTGCCATGGGGGCAGTTCTATCACAAAAGGACCCGGTAACCAATCAGTTGCATCCCGTGGCATTTTGGTCCCGCAAATTCTCGCCTCCTGAAATCAATTACACGATTACTGACAAGGAACTTCTGGCTATCAAGTCTGCCTTTAAGGCTTGGCGGCATTATCTGCTGGGGGCCCGACACACCGTTACTGTGATTACGGATCACCGAAACCTGCAATATTTGAAGACCGCAAAAGCCCAATCCTCTAGGCAACTCCGTTGGGCATTATTCTTTGCCGAGTTTGACTTCATAATTACCTATCGACCTGGTACAAAGAACGGTAAAGCCGATGCCCTTTCTCGGATGGGAGTGGAAGAACACTTGGTCAACCCTAAACCTGTACCAATCATTCCCGAACAAAGAATTCTGGGTGTAATCGCCACAGAATCCATAGAGGAAGTTAAGGATAAAGCCAGGCAACTTGTAACTCCAGCAGATATACAGAATTGGCATCTGCAGGGAAAGGACTTTGCAGTAAAGGACAACTTATTGTATTTCCAAGAACGATTATACCTACCCAGCACAGATTTACAGAAAAAAGCAATCTCTTGTTATCACGACTCTTTAATGGAAGGTCATCCCGGTATAGCCAAGACCTCAGAAAAGATCTAGCGCTACTTCTGGTGGCCGTCTTGGAAAAAAGATATCAGAGACTTTATAATGTCCTGTGGAGTATGCGCCCAAAACAAGAGTCAAAAGGAAAGACCAGCAGGCCTCTTACGCCCTATTGACATCCCACCTCGCCCTTGGCATACGCTTTCTATGGACTTCATCACCGATCTACCTCCATGCTCCGGATACAATACGATTCTAGTAATCGTGGACTTATTCTCCAAGATGGCGCATTTCATTCCGCTCAAAGGCTTGCCAACAGCAGCAACTCTGGCCCGAGAATTTCTCGAAAACATCGTCCGACTGCACGGTTTTCCTTCGGTTCTAATTTCGGATCGAGGTAGTCAATTTATTTCTCATTTTTGGCGAAGTTGCTGTCGGTCGGCTCAAATTGATGTGAGACTATCGACCAGTCACCACCCTCAGACCGACGGACAAACCGAGAGGACCAATCAAACTCTGGAACAGTATTTACGCTGCATGCTGCAACAAACTGAAAAAACTTGGAAAGACATCCTTTGGATAGCCGAGTATGCCTACAATAACTCTGTCCATTCGGGAACTGGGAAAACCCTGTTTTTTCTTTTGTACGGCAGTCACCCTCGAACCTCGGAGTTGGATCCCCTCCAAGATCTTGAAACACCAGCAGTAGACTACCTGCATTCTACAATCACCCAAGCCTTTAAGGAAGCTGTTTCTCACCTTCAAAGGGCTAAAGAACAATACAAGAAAGGAGCAGATCAACATCGGAAGGAAGCCCCTCACTATCAAGTAGGGGATCAAGTCTGGTTATCCACCAAATATCTATCTCTAAAAGGGCCACGCACATTCAACCCAAGATACCTTGGTCCCTATTCCATCACTACCATAGTAAACCCAGTAGCGGTCAAGTTGGACTTGCCCCCGCACATGAAGATACATCCGGTCTTCCACGTCTCTCTATTAAAACCCGTGCAACCTCAAACCCGACTAACCAAATCTCCAAAACCTATCCTAGTGGATGGAGAACTCGAGTTTGAAGTCAAAAGCATTCTGGACTCCAAGATCTCCAAATCTAAACTATTCTACCTAATTGACTGTAAGGCTACGGCCCCCAAGAGAGATCCTGGGAACCTGCTGAATATGTCCACGCTCCTCGCCTAATCAAAAGATTTCACCGAACATTTCCTGACAAGCCAAAACCCCCGGAGAAGCCCGGTTTGGGAGGGGCCTTGAGGGGGGGTACTGTCATGATCTCTGCTTCCAAAAGGTCAGGGTTTTCCCAACTCCCTTGGAAGCAGATCCATAACCCAGGTTCCGAGTGCCAACCAGTCCCAATTGGGACCTTTTGGACCCAGTCCTGGCGCCAGTGGCACCAGGCTCATAAATATGCCCAGTCCCAGCGCTAGAAGCGCCGGGCTCATAATGCTTGGGTGGACTTACCTTCAGCAGACCATGCTGCTTACTTGCCTGCCAGTTGAGCCTCTGATCCTCTTCTGTTTGGAACTACTTTTCCTGTTGGGTGGGGCTGGAGCCACTCCCTAGATTCAGAACACTGGAACTCTTCTGGAAGGCAGGAACTCTTTTCTTATCAGGAACTCTTTTCTTACTTAGGCGTGGCTGTGGAAGGAGACACTAAGCACTACAGGAGGCTATTTAAACCACACCCGGTGGATGAATCTTGCTTTGCGTTATTCTGCAACCTCTGCAGCAGAACGCTCATCATGTCTTCTGCATCCGGTCCTGGGCCTAAGGAAAAAGGCTTACCATCCTGAATCCAGTCTTCAGCAACACCTATAAAGACAAGAAAGAACAGGTTAGCATTCCGGCATCTGAAAGGCAAAGGCTTACCATCCTGAATCCAGTCTTCAGCAACACCTATAAAGACAAGAAAGAACAGGTTAGCATTCCGGCATCTGAAAGGCAAAGGCTTACCTACTCTTCGTGCGCTCCGTAGGTCTTCACACTGCATTCCGGCATCTGAAAGACAAAAGTTTACCAACTCTTCGCACGCTCCGGAGGCCTTCGGCGCTGCATCCCGCATCTGAAAGACAAAACAAGGTGCGTTTAAAGACATTGGGGAACTTTAATACTCACGTGCCATTACTCCTTTCCACATCTAATCCAGTGGGTATTCCGGCACCCTGCAGCCGCTCCGAACTCGTACCTGCAAAATAAAAAGACAGTTAGAGCGCATAGTGAAGCAGGCAACAAGCGCTTACTTACGTGCTTCCAGGCGCTTCTATTCATCACACGGGCTCCATCTTCAACTCACTTCAGCCCGTCATCCGCCATCGCCGGAACCCTGCAAAACAAGAGACATCATTACTAAAGACTTTAAAGACATTTGAATGACTCGAAACTTACCGTTCGTGCAGTAAACGACGGACAGCAGTCCTCTGAAGTCAAGAGGCCTGCGCTACCTATCCAGTGAAGAAACTGGTTACAGCACCCTGCCCCGAGGCAGATGGAGAGCTCGGCATTCACTTACCTAAGGTGAGAGCGTTAACCTTTGGGGGTCTACAGGAGAGGAGAAGAGGAAAGAGATAGGGACACCCCAATAACCCCAGTTCATTAACCCCATATTTTCTATCTGCAGACATCTTACTCTACACGTCAGGCATACAGTGCACAGAGGTCCAGCCCAAAGAGCCAACCGGGTGCTACACATCACCTTTGAAGATACGGTAGTCGCCCAGTCAAGACCGGCGCCTCTGCGAGAATCAGGTGAGCGTTACAACAACAACCTCGCGCATGGTCATAAGACTGTCAAACCTCTTACAACTTCTCCAAAGTTTATTTTTGCAATCGATATACCAAAGAAAACCCATGTTTTCTAATATGCCAATAGCAGTCCCTAGAGGTGCAATCTCAAAAGCTAACAGGCATATTCGCCAGAAATGGCACAGTGCATAAAATGGATGCAAAACGACAATACAAATATCTTTTCTTCAGATGGTATTCACGATGGAGGCGAGCAGGAAGTCATCATCTTTGTAAGTGGTGGCCTTTACAGATGTAGGGTTATTGGTCAGGTCTTGCAGGGTTATGGTCCTAAAGTGGGTTAATCTTGGTGTGTCACCTGTTGGAACGTGTTGGTATGTCTGAGGTGGGCTTGGAGATGTCATTGTGGAGCCTGATTTTGTTTATTTTGTAAATAACTTGTTGATGGGATTGTACTTGTCTGTGGATTGGGGTGCTACAGGTCATGGTAGAGGTTTGATGCACTGTTTGCTGGCCTTGAAAGGCCTTCGCATTTGTTGAGAGACCTGGTAATGCTTGACGAGTAGCGGCTGGCTGTCGTGATGAGGTTCATGTGTGTTTGCAGACGGTTTTCAAGGTTTAAGCTCTTGTTGTTGGCATTTTTGCCAGCCGTTTTACATTGCAAGTGGAAGTCATGCTTGCTGATGGTGAGTTCTTCTATATCCCAGGATGCAGAGGAGTTTGGTCTATAGACTTCAGTGCTGCACAAGAGTTTACCATTTCCAACATGGTGTGGTTGTACGTTGAGCCGGGTGTTGCTTAATTTTTCAGGATGGAGAATGCATACAAGGGAAATGAGATCTCCTTATAGTGCATGGAGGGAGAAGATCTTGATGGAGTAGCTCAGTGTCTCGAAGGTATTTTGTTGACTGTGGTAGTTGAGGCGTGCTGAGGCTGGGCAGGTACGGTGGCATGGTCTATCTAGTCCAGAAGCAGCAGTGATGGGAAGTGTATGGGCCTCATTACGAGGTTGGAGGTAGCCATGGCGCTATTAGCGCCATGGCTGCCTCCAAACCCGTTCCGACTCCGCCCTGGTGAATGGAGCAATTACTGGTCCATTCCAAGGTTGGCGGGACCGGTAATTCCCCATTCACCAGGGCCCTCCCCCATTCCCATTTGAGCCCCCCGTAGGGCTCAATGGGAATGGGAAGGCGCTAATAACGGTACCGCAAATTGCGGTACCGTTATTAGCTCCAGAGTCCCTTTGCGAGTCCCGTCCTTAACGCCTGGAAAAACCAGGCGTTAAGATAGGACCCACAAAGGGAACTCGTAGTAGGGCGGTAAGGGATTACCGGTGCCCTTACCGGTGCCGGTAATCCCTTACCGCCCACCTCGTAACGAGGCCCTATGTCTTTGAACACTTGGAACCTTGTTACTGCGCTCAGTGACCTGTCATTTGATGTGTTTGGTGTCCAGGAGGACAAAGTGCTCTTGTATGATTGTTCTGTTCCTCTGGAGTCTAGGTAGATAGTGGCTGCATAGAAAAATATTGCTGGCATAGTTGACAGTCTCTACAGTAAAGAGGTCTGTGATTTCCTGGAGGAACGCCTCCTTGCCCTATGGTAGTTAAAGGATCAGAAGCGAAGTGGCAGAGTTTGTATGTGTGTGTGTGATCAGGAAGCGACCAGTGATGATTTACATGGACTTAATGGTTGCGGGTTCCTGGAGGATGAATGTTCACAAAGAATTGCAAATGTCTTTGAGGCCTCCTCCAGTCTTTCCTTTTCGATTGATGTGCTTTATGTCATTACCTGCTGGGATGCGGATGTCAAGGAGGTGTGTGGAAGACGGAGTAAACCATATCTCTCTGATGAAGAGTGCTGTTTAGTGATGAGATTAGAAATGTCTGAGGCAGGTTGCATTGCAATGTTTATAAGCACGGGGTTGCACAACTGATCGGAGGGTGGTGAGCAAGTCGTTGTAAGTGTGATGTGACAGGTGTTCTTTATGAGGGAGTGTATGCCTGTGCCTGGGGGTTATTAGATTGGAGTGAGATAGGATGTGCATGGAACATGGCCTGCCTGAAGAATACAGAGCCATCGTTCTTGTCCATAGTCCTTTCCAGGTCCTAATGGCACGAGAGGAGTGTGGAAGATAAGCCGAGTGGTTGCAGTGAGTGGGTGGAGCTAGTTTGTGGGTGGAGCTACCTGAAGTAGCTGATAGGCCTGAATAACGCCCTGGATGGTCTGTGGAGCACTGACGTAGTGTCTGTCAGACCAGATAATCGTTTTGCCTTTTGAAGTGTCTTTTGGGGTTTGGCGCATTTGTCTCCACCAGTTAGAGTTTGTGATTCTGAGGCAGGTTTCCAAACCCTTTAATTTACAAAAGCACACTTGTTTGCGTTTCTGTGACATGCTCTTGCACACCTGAACTTGTTCAGACAGCTACAAAATATATCACATTCATGAGTTTGGGAACTGACAAATGTCCAAATAATACCATTGCAGATTTAAATCGAAATGGTTTTTGAGGTATTTCCTAAAAATAGCAGGCGAAATGTACATCAATGAAAATAATACTTTTGCAGAAATCTCTAACTGCATGCTCATTTTGTTTTTCTGAGAGTGTTTTTGTTACTTTTTCCTCATGCCAACCAATGCCCATGGTAAAAATTATCTTCCAACCCCCTTAATGTATAAGCTCCTTAACCAATCATTACCAAATTTGATATAATATTCTTACTAATGCACTCTTATTTGAAATATTGTGTGTAGGCTGGTAACGAGTCCTCGGTGTTGCACACCGCCAGCAATGCCCTTAATCAGGGAGTAACTATTGCCCGGTTTATAACAATACTATGCATGTGCCTGTGTGGGTGCATGTGGGTGTTTTGTGTGTCGCTGTGCTCTCCTGGGGCATGCCAAGTACGTCCTTAAATGACATCACTTTCGAATTTACTGATAGTGATTTAAGATGAGCGGTAATGTACATTCTCTATGTCCACGGAAGATACGGAAAAAGTGAGTGCTCTAATCAATGGGCAGGGTGACGGTCTTGGCAGGATTGATGTGAAACAGGTCCAGCAGCATTCTGACCAATCTCTTGCTGCTGACCAAGTTATTTCCTGGTCCATGGCCTGCACTGATTGTAGCAACCACAGGTAGGACTGCAAACAACGGACATGACACGGAGTAAACACAGACCAGTCACAGAAAGCACAGAGGGAGCTGCCAGTGTGAGCACAAACCATGTCTCGCCCGTCTTGGTTTGGGGTGATGCTGCTCGTTGCCAGCCTGGGTGAGTTTGCATGTTGGTCATCGGATGTGTGTGTGGCAATCTTTTTAGTTTAGTGTGTAATAGGTTATTTGTATTCTCAAAGTTAATCGCCAACAAGGTTAATGTGTGCGTGATGTGGGACCCAACTTCAGACGGCGACATCTGAGAGTTGGACCCTTCTTCCAAATCCAGGACATCAGTAGTGGACATCATGTTGAGGTGTCCACCCGCTGTGGTTTCCATCACTTAAATGTGATACAACACGGTGGCTCCACGGTGGCTCCAGTTCTGTACACATTGGTTTGATTTGGTGAACTTTTCACTGTCCCTGTCCTAGGACTGTTGAGTGTCTTTCTACTGGGTGGCCCACCGTGCCTCTGTCATGCAAACCTATTTGCAGCTGCATCATGTGGCTTTCAATGTATAACAGAGTTAATGGATGAATTAGGTTTCCTCGACTTTCTTGGCCTAATCACATTTTGACAACTTTTCGTGTGCTTTTTGGACGTTTCTTGTGCAAAAAGCAGCGACTTCAGCTTTCCTCACTCATCTCCTACCTTCCCCTTTCTATATCCCTAACCCCAACTCCACATCGCATTTTTTTGTGGTAAAAAAATGGTCAAACTGCGGGAAAATGTAATTTTGCCAAATGGTGAGTCAAAAAAGTGGGGACTAGCGCATTAACCATTACTGCTCATCCTCTGGTGTAGTTGAGCCATCAGCAGAAATCTAGAATGCACACTTTACACTAGTTTTGATAGTTCATTATACATTATGTTTGGGATCAACTAGAACTAACACTGGTGAGATTTTTTTATTATTGTTGTAAAGTTGGCACTCTGACCGGGGAGTGATACTCATAAATAGAATGGCCGAACTTCGATGCTGGAAAACGGGCCAGTGGTGTTATAGCTCAGTGGGTTAAATACCTACTCATGAGACCTGTGTTCAAATAGTGCACGGTTGTACAGTGGGCCTTTCACCTCTAGTGGGTGATGAAACCAGTAGAGTGCAATTTATGTGGTATAGTCTTGGGAGGATAGCTCAGGGGCAACACGCTCACCTTGGAAGCAATATGACACAGAGCAACACAGGTTATGATATGATATGATAGGTTATTTAGGTTTGATCCCTGGGTCCACGCATAGAAACCTCTGGGTATTAAGCGCGTTATAAATAACCTATCGAATCATATAATAATCCCCGAAACTCACAGTGGTGCATGCATGTGGAAATAAGTGATATACAGGTACAAAAGTATTACTTGAAAAAAATCAAAAGAACGTTGCATACTGTCCAGAAGCCGACCTAGGGATGGTGTAGTTGTGATTTTGTAGTTTGCATCGGCTCTATGGGGGTCAGTGTCTCACCTGCAAGCCATTCACACTGATGCCCCTTATGGTACATTGACCAAAATCGCCTTGTTTCTGTTTCAGGAGCATTCTAATTCTAAACAAATATTTTAATCCAATAATTCTACACGAATCAGTGCGATTTGCAAATCCTGTACATACTTCACTTAGCATGTCTGTGCATTTGGAAGAGAGCATGTGCACAGCTATCTTTAACCAGAGGAGAATTCTGTGCGGGAGTGGGGAGGAAACCTTACCACCTAGATATCTTCTGGACTCAAAGAGAGTGGATGTGAGAACAGAATAACTGTAACATCATTCAGAGTTTGAGGCTGCCCGATTCGCTACACATGGTGCAATGTTACAACCATCTGAGTGTTAGGGTGAGGGTTGTCAAAAATGAAGTGAGCACCAAGCCAGAGAGCATTGTATAATTAATGATTCAAGCATTAAACACTTTTTTCACTTAAATAATTTTCAAATATAAAAAGATCTGTGGTCATTTTTATGATCTCAAAATACTCTCAGATGTCATGCAAAGCAGGCTAGCACCGTCACTGGTGTTATTTGCCCCCTTGCCCTTTTTCATAGTTTTTTTCTTAAAGAGTACGAGTGTACTATACTTTCTATATTGGAGTGATAACCTTCAATTAGAATAACATTTACAAGGTTTCTATCGGTTTTGATCATGTGCTTTGCACCTTAAAACAGGTGTAACGTTCTTATTATGACTATGATACATACTGGAAGTGATTCCTTAAAATTAACAATGTAACATTTTAAAAAGAACCAGCTTAAAATGTTTGTATAATTTAATAATTTCCTACTTTTAATAGCTGCTTTGAGAAAAACCCACCAGCCACCCCCTCAGCGTAATGGGCCTCATTTCACCTTTGCTGGTATTCTGCTGGTAGAGCTGCCAGGATACCGGCAAATGTAGTTACCATTTTTGGCACCCAGTCCGGCGGCATTGCTGCCGGATTACAGCTGCTGGAGTGACAGTGTAAATCCACATTCGTGGAGTCCCAGAGGACTCCATGAGGGGACTTTGTCATCTGGTGCCGGTAATGAGGGCTTTTTTTGCTGGTAGGGCGCAAGGCTTTAGCTGGAGGTAACCCAGGTGCCCCACCGATAAACACGCAGTCAGCCGGTGCGGTAAAATGCTAGTTCCCATGAATACATGCAACTTTTTACCGCACAGCCAACATAGAATGAGACCCACACTGTTTCTTCCACTCTCGTGGTGCAAACGTTACCAACGTCTGGGATGGCTCTAGCAAACACACTACTGATAACGCGACTCTCACGTACATTGAAATAGACAGAGACACAAAGCGAGGAATACAGAGAGGCAGGCAGAGGCGGAAAGCTCAGAGACAGAGAGTGGGAAAGAGAGAGATACACCGGCATATGAAACCCTGGGTACATGATAAGAGTATTGTCTGAATTCAAACTTGTGACACACATTATTGGCCTCTCTACTTATCTGAATGTTCTGTGCACAATTCATCCTACAATGTCTCACTTTATATATATGTGAATTGTTGTTTTGTAAGTGTTTTATTGCAGTAGTTAAATTGGGTGAGAGTGCAGGAAAGGGGGAGTGGCAGAAGGATAGGCAAAGTGCAGTACACAGTACATTTCTGCTTTCAGAGTACACAATCGCATTCAAAAACACGTGTGGTATGGAGAGCAGTCCAGCTTGCATAAGGCATAAACACATCCAAGCAAAACGACTGAGCCTGATCAGGAGGTGGGGGAGGGGGTTGTGGTAGGCGGTTGGGTGAGGATCAGAGCTTTCAGCAGGGTCACTGCAGAAGGTTTGCTCAGTTGGATTTATCTTGACTAGGCTATGTGATTGCGAAGGCTCTTTGGAACAGTGGAGCTTCAGCTGTTTAAAAAAAAAAGAATCGGTCCTAGTTCTTTCCATCTCTTATGCTGTTGTAGTCAGTGGGTGCAATCACTGAAAAGGTTTTGTCTCTTCTGTGACATCTTTTGCATTTGGAGGGCAGAATTATCCCACTTCTCTGCACTTTCCGCCAGCTTGGTATGGTTTTAAACATGTTGCAAGGTATTTAGGCACTTGGGCAGACAGTGTGCAATGAGTGATGCAGAATGTCTTACAGCAAGTACTGGTCCCATCGGGGAGTCAATGGAGGGAGACCCTTGATGCCTGGAGCGTTGGGGTCTCTACGTCTGAGGCGAAGGGTCATTACTGCACCTCTGTTTTAGATGAGCTGGATTTGACTTATGAATGACTTTTTAGAAGCTATGAGTAGACTGTTGCAGTCAGGGACGGCGTCAGGGCATTTCACTCATTTCAGTTTAAAGGGGCCTTGAACCTCAAGGGGTCCCCAGCAACGCTCTCCATGTTGACAGTCAGCGTTCTTATAACACAGCAATATATTCCTTTCCATATGACTTTCGTTCTGCAACTTTAAATGTCCGCTTTCCAGCGCTCGCCTTCCAATCTGCCTTTGCTGGAGCCCTTCATGCCGTCACTTTCCTTGGGGTATACAGAAGGGTTACTCTCTTGTTGCCTTTTTTAACACTGGTTCCTCCACAACAGCTACTGTCTGACAAAGAAGGATTTATAGATTTTCGGCAGGCATTTAGTGTTTCAGATCTCTGCTGGTTGGATTCAAAGTTCAATTACCCGGTGTAGGCGCGTCAAAGAGCTTTAATTCAGTTATGTTGCTTTTCAGACACATGTTTTTGCCAATCCTATAACAAACCAATTAATGTCCAAAGATGATAAATATGTTCACATTATTGTTTAAACATATCTATTGCCGGGGGGGCGTGGCCAACCGCCGAACGATGCGGACGTGAGCCGCCATTGCTCTTGAGCCACCAGCCAGATCCTGAGCTAAATCCTGCGAAAATAGCCGTTGTGGACTGTTTAAAACTGAACATATAACTGTCCGAACATAAGCGGCATCGATTCCTGCAGGAACGGAGCGGATTCCCGAAGATACGACCACAAGCAAACACGGGCTTGGAGCTGCGCTCAGCACCCAAGATGGCTGCCGCCAGCTCGCCGTAAGCGAAATACGAAGAGAGCATGACACATCAATGCGAAGCCGTCAGTGAAAGCAGGGGCCACAAACACACCTGGATGAGCGGGAGTCACCCACTACTGCGAGAACCTGTGGTGCTCGTAACTCGAGGAGTGATCAGTGCTCCAACTACCCAAAGCGCTGTGACATAACCGGCTTCACCATCCGGTCTGGCGCCTGAGACAAGACTACGACGCCAATCCAGCTTTCGAGACTGACAGGCCACGGCAGGACGCAGTCAATACACCCCTGAGGGTCTGGATCCGCTGAGCCTGCTTACTGAGATAATGCCACTAAAAGCCTACGTAGCTTCAATGATCAGCAACAACGTGGGCGCTTCGCTCCGCGTAGAGTGCCCACAAACCCTCCTACGACGATCCCCGCAGCTCTGAATACCAACACGGTAAGGAGTGGAGGGTGGCGATGCCCTGGAACTGGGGAGTGTGATCGGTGCCCTTGATTCCCCCCTCCCTCCGGGGAAAACCGTGGCCAGTATCTTCCAGCTACCGCCCAGTACATAAAGATTTAAACTCTGAATCTGCCTCTACTACAATCTCCGCAACACGAGTGAGGGTAAAAGATGGGGAAAGATAAGCCGAGAAAATCCTCGACGCAAAGTCGAATTGAACAGTATGCAACAACGTCCATATCTCACTCTCCTGAAAAGCTGCCGATGGCAGAGGCTGCTCCCATAGAGGACGAGATCTCCCTCCGTGATATAATGGCTGCCATTGCTAGCTCCAGAACCTCGATGGAGAAAAAAATGGACAGCATAGGCGCAGATGTGTCCCTGCTAAGGCATGACCATCAAAAACTAACCGCACGCACTGGAGAGGCTGAAGCGAGGATATCGGGAACGGAAGACTCCATACGAGAGGCGAATCGCCAGATGTCCGGCATGCTAGCACGGATTAAGATCCTAGAATCAAGGGTGGATGACAGCGAAGGAAGGTCTTGGTGAAATAATATCCGCATACTCGGCCTCCCGGAGAAGGCAGAAGGAGACTGTATGAAACTGTTTCTCGAAGATTGGCTGTTAAACACATACGATGAAAAGGCCTTCTCCAAATTTTTCTCCATAGAAAGAGCCCACCGCATTCCGACTGGGAAGGCCGTGCCCGGCGCACCCCCGTGAACAGTCATCGCAAGGTTCCTAAATTATAGGGACAGGGAAGCCCTGCTCCAATTGGCAAGATCAAAAGGCACAGTCACACACAACGGATCGAGAATTGCTTTCTTTCCTGACTTCACCAGAGAAGTACAGAAAGCGTGCCAATCCTTCGATCCACTCAAGAAGCGCCTGCAAACGATGGGAGTCAGATATGGATTGATATTTCCCACCCAATTGAAGATTTTTCATAATGGCACCTCAGTCCATTTCACTGACCCCAAGGAGGCCTGGAACTGGGCGGAAAGGCACATAGACGGGGACTGGGGCACTGAGGGGAGGCAGAGAGGGGAGCGCGGCAGGCCGCATCCTGAACGACCACCAGAAATAGCCAGACCCGCACAATGCGATCCCGCACCAAGCAGACGATTAATTAGTCAAAATGTCGCTCCAATGAAAGAAACTATCGAGTGAAATGAGCCAAACTGCCCACTTTGGACAATGCAAACACGAACCACATGGCACAACAAGGCTGGCGACTGATCAGCAACCCCCCCCCCTCGAGACAACAAAGAGAACTCGAAGTACCCCGAAAAGGTGCTCTACAACCAGGCCTCTATTGGTAGGCCGTGTTTTGCAAACTGGTGGCATCTCCAGACTGGATGCCCCCACGAAAGCAGGGCGGGTGCATGCTGGTTGAAGTTTAACTGGTTTATAACTTGATGTTGTGCCGACAGATGCTTCAGTTGGGGGGGAGTATGGGGAGGGGGGAGTTGGAATTGTTAAAGTTTTTTCACGTTTAGCATACAATGATAATATGAGAATACCACGAGAGGCAATGGCTGCAGTAAAACTCGTCCAACTGTCCGCGGCGCAGATGCGACCTATGGAGGACACCCAGGAAACACACGCTCAAACACGTGATGGCATCTGCGTCGACTCCTAATAACAAGCACCTAAAGCTCATAACCTGGAATGTGAATGGCCTGGGATCCAGCATCAAAAGAAGACTAGTGCTGCAATACATAAACAGACATTCCCCGGATATAGTCCTCTTGACCGAAACGCACCTGGCAGGAACCACATGCAAACTGTTCCAGAGATCCAATTACCGTACAGGTATCCATGCTGGCTTCTCCACGGGAGCGAGATGAGTGCTAATACTGGTCCACAAGAGACTACCGCTTGAAGTCAAAAAAGTAATACGAGACACAGGCGGGCGATACATACACCTGCAAGCGCCACTATGGAATCAAACCCTGGCGATAACGGCGATCTACTCCCCACCAGCCCTCCTCAACACCTTGCTGGCTGACATTACCCCTATCCTGGCGACGGGAATGGCAGATACATGTATAATAGGAGGGGACTTCAATGAAGTAATGAACAATGCCTTAGACCGTACACACCTTCGGACCAGAAACCCCAACACGGTCACCAGACTTGCTGCCTTTGCATCCGCACTGGGGCTCCGAGATACGTGGCGTGAATTGCATGGTGAAGAACGTGAATACTCCTTCCACTCAGGAGCGCATGCCTCAATGTCCAGGATAGACTATATCTTTCTTCCATCCCAGAACATTTATAAGGTCTGTAATGCTTCCTTCTTTCCAAGAGGCATATCCGATCACTCTCCACTGCTAGTGGAGCTGGAGACAGAGAGACCTCGTCCGCCGCCCACCTGGCGTCTCAACTCCTATTACCTGGGGTTCCCAGAACTACAAGAAAAAATAGAAACAGCCACCTCCGAATACTTCGAGCTGAATGCAAGCTCGACAGATGACCCCTCCATCCTGTGGGAAGCGTACAAACCAGTCCTGCGAGGCGAGATCATATCATGGACCTCCGCCAAGAAGAAGATGCAACACGAATCGATCATCAAAGCTGAGAAGGAAGTTATGACCAGGGAAACAGAACATGCCTCCAAAGACACCCCCCAGACACATAGAGCCCTAATGTTGGCGCAGAAGAAGCTACATAATCTATAGCTGGATTGTGCCCAAAAAGCACATAGTGCCACGAAAGCACATCTATATGAAACAGGGGAAAAAGCAGGCAGAATGCTTGCATGGTTGGAAAAACGAGAGGAAGGCCAACGTATAGTAAAATGCATCAAAACGAGAGAAGCCAGATTAGTCTCCACTGACGCCGAAATAGCGGAATGCTTTGCAGACTTCTATGAAGGACTCTATGTGCCTCCCACCGATACACCAAATAGCTCCATACTAGACAACATCGATCTACCCTTCCTCACCGTGGAGCAAGCTGAGTCGCTGGACGGTAAAATGACGGAAGAAGAGATCTTGACAGCCATAACACAACTCCAGGCCGGCAAAACCCCAGGCCCCAATGGCTTCCCGGTTGATATTTGGAAACGTCTGAGCCATTTAGAATTACCTATGCACCTAGTCAATCTGTTTGAAGACTCCTTATTGAAAGGCGTGCTCCTGCCAGACCTCCGAAAAGCCACGATAATCGTGATCCCAAAAGAAAACAAACCTCCGGAGGAATGCGGCTCCTACAGGCCCTTATCTACAGGCCCTTATCACTAATCAATACGGAAGCGAAAATACTGTCCAAGGTACTGGCGAACAGACTCCAAACGGTCATCACGGAGCTGATCCACCCGGACCAATGCGGCTTTATGCCCCAGAGGTCAACCAGAATGAATATCCGAAGGCTGCATCTGGCCTTGGAAAGAGCGCCTACCCTGCAACAATCAGCAGCACTGCTGGCCATAGACTTCGAAAAGGCCTTTGATTCGGTGTACTGGGAGGCATTGTGGGCAATTATGAAGAAAATGAACTTTAGTGAACTATTTATAAAATGGGTCCAGCTTCTATATAAGGATCCCCTGGCAGAGGTGAAGGTGAATGGTTGGCTCTCGCATGTCTTCCGATTGGGGAAGGGCACCAGGCAAGGATGTCCCCTCTCGGCAATGCTGTTTGCCCTAATAATCGAACCACTGGCAGTCATCCTGCGAGACTCAGACACATGGTCCGGCTTTCGATGGAACTTGGAATGGGAGGACAAGATATCCCTCTATGCAGATGACCTCCTGATATACTTAGGTGACCCGGCAATCTCAGGCCCCATAGTCACTGCTATCCTAAGAAACTACGGAATCTTTAGCGGCCTCCGGGTGAACTGGCTCAAATCGGTGCTCTTCCCTGTGAAGTGTGTGGACTGTATACCACTACAAGGCTCCCCCTACCAGATTGAGCTTACACAATTCAGATATTTAGGCATCATCATCACCAACGCCCTCGACACTTATATACCCCAAAACCCATACCCAATAATGAGGAAATTCGAACAAGATGTGGTTCACTAGGAGGCATTACCACTGACATTATTAGGCAGAGCAGTGCTCTTCAAGATGTTAACCCTACCCCGATTCCTATACATCCTCAAAATGCCCCCCTTCATATCCCCACGGAAGAATTCCGCAAAATAGATGGAACAACACGCAGGCTGCTGTGGGGAGGGAAACACCCGAGGATAGCCATGAAAACCCTGCAGCGCTCAGTCTGGGAAGGGGGGATAGGTCTCCCCAACATCCAAGTTTATTATTGGGCGACCCAAATGGCGACAGTCAATGACATTCTACATGGCAACCCCAGACTCCCGAATATACGAGCGGAAATAAATGCCAGGCAGGATGTGTCCCCACTCGAAAGTCTCTATGGGAAACAATGTCGCCCTCTCGAGCGCTCGGTAGTGGCACAGACAACACAAATATGGAAAGACTCTCACAAATATATTGGCTGGCATAAGAAAATCACCCCAGTCCAGCCTATCTGGAACAACGCCCATCTCACAGGTCTCAGTAGACTCCCGAAATGGCCCAGTTGGGCCACAGCCGATATACGCACTCTACAGCAAATATATGTGAACAATCAGTTCATTCCATTTGTCGAGTTCTCTACTCAATATACCCTCCCAGTTACCGAACGCTACCACTAAGAGCAGTTGCACCATGCCCTCTCAACCCAAAGGGATCAATTGATAGACATGCCGGAATGCACACCTATAGAGCGAAACATAGTTGTAGACAGGGTAGAAAACAAAGTCACTTCCACCATGTACAATGCCATTTCCGCTTTTGCCACGACAGAACTCTCAAACCTAAAGCTGAAATGGGAAGGAGATGTCAGCCCGATACTTCCTGAGGATTGGATTTCGGCCCTGATGCACCCCAGGGATATAGCAATCTCGGCCAGAATCAGATTTATCCAACTAAAGATCCTCCACAGAATATACTACCTGCGCCTAACATTGTATAACTGGGGGAAAGCAACCGATCCCAAATGGCTGCGCTAGAAACAGGAAGATGGCACCTTCTACCACATTCTATGGCAGTGCACGCACATGCAATACTTTTGGGGGAAATGTATTGAAAGACTATCGAGGGTCATAGGACGCCCGATACCTAATGACCCCAAACTATTCCTCTTAGGTATTGAAGAGGAAGGAGAACTATCCCGCTTCGAAAGACTGCTGCTGTCAACATCCGCAGGGATTGCCAAACGTAACATTGCACAATTGTGGGGGTCTGAAATCTGCCCAAGTTATGACCAATGGTCCACGGACATGGATGCGGTCAGTCTGATGGAACGTCGAGTATACCAAGCGAGGGGCTGCCCTGGCAAGGCGGATAAAATATGGGGAAAATGGAAACAAATACTATGAGCAAGCTGTGCTTGGGCGAATGAACGGCATTACGTAGCCTTGCCATCAAGCCAGGACTTTAACACAAAGAACTGCCTCGCCATCAACCGGTTGTGAAGCCGGACAATAATACAATTGGTTTTGTATATATGTGCCTATCCGCAGTGGATGTGCGTGTGCGCCCGGACGAATCTCAGTTTTCATGCGCATTGCCCCCCCTTTTCATATGTATGCAATTTATGTTTTAGTGTTGTGTTCAATTTTGTTCTTTATTTTCTTTGTCTTGATTGGATATTGTTTGTTTTGTATACATGCACAAAAACCCAATAAAACTTGTTATTAAAAAAAAAAAACATATCTATAGCCTGCTCAGTCGACGCTGTAGACCCAGATTCAGACTACCATGCATTGAATTGCAGTCCTTGAATCGCATTATATCCTAATTATAATATTCTGTGCAATTGCGGTTTGTATGTGTATGGGTGTTAGGGAGAATTCTCATAAATGGGCTAATTCCCTCCACCTTAGAGACCCACAGCAACTTTGCTGGATTTTGAGGACTTGATATTTTTTCCTGGAAAGAGTGTGAGCCTTTTTTCCCACTCTTTCATATATTTTGATGTGTGTTTTACTCTTGTGTTCTTTGATTATGGAGTTTTAAAATAACTCCATAGGCATCTGTTCATGTTTGTTACACAGCACCCTCAGTGCAGTGACACAGGGGTGTCTTTTTAGACTTCCAAAAGGTTTAAATACTTTCTCTGGGATAAGGAACAAGTTACTTACCTGTAACTGTTGTTCTCCAGCATGGGGTCTGGCATGGATTCACATGCTCATGAACATTCCCCGTCGTCAGGCCGGGAATCCTCGGTAAAGAAAAAATCATTATCAGTTTCGTTTCTGATCTGTCTTTCTTAGTAGTAACCAATCACTGGTCTCTGGGTCATACTGTCCCCAGCCAATGACTGCCCTCTCCCTAAGCCCCTCCCGTGGCAGCCATCCTCAGATTTAGTAGCACGTGAAGTGGCAGTAGGACCAAGTGAAAAAGTATTCTGAAGGGTACCTGGTTACTGCCTTGCTCTGCCCAGGTTGACCAATAATATCAAAAAACGTATGAGCAAGGTCAGGTCAATCTCTGCTGAAAAGTAACCAGTGGATGACCCCTTGTGTGGGTGGTCACAGAATTCTCATGAAACTGTTCTTCTGCACAAAAGGGTTTTATTTTGAAGTGCAGTGGTGTAGTAATACACTGGTATTTTTTTTAAAAAAAACATAGGACATTCACATTTGAGGACATACAAAGAATAGTACCTAAGTACGAATGATCAAGTAGTCAATATTTGAGACATCTACTTGTACAGTTTGTTCATTCTCTATAGGTTCCTTGGGAAGGAAGCTTAGAGAATTCAGTGGAATCATAAACAGGTGGGGGGCCCATAGAGTGTGGGCACAATCAAGAGTTGAACAACAACATATACTGCATCTCAACACAACAGTGCTTCGGCCATTTTGCGTGGAGCTAGGTGAGCTCTAATGGTGTAGGCCTTCATCAGGACAGGAGTGGCTTTATGAGTGGAGGGTCCTATGTGGTCTGTAGAAGTGAAACAGACAAAGAACTTATCTGGATGTACGTGGTCAGCAAAGATCTAGCAGAGAAAAGTTATGAATACTATGTAGGGTGGATGCCAGTGCTTACCGAATCCGAGGAGTTTAGTGACTCAGATTAAGAGGTGGAAGGACCCACTTCTTTAGGATGCACTCGTCATCTTGTCAACAGGCGCGGTCACGTCTGTAAGGGGATGAGGAAGTAGGATTACTAAATGGCGCCCCAGGGGTGCGGTTCCTCTCTAGCCCATAGTTAGTGTGTGACTAGGGAGGTGGTGGTGTAGGTCTTAGCAGATTTGGTGAGAGTAGACCTAGTGGTGGTCCCACTAAACGTCAAGTGTGGTTAAATGGGATAACAAGGGCTTCTGTGGAATAACAAAATGCCATTTATCAAGTGCACGGAAAACTTAGTGCAAATCTGTATTTAATACAATGGCCCTCATTACGACCCTTGCGGAAATCAACCGACCGGACCGCCATAGCGTAAACAGCGTTTCCGCCATTGCACGATGGAGCAAAGTGCGGCTCATTCCGACCCATCGGGCACGAGCACCACGCCATGGCGGAAGTGCAAAGTCCGCGATGGCGGAAATGACCCTAAAACGGCCCACACCGCCGCCGTACGGCGCCCTAGGTGCAATACCGCCACCCATCTCAGCGGACACCGCAGTGAGCGCCAACCGGAAAGTACGGTGACCGTAAATATACGGAAACGGAAGTAAAAGCATGGTCCCGGAACGGGAAACATCCCGCCGTACACCTATAAAACCACAAATTCCACACAACCATTAAAAATACTACCCTGAGACACATCCCAACCCGTCATCCACCCTAGTGAAACCAAGAAAAATGGGAAAAGTAGCGAAGAAAGCGTGCGACCGCAAGCGGCAGGTCCACTTCTCCCGTGAGGAACTCACCGTGCTCACAGAGACCCTCCAGGAGAATGCTGCCGCCGTCTTCTCCACGCAAATGACCAGGACGGCACTTGCGAACAAGAAGGCCATATGGGCCCTGGTGGCACAGCGGGTAAGTGCGGTGGGGACCGCACCCCGCAACCCACAGCAATGCAGAAAGCGATGGGACGACCTGCGGATACGCGTCCGTAGCATACTTTCTGCCAACCGTAACATTGCCACAGCTACCGGGGGAGGATCGGAATCACCCATCAAGTTGACCCCCTGGGAAGAAATCTGTGCCTCCACCATTGGAATGGAGAGCATAGAGGGAGTCGGAGGGATGGAGAAAGGAGTGCAGACATCCGAAGATTCAGGTAGGTGTCCCAAATAAAACAATGCCAAAACCACAATGTCCAATCATGTGAAGTACCACGTGCCCACATAGTGCAACAGGAACACATGTCCAGGAGAACGTCCACATACATAGGCCTGATAGCACACTTTAAAACTCACATCAAATACATAAATAATTAAAAATCCTAAAAACACCCTCTACACGTGCAGCAGGCACACCCTAACTGCAGGCTGCCAAACAACTGCACCCTCCCTCCACACACAAATGAAACCACCTCCAAGGCCCCGACCCAAATCACCCTCAGGTACCACCCCAATGCATGTGATACATTGCCATTCCAATTCCCACAGACCCATTAATAACGCTCGCCCTCCTTTACTCCACCACAGGGTCCGATCCAAACGACGAGCTCCAGGACACCCCTACCAGCACACCTGCAAAGAGGGCCAAGACCAACGGCCAAAGACCCTCCACCTCAGCTGCACGCATCAAGACACGGCAGCAGCACAAATCAAGTGGCAGCACAGAGGAGGGAACTCCAACAGGCACCCCAGCAGCCAGCATGCCCACAACAACACCACCACAGGTCCCCCCAATGGATGCCACAGTAGGCACTGCTTCTGGTGGCAGCAGCACCATAGGTGACACAGCATTAATGGCAGCATGCTCCGACACAGAAAACGGGGATGTCGAAGTTAGATCCATCCATGACCTGTCTCAATCCCCCTGTCTGTTCCATCCCGTACACCATGAGGATACCACGCAGGGGCACCCACAAGACGACGACTGGCCATCCCCCACAAGCCCTGTGGCAAGGCAACATGAGGTGATCAGCCACTCTGTGACACCACCGCAAATGGCCATGGCCCAGCAGAGGCAACAGTCCCTCGACCAGGTAATAGTGCAACAGCAGCAACTGGCCACGCTCCTCAAGGACCATGCCGATGAATGTGGGGGCACTAAGGCAGACATAGAAACATCAACTGAGACACTTAGGGCAGAAATGGAGAGAAGTACAGAGACACTAAGGGCACAAATGGAGAGTAGCACCGAGAGCCTGAGAGTAGAAATGGAGAGAAGCACCGAGAGCCTGAGAGTAGAAATGGAGAGAAGCACCGAGAGCCTGAGAGTACAAATGGAGAGAAGCACCGAGAGCCTGAGGGGGGAACTGCATGCGACGTCCAAAGACGTATGTGCCGAACTTGCCGCAGTGCGCCGTGTGCTCACTGAGCTCTCACAAACCCTTAGGGACATGCATGGACGTGAGCAGGCAGAGACATCATCCGTTGCAAGTTCCGTCCAGGGCAGCCCCCAACGTAGATCTGGGAGGAACCTGCGCTCCACAGGCAGGGGTGCCCCTGATACCCGCAGAGGGGGCTTGCAATAGCGACTGCCCACTGACAATGAGCATCTTTGGACACTGGTGTTCGGGGGGGAGGTAGGAGGGTGGAGGGGGTGTGTTGGGCTCACTTGGGTGGCGGGTCTATAGGGTGTTTAACATGATATCACATATGTCATAAACAATGCACGATCATCCAATGAGATGTGTGGACATTGATCTTTGTGTACGAGGCCATTATAGGCGTACAGTCCATATTGTGCATGTTCCAGACACACACAGTGCCACGAGTCCCGTGTCCATGTATCAGCCACCAGGCGTGAGTGCTAGAAGCATGCATCTATGAGATGCTGACGAATTTCACGGCCCTTCTGTGCCTCGCAGACTCCTTGAGGTGCTGCCACATCCCCACCCTCATCATGACCATCATCAGGTGCTTGCAGTTCTGCGTCAGGGGGCATGGGCACATTTCTACGTACGCACATGTTGTGGAGCATGACACATGCTATGACCATCTTTGCAACCTTCACATGGCGGTACAGGAGTGCCCCGCCAGACCTGCTGAGGCAGCGGAAACGAGTCTTCAGTAGGCCGAATGCCTGTTCTATGACTACACGGGTACGTGAGTGGGCATGGTTGTAGTCCTCCTCATGCTGGTCCCGTGGGTTCCGGACTGGTGTGAGGAGCCATCTCTTCAGTGGATACCCGGCATCACCTGTATGTGGACAATAAATGAATTTTGAGGAATGCCATTGCTACGTACGCACCCCCCCCCCTTCCTGCCAGGTCATTGCCGCATCACATACCCCACATCATCATGCATGAAATGAGACTCACCGAGTAGCCAGGATCTGTTCCCTGCGTGTCGCTCCATGTAGCGTGGTATTGTAGAGTTCCTCAAGACCATAGAATCATGGGTTGATCCAGGGAATCGGGCACAACAATGTGTAATGATCCTGTTGGAGTCACACACCATTTGTACATTCAGAGAATGAAATTGTTTTCGGTTGCGGTACTGGGCCTCCATGGCATGTGGGACGACCAATTCCACAAGGGTGCAGTCGATGGCACCAATGCAACCCGGTATGCCGGCAAGTGCATGGAATCCCACTTTTGTGTTGGTAATTTCCTGCTCCGAGCGTGGTAGAGAGATGTAGTCGTCTGCGTGCTTCAGGAGGGCATCGAGCACTTGCAATAGTGTCCGTGAGAACAGTGGCTGTGATATGCCATGCAACTGTCCGACTGTGTGCTGGTAGGTGCCTGTGGCCAGGAAGTGGAGTACAGACACCACCTTCAGTAGGGGTGGGATGGCGGTTGGGCTATCTATCATGCTGACAAGGTCAGCCTGTGTCATGTCCACAATGGCGGTTATGGTGTCCCGGTCCAAACGGTAGAGGGTGTGGATCTGCTCATCAGTGAGGTTGAACGGATGTGCTCGGAGGCGTGGGATTGCGGGCTGCCTGCGTGGTGGTAGTGGCTGTGCTGGCGGCCCTTGCTGGCCCTGCCTTGCCCTCCTCCTCCTCCTGCGTCTCCGCCGTGCGGCCGGTTGTAGTTGGTGTTCGTCTTCTTCTTGAAGTTGGAGTACTTGCAGTGCTATCAGGTCCCCCAGGGCCAACATAGCTAGTCCTGCCGGTAGCATTTCGGAGTGGGTGTGGTTGTGGGAGGAGACTGGGTGTGCAATTTATGTGTTTTCAGGCTGTATGGCCTCCACCTGTGGTGATTCATTCCACCTGTGCAAGCTGCTCTCCCCTTTGGGCGAGCACGTCCCACACACAACGCTGCAATTCGATGAATGGCATCTTGCTATTACAATCATGTATTTGTACCCGATGGCAGTGTAACATTGGTTGATATGTTCATTCGGCTATGGTCCCATTGTTTCACATACTATCTTTGCAGTCGCGAACAGACTTGTGAAGGGTCAGTGGAACGTAGTACTCGAGTAACGGTGGACCCTCATGCAACACTGTACCGAGGTTCACCGACGGTCGGGGCGTCCCATTTGTGAGTGAAGGCAGTTGCCATTTTCACTCACAGCCGCACTAGATGGATTAATTTGTGAATTCAAGCGGCCACAGATGCCTTTTCGACGTGATGTTGCAAATGAGGAATTCGAAGGGCGGCGCTTTCGGTTTTCAGCTAGCGGTGAGGAGATGCCCACAGGTCTGACTGCAAATATAACGTTCTATTGTTCAATGTCCTTGGGACAGGGGCCATGGCGAGGATGCAATGATTGATATGAATAGTTTGGGATGCGCAATAGCGACGTGGGCGATGAGGCCGGACGTTCCCAAATACATGTTACTTCACAACACTGGAATTACGGGCTGGGGCACAGTGGATTTTGCAGGCTGCATAACGCACAGACTCAATGGAAATTTCACATGTTATGTGAGTATGGAAACAGGCGTTTTCATTACGGGATGAGGGAATGATGTATGGATGCATGGACAGATGATTTGATACAGAGTTTGCCATGTACAGGGCTTCTTGGAATCTATCCGCCTCCCCTGCGCTATGTGATGCAGGGCTGCCATAGTGGGACCATCGTCTATCTGGCCTTGTTGAGCCCTCCCTGTCTCGACGCGCCTTCAGACACTTGTGTCTATGCACGTTACCAATCCCATCTGATGGATTCTGTTTTAACAGACGCATGCACAGGTACACTCGTTTGTGATAGTGTTTTCACCTCGATATGGATAGTTATGATTCGCAAGTGGTTTTTGGGTGGTGATGATCCTTTGGAGTGGGCTAGCATGCATATGGCTGTGGATTTGGTGTGATCATTGAAGTGAGTAATTCAAATGTAGTTCTGATGGCCATACTATTCTTTTTCATTTCATTTGGTTGACAGGTATCTCCTCCCCTTTTGCCACTGCCATCTGTATGCCACTCCTGCAGATGGATTTTACTCCCGACACCTGCTGCTTCGTGTTAATCAGTGGAGCAGCATTACGATCTTATGGGACGATCGCCAATGGGCCACATGCCCTTACGCAGTACTAGTGGCTAGGAGCAACATTTCGGCCTTTCAGCTGGACTAGTGCCTCCCTATTGGGACGGCCCTGCGGTTCTAGGCGCTTCCATGTTGCCTTTTCGTACGAGAATGTAGCCCCTGTGTACCATGAAGGAACAGGGCGTCACACAAGAAGTAGCTGGTCATTTATTGCGGATGCAGCCCACAATGGTGAAATGTATTTTGGAGTTCATGGCCTAATGGCTGTATGGGCTTGGAGAATTTGTTGTGCATTAAATTTCTATTCTGATATGAACCGTGTAGCGTTCTTCTTTGCAAGTGATGTGGCATATTACTATTTGGGGAGCGATGTATTGTGAGGAGATCTGCATTGGGTTCCAGCTTCGGGGTATAGTTGCGTGGTACTGTGCTGGGCGCGTTTGCCTACGAAGCCCAGTGAGGTCAGGGATAAGGGCTGCCATTATGACTGTTTTGATGATGTCATGCTCAGGGGCGGGGGATTAGCTTTTGTGTAACAGATGCCGGTCAGCCAGTTGGATTGGTGGAATGATGTGATTATCGGAATATTGCTGGTCACAGGTGCCTGTGTTTGCGTGCGTTTCTTGGTGGGAGACTGAGGTCATGTCCATTTGTATAGCTTCTGTATTCGTGCCATCTGTGCCCTGCAGCTCCCATTGGGCCCTCTTGAGATTCATTTGTTCGTTGGCAGGCATGGATGACTAGTACATTTCACTGGTTGCATTGTGTGACTTCATTGCACCTACGGGGGTGTAGTGATACACGAAATTGCAACCTTGCCAATCAGGGCTTTAGATGACAGCATTAGCCGCTGAAAGCCAATAGTGTATTCAAAGTATGTGCTAAAAATGCTGACAGTAGTCTGTTGTAGCACTTCCATTATGCAGTAGTGAGCTACAAGGAATATGCAGGCCTAGTATGAAATAGGTCAAATTAAGCATTGTTGATAGACAGGCAGGGAGGGCCCCTAGCTATGTAGCTAATAGGTATTTTTGGAGTGTTTGGAACATCATGGCACCTATATAGCGCTTAGATAGCCAGTCTTAAGCGCTATAAACACTAAGCTATGAGTGCATGCCTTTTAGAGCTTGCAGATGGGGTTAATACATCCCTGCTTCCCTTAGAATATTCAGCCTCACTAACGGTAGGCCTGGCTCCAAGCTAATCTTCCTTTTCTCTGGGAAGGTACTGATAAGACATTCCTCAGCCAGCGCAGATGGGAACCAAGGGAGGGGGTAGGAGCGAGCAGGGAGCATCTCAGAGAGAGCTGGGTTTTTTCCATGAACCAGCCTCACAGAGAAAGTTCTGGAACTATGCGTCATGGTGACTGACAGCAAGAGATTATAAAACATCCATGCACACATGGGATCAGGGGGAGATCGCCTGTGGACTTGATTCGTGTACAGTCAGGTGCCCGGAATTGGCTCTCACGGTGTCCTCCAGCCTTGTTTTTCTATGAGAAACCCAGGTCTCCCAGGGCTGAGATTAAGGGACGTAAGACTGTGTTTCTCTATGTTTCTCTATATTTCTCTATGTTTCTCTATGTTTATCTAAGTTCCATGTTTCACTATATTTTGCATTGCTCTTTGTTTTATGCTTTGTAATATTCTCTAACTTGAATACCAAATGTATATGAAATTCACTGCTTAGAATAAATATGCTTTATCTTTGAGGGTGTCATTTGTCACTAGCATGAGATCACTGCTCAGCACAATAGAACCTGTATTTTGGGCTGAATTGGGTATTTTTGCTCTCAAAGGGCTGGCCCGAGGAAGATTTTGCCCAATATCAAGACATTTGGTGGCAGCTTTGTGGGATTGTGAAGAGCAGTGCCATGCTGACATGACAAATGGTGTGAGAGAACACAGTGTAGAGTGGGGAGCAGGCTGTCGCATTTCCTTGATGGTCTCACTGCAGCTCTGAGACTTCAAAAGGCAGCAATGTTGTGTCGGCTTGCCGTGGCCGATAGCTTGTGTGGTTAAGACTCCCTTCAGTAAATCAGTCGTGACTGACTTATTGCATGGGATTGGTGCCAGGGAGTACAAGGCAATAAACGAGCGGGAAATGGCTTTGTTTAAAGCACTCCGATGAATGGTTAAGAAAGATGTATGCTCAATTAGAAAAAGAATTTTATCATGTGGTTTCCCAGTTTAAAGTTGTAATTTGGAATGCATAATGAGACGGAGTTCTCATCTCTATTCTGTCATGAGGGCAGGAAAAATAATTGCAAGAATTTGACATGCAAATTGTGAATAGTGATTTAACCATTGACTCAGCCCCAGTGTGCTAGCGAGTGGGGGCTGTAATGTTCGGAGGCGAAGGTTCGCTTTTTTGATATATGCTTTTGAGTGTTGGCATTCCTGAAGGGGAATGAGCCATGCTTAGGAGAATGAGTAACATCTGTGCTGAGAGCCTAAAGAGTTTTTTCTTTCTTTTGGCAACTGTAAAATTCCATGTGCTAATGGTGGCAAATTCTGTTTAAAGGAAACACACTAAAATGGTTATATTGCATTTTAGGCTGTGCCATGCTTATGTTGGGTGAGAGACTCACTTAAAAAGGAAAGTGAGTGAATGTTATTTGGATTTTCGATTTTTGTGTACTGATTTGAAATTGCAGAATCAGTTTGCAACGGTTGGGGAGAAAAACAATTTATATTTTTCTAAATTGCCCCTGGAGTATTTTTGACTGTCCCTATGCTATGCCATGGATTTGTGCTGCTGCCTTATAAGTGATGTATGCTTTGGAAATAGTGTCCTGTTGACTGTGATACATGGGGAAAAATGTTGTTGACACATTAAACAGCCCACAAGCAATAGAGTGTGGGTTGTTCTTGCAGAAAAAAAAAACGTGCAGGGAGCTGCACTAAATATGGCATTTTTATTTTTTAAATGCACTGAACTGAGTGGTTATAGTTTGGCAATGGTACAACAGAATGAAACATCTGTGTGTGATAAGATAGCACAAAGATTTAATGGGTTGTGAGTTCTCTTGAAAGATCGCACATTACAAGAAAAAAAAGACGCTTTGACATTTTGCAAAATTACATGGAGTAGAAAAATGACAAGAAAAGTGCCGCTTTTGAAAACAAGAGTCTTGCTGTGTGTGCAGAGCTTGTGCCTTGAAGCTGTCTTGGGCGAGGTGCGTGAAGGCAAACAAAAGCAGAAACAGTACAAGAAAGAGTTAATCTGGATGAATTGTCTGAAACGAGTGAAGCCGCCACAGTATAAGAGTTATAGGCAAAAGAGATAAGCTGCGTGCTAATGGCGCTGCCAGGTGCACACGAAAGATAAACATGCCTGCATTCCTGAGGAAGGGGGAGCAAAAACAGAGAGCTGTTCAAAAAGTAAAGAATTTGCCCAGTAAACTGTGGTACGGAGCAAAGGCTTCATGCAGGATGGCAGACGGGCACATCACATCTGAACATTTACCTATGCATCTGTGAATGGGCCAAGAAAAGACAGCTGCCCATTCCAACAGACATTACTGTGCAAACCGCATTCCCATGTGATGTGATGTGAAGTGAAGTAAAGCGCTATTGCTGTGCAAGCTGCATTCCAATGCTCCATGTGATGTGAACTGAAGTAAAGCGCTGTGCACTGGAGAAGAAACCTCTAGGCGCTTTGAGAAGAGAAAATACACATCTGGCAAACTGCAAGCTACATTGCCAGGGGATGGAGTAACTGACAAAGACATTATGGCATTCCAGATGGAAGCAAAACTGACAAAAGTGCTTAGCCGTTTTGCAAGAGACAACATGCAGAGCGGGGCTTTAAGTACAACATGAACACTGCACATTAGCCATGATCCAGAAGCCACATGGCTTAGTGCAAGAATGAATGATTTGTTGAAGCAACAAAAGAAACTGGCTTAGACTATCGCACTCAAAGGGGTGGTTCAAAAACAGCAAACGCCCTTTGAAAAAATGACAAGTGAAAAAACCAGAGGCTTGAAAAGACACTGCTAAGAAAAGAAAGATAAATAAACAAAGCTGCCTGTACAACTGCAAGCGGTATTGGACTGAAAGACTTTACCTTTGAAAAATGGAGTGATGCCAGCAGGGCAACCTAAACCAAGATCATGGGACACTGGAAGCAAGTTGGCGCCTGGCATTGGTGATCGCTTTGGTGAAAAAAGAAAAGCATTGTGCGACCTGGGTACTTACTATATGGCTTTGTAAAAGCACAGATCAGTCTGAGGTACCATTGACCAGCTATGATTGCATTGCACAAATGAGTTTGTGATTAGGCAGTTACACCCCGTATGGTTGAGTGTAAATAAGCCCCCAGAAACATGCAGAAAGGTGATAAATAATTGCAGTAGCTATGACAAAGTGTGTAGTTACCTGATGAGACTTTTTGAAGATGGGGGTGGTATTATGGGAAGGGGTGGATAACGCTGATATTGAAGTTTTGATGAAATCCTAACATTTCTGTTTGTATTTTGCCTAGGCAAAGCACGACAAGACATTTCATAATATCAAAAATTAATATGCAGTTTGTGGGTGACACTGATCAAAGAAGGGTCAGACGCATTCTCAGAGAAAGCGAGCCACTGCGACATGCTATTTCAACTTTAACGTGCCCTGCACCGCACTCAATGCTGTAACCTGCGAATAGTGTCCAACAGAGTAATAACTTTTGCTGAACTGGCACGATGCAGACTTGGCTAATTATCAAGTATTTGATGCTACACATTTAAATGACATGTTTTGCCCTTTCTTGTTTAAAGGACTATGGACAATGAATTGTGGACTGTAACATCAGGCACCACATACAGCTGTGTGACACAGCAATTGAATGCTAACACATTGAAAAATGGTTTTTAAATGCACTGTTGAGATGAATCTGAAAAAACCAAATGGTTTTACTCTTCCAACTGAATGGCTTTAACCAGAGATGTTTTGTTTTTTTTGAAAAAAAAAAAATATTCTACATTGCACGTAGGCAGGAGAATGATTTATGAACTGTTGGGGCAGCAGAATTATGCAAGCAGGAGCGTAATTTATTTTGAGATAAGATGAGTGCGCACATCAAAGTCACCTGTGCGTAGGTTAAGATTCTTAATTGAAGTAATGCTGCCAAGTGTATGAGCTATAATTTGAAATGGTAATCTTTGAAACACTGGATACTTTTACAGCCAGCTTAAGGCAGGTAAATGAAACCATGACTGACTTGATGTTTGATTTTATGACACAGAGTGTGACACGGTTTTTTGTTAAACCAACCAGTTTCATGTTTTTGTGAGGACAGCTGTCTCCAGCACACTAATGCAAAGAGTCACCTTTTGATTGTAAACATTTGGAATAATTCTTTGGAAAAGCGCTGCAAATGAGTATCCACATGGAATTGCTAGAGTACTGGCCTGGCACATTGTCAGGCATCTTTTGTCACTGAATGGATACCATTTGTTTAATTTGTCTAATGTGATGTTTTTCTGACCAAGAACTGCAGCGAGTGTTCTCGCCAAGATTTAATGAACTATAACTTGACTAAATGAATTTTTTCCATGGTGTGATGAAACAGCCACTGCCGGATAGTAATATGGTGTTTGTGGCTAAAGTTAATATTGTATATGGTAGATATCCCACTTGAAGAAGGGTATTCTCCAAGTCACAGAAGGTAGACACTGTGAACCTGTTAGATTTTCCAGTGGTAAGACAACATGTAAATTGTAGACTGGTAATGCACACCTTCATTATTACAGTGCTACACTTAGACATAGATTTATCATGAGGCAATGTTTCCTTAGTACTACCAAGCTGCTACAAATGGAGTCCATTTATATGGCCCATCACTAGAGTGCGCGTAGCTAGGGAGCTAGATTCATTAATTGCAGGAGCTTTATATGCTTGTGACGTAGAAACTGTGCACAATAAGCTAGCCACTATGGGTTCTGATGCCAGCTCTGCTATAGAACTTCTGGCCTAGTGGGGCCCATTGATATGCCCAGCACTGCTACAAGTATTGACAGCCAATTGAAGATGACAGAATTTTAGACATGAAGACATTTTTGTCTGCCATAGGGCAGGTCAACAAGACTGCTAAATACACACAATGCATTGTATGGCAAACATTGTTAAATCAGCAGGTGTTGGCTTTTTACTGGGTGGGGGCAACCATCCTCCACACACTGGCACGCAGAGCTACAGTTACCAGCATACATATGGATTGAATTGCTTGCTTTTGATTGCATGTATAACACATGCCATGCTTCGATGTAAATTAGTAGAATTGTTTTTTATTTGGACAACCTGGTGCCCATGGGTTCACCTTGTTCACGAAATTAGATGGTTTCTGGTTGGGTTCCACCTACCTGGGGGAAGTGTCTAGTCACACAGCCCATAGTCACGCTTGAATGCCCTGGGATCAGGGGGAGGGTAGGCCCTTAGGGTGAAAGGCTGCCAGGTTTTAGAATTGGTAACCATACATAAATGCAATAGTGCATTGTAGATTAGACTACACTGGATTGCCTTGACATTTTAACTGCATGCTGCTTTTTAACTGACAATCAGTTATACAAAATTGATTTAGGTATTTTTGTGTAGGCCAGGTTTTGGCTAGAGTAAATGTCCATGTTCACTTTGTGTAGGTATTTTTGTGTAGGCCAGGTTTTGGCAAGGGTATATGTCACTGTTCACTTTGTGTACATTTTTGTTTAGGTAGTGTTTTACCTTGCATGCCACGCTAACTAACCGCTATAAGATAGTTTGCTTAAACCTCTTGCAAAGCCCCAAGGTCTTTATCACTGCACTAAATACTATATTGATAGGTATTAGTCAGCATTTGTCGCACAAACGTTGAATAGGGGTGGAATGTAGTGATACACGAAATTGCAACCTTGCCAATCAGGGCTTTAGATGACAGCATTAGCCGCTGAAAGCCAATAGTGTATTCAAAGTATGTGCTAAAAATGCTGACAGTAGTCTGTTGTAGCACTTCCATTATGCAGTAGTGAGCTACAAGGAATATGCAGGCCTAGTATGAAATAGGTCAAATTAAGCATTGTTGATAGACAGGCAGGGAGGGCCCCTAGCTATGTAGCTAATAGGTATTTTTGGAGTGTTTGGAACATCATGGCACCTATATAGCGCTTAGATAGCCAGTCTTAAGCGCTATAAACACTAAGCTATGAGTGCATGCCTTTTAGAGCTTGCAGATGGGGTTAATACATCCCTGCTTCCCTTAGAATATTCAGCCTCACTAACGGTAGGCCTGGCTCCAAGCTAATCTTCCTTTTCTCTGGGAAGGTACTGATAAGACATTCCTCAGCCAGCGCAGATGGGAACCAAGGGAGGGGGTAGGAGCGAGCAGGGAGCATCTCAGAGAGAGCTGGGTTTTTTCCATGAACCAGCCTCACAGAGAAAGTTCTGGAACTATGCGTCATGGTGACTGACAGCAAGAGATTATAAAACATCCATGCACACATGGGATCAGGGGGAGATCGCCTGTGGACTTGATTCGTGTACAGTCAGGTGCCCGGAATTGGCTCTCACGGTGTCCTCCAGCCTTGTTTTTCTATGAGAAACCCAGGTCTCCCAGGGCTGAGATTAAGGGACGTAAGACTGTGTTTCTCTATGTTTCTCTATATTTCTCTATGTTTCTCTATGTTTATCTAAGTTCCATGTTTCACTATATTTTGCATTGCTCTTTGTTTTATGCTTTGTAATATTCTCTAACTTGAATACCAAATGTATATGAAATTCACTGCTTAGAATAAATATGCTTTATCTTTGAGGGTGTCATTTGTCACTAGCATGAGATCACTGCTCAGCACAATAGAACCTGTATTTTGGGCTGAATTGGGTATTTTTGCTCTCAAAGGGCTGGCCCCGAGGAAGATTTTGCCCAATATCAAGACAGGGGGGTTGTACAATGTGGCCAGGGAGTGGTGTACAGGCACTCAGTAGGGCTGTTTACGGTTGGTTCGCGATGCCGTACTTCTCACCATGGCGGAATGGTACTTTCCGCCGTGCTTGATGGCGTTAGGTGCATGTCCGCTAGGGTCAGAATTCGCGTACCGTTGCGCCATGGTGGTAATTACGGTTTGGCATGGCGCGCGCGCGCGTACTTGGTGCAGTTAGCGTTGGCGTTCACTACGGTGTCGCTAATGGCATCGTACTTTGCGGTGACGGGTCATGATCGCACCGAGCGCTATTCAATGGCGGTATTGCATTTCCGCCATCGTTTTTCGGTTTCCGCCAGGGTCGTAATGAGGCCCAATGTGATTAAAAAGAGTGCCCCTTCTCATCGGTCCTGGGGGAAGGGTGGACTGTGATCTATGTGGGCTGTGCAAGTTCTGGATTACGGTGCCACAACACGTGTCATGCAGCCTATGGTGTAGGTGGCATGAAGGGCTATGGGTGTTTAAATGTGCAGAGTCATGCAGTTTTAGAGATTCTTTACAGTGAGGGTAGGCCTACCAGTTTCTGTGCATGAAGCCGCGTGCAGTGAAGCTTACCTATTGTCAATGCATTCAGCTGCCAAGATCGTTGAAGCAGTAGTGTGACGTCTCGGATGTCGAGGATGCAAGTATGTTAAGTGCAGGCCAGGGCCATGTTAAAGAACAGGGGCCCTGTGGTGGGGTGACTACCTAAATGCCTGTTTGGAGTTGATGTAGGCAGTCAGTAGGGCCAAAATGCAAGTGATGCATGGTGACAACCTAAATGCCTGTTTAGAGTTGATGTAGGCAGTCAGTTGGGCCAAAATGCAAGTCATGCAAGGTGACTACCTAAATGCCTGTTTAGAGTTGATGCAGGCAGTCAGTTGGGCCAAAATGCAAGTCATGCAAGGTGTGGCGCATGATGATGATGTCAGCCACTGTCAATCCCATTGGGTGTCAGCTGTCATGTAGTATAGAATCAGGCCTGTGTTACTTCATTCGCACATGTTGTTCATGGCAGGTATATGACATCAATGGTTATATCAATTTACAGATGTAATTACTTTAAATAAAGATTTGACAGAAAATCAAAAAACAAATTGTTACACAGTGCAATTTCTTGTTTTTAGAAAATGGAAAGGATCTGTATGAAAGTCTGGCCAGATGCAAGGTGGATGTGGTTTCTCAGAGAGCATCTGCAGCCATATTGTATAAAAGAAATTGCTGTAGACGGGTGTTCTGTCATAGGACATACAAACTGTGGCCTTATTTTACAGGAAATGCTTCCACTCTACAGTTATGTTCAAACCTTCTTTGACAGTTCGTAGTTTGTGGACCCATTTCTGTTCTAGTCTGGTCAGCGTTTTGTCAATGTCTCCACCTCTACGCGTGATGTTCACTTTCTGTAAAACACACCACTTTATATCCATGTTGGTGTGGTTCTTCTTAACATAGTGTTCCACTAGTGGTTTGTCCGGTACCTTGTTTTTTATACAAGACCGGTGCTCACCAATTCGGGTCTTCACAGCTCTCATGGTTTTCTCAACATATAGAAGTCCACATGGGCATTCAATGGTGTAAATAACTTGTTTGGTATTACAGTTTGTGTGATCCTGTAAGGTCCACGAGATCTCTTTGTGTGTGAATACTTTGGTTGTCTCGGTGGACTGGCAGGCCATGCATTTGCCACATCGGTAGTGTCCTTGGACAGGTGATAAGTTCCATAGAGTATTGGGTTGTTTTGGAGTTTCAAGAAACGTATGAACAAGTGACTCTTTGATGTTGCGGTTTTTCTTGAAGGCAAAAAGGGGCACTTTTTGGAGAGATCCAGTGTTCTTGATCAGTGGCCAGTGCTGCTTGATTGTCTTTTTTATCAAATTGCTGAGGGGACTGTAGGTTGTCACGCATACCAGTCTGTCCAGTTCTTTTTTGGTGGTTTTGGTGAGGCAGATACTACGGTCCGTGTTTGCTGCTTGTTTGCTTGTGTGTTTCACGGATTTCCTCGGATAGTCTCTGTTGAGAAGGCGGTTTTGTAGATCTGTGGCGTGTTTCTCATATGTGTCACGGTTGGTGCAATCCCTCCTAATTCTCAAGAACTGTCCGTAGGGCAGGTTATATTCCAGACCTTGAGGGTGATAGCTTCCAAAGTGCAGTAAGGTGTTCCGGTCTGTAGGTTTCCGAAATAGTTCTGTGTGTAGATGGTCTCCTGACCTGTAGATGTGGAGGTCTAGGAAGTCAATCCCGTGGAAGTCCCAGTGCATCGTGAAGTTGATGTGAGGATTGCATAGATTGAGGCATTCCTGGAATGCAGTTAGGTCTTGTTGGTTCCTTTGCCAGATGAGGAGCACATTGTCGATGTACCTTTTCCACAGCTTGATGTTGTTTCTGTAGGGATTAGTGTCTGCCATGACGTTTTCAGTTTCGTAATGTGCCATGTACAAGTTGGCAATGTCTGGTGCAAAGGTGGCCCCCATGTTGACCCCTTTGATTTGTTTGTACAAATGGTCTTTGAATAGAAAGACATTTTCGATCATTGCAAGTCTCATACATTCTAGTATGAAGTCTGTAGGGACGGATTCAGTGTCATTTCTTTTATCCAGAAAGAGTTTCAATACCTCTAATGCCTCTTGTTGTGGGATTGAAGTGTAGAGGGCCTCTACATCTACGGTGGCTAAGATGTA
This sequence comes from Ambystoma mexicanum, assembly GCF_040938575.1. Taxonomy (NCBI): domain Eukaryota; kingdom Metazoa; phylum Chordata; class Amphibia; order Caudata; family Ambystomatidae; genus Ambystoma; species Ambystoma mexicanum. Next base: position 812,330,583 of record NC_090925.1, on the reverse strand, counting down.
ATCTTGTTCCATGTTGATGGTCCCCAGCATGAGGATGGTGTCCGTGCTGTCTTTGAGGTAGAAATTCATTTGGTTCACAAAAGGTTTCAAGAAGAAGTCTGTGTAGACTGATAGGGGTTCGAAAATTGAGTCACAAGCCGATACGATCGGTCTTCCAGGAGGTTTTTGTAAGTTTTTGTGTATCTTTGGCAGTATGTAGAACGCCGGGATTCGCGGGCGAGCTTTATTGAGGAAAAGATGCTCATCTTCGCAGATCCAAGTTTCTCGAAGTGCGTGGTCTGTAAGGCTGCGAATCTCATCCTGTAGACTCTTGGTGGGGTCCACTTGTAAAGGGCGGTAGGCATTGATGTCACTCAGTAGGCGCAGGCATTCCAGGTCGTAGTCCTTGGTGTTTTGGATGACGATGCCACCGCCTTTATCCACGGGTTTGATGGTGATGTCATGATTGTCTTTAAGGTTCCACTTGTAGGGCGGTAGGCGTTGATGTCACTCAGTAGGCGCAGGCATTCCAGGTCGTAGTCCTTGGTGTTTTGGATGACGATGCCACCGCCTTTATCCGCGGGTTTGATGTGATGTCATGGTTGCCTTTACAAGTGGACCCCACCAAGAGTCTACAGGATGAGATTCGCAGCCTAACAGACCACGCACTTCGAGAAACTTGGATCTGCGAAGATGAGCATATTTTCCTCAATAAAGCTCACCCGCGAATCCCGGTGTTCTACATACTGCCAAAGATACACAAAAACTTACAAAAACATCCTGGAAGACCGATCGTATCGGCTTGTGACTCAATTTTCGAACCCCTATCAGTCTACACGAACTTCTTCTTGAAACCTTTTGTGAACCAAATGAATTCCTACCTCAAAGACAGCACGGACACCATCCTCATGCTGGGGACCATCAACATGAGACAAGATTACATCTTAGCCACCCTAGATGTAGAGGCCCTCTACACTTCAATCCCACAACAAGAGGCATTAGAGGTATTGAAACTCTTACTAGATAAAAGAAATGACACCGAAACCGTCCCTACAGACTTCATACTAGAATGTGTGAGACTTGCAATGACTGAAAATGTCTTTCTGTTCAAAGACCATTTGTACAAACAAATCAAAGGGGTCAGCATGGGGGCCACCATTGCACCAGACATTGCCAACTTGTACATGGCACATTACGAAACTGAAAACGTCATGGCAGACACTAATCCCTACAGAAACAACATCAAGCTGTGGAAAAGGTACATCGACGATGTGCTCCTCATCTGGCAGGGGAACCAACAAGACCTAACTGCATTCCAGAAATGGCTCAATCTATGCAATCCTCACATCAACTTCACGATGCACTGGGACTTCCACAGGATTGACTTCCTAGACCTCCACATCTACAGGTCAGGAGACCATCTACACACAGAACTATTTCGGAAATCTACAGACCGGAACACCTTACTACACTTTGGAAGCTATCACCCTCAAGGTCTGAAATATAACCTGCCCTACGGACAGTTCTTGAGAATTAGGAGGAATTGCACCAACCGTGACACATATGAGAAACACGCCACAGATCTACAAAACTGCCTTCTCAACAGAGGCTACCCGAGGAAATACGTGAAACACGCAAGCAAACGAGCAGCAAACACGGACCGTACTATCTGCCTCACCAAAACCACCAAAAAAGAACTGGACAAACTGGTATGTGTGACAACCTACAGTCCCCTCAGCAATTTGATAAAAAAGACAATCAAGCAGCACTGGCCACTGATCAAGAACACTGGATCTCTCCAAATAGTGCCCCTTTTTGCCTTCAAGAAAAACCTCAACATCAAAGAGTCACTTGTCCATACGTTTCTTGAAACTCCAAAACAACCCAAAACTCTATGGAACTTACCACCTGTCCAAGGACACTACCGATGTGGCAAATGCATGGCCTGCCAGTTCACCGAGACAACCAAAGTATTCACACACAAAGAGATCTCGTGGACCTTACAGGATCACACAAACTGTAATACCAAACATGTTATTTACACCATTGAATGCCCATGTGGACTTCTATACGTTGGGAAAACCATGAGAGCTGTGAAGACCCGAATTGGCGAGCACAGGTCTTGTATAAAAAACAAGGTACCGGACAAACCACTAGTGGAACACTATGTTAAGAAGAACCACACCAACATGGATATAAAGTGGTGTGTTTTACAGAAAGTGAACATCACGCGTAGAGGTGGAGACATTGACAAAACGCTGACCAGACTTGAACAGAAATGGGTCCACAAACTACGAACTGTCAAAGAAGGTTTGAACATAACTGTAGAGTGACAGCATTTCCTGTAAAATATGGTGACAGTTTGTATGTCTTATGACAGAACACCCGTGTACAGCAATGTGTTTTATACAATATGGCTGCAGATGCTCTCTGAGAAACCACATCCACCTTCCATCTGGCCAGACTTTCATACAGATCCTTTCCATTTTCTAAACACAAGAATTTGCACTGTGTAACAATTTGTTTTTTGATTTCCTGTCAAATCTTTATTTAAAGTAATTACATCTGTAAATTGATATAAACCATTGATGTCATATACCTGTCATGAACAACATGTGGAAATGAAGTAACACAGGCCTGATTCTATACTACATGACAGCTGACACCCAATGGGATTGACAGTGGCTGACATCATCATCATGCGCCACACCTTGCATGACTTACATTTTGGCCCAACTTACTGCCTGCATCAACTCTAAACAGGCATTTAGGTAGTCACCTTGCATGACTTGTATTTTGGCCCAACTGACTGCCTGCATTAACACTAAACAGGCATTTAGGTAGTCACTATGCATGACTTGCATTTTGGCCCTACTGACTGCCTGCATCAACTCCAAACAGGCATTTAGGTAGTCACCCCACCACAGGGCCCCTGTTCTTTAACATGGCCCTGGCCTGCACTTAACACACTTGCATCCTCGACATCCAAGACGTCGCACTGCTGCTTCAACAATCTTGGCAGCTGAATGCATTGACAATAGGTAAGCTTTACTGCACGCGGCTTCATGCACAGAAACTGGTACCCCTACCCTCACTGTAAGGAATCTCTAAAACAGCATGACTCTGCACATTTAAACACCTATAGCCCTTCATGCCACCTACACCATAGGCTGCATGACACGTGTTGTGGCACCGTAATCCAGAACTTGCACAGCCCACATAGATCACGGTCCACCCTTCCCCCAGGACCGATGAGATGGGGCACTCTTTTTAATCACATAGTATTAAATACAGATTTGCACTAAGTTTTCCGTGCACTTGATAAATGGCATTTTGTTATTCCACAGAAGCCCTTGTTATCCCATCTAAGCGCACTCCACGTTTAGTGGGACCACCACTAGGTCTACTGTCACCAAATCTGCTCAGACCTACACCACCACCTCCCTAGTCACACAGTAAGTATGGGCTAGAGAGGAACCACACCCCTGGGGCGCCATTTAGTAATCCTACTTCCCCATCCCCTTACAGACGTGACCGCGCCTGTTGACAAGATGACAACTGCATCCTAAAGAAGTGGATCCTTCCACCTCTTAATCTGACCCTCTAAACTCCTCGGTTTCGGTAAGCACTGACATCCACCCTACATAGTATTCATAACTTTTCTCTGCTAGATCTTTGCTGACCACGTACATCCTGACACATTCTTTGTCTGTTTCACTCCTAAAGACCACATAGGACCCTCTACTCGTAAAGACACTCCTGTCCTGATGAAGGCCTACACCATTAGAGCTCACCTAGCTCCACGCAAAATGGCCGAAACACTGTCGTGTTGACATGTATTATATGTTGTTGTTCAACTCTTGATTGTGCCCACACTCTATGGGCCCCCCACCTGTTTATGATTCCACTGAATTCTCTAAGCTTCCTTCCTAAGGAACCTACAGAGAATGAACAAACTGTACAAGTAGATGTCTCAAATATTGACTACTTGATAATTCGTTCTTAGGTACTACACTTTGTATGTCCTCAAATGTGAATGTCCTATGTTTTTGGAAAAATACCAGTGTATTACTACACCACTGCACTTCAAAATAAAACCCTTTTGTTTAGAAGAACAGTTTCATGAGAATTCTGTGACCACCCACACAAGGGGTCACCCACTCAGGGTGTAGCAGTGGTTACTCTTCAGCAGAGATTGACCTGACCTTGCTCATTCGTTTTTTGATATTATTGGACCAAGTGAAAAGCCGCAGAGGGGAAGGAGGGAGGGTTCGCATGTGAATCCATGCCAGACCCATGCTGGAGAACAACAGTTACAGGTAAGTAACTTGTTCCTTCTACAGCAGGGGGTTGGGCATGGATTCACATGTTCATGAATATAAGAATACATAGCAGTACACACATGCACAAACACGGGAGGCGGCAAGGCTCAACATTAAGCATTACAACAACTCAACATTAAGCATCTCTTACCTCCTCACCAGGCCCACCTTCAGGCGAACAGGTTGCGCAGCACTGCTTGGCCGACTCTGGACTCCTCCCTAGAATCCCGGTCGACGCAATAGAATCTCGTGAAGGTGTGCGTCGACCTCCATGTAGCAGCCCTGCAGATGTCCAGCAGGGGCACACCAGATAGGAACACCATGGTAGCAGCGATCGCTCTGGTCGAATGGGCTCTCGGACTGGTCGGTTTGCCAACCAGTGACAGTGCATGATGCAGCCAGAGAGCCATCTGGAAATGGAAGACTTCGAAAGGGCCTTCCCTTGGCTCACAGGTCCAAAGTTCACAAACAACTGTGATGTCTTCCGAAAACTCTTTGTGCGGTCCACGTAAAACTTCAGCGCTCTAGCTACATCCAGTGAGTGCAAAGTCCTCTCAGCCGGCGACGAAGGCGACAGGAAGAAAACTGGTAACACCAAGGGCTTGTTGAGGTGGAAGTCCGACGGCACCTTGGGCTTGAAGGAGGGGTACATCCTCAGCACCACCCTCGTCTTGTGGAAAGTCAAGTACAGAGGCTTGCAGGAGAGGGCCTGGATCTCTCCCACTCGTCGTGCGGAGGTGATGGCCACAAGAAACGCTGTCTTCAACGATAAGTATTTCAACTGTGCCGAATTCCGAGGCTCGAATGGCGGCCGCATGAGCCTGCTCAGCACCACGTTGAGCTCCCATGCTGGGGCCGGAGCCTTCACCGGCGGGAACGAACAGAACAGTCCTTTCATAAACTCCTTCACCAGAGATGATCGCCCAGGAGTTCTGGTGTAGCGGGAAAATGTCGCTAGATGTATCTTGATGGAGGCATGAGCTATCCCTGCCTTGGCCAGCGATAGCAGGTACGGCAGCACTTTCGGGGCCGTAATCTGTAGGGGGTTAATCTTCTGTGCGCGGCACCAGACAGAGAACCTCTTCCATTTGTGTCCGTAGCACTTGAGAGTTGAGGACGCCGTGGCCTTTGCAAGCACCTCCTCGCAGTCCGCCGGTATATCGTACCCTCCAAACTCTAGTGCTGCAGGAGCCAGGCCTGCAAGTTCAGCTACCCCGGGTCGTGATGGAAGATGGCGCCTCCTTCCCTCGAAAGAAGATCCACGTCTGTCGACAGTTTGACGGGGGGAACACTGACAAGTCCAGAAGGTCCGGGAACCAGATCTGCCTCGGCCACGCCGGTGCGACGAGGATCATCCTGCACCGGGACCTCTTGAGTTGTTGATGAGCCGCAGCAGCAACGGCAACGGGGGGAACGCATACAGGAACAGGCCGTCTCAGGGGAACGAGAAAGCATCGCCCATGCTCCTCTGCTGGGGAAACCTGCTGGCGAACCTCTGGCACTTGGAGTTCATCGCCGTCGCAAACAGGTCGATCTGGGGTTAGCCCCATCGTTGGAAGAGTCAATCCGCTTGATCCTGGCACAGCTCCCACTCATGGCATGAGCGCAGCTCCCTGATGAGTGAGTCGGCAATGGTGTTCTTTATTCCTGTCAGATGGAAGGGCACCAGAAACATCCCCTGGGCGACAGGCCAGTGCCACAGATCCTGGGCCTCCTTGGATAGGGCTGGGGATCTGGTGCCTCCCTGCTTCCGGATGTAGAACATCGTGGTGGTGTTGTCGGTGAAGACCCTCACCACCTTGCCCTTGAGGGACGGAAGGAACGACCTGAGGGCCCAGAACAAGGCTCAGAGCTCCAGGATGTTGATGTGGAGAGACCTCTCCTCCGGGAGCCAAAGGCCTCTTGCGTGGATATCCCCGGTGTGTGCTCCCCATCCCTCCAGGGAGGCGTCTGTTGTCACTGTCTCCTGATGTGCCGGGGTCTGAAAGTCCTTGCCCGCCGCGAGATGCGCGCGGGTGCCCCGCCATCGAATCGCTTGGCGGAAAGCCTCGTTGAGCGGGATCCTGTCTTCGAAGCTGCCTGTCGCTTGTATCCAACGGGCGTCGAGGAACTCTTGTAGAGGACGCATCTGTAGCCTGTACAGACGCACCAGGTAGATGCATGAGGACATAATTCCGAGCAGGGACTTGATGGATCTCACCCTGGCCACGTCCGTGGCCAGCAGGCGCTGCACCTTGCCCAAGATGGCCTTCGTCCTCTCCTCCGACGGAGAAGCCAATCGTGCCACTGTATCGAGCTTGGCTCCCAGAAACAGTGCGACCTGCGACGGAACCAGGCAGGATTTTGAGTAGTTGATGGAGAATCCCAGATCCTTGAGCAGCTGGACAGCTTCGCTGTGTGTTCGACGGCGAGTTCTCTTGTCTTTGCACGGATGAGCCAATCGTCCAGGTAGGGGTAAACGTGGATCCCCGCAGGCGCAGCCACGCCGCCACTGGTGCTAGGCACTTGGTAAATACCCTGGGCGCTGACTTCAATCCGAATGGAAGGGCCTTGAATTGGTAGTGTCGCCCTTTTAGAACGGGGATGTGGAAGTAAGCATCCTCCAAGTCCAGCAACGATAGGAAGTCGCCTTCCTCCAGCTGTCCCAGCACATGCTGGATGTTGACCATCCTGAACTTTTGGGCCTTGATGTATTTGTTTAACCGACGCAGGTCCAGGATGGGGCGCCAACCACCTGTCTTCTTTCTGACGAGGAAGTACCTTGAGTATACTCCAGAGCCCCGGAGCCTCGTCGGGACGAGCTCGATGGCACCTTTCTTGAGCATCACCCTTACTTCTAACAGCAGTTGAGTGACGTGATTTTCCTTCCTGGCCATGGGAGGAATGTGGGGGCACTTCTTTAGAAATTCGAGAGTGTGCCCGTGGGACAGGGCATCCAGCACCCAACGGTCGGTGGAGATGGACTCCCACACGCTGATGAACTTCGCCAGCAAGCCTCCCACCGGGGTGCTCAGGTGGGGGCCCGACGGTACGGCCGGTTCAGTCTTGCTTGGTGGCGGCCTTGCCGCCTAGGCCTCCTTGGCGACAACGAGACCTTCCTGACTTGCCAAGTCCTCTGTAGGCCTCCTGCGTCAAGGAGCGGGCCGCTTGACGGTACGTCGAGGTGCCGCTGCCGGATCCCTTGGAGGCACCCTGTCTGCCTCCAGCATTACGAAAGGGCGGCCGTCGCTGCCGCAAAACTCCCAAGGCCCGAGCCGTCTCTGTGTCGGTCTTGATGGCCTGAAGTGACTCATCCACTGTCTTTCCAAACAGGTTGTTCCTGTCGAAGGGCATGTCCGAAACTCTGCTTTGCACGTCCTGGCGGAAATCCGTTGTCTTGAGACATCCCCGCCGCCGAAGGCAAACACTGTTGCCCAACTGGCGGAACCCAGTGTCAGCGATGTCCGTGGCCACCGTTATGGTGTGGTCCGATGCCACCTCACCCTCCTGCAGGATCTCCAGGGCCTCCGCCCTCTTGTCGTCCGGTAGGAAGTCCAGCAGGGAAGCGATCTTGTACCATAGCTCCCTGTCGTAGAGGGCCACAATCGCTAGGGCGTTGGCCGCTTTAATTGTCATCGCCGCAGACGAGATGACTCGTCGTCCCATGGCATCTAGTTACTTTCTCTCGCCATCAGGTGGGGAGGTTGAAGTTGAAGCCGTCGCCCCCAACGCTTTTTTCTTGGCTGCCGTTGAGACGACCGAATCCGGGGTCGGCTGTGCCCTAAGGCACAAAGGGGTGGAATCGGGGACCCGGTACTTCTTCTCGTACCGATCCCTCTTGGCAGGCGTCGTGGACAGGTTCTTCAGGAGAGCAAGTCCCTCGTCCCAGATATCGTCAATCAACGGCACCGCGAGGACCGTCTTTCTCTTGGCCTCGCGCCACTGATAGAGGAAGCCTTCCTTCTTCTGTTCTTCGGGGCAGAGCTGGAAAAGCTCAGATGCCCTGGCGATCATGGCATGGAAGGAGCCAATTTCGTCGGGCGGGGAGGCCCGAGGGGGTGGTGATGGAAGGCCCATCCCATCGTCACCACCATCGTCATACATCCCCGTCGTGGCCGTATCTGTTCCCGTGTCATCTCTAGGATCAGGGGAAGGGGATGAAGGCAGCGCGGGCCGCAAGGGCTGCTAAGGCTGTGGGGATTGAACTCTCCTCCGCTTGTTTGGAGGGCTTCCCGACGGGCCGGGTTCTGCTGGGTCTTCCGTTGGAGTTAGAGGCAACCTCGTCCTTATCTCCGTGCATAAGGTTTGGATTGCCATCAAAATGGCCATCGAGTTGTCCTGAGGCTTGCGCACTGGCTGCGACGGGCGCAATGGTTGCTCCTCCTCCACGGGAACCGCGTCGGCGCCACCGTCGCTCTCTTTGTCCGCCTCCTCGGGGTTCCTCCCGTGGAACCGGACCTCCTCGAACCTCTTGTTGAGCCCCTTCACGACTTCAACCAGCTCCTCCTCAGAGGCTGTATCCATGTCCGTAACGGCTACTGCCCCCCCCTTTTTCCACCGGGGTCTTCACGGGGGTCTTATCGATGGGCTGAAAAGAGGATTCCCTCCGCGGTGGAAGGGAAACTCTGGGCCCCGAGGTCGCCTCCACTTGGGTAGCCTCCACAGGCTTCGCCAGGGCCGCCGCTACTCCCTCGATAGAAGCTTTAGCGGTGTGAATCAAGGCCTTCACCACCTTGGGCGCGCTTGAAGCCTTCACCTTGGGGGGAGGGTCACTGCCTCGCTCCCCCTCGGCTGATTCCTTCGAGATCGACCAGGGCCTCTCCAGAAGCTTTCCCGGGTTCTCGGGAGTTCTCTTCCCCGAGCCAGAGCGGTGGCTCATGGTTGATGGCCTCGGTGAAAGTGCACCCTGTCCGGCAGCCGAGGAGCCCGACCCTTCGGTGCTCCCGGTACTCGCGGACTCACGGTACTTTGCCTTCTGTTGGGCCCCTGTCGCCGGGGTGCCCTTACAGGACTTAGAAGACCGCTCGGACTTCTTCTTCGTCTCACCTGCTGGGCCCTTCCCGAGCCAGCTGGTGAGGCGGATCCGACGATCCCTCATAGTCCGTTCCGACAAGTTCTTGCAAAACGCACAGTCCTTCTCCACGTGCGTTTTGTCTTCGTGAAGGCAGTAGAGACATCTCGAATGCTCATCCTCCTTGAAAACATTCTGTAATCCGCATCCAGGGCAGTTCCTGAACAGCTTGGATCCGGGCATTGAGCTTCCCTTGTCCTGGGCCATGTCCACGAGGTAGGCCTCGGATCTTCTGGAATCCTCCAAGAAGCGTAACTCGACGAAACTTCGCCCTTGAGGGGCGTAGAATATTCCAAAACGGGTCCCCGTTGATCGGAAGTAGAAACATTGGAGCTTGAGGGTCGATTGACTGTAAAAATGAGATTAAACTCTTTGAAAAAACACAAAACGCAGTAAAACCTCGAGAGCTATAGCACGAGGACTCCCAACACTTGAACGTGCAGTAAAAATCTGAGGATGGCTGCCAGGGGAGGGGCTTAGGGAGAGGGCAGTCATTGGCTGGGGGCAGTATGACCCAGAGACCAGTGATTGGTTACTACTAAGAAAGACAGATCAGAAACGAAACTGATACTGATTTTTTCTTTACCAAGGATTCCCAGCCTGACGACAGGGAATGTTCATGACCATGTGAATCCATGCCAGACCCCATGCTGGAGAAACTACTGTTTCCCAGAAAATGTATGGTTAAATGACTTTACTAATCTTTTTAAATTCCTAGACCAAGTACACACTATCTTCCTATAGAGTGCTGGATGGGTTACCTAGTATCCCCTGTGTCTATAAACTCATGTACCAGTCAAATGCTACCCTTTCCTATCGAAATGGCTGGTGGCAGTGGTTTTACAACAAAGTACCATGCTTTTTACAGACTGTGAACACCGGTAGATAAAAATTGCTTGAGCCATGTTTTTCAAGATCGCACCTTAAACCCCTTTGTTTAAACAGGTCCCGGTCTTCTTTTTTCGCTATTTCTTTTTGGAAAGCCCTTCTATAGTTTCTCTTTGCACGCCAAACCAGGTTTGGTCCCTTTGTACATATGCCTTTGGCGGGCCTCAGGACTGAAGACCGCCTCTGGCGTCTGAGTGTCTCGGGTGGCCAGGAAGTGAGGGAGGTGCCCGAAACACCCTGTGCTCAGTCTTCTAGGAGACCCAAATGCACTCTGTCGTGATTGGCTGGCTGACTGTCCGGCAATGACAGCCACCCTGCTGGGTGAGTGGCAGTTAGGCTGGAATGAAAGGGAGAAAACTGTTTAAAAGGCAGAGTTGACCAGTGGAATGAAAGAACCAAAGACGAGCTGGAGGAGGACGGCTGCTGCAACCACTGGACCGTTGGTTTGCCCGGTGAAGCCCTGCTGCATGTTCCGAATTGCCAAGATCATCTCGACAGAGAAGCCCCTTCAAAGAAGACTTCTTCCTTTGAGTTGGTGGGACCAATCAACTCGTAAGCCACCTGGACACCATTCTCAAGGCTGGTTAGGATTAACCAGGGAGAGGGACACCAGCTTGTGTGCTAGATGAACAGCTACCCGAACTGAAGTGACTCCATTTTGTCAGTGTTTTCTGACGATCCCGTGCAGTGCAGGAGTCCCCCGACGTCCTCCCTCTTGTCCCCATGACTGAGGCTCAGGAACAGTGAGATCTGCATGAACTGCCAGGAACCAACGACTTCAGCTGCATCTCTTGCTTCATACTAAGGTACTGTGCCAACCCGATTGAGAGCACGCCACTCTCGTGGTGGAAGTTTGCAGAACTTTCCCAACTTACAGGCCTAATCAGCTTGTGACCCAACAAATGATCCTTTCTCGTACAAACTACTTCTGAGAACTTTGGCAAAGACTTTACCGTTTACTACAAGAACTGCTCTTTCCTAACCAAGACACTAGTCCATTGACTTTGGCCGATACCTATTGAACTGAATCGAGTCCTCTAGTGAACTAAAACTATTTGCACTGCCTAAGAAAGTATTTGTGATCTATTCTATTAACTTGTGCCTTTGCCTTCCCATTCAAAGTGACTGAAATACCCTTTGGCTCCTATTTCAGGGGAGCTCAAATTGTTCAGAAACTTATTGGTTTTGTGTTGAAGTATATTTGTGTATATTAAGTTGCCTCCTTCTAGTGAATGTTTTCTAAATGATTGTGTGATACCTTTATAAGTGTTTTACCAAGAAACCTTGAGTGTAAGTGTCTACTTGAACCACTGTGATTGTAAGACCTCTGTGTAACTTCTTTTACTGCTTACATTCCCTCTTGAGATAAGCCTGGCTGCTCAGCTCGCTACCACAAACTGTGTAGTACGGACTTATACCAAAGGTTGGTTTTTGCTTACACCTGTAGTCCTAATTGTATGTGGTGGTCCCATAGGGTACTGCATGCAATTCTGTTAATATAAGTGCCAAGCCATAACACATGTTTGTTACTTTTCTTCTACAGAGCTTGAATCAGCACATAAATACATTCGATAAAAACACGTCATCAGAGATGCCCATATTTTCACCCAGTTTGCGGTCCCCATGCAGAATTTGTTTTTCTGCAGTGTAGGGAAGTTCAAGAGTGTCACTATAGCAAACTTCCTATCAAAACATCAGGGGACTTTTTAAAATGTTAACCTCGGTCGGAAGAAGGGTCCAGATGTACTATATGAAGGGAATCTACCCTGGGGGAAAGACCGGAAACTACGGCAAGCGGTGGGGATGCTAGGGATACAGAGGCTCCAAAGGAAAGGTTGTGAGGTGGTAGGGGATCTGTTTGAAGGGGGGAAACTATTGATGTTCTCAGAATGGTGTACGAAATTTGAGCTGCCAGGAGGCATATTTTTGGCATATGGAGCAATAGTAAGGAGACTAGCGGAAATGTGGGACGGCATTCCGGAGGAACCAGAAACAAGCCTGTTGATGCAGATACTAGTGGAACAGACCGGTAGCAAGGCGAGGGTCTCACAAATCTATAAAACCCTACAAGAGGAGGAACCCAGAGGGGAATTGAAGGTGATGAAGAAATGGGAGGCGGATGAGGGATACCAGATACTATAAAAGGAATGCATTAAAGTATGTGGCCTGGAGCGCCCAATTTCAACTGGTCCATTATAATATCATGCATATTAACCAACCAAATTACGGGCCATCCAGAGAACCCTGACGGATGAATGTCCTAGTTGCGGTAGGGGCCCAGTGGGATTCTGGCACATGATATGGGAATGTGAAGTGATAGCGGTTTACTGGGATAAGGTGGTTATAGGGTTGAATGAGTTATTGGGGACAAACCTGGAATGCAACCCAAGAATTTGTATTTGGGGGATCCTCCAAGGGGGGAAGAGAAATATAAAACACGAAATAGGATGATACCATTCCAATTGATATTAGCCAAACGCTGCATGGCCATTGCGTAGAAACAACCACAGGGACCAGCAATCAAGTTGTGACAGGCGGACGCCCGTAGATGGGGGTGGGCGAGCTAGGCTGACGTAGAGGGGGACGGTGTAACAGCAGATTGGGGCCAATTGCTGTACGATCTGGCGAGGTCCAATGATCTGAAACCACTGTGAGGGTTCAGGCATGGAGGAGGCGGTATGAGGAGGGAAGAGGAAGGGGGCACTGAGACATAGTAGGATATTGGGTGATCCTCAGCGGGGAGGCAGATACAAGACCCTGACTACTGGGAAGGAGGGGGAGTTGAGCGGGTGCAAAAGGGTTGAAACAGGGAAGGAGGTCTCAAGGAATCAGTCAGGGGAAGGTGAAGGAGGGTGGGAGGGAGGGAAGGGTGGAACTGGTTCCTGTTTGCTTGTTGTGGTGAAAATGCAAATAAAAAGTGTTTTAAAAAATAAATGTTAACCTCCATCTCTTGGGTTGAGGTAAAAATGTGAATAAAAATATGTGGTATTTCACCTCATAATCATGCTGTATTTACTGCATGCAGTACTCTTATAAGATACTGCATCTAATGAATACCACATAGGCTAGGCAGCATTGAACATACTAGCTGCTCCTGGCGTAACACACGCCATTCTGCCATATCTTAAAGGTCAATATCGGTCGGTAATTCATAGGGTCACTTCTGTCTCTCTTCTTATATATCAGAATTACCACTGATCGCTTTCAGGAAGGGGGCTAGGGTCCGTGTGAATCATTAATAATGTTCAAAGAAAAGGCTAAACATATTGGAAACTGTCTTCTTTTGAACTTGAAAGGCATATTTGTATCAGATGGAATGAGAGGTATGCGCTGTATAAGTACAGTATCTAAGTTTAATGCATCTATTACATGGACCTCTATGATTTGTCTTTGTAGACACGTAATTGTCAACCTTGTTCCATTGCAGAGTAACCGTGATGGCATAAGACTGTGTAGCAGCATAACTACAGCACCTACTTTCAGTTTTAGCTTGTGAGGAGGCATTTGTCCTACAGCGTGTCGCTTTTTAGAGACTGAAACATTGAGCCGGTAATTAACTGTTCATTGACATTGGAACTGCCGTGCCCTATGTAAAGAGAAGTGGGAGCGTAAAGTAGTAACTTGAAATTCCTCCGAATGTTTGCGATAGTGGAAGGTGACGGTGACCGCGTAGAACCGTGCTCATTCTGTTTGTTAAAATGAGAGCTGTTGCTGAAGTGGAAGGGCACACAGAGGTGGACATTGCCATTTGCACAGCAGAGGGCAACCTAAAACTGATAAATTGCTTCAGCTGAGTACAGAAACACACCTAAGCATTTTATATCTATAGATTATCATTACCACCTGACTAAAAATGAGAGTCCATATGTTCTATCAGTGCCTTCAAAGCGTCTCCATTTCTTGTGTTGCACTAGGTAAATGGACTGGAATAATAGGAAAACTCCATAGCATGTCACTGTGTACATGTTAGTAATTTCTCTTTTAAGTAAACACAAATTACCTTGTATCTTATTACTTGTGCGGTAATTAATCATATCATGTAACTGTGAGGTAATCACTGATTACACACTTTGAATCCACTTGCTATGGGAACAAGGAACTAAACAAAATGTAGTCCAGCAAAATGTTTATATGATTAAGGACTCCTCATGAATGCAGTTGCAGGGACTAATAATGGGCATAATAATGGGGCGATATGCTCCAAGCAGCCAGGTTGACCCTGTCGATAACGACCTGCCGCCCAAGTTAAAGGCCCGAGCAAAGCATATCACCATTAGCATCCATGTAGTCCTCTACATGGATGCTAATGGTGCTTTTCTTAAATATAAAAAAGAAAATCTTTGTTGCGACGTCCCAACATTGAAAACGGACTTCGGGAAAGCACTGCGTGACATGTCGCTACGCAGCACAGGTATGTTCCTTTAAAATAAAAAAATGAAAAAACACACTTAGGACCCGCTTTGGAAACTACACGGGTGCTCAGAGATGAGGGGGAAGGGGCAGCAGGAAAGGGGGCACTTGCTACCCAGGCTGCTCGGGACGTGGGCTTGTACCATACAATACAGCCTGCATTCTGAGCATCCTGATTGGCCTGCACCCCCTTCCAGGGTGCTAATGGTTGGTGTATGCCTTCTGTCCCAGCATTCCAATGATTCTCCTTTCTCTTTCCTTGTTTTAAACAGAACGTTCTAACCTCATTGAGCAGAACGTTTTAATAGCAGCAATGCCTCCTCCATGGGGACACCCCCTCTGGGTGCAATACACAATTAGGGAAAAAGCACATCATCTCTGTTCTTCCCTGTCCTTTAAGGCAAAGCTGGGGAAACAAGTGGCAAATGAAATCATAGGTCCCACATTCCTCTCCTTTCCCTGGTCCTCTGTATAAGAGTAGAGGACAGTATCCCTTCTTTCCTGCACACCCCTTGCCAGTGCCCTTGCCTGGGAGGCTGGCTAGCGGACTGCACAGTGGAGAGAACATTGATGATGCATCCCACTTCCAGGCACAACCATAATCCTTCGAACCTTTGGTGGTAGCATTGTAAAAGAAAAATGGGGGCTGCGGGGGTGTCCTCCGCACTGCCCCGCTCACTATAGTTTATGGTATAGTGAGTGGGGGCTGCGGGGGACACCCCTGCATCCTTCCGTTTAAAAAAAAAAAAAAAAAAGAAACTGGCCTGCAGGGATGTCCCTCGCATCACCCCGCTCACTATACTTTATGGAATAGTGAGCGGGGCTGCGGGGTACACCCCGCAGCCTTACATTAAAAAAAATTTTAAAAAATAAAAGGACCCTGCAGTGCTGGTTCCCGATCACAGAAGTGAAAGGGAACTGGCACTACAGGAACCCAGCGTGAAGATGAAGGTAAGTGGGGTTTGTTTATGTTGATGGTGTGGGTAGGGGTGTGCTGAGGGTGTAGGTGGGGGGGTGTTATGGGTGTGTTTTGTGTGTGGGTGTGAGAATGTATGTGTGTTCGCATGAGAAAGGTGCAAACTTTTGGTAGTTTGCACCTTTCTCATGCGAACGATTTGCCCGCGGTAGTTTCAGCCGCGGGCAAATCACTTGGATTCGAGTTAAACAGCAGGGTAGAAGACGTGCAGCGTGGACGCTGCTGCTGGAGCATGGAACAAAGACTGCCTGGAGACGGGACCCTGCAGAGGACATGGTTGGCCCAGAGCCCATGAAACGCCTTAGAATCCAGGACGCCTGGGGGCTAAAGCTCTTACAGCCCCCTCGAGTATCGGTGAGGCCTCAAGAAAGCCACCACAGCCAGAAGTGACCGAACAGCAGGTGGAGACGAATGCTGTTGACACAGGCATCACCGACCCTCCCTGGCAGAAGCGTCACGAGAGAGCAGGCATGTGGGCCACCCGGGAAATAAACGAAGAGTTTGGTTGATTGCTGTGAGAGGGGAATCCAAACCCCTAATCCTTTATTAACTATGGAGTCCGGTAATAGTCTTCATCAGGTAGCAGGAGTCCTCAGTGATACAAAATAAGCTAAAAGTGTAGAAAGTCAAAAGAAGCAGATTAACAAGTCCCAGCAGGAGAAAGGGATGCACTCTCTGGCAGAAAGCTACTAGAGATGTCCAGGAGCTCGAGAGAGAGAAAGAGCCGAGGGGTCCTGAGGGACACAAGAACTGATTATACTGAGAATCAAGAGAATACGAATATTGAATTGCAAAGTGTAATGGCCTCGCTACCCCGGAGTGGGAAATATAGAGGGAGCAAGGTGGGCTTCAAAATAAGACAATTATTGGAGGGAGATAAGTTGAATACCACACTGGCTACAAGCAATGAAAGCTTTAATGAATTGAGTCTTCAAGGACTGAGTGACTTTGTAACTTTTTTTATCAGACGAACTGGTCTGGATTTTCTTTGTGAGAACTGTTTCAGTGACCCAGGCCAGGATCCTAGGAGGAACATTTAGGGTCAGCTAGGTGTTGACAAAACTCCAGGGTGAAAGCCTGTTTACTTGTGCTGTTTATTTTCATCTAGTGGTAGGGCCAGATAGTTGGACAGATTAGGACGGAGGACTGTTTTTTTATTATTGTGACGTTCTGACATCCTGACATGCACCTTAGTTTTAGTTTCTTAGGAAGGAAATTACCTTTTAGTAATAGGGACAGTATGCATTTTCTTTTTTTTAAATAAAGAAGAGTTGAATCATGCCCTCTGGTCCGGGTCTTACTTCTAGTTCGCAACAGTTAGCGTGGAATTTAAGTCCAATTTAGCTCTCCTCAATTCCTGGAAGGAATGTTATAGTGTCGACAAAGGCTACATAGTTCGTCTCTAGAGCTTTAAAGTGGTGAAGCCTGTCTTCTACCGAAAGTTTGGAACTCACTCCCGGTGAGTTTACAGACTGAGAAATTGCACATGTTGTTCAAGAAACATTTGAAAACATGGTTGTTTGAATAATTTTGTTCAGTAATCTGCCCTCTGCAGTCCCACTTTTGTCTTATGATTAGTTTAATTGTGCCTTGTGCTTTGTTGGACCAGCACCCTGATGCCTCCGGGCTTTGGCACTATAAATATAAAAAAATAAATTAAAAAAAATAAGTCATTCTGTTGTAGCCTTCTTGCCTAATATGCACAATATCGGAAATCAGTAATCTTCTGAGGGATGCTTTATAGCCTGCCGATATAGTAGAAAAAGGGGTGTCATCTTCAGTGTTGCACTTTGCATTAAATATGAGTGTGTTGTCCTATCTCCATCTGGGCTAACAGAAATTCAAACAGTCTAGCTCAAAAGCGGCTTAGGTTGCCCATAATCTAAAAGAGTCATAGTGTAGATTTCGGCCTGTACAAAACATTTAGTCAAAAAAGCAATAAAGTGAAAAATATAGTCTAGATGGGAGAATAAACACTGTGGGTTGGAGTAGTATAGAACATTCAGTAGTGGTGGGGAGGAGAAGAGTGAGGTAGATAGGTGTGACGAGGGCAGAGGATAGATATGTTTCTCAGAAAGGCATGAGAAGGAAAGGGGCTGGAAGTATGTGTTCAATTATACCACATTTATTCTGTGACTCAACTGCATTATATGGGGTGCAGTGCCGAAAGGAGAGAAAGCTGGTGATAGGTGTTTGCTGTGCCACGGGGTATGTCTGGAATTTACACTGTATGGTGAGCCTGGGCATGTTGAAGCCATGCACAAGAAAACACAGATGGCAAAGCCCATTTACTTACTCCCTAGGCCCTCAACAAGATTTGGGAAGGGTTGTATGTCTGAAATCCAAAAATGCCAAGTTTGCAAAAAAGCTACATGAAAAGCGAACAAAATCATCTTGAATTTGTTTTTTGGTTTCCTCATTTATGTCATGGTTAGCACGAGGATTTTTTGGGAAATGTTGTTTCATCGACAGTCATTTTTACAACTGCTTTTTAAAACGAGGACAAAATTACCAAAAAGGTTATCGAAAATGTTTTAGGGGGTGGGGGGGGTGGAAAAGGGCAGATAAGGGGTTGGGGGGTCAGGAATAGTTAAAAATAGGTGGGGGAGGGTTGGTTTCGGGGGGGGCGACTGCCACTTTTATACTCGTTTAAAAGGCAGTCGTAAAAATGACTGACGATGAAAGAACATAGAACCAGATTTTTTTATATACTTGACCAACAGGCTTGTGATTCTGGGCAGAGTGTTTAAGGACACAAAGCCAGTCTTTCGCTCAGCAAAGTTCAGACTTTGAGCCTTCTGCAGTGTCATGGTGAGCCAAGGAATGTTGAAAATGTGCCAAAGAAAACACAACAAGCAAAGCCCTTTTAATTACTCCCTGAATGGCCATGTTCTGTAGATGGGAAAGATGGAAGGAAATATGGGCACATTTAACTGAGGGTGGGTTTTGAACCGCGGCTTCCCTGGAAGCAGAGGCCCCTGTACGGGGATCCTAGAGGTTCCTGAGCCCTGCTAGGACATTTATGGGAATTGTTATAACGCTGTGTGAGGCAGGAATCCTCTTAGGCTGAGACTTGGCGCTTATTGGAGTTTATTTACACAATACACCCTTTGGCTGCCTTCTCTGCCAGGGCTGAAGTTACTGTGCCTTGTTAACAGAGGTCATCATGAGAATCTTAGGTTAAAACACAGATGTAGGGTCTAGTTAACAGATCAGGTTTCCAGGTATACCTTCTGTTTCTGGTTTTTTGGCGCATTTTGAGAGCGGTATTACCTGCTGCCTTAGGATGCTTCAAAGTGCTGGAACATTATACATATAAAGCAAAACATTATAATGAAATCTCAGGATAATATAACATGATCTAACCAGCTAGTGTAAAAGGAAACCAACATCATGTTCTGACCCCCAAAAGGAATGAATAGGTACATACAAATTCAAGTTTACAAAAACAGTAACACTCAGGCAGATTCTAGTTAACTTGTGTAATGTGGGCCCAAAAACTGATTGGAAAAATCAACCCAAGAAGAAATAATGGAGTGCACGATTTGCAAGGAAAAAAGCTTTATTGCATGCAAATTAGAGCCAGGAGGGTCAGTCAGCTCCTTAAAACAGAAAAGCAACTTGGAAGCAAGACCATGCAGATCAACCGAGGTTTGAATCCCAGATCTGCAATTAGAAACTGAACTCAGCTACGGCATTAGGCGCGTTAAAAAACCAATATATATATATATATATATTCCAGTAATTAAAACCAAAAACCACAACATTTGAATACATGACAAGTATCAAGTACATGTTAATCCCCTGTTCCCTATTGGCCCTCACATATATAAAATTCTAAACACAATGGGCCTCATTATGAGTCACCCGGTATGGAAATAACGGTGGCGGTAAATCCGCTGCCACCGTTGTTTCCATACCGGGTGATATCGAGTCCTGCAGGTGGAGGTGTCATTCCCGACAGGTCTGACCTGGCGGGTTTAACACCACCCGCCTGCAGGCGGACGTGGAAACACCGGCACCATCAAGAGATGGTGCCGGTGTTTCCCTGGTCCCCATTCCCATTGAGTTCCATAGGACACCGGGGTTGTAATGCCCCTGTAATTCCGGGTAATACAGAGGCGGAATAGTAATACGAGTCTGGCGGTAACCGAGCTGGAAAAACCGGCAGGTTACCGCCGGACTCGTAATGAGGCCCAATATGTTAGTACGCCCTATTCGTTAGTACATTACCCGTGACCATCCTAAGTGCAGCCCCCTACAAATGAGCTAATTGTGCAGTCAGTAGAAAATACTTGATCCTGATTGGCTAAAGTTATACATTCAACATTTACTAAAATGGCATACCGTCATTGGGCAAAGCAAATGTATGTAACGTCTGATGAGCAGTCCCACCGAAATGACACAATCATGTATTGAGTTTGAACAGTGAAGTCTGCAAATTAGACACAGTAATATCCTCTCCAACAAGCTCAGTCAATTTGGCAATTCAGACGGTTATCAGGCCTTGTAGTAGTTTACTCTGCAACACTTTTTGAAACTCCTGTTTTGAAACATGTTGCTAGCCCTGGCACACATTCTTCTGGCTATCTCTGGTAACAAGGTGTCTTCATGAAAAACTTAACTGAGGCTCTGCTCTTTGGAAATAAATTTCTCATATTTATTTGTACTACCAAGTAATTCTATTGCAGACCCAGTTGCTCCAACACTCCCTAGGGGCAGTAAAACCACAATCTAGTTTTAACGCTTTGGCAATATCTCCACTCAAAGCTTCATTCACACCAAAATATGTCCTTCACAGCTATTGTACTTATCTTTCGTCAGACGCACAAACCATTATTCTATTTTTATCTCAAAGCTCCTGAGAACAGCTTGGCCCTGCAACAATAACTAATATGAGGGATGCACCTCACCCTTCCTCCAAGGACATTGGCATGGTGAACACTCGCTGGGGGAAGCAGGAATAAAGTTTAATTAAATGGAAGTACAGAGGCTCAGAACTGCAGCCTAGTACTCTGAATGACAGAAATCTACACTCTGATGGGGCCTACTTCAAAATGTAAGGACTCTGGCTAATGTGGCAAGAGGCCCCTATGCTAATGAAAATCAGTAACCATATATTTTGCAGCCCATCATTCCACTGCGTACTCAGTAGCATAGCGCTCTCTAGAATGTGGCAAAACTAAATCCAACTAAAAAATGCTGTGACACGCTGGGACAAATGACAGAAACACTGACACTAAAAAATGACCAAATATTTATGCTAATAGAATTTCCGCAGCATGTTTTTCCCTCCACGTTTAGGGCGTTACACCTGCATCCTTACATTACCCCCTTTAGTTAAGTCATTAACTACTTTACTTGTTTCTATCATCTTGTCAAAATCAGTCTTTGGGTCCCATACCTTACCAACATAACGCAATTTACCTCCTTGCACTGCATATTCCTCTGGGGTACACGTCAGAAAACAGCAACCCCCATCCCCTGTGTGGTTGCCATATTCTTTACAATAGTTCTCTGGGTCGGGAGAGGGATAAGAAAGTGTTCCTGGTAGATCAATCGGTTCTGATATCCTAACCATGCAGTGTCCAATCTTGCCATTCCATTTGTCTGTCTGTGCGTGTACATGTTTCAAAGGGAAGTGGCCTCCCTGTTTTAAGTGTATGTGACATCATATGCATTCCCTTGGCCACCGTCTTTGTTTATTGTTTATTTATATAGCGCTTATACACAGGTGAAATGCTTAAAAGCGCTTCAAGGTGGGAAGGTAACAAGGGAATACAGTAATCATTCTTAGGCCTTGAAGATTCTGAATGATCTAAACAGAAACACTAGAATACTAGGCCTGATGACATTTCTCGTAGTGCAAGTGCATGAAGTGGCACAGTTGAGACCAATCTCAGGAGTGGAGGACGGAAAAACGGTGGGGGGGTAGGGGCCGGGACAGACAAACTAATTTGTCCTAGTTCATTTAGGTCATGCATGCGTACAGACCGAGGTGAGAGAAGGGGGAAGTGTGGGGGGACAAAGAGTCCAGTCAAGCAGGGCCCTGGGTTAAGTGCAAAGGTGGGGGGAACAAAGAGTCTGGTCAAGAAGGGCCTGGGTTAAGTGCAGAGAGGTTGCCCCGCTCAAGGAGAGTACGCTGAAAGTGCAGTTATGTTAAACAAAGTGCAGCGGCACAGAGGCAAGTGCAAAAGACTGGCGGGGGAGCCTGGGACCTGTAGGCTCTGGAGGTGAACCAGGCAGCCAGCCAGCAAAAACTTAATAGGGTTAGAGAGAAGAAGGGGTTGGAGAGGAAAGAAAGGTGGTTAGAAGGAGAGAGGGAGAGAGGAGGAAGAGAAAAGGAAGGTCTTGAGGAGTTTCCGGGAACTTAAGGTGCTCTGGCTCAAGATGGAGAGGGGTAGGGAGGCTACACCAGAGGAAAGCATCTGCAGAGGATAAATATCTACCCGCAAATCTCTGTTTGTGAAAGCGGCTCATCCGCAGAGAGTTGGAGGAGGACGAGCGCAGGACTCTAGAGGGAGAGTATTTAGGAAGAGAGTGTTGTAGATAGTGGGGTCCCGGCCCCAGAAAGCCTTGTGGATAATGCAGAATGTCTTGAACTTAATCCTTGCCGTCACAGGGAGCCAGTGTAGGGATTTCAGCGCTGGAGAGATGCAGTCCCATTGCTTGAGGCCAAGGTTTAGTCTCACGGTTCTGTTCTGGATGAGTTGTAGAGCACAGAGAGTAGAAGTAGGAAGATTGAGAAAGAGGCAGTTGCAATAGACCACCCTAGAGAGAACCAGGGCTCTCGAGGTGATGAGCCTCTGGAGGAAAGTGCGAAAAAGTAGAAAACCTCTGAGGAGGTGCAGTTGGTAGTTGGACATTTTGGGCATTCAGGCATAAATCGTTAGCAGGACACCAGTCCTGGATTGCAGATAGACAGTCAGGGATGAGCAAGGAGGAGGAGGCTGAGGGTGGGATGAAAGGGAGCTCTGTGTCATCCACATAACACAAAGGTAGAGATCCTGTTGGCCAAGGGGGCCATGTAGATATTGAAAAACCAGGGGGAAAGGTTAGATCCCTGGGGGACACCACAAGTAGAGAGAGTGTAGAGGAGAGAAAGGGCCCGATTTCCACCTGGGAGGGCCGGTCAGAGAGACCTTTCTGCAGCAACCCATAACCAGCTGGCAGGAAGAGAAAAGGCTAAGCAACAGAACAAGGCTAGGAATCAGCACTTTGAATATATTATCCATCCACAAAGGAACTCATGAAAACACAGATGCAAACCAAACTTTGTTTGTGACTCCCCCGTCCCTCTCTATCCTAGTTCGTAAAGTGTGTACTGAGTGAATAGCATGAGTTAAGGTGCTGTTATCTGCGTCATTCAAAGGATTGTACGTGCAACAGGAACTACCTATCTTTGTGCAGATGCCAACCTCTGTGGCAGTCAGTAAATCGAGTATGTATCTATTTTGAAGGGTGGTCAATCTAATTGCCCGCAGTTCCTCCTTAACGGCATTTAGTCCATGCTCAGTTTCGTTTGCAAGTTGGATCAACTCCCAATGTGTTATAAGGAGCCATTGCGCATTTGCTGCTGCCTGTACACCAGGAGCAAGAATGATAATGATGTGTTATTTATATAGCGCCTTTATCCAAAGCGCTTTACAGAGCACATATTTACATACACTATCACCCAACTGAAATTGGTACTCATTCATCGACCTCGGAAGGATGAAAGGCTGAGTTGGCCTTACCGGGATTTGAGCCTGCAATCTGCAGATCACACTCAGATCGCAGCAGCGAGTGCTCAACCCGCTGAGCTATTTTACCGGCTGAAGAGAGAAGAAATTAATAAAAAGAGAGGAAAAAATGTCTCAACTTTCCTAAACAGCTTGAAATCTTTGAGAGTAGCATTTAGTTTGCCACTGGAGTCCTAGGAGAGAAAATTGCTGTGTCCAAAGAGCGCTGGGCCCTCTGATGCATGAGGTGCACTGGTTTGGACATGGGGTGCTCGCTGATTGTGGTGACATTGACATAATGCATTGACTCCTGCTTCTCCTGCAGATCCTCCTACTCACCTCTGCCTACGCAGTCGCCAATTATGCTACAACTTCCTCCTTTCCTATCCCTATTATAAAATTCACAAGTCGAAACTCCCACTACTCCATTTCTCTTCCACCTCCTTCCAACAAACAATGCTGACGAGCTAACCATACCTCCCCTAACACCTATCCACCTCGCCTCTCTTCCTCTAAGACTCAACTTCTCTACTCTTCCGTACCTCATCAACTGAACATTGCACTCTGAAATGCTCAGTCTTTATGCAACAAAACGTACTTTATCACTGACTACTTTCACTCCAGATATTCTCCCCTAGACCTTCTTGCTATCACTGAAACCTTGATTTCTCCATCTGACACTGCCACTCTGGCAGCCCTGCATGACTCCAAACTATCCTTCATTCACGTTCCTCGACTAACTGGCAGAGGTGGAGGCCTCAGACACCTACTCTCTTCCAGCCTCAATGCCTCACAAATCTCTAATGCCACGTCCTCTCCTACCTCTTTTGAATTCACCATCTCTACTATCGCTCTGCCTCACTCGGTTCACGTCACCTCCATCTATCGGTCCTCCTGGTCCCACTGGACCATTCTTTGATGATCTTGGGCAACTCCTTAATTCTCTATCCACTAAACATCACCTCATTCTCTTAGGTGACTTTAACCTTCCCTCTCCAACCACTTCTCAGAAATCTGAACTTCAGTCTTTTCTTAGTGACCACGCTCTCCACTCTATACATAACTTACTTACCCCCACAGCGGGTAACTCTTTGTATCTCTTATTCATCTCCATCTCCCTCTCAGCCACTAATCCAATTGAGAAGTCACACCTGCAACCTGTCAAGTGGTTGCAGGTGTATAAGAGGAAAGGCAGGGAGCAGCAAGAGGACGACCAACAGGGAGGCCTGTGTGGTAGAGACCAGCAGGGGATTGTCACGACCCACACTCTGAAGACCCCCTGGCCAACCTATGGGCCAGGGAGAGTCTTGATTCCAGTCCCCACTAAACCCAAGAAATTGCAGCCTGGCCTTCTTGGGGCCAGTCCTGGCGCCTTTGGCGCCAGGCTCATGTTTGAATATGGACTTCTGCTTGGGAACTACTTTTCATTAATGCCAGGCTTGCAGTGTAGTGTTTTTGGGTGTGGTACCATGGGGACTATTTTACCTGGACTTCTTTTGTGAAGCTATTTAAACCACACCTGAATAGACTGACACGCTTCGCTTTAGTTTGCATTTCGGCAACGTAACGCTCACCGTGTTCAGCTTCAGCCACAAATCTTGGAAGAACAGCACCTGCAAAGGAAAGGAGAAGACATTGTGAGAAAAGGCAGAAGCTTTCCTGAACTTCATCACCAGTGGTCCGCAGCTCTCCCGACCATCATCCTGGAACCAGCGCTCCTTCGGATCGACGGACCTGTATAAGAGAAGAAACAAGGCATTAGACATTGTACAATTAACGAACTGTGCCGAAAGGCTTACCTCGCCAGCCGCTCCTCAATCAGCATCACTACAGAAATTCCATATGCCGGCCGAGTACCACGACCTGTGGAGAGGAAAAGATAACAGGTTAGCGAAGGCAAGGCATCTTGAGCGCAGCGCATAGCGCCTACTCACCGCATCAGGGTGCTCCAAAAACGCCCATACTTACCGGCAAAACACAGATTCCTCCTTGCCACATATTGGACTTCCGCGTACCTAGGAAGAAAAAGACATTGTTTAAAAGGCATGCAAGAACAGCAATATTCACAGCAATAAGACCTACCTGAAAGACTCAAGACGGGCCGGCATCAGTGAAGCAACTCGATCGCCATTGCCCACCAAGCACAATGCGCCCCTGCCAAGATAGCAGGACGGAGACCCCGCCACCATCTAAAACAAGGTGAGGAGAGGTCCAGAAGGGTCGCAGACCTACAGGGAGGTGGTAGGCTGTTTACCCCGGTTGCCCAGTCCTGAACATAGCTTACCTGTACCTCTTCCGCTGGTCGCATCTGGGCATCGCAAGGAGGAACATCTGAACCCTGACTGCTGGGTGGCGCCCCCGTGGAACCAGGTGAGCGTGACAGGGATCCTGCACGTGTGGAGGCAGCAGGGGTGGAACCTGAGAGGAAGCCAGGACGCTGGCAGAAGTCCCAGAGGACCTGTGGAGCCCACTGCGAGTTGGGTCGTTAGACTGCCACAGGTGTGGGAGCCTACTTGGTCGGGAGAGAGGAGCTGGAGCTACGGACAAGGAAGAAGGAAGAAATGATGTCATTGATGTCCTTGGAAGAGGAGCAGAGCTGCCGGCGTGGGCATGGAAGCATCTGGAGTGTGAGCAGGACTCGCAGTGACTGGCTGCCAGCCAGCTGAGCAGAAGGGAAGCAGTAAGGCCGCCGGAGAGGAACGCTGAGGACCAGGGAGTGCAGGTAATTGCCACTCAAAGCCCTGGTGCTCCTAGGGGCTACACATGAGTAACGATGTATTGAACTGAATGACAACTTGAAGCAAAGCTAAATTGTGCATATTGAATACCAAACTGAATGAAAACTTGAAGTAAAGTTAAATCATGCATATTGAATAACTAACTGCATAACAACTTTGCGGGCAAAGCTATTAGCTGATAAAAATTAAAGGGGACAGTGCCCATTTGAAAGTAATCTACGAAGAAAGAGCGCACATATGAAAGAGCATGACAGAAAGGTGGGGAATAAATAAGACTGTCACAGAGTGAACTTGATGAATGGATACAGTGCGGGAAGGCCTAAGACTGGCATGAGATGTGTGACATGTTATGGCAAAGCCAAGAGGCTAACCAGGAGAGCCCAGGAGAGTGTGAACCCGCAAATAAAGCCAAGAGGCCTTCAAGGAGAAGCTAGGTGGATGTGAATCTGTACACAGGGCGAAATACAAAAGAATCTATGTGGGCTGAAGAGCCTTGAGTTCCTGGTTCCGCGACCTGTGATGGGTGGACCGTGTGGTCTGACAGCTGCGCCTAGACCAGGGAGCCCTAAAATTGTGGAAGCCAGAGATATTGTGAAACAAACCAAGGAGTAATATAAGTGAACTATTGATGCAATCCAGAAGGAGGGTAAAGTTGACTTGGAGTTGTGTCGCACAGAGTTGTGTTGAACATTGAGAGACTGACACAAGTACAAGTTGCTATGTTGAAGTCTTGGGGAAGGGAACCTTGAGACTTGATGAACTGTAAATGTTGTCTTGAGGATGGGGCCTTAGGACCCTTTTCTTTTGAACTGTGTTCCCTTGATCTTGGGGAAGGGAGCCACGTGGAGTGTGTGGAACTGTATTCCCTTTCACTTTGGGAAGGGAACCTCAAGGATTTGTGGAACTGTTTTGAACTTGGGAAAGGTAATCTCAAGACTTTTTGTGGAACGTTCTTGAACTTGGGGAAGGGGAGCTGAAAAGAAAGCTAAGAGCTGTAAGAAGCTCAGAACTTTGTTTTGAACACCATTTATTTGATTATTGACACCTGTACAAATTGTTTAGCTTCGATTGTGAGGGCAAGGATAGGTTTTGGACACAGACAAACAGTCAGACTTTCCTTAGTTTCGTTCAGGTAGGGAAACACCACCTTAGCATAGGGCAAGTTAGGGCTTCACAAATCCTGACATTTGATTCAATAAACCATTTGATTTTGAACTTTGAATCTGTTGTCTGTGTCTTGCTTCATTATGCCTTCACAAATGGTGTCAGTCGTGGGATGCGGCTCAACTAATACAAGGTGGGGACCCCTTGAAAATAACAACTTTACAAGAGCCTCCAATCCCCCACTCATTAAAGGTCACCAAAGTAAACAACTGGGAGGAATTGATACAATCAGGGGAATTAGATAGTGGAATCTCTAATCCTGAGATCAACACAAGAAGAGTTGAGACGGCCAATCCACATTTTATTTCCAGCCAGCCCTTTTCCCAAGAGCTAGAGGCTAATATCTCACTCTTTCTGGTCTGGATTGCTAGAAAACATGGAAAACGGGGGAACCCAAACCTTTATAGGTCCCGGAATTGGAATAACCTTCTATCCCTTAACAGCCCAGCCATTCTCTCTAGAAGGAAAGTCGTAGAAGGGAATAGTTACCATCTGTTTTGTCCTCAGGAAGGAGTGGTTGCAGCCTGAGAGAAACGCATATCTCTAATATAGTTATGTATATAATACCGGAAAGGGGGAGAGACTTGAAAATACTACCTCTTCTCTCGTGTGGGAACTTGAAA
The DNA here is from genome assembly GCF_040938575.1 of Ambystoma mexicanum. Classification (NCBI taxonomy): domain Eukaryota; kingdom Metazoa; phylum Chordata; class Amphibia; order Caudata; family Ambystomatidae; genus Ambystoma; species Ambystoma mexicanum. The sequence goes on along the minus strand of NC_090925.1, from coordinate 812,302,712 downwards.
TTTGTATTATTGAATTTATCATCTTACCCAATTAAGATCAAAATGGGTGACTTGATGGGAAGCTTGGTTTATGAAACTATAAGGGAAAACCCTCACCAACCGAAACCAGAAAACTTTATTTTCCAGAACCCACAAGTAAAGAGAAGGCGGGATACAGATAGGGATAACACCCTAAGTGAAATCCACAACCTTTCCAATTCCTTAAACTCAAAGAGAAAGTCCACTTCCCTTAAAGTAGGAGATGAATATGTCACTGACTTCCCGCAGACCAAAAAGGGGGTACGTAAAAAGGGGAAGTTAAACCCACTTTTCATCACCTGGCTATGAAATCTATGAGCGAGGAACTTCCAACCTTAGTACCACCCCGAGAGGTAGACATCCCCACTGAATACATCAATGAAAATCCAGGGGCGAGTAACCCTAGTAGCAAAGAAGAAAATAAAGAGGTGCCCTCCTTTCAATCCTCTCTCCATTGGAAATCAAAGAAGATGGGGCGCTTTCCACCTAAGATGAAAACCCATGTATGAAAATTGATGATTCCATAAGGCATTGTCCTTCAAATAGGATGGACACCCTGTCTTTACCATCAGGGAAGAAACTAATTAGGGAACAGAGAACCAAACCTTTTGTTGCAAATGTCCTCTACGTCCAATCTAGAGATGTGCTCACAGAAGGAGAAGACATGGGGGATTTCCCTTTTAACAAAGAGGAACAAATACCCTCTGCCCCAAGGATACCCTTCAATAACCCGTTAGAACTAGAGTCATTCGATGTTTATGAAGGTAGTGGGTTAAATACTATGAGGACTGGAAATGAGAGCTCCTGTTATTCCTGGGAAATGTTAAACAAAAGTCTATTTACATGACAATGGGCCTCATTACACGGTAGGAGGTAACCATGCCGCTATTAGCGGCATGGCTACTCCCTTACTGCATACCGGGGGTATGGGGACTTACCGGGTCATTCTGACCCTGGAGGGCCCGGTAAGTCCCCATGCCAAATACCATTCCCCATTCCCATTCGAGCCCCCATAGGGCTCAATGGGAATGGGGAAGGAGCTAATAATGGTACCGCAATTTGCGGTATCGTTATTAGCTCTGCAGTCCCTTAGCGGGTCCCGTACTTAACACCTGGTCAGACCAGGCATTAAGGACGGGACCCGCTGAGGGACCTCGTAGTAGGGCGCTAAGGGATTACCGGCACTGGTGACCTTACCGCTACCGGTAATCCCTTAGCGCCTACCGTGTAATGAGGCCCAATGTCTTAAATGCATAACCAGCTAAATGAACCATGTCCTTTGGACCTCCAAATGCCTTCTTGTTATCAAGAGTTGGAGACCTTAGGAATATCAAGTTCAGATAATCTCAGGATAGAGGCTGGGAATGGAAACCGTCCATCCTCTCTACTCCTGTCTCCTACCCAAAACCAAAGATGCTTCTCTTGTAAAGAGTCTGGACACGTCGCAAGATATTGGGCATCATTACATTTTTGCTGGTCCAGAAACAAGGGTGCCGGTAACCTCACCATCACCCTTGTTTCCAGACTGGCAAACTACAAGTCTACTTGCTGGAGCCTCTATACCCGACAGGTTTGACACTGCCGGGCGCAGCAGCAACGGTAGGCAGACTTGTCACGGGAGCACCGGCACTGTTGCTAACGGTGCTGGTGCTCCCGTGTCCCCACTCCCATAGAGTCTAATAGGACTCTATGGGATTGGGGATTAACAAATGTACCAGCGCCTGACTTCCCAGCCACCAGACTTGTAATAGCCCAGTGGCACTGGGAAATCAGGCGCCGGTAAATTATTACTGGTCCTGCAGCAACTTGCAGGTAGCACCAGCAGGGTGACCACCAGACCCGTAATGAGGCCCATTGTCTGTTAAATTTAATTGATTTCCCCACCACACCATCTTTAAGAGAACCCAGTCAGGATAAACAAAGTAAGACAGAAAGGATTGAACCATCTTATTCCAGTATTCTTTACACCCAATCTAGTATAGTAAAAACAAATTGTGAAGGGAACCCAAAGGTACACCCCCGAAAAAGAAAAGAAGTAAGAATAAGAAACAACCTGACATTCTTATACACAGGAAATAAAACCTCCTATTGAGTCCCTGTAACCTTAGAAGGGAGAACCCATTGGGCCCAACAAGATAGTGGGAGGTGTGCTCTTCGAGCGGAACTCCTTCACCAAAAATGGAGGAGAATGGGTGAAAAGAAAGTGGGCTGTCTGCATGGCCATATTGAAAACTATCCACAAGTCCAAATGCCCATAACTATCTTGGGTACAGAATTATATCTTGTAGCGGTGGTAATCCCAATTTACCAACCCAACTAGTCCTGGGGACCAATTTGCCACAATTCGATCAATGGATTTAACAGGTGGCCAGATAAAATTAAAGGCCCTTAGGCCTAGACTCCCCCGCCCAAAGAAACCGCGACCTCCCAATTCTGAAGAGAGAACCAATGGGGAAGAAAGTACTATTTTCTTAGTGGTCGACCTGGTACACCAGAGAAAAGAATCCAACCTTAGGGTTATGCAGGGTTTCTTGGACCTTCAATCCTATTGCTTCACAGATGAACACCGGAAAGGCAGAGAGCAAATTAACATAGACTTCCTCTCCCGGTTTCCCTGTGAAGCATCCCGGTCCAGCCCGCATTGGGGAATGGTATGTGAGAAACCCGAGGGTATCCTCACTCCTACTCTCCCTGGATCCTCTTCTCAGGTGGCCAGGGAAACACCATCGCTTTTGGATCCTGACCCTAGGGGTCGAGAAGCCAGGGAGGATCAGCTGGGTGGAGAGTCCTTGGGGATTGGGAGTGGGGTCCCCACAGGCAAGACATGGTATCCACCTTTCCCTACTGAAAAACACCTAACCCTCCCTCTGCCTTTATGGGCCATTGTAAAACATCTCCCCTAATTTTCCCATACTTTACCTCTGACAGAACTGGGACGAGGAAGAGGCGACTATGAGTAATGAACACTAGTAACTCCTTTGGACGAGGATGACGCCTGCCAAGTACTGTGAAGATCAGGCATGTCCCTCTAGCTACAGGCAGACAAATCCAATTGAGAAGTCACACCTGCAGTTGTAGAAGAGGAGAGGCAGAGAGCAGCAAGAGAATGACCAACAGGAAGGTCTGTGTCGGAGAGACCAGCACGGGCCCTGCGCGTGAGGAGGCAGCCGTGGTAGGACCTGAGGGGAAACCAGGACGCCGACAGAAGTCCCAGAGAACCTGTGTAGCCCAGGGCGAGTTGGGCTGTTAGACTGCTACAGGTGTAGGAGCCTCCATGGTGGGGAGAGAGCAGCTGGAGCTGCGGACAAGGAGGAAAGAAGAAATGATATCGTTCGTGTCCATGGAAGAGAAGCGGAGCTGCCGGCGTGTGCAAGGAAGCATCCAGAGTGTGAGCAGGCTCGCAGTGTCCAGCAGCTAGACGGCGAAGCAGAAGGGTAGCAGCGAGGCCGCCGGAGAGAGACGTGAGGACCGGTGAGTGCAGGGAAATGAAACTCGAAGCCGGGGCACATAAGAAACGAAGTATCGGAATGACTGAAAACTTTAAGCAAAGCTAAATTATGCATATTGAATACCGAACTAAATGAAAACTTGAAGTAAAGTTAAATCACGCATATTGAATACCGAACAGCATAAACTTTGCGGGCAAAGCTATTAGCTGATGAAAATTAAAAGGGAAAGTGCCCATTTGAAAGTAATCTATGAAATAAGAGTGCACGTATGAAAGAGCATGACAGAAAGGTGGGGAATAAAGAAGACCACCACAGAGTGAACTTTATAAATGCATACAGTGTGGCAAGGCCTAAGACAAGCATGAGATGTGTGACACATTATGGCAAAGCCAAGAGGCTAATCCCAGGAGGATAGCTTAACTGCAATGTGCGCGCCTTGGAAGCAAGACGACACGAAGCAACACAGGTTCGATCCCAGGGTCCGCGCTTAGAAACCTCTGGGTGTTTAAGCGCGTTATAAATACGCAACTAAGATTAACAAAAAAAGAATTATGCAACTAAAAAAACAAACAATTCCTGTAACAGTGCCTCGATGCCCGCAGGATGTGTGAGCGCTTTAAAAATGCAAAATAAATAAAAAAATAATCAGGAGAAGCCAGGAGAGTGTGAACCCGCAAATAAAGCTAAGAGGCCAACACAGAGATGCTAAGTGAATGTGAATCTGTACACAGGGGTAAATACAGAAGAATCTGTGTGGGCTGAAGGGACTAGTGTTCCTGGATGCGTGACCTGTGATGGGTGGACTGTGTGGTCTGACAACTGCGCCTAAACCAGGGAGCCCTAAAATTTGTGAAAACCAGAGACATTGTGAAACAAACCAAGAAGGAGCAATATACATGAACTATAGATAAAATCCAGAAGGAGAGTCCAGTTGACCTGGAGTTGTGTTGCTGGAGTTGTGTTGAACACTGAGAGACTAGTATAAATACAAGTTGCTACATTGAAGTCTTGGGGAAGGGAACCCTGAGACTTGATGAACTGCAAATGTTGTCTTGAGTACGGAGCCTCAAGACCCTTTTGTTTTGAACTTGGTTGTCTTGAACTTGCGGTAGGGAACCTCAAGGATTTGTGCAACTGTTTTGAACTTGGGAAAGGTAATCTTGAGAGATTTGTGGAACTTTCCTGAACTTCAGGATAGGGGGGTGAAAAGGAATCTAAGAGCTAGAAGAAGCTCAGAACTTAGTTTTGATCACCATTTCTTTGATTATTCACATCCCTACACATTGTTTAGCTTTGGTTCTAAGGGCAAGAATAGGTTTTGGACACAGACACATTTTTAAGTTGAACTCTTTGACTCAGACTTTCCTTAGTTTCGTTCAGGTAGGGAAATCCCACCCTAGCATATGGAAAGTTAGTCATTCAACCATTCTGACATTTGATTTAATAAACCATTTAATTATGAACTTTGAATCTGTTGTCTTGCTTCATGATGCCTTCACAGTTCCCACTGCTTACTTTCACCCCTAAATCTCAGCATCCTCAACCATGGGTCACCCCATTCATATGCTCTCTCCGCACAGACATGCGCTGGCTGCTGCCCAAATGGAGGCGTACCCATTCGCATGAGGACCTGCAACTCTACCTCTCTGTCATCAATTCTCTCAAGGCCAATCTTCATAGAGCTAAAAGGGAATTATACCTGGCCCTCATTGACTCTCACTCCAACCATCCTCGCTGGCTACAGGGCACCCTAAACTCACCCGTCACTCCTCCTAAGTCTATGGACCTCATTACGAGAATCCCGCTAAAAACGGGCCCATTACCGGCTTGGAGTAAGTAGCAGGTCCATGCTCGTTTGACGCCGCTAATAGCGGCTGATTACGAGTGCGCGAGCATGCACGAACCCCCATGCCGGTAATGGCCATACCGCCATGCTGCTAAAGGCCCTCCAACCCCCGAAAGCGGCATCACGGGACCCGCCGATACTGCCTCCGCCTAGGAGGCACCCCTTAATAACGACCCGGTAATAACATCATGCCAATACCGGGCTCGTAATACCGGACCCGGAAGTAACGTCATCGCGTCGGAACGGGAAATGCGTCGGCGGCCATCTTTAAAAACACAATCCATTACAATCCTCCCAAACTACCAGTGTTGCACAGGAGAGACCAGGGCCTTTCAAAACAACATGTCCAAGGCAACCAGAAAATCCAACCCCCGCCTGCGCAAGAAGCGTTTCTCTGATGAGGAACTTAACATGTTGGCGGACCCCCTTGCACCACGGAGAGTCAAAGACCGCAAGAAGAGGTGGGATGACCTCCGCCTTAGGGTCCGCAACATCCTGGCCAGCAATCAGAGGGAGGCCATGGCCACAGGCGGGGGTGCCCACTCCTCAACCAAACTAATGCGCTGGGAGGAGACATGCAGTACTACCATCCAGATGGACTCTATCAAGGGCTTCGGGGAGATGGAGACGGGTGCGGCAACATCTGGAGATGGAAGTGAGTGACCCCGTAGACTCCAGTAGGGCAAACCATGACGTAGCACAAGTGATCTGGAATAGAGCCTAGGCAAGGCAATGCATGTCCCAACACACACACATCAACATATCCATGTCCACATGGAGCCCCAAACCCTGCCACACTGAAATGCACGCTGAGTGCCAATCCCATTACCAACAGACAGCCAACACACGGGACCATTCCTATGTCATACATCACACAAACCCCAATACAACGGCATGCCACCTGGCATGCAGCATTTCTGAATCAAGACGTCACCGCTAATGGCAAAATGCCCCCCTTCAAACTACCCTGTGTGACACACCTGTAAAATATGAATGCATGATAAATGAAAATCTCCACAGCACCATATAATGCATCTTCCATGTAACACCATCACTGATGCCCTGCATATCTTCTACCCCCCCCAGGCACTGATGGAGAAGATGGCAGTGAAGATCCAGCCACAAGGGCATCCACGTCCAGGGCCAAACCACCTGCCACTGGCAAAACCATCTCCGGGGCAGCCTTGCGGCCCACACCACAAGCCAGGGTGAGTGCACAGGCCATGCCAGCACATGAGGGTCCCACTGCTACGGATGAGACCGGAACTACAGAGCTGGCAACACCAGCGGAAGGGGATGCCAGTGGCACCCATTCTGCTGCAACAAGTTCCGTGGGTGAGGCAGAAGCCACAGCCCCACTGAGCGACATTGACATTGGAGCGGAGAAGTACGTGGACCAGGAAGGCCTAATCCATGTGGCCTGTCCACACACCCCAAGCCCCCTGTCCACCCCCAACCCCACACTCAGGCCACACCCACCAGCACCATTGCACTGTACAGTTCTGACCTCAGCACCACCCCCGAGGCCAGCCCTGCAATTGGACGCCAGGCTGCAGCACCCTCAACCTCTGCTGCTCCCACTGACTTTGGGGCACGGATATCAAGTGTGGAGGCAAGGCAGGACTCCATTCTGGAACTTGTTCGGCAATATGTAGCTGAGGGAGCGGACACAAGGCGAGAGATTGCGCAGGCCTTGCAGGGAACACTGCCGCCATAAATGCCTCTGGGGTCATGATGCACGACAGTCTGGGGGCCGTCACGCAGGTCCTGACTGCAATACTGCAACACATTCAGCAGCAACAACTGGTGCCAGCCATGCCAATCACTACGGCATCCACCACATCCACCACACCAGCATCCTCTGCACCCTCCAGCCCTGTGCGACAGACAAGGCGTAGTGCGAGGCAGTATGAAATGCTGCCCCCGGACACAAAGAAAGCACGAAAATAGTGTGGGACAACAATGGGAGTGGGGGAGGTGGTGTCGGTGGTGTGTAGGGGAATAAGGGGATGTTCATTGGGGGGTATGGGGAGTTCATTGGGGGTATGGGTTGTTCATGGGGGTATGGGGAGTTCATTGGGGGTATGGGTTGTTCGTGGGGGGCATGGGGAGCTCATTTGGGGTACGGGTGTTCATGGGGGTATGGGTTGTTCATGGGGGGTATGGGGAGTTCATTGGGGGTATGGGGAGTTTTGGTGTGTTGGGGGGGGCATGTGAGTGGTGGAGGGGTGAGGCACTTTTATGTAGTTTACATTAATACACCCGTTGTGTAAAAAATCATTCAATGCCTGGACATTGTTCATTTCGTATGTATTAATTTTATTCATGACAGTGCACAGTGCCCAACTCCCCACATTCCCTGTGTGCATGTCCACATGGACCCAGTGTTCAGTGTAGTACTGACACATATTCATCAACGTCCCTGTGGGTCAGAACTATTCGTCAATCAGTGATTGGCGCACAGCTCGGCCATCTTGTGCATCACATACTGGCAGGGGTGCTGCTTCTCCTCCATCTTAATCCTCATGATCCTCACCCGGTACATGCATGTCAATTTCAGGTGCCAGTGGTAAATTTCTCCGGACGCACATGTTATGCAGCATGATGCAGGCCATGGTGATCTTTGCCACCTTCTGAGGCCTATAAAGGAGTGCTCAACCAGACCTGCTTATGCAGCGGAACCGCGCCTTCAACAGGCCAAAGGTCTGCTCAGTCACAACACGGGTACGGGTATGAACCCGATTGTACTCCTCTTTATGGCTGTTACGCGGGTTCCGCACGGGGGTAAGTAGCCATTGCTTCCAGGGATATCTCCATCACCTGCATGGGAGTACAGAGGTCTGTGTGTGTCATTCTGAGCTGCCACCTTCAGGATTCACAGCCATAGCCGCAGCTATTTGCTGTTGACATGCACGTGTCCCTGTACGTATGCACAAAGATTATTTGGTTGCATTGTGTACTGCAATATGGTCTGCTAGTCTGGATGGCGTTGTACAGATGATGCAGGGTGTTAACTTGCATGCTGATGCGGATGCACTGTGAATGCGGAATGATGTCTTGCCTCCCATGATTGCAGTGTATGCTACACTGTGCTTAATCACACTAGCCACACTGGCACAGTTGTAATCATGTTTAGTCATGCATCGCTTGACATACCCATGGTGGCCTTGTTGTGCGTTTTACATGTTGTCATTGATGTACGGCATTAGTCCAATGTGTGGCAGTGATGTGTGATGTTCGGGTTGGGAGGTTCAGGTCAGAGGTGTTTAGCTCTGATTGCATTGTCCACTCACCGCCATTCCCACTCGGTGGAGTATGTACCCCCCCATTCCCACCCAGGTGGATTATGCATCCCCCCCATGCCCACCCAGGTGGAGTATGCATCCACCCACATCACAACCCCGATGCACTGCCATGGGCCAGTCAGGCAACTCACCAAGCAGCCAGGCACGTTGTCCAGCATGTCGCTCCATGTGACGGGGTAGCGTGGAGTTACGCAGCACCATGGAATCATGTGTCGATCTGGGATAACGGGCACAACAATGTGTGATGCTCTTGCTGGAGTCACATATCATCTGCACATTGATTGAGTGGTATAGCTTGCGATTGCGGTACACCGCCTCTATGGCATGAGGGACTACCAATTCGACATGGGTGCAGTCGAGGGCACCGACGCAATTGGGCATGCCTGCCAGTGCATGGAAGCCTACTTTGGTGTCGGCAATCTCCTGGGCAGTCCGTGGTAGGGATATGTGGGTGCTAGCGTGCTTCAGGAAGGCATCCAGCAAGTGGGTCAGCATGTGTGAAAAGAGTGGTTGTGATATACCGTGCAGCTGGCCCACTGTGTGCTGGTAGGTGCCTGTGGCCAGGAAGTGGAGCACAGACACCACATTTAGTAGCGGGGGGATGGCATTGCGTATTTCAATGAGGCTGACGATGTTGTCATGTATCATATCCACAATGGTGGTGATGGTGGCTTGGTCCAACCGGTACATGGTGTGGATCTGCTCAGTGGTTAGATTGAATGGACTGGATCTGATGCAAGGGATTGGTGGCTGCCTCCGTGGTACTACTGGCTGCACTGGTGGTAATTGCTGGGCCTGTCTCAACCTCCTTCTCCTCCTGCATCTCCGCTGTGCTGCCTGTTGTTGCTGCTGTCGTTGTTGTTGTAGTTGCTGTTGTTGCTGTAGTTGTAGCAGTACAGGCATGTCCTCCAGCCCCATGATTGCAACAGCTAGTGGTATCATTTTGGTGTGGGAAGGGGTGTGGTGTGTGGGTGTACTCCTTTTATACTGGGACAGGCTCCATTGACTCCACCTGTGGTGATTGTGTGCACCTGTGGCAGTTGCCTTCACTGCAGGTTGCTATTTAAGAGTGGTCCGCAATCCCTGTATTACCGCCACCGTGCAGGCCCTATTTAGCGCCTTCGGGATGCCGGTAAGTGCATGCCCCCGTTACTTGTGATGTCCTCCTATTACCGGCATCCCGGTATTTCCTCCGAGAAGGGGCGCGTGTATGCGCACAAGCCGGTATGATGGTGCACGGTATGGGCGGTGGCGGTATTGGCGGGTTGTCAGGTCGTAATGGCCCGGACCCATTAACGATGCCGGTAATACCATTCCGCCTTCCTATTTTCATTACCTCCATTCTCGTAATGAGGCCCTATGACTATCAACTCCACTCTCACAGCTAATGACCTAGCTGAATATGAGGCTGCAAAAATGTCCAAACTTAGAGACTCTCTCCTGACCTTCCTCACACTGCCTTCTCCTACATTTTACACTGTGCCTACAATAGCACCATCCTCTGCCTCTACTCTGCCTACTCTACCATCATCCTCTGCCTCTATCTCCCACTTTAGTCACACTAATACTGACAAAGTGCTATCTCTATTGATGAAGGCTACCCCCTATTGTGCCCCATCAGACCCTCTTGGCCCTCAGCTAGTCAAGCCTATTGCCCCAATAGTGGCCTCCCTCCTTGCTGAACTCTTCAACCTGTCCTTCGATTCTGCTTGCTTTCCCTCTGTTTTCAAAACAGCCACGGCCATCCCTCTCCTAAAAAAGCAAGGGGCAAACCAGAACCTAAGGTCTAGCTTTTTTTCCTGTATCTCTACCTCCGCACTACTCCAAAGTGCTTGAAAGGCTTGTGTTAAACTTTCTTGGGAATTTCTTAGACATCCACAACCTTTGAGAACCCCTACAAGCAGGTTTACGCTCATGTCACTCCACAGAACCTGCTCTCATGAATGTTTCCATCTGTTAAGCACTCCAACCTAGCCTCTATCCTAATTCCCCTTGACCTGTCTGCTGTCTGATCTCCTTAATACTCTCTTTGTTCTTGGGATTCATGATCAAGCCCTTTCCTGGATTGAATCCTACCTTGCACCTAGCCAATTCTCTGTCTCCTGGAGCATCAGCACCTCTCAGCTCACTCCTCTTATTGTTGGTGTTCCATAAAGCTGTGCTTTGGGTCCACTCCTCTTTACACTCTACGCCTCTGCTCTTGGGACACTAATCTCCTCCTTTGGGTTCTCGTACCAACTCTTCACGGATGACACCCGAATCTTCTTCTCTTTTCCTGAACTCTCCTCTGATCTCTCTATCAAAATTTCCAACTGTCTTTCTGCCATTAAATAGTGGATGGCTTTGCACTCTGATGTTAAACTCTACCAAAACTGCACTCTTCTTCCTTGCCAAATGCGCTCTCTCATCTCTTCCTCTGTCTTTACAGTTCCCACCTGACACTCTCCTCTACTCTTCATCAGCTAGAAATCTCGGCATCATTTACGACCCTTCTCACACCTTCTTTACTTTCATCTCCAAAACTGGAAAAGCAGCACGCCTCAAGCTCTTAAATATTAGGAGAATCAGGCACCACCTTCCATTCAACATCACCAAGCATCTCTTAACCACTCTTGCCTTCTGTAAACTGGACTACTGTGCCTCTTTGGTCTCCCCAACTATGCTTTCTGTCCTTTCGACAAGATCATTAACTTCGCTACCAGGACTGTCTTTGAACTCCCTCACTTCACACCTACTTCCTCGTCCCGTCACCAGGCTTGATAGCTGATGATGCAAAACAGGGCCAGATTTAACTTTCTTCTCCTGGTTCACAAATCTATCCATGGTAAGGCACCACTGTATCTATCCTCCTCTATCCAACTGTATAAGCCTTCTCGTAATCTCTGCTCAGCCTCCTCAACTAACTTTGTGGCTGCTCTCCTCCCTATGCTTCCTCTCGCTTCTGTTCTTTCTCTTTTCTTACTCCACTTGCATGGAATTCCCTTTCCCCGGACAACCAAGAAACAGTCCACACACATTTTTTCAAAACCTTACTAAAAGCCTACCTCCTCGCCTCTGAGTTACCCTCTTAACCTATCTTTCATCTGCCTACTAGCAAACCGTTTTCCCTCGCCTCTAACCTGTCACTATCCCTCACTTACTTTGCCTCTGTTCTAGCACTTCACCCATCATGGTCAGATCCCAATCACAGATGGCCGCACCATCTACCTGCACGTAGACATGTCCAATGTTGGTTGTTCTTAATCTATGTATGTCCACTTATGAATCATCCCACATCCATTTACTCCCCTCCAAAACCTGGTCTGAATGTCCCTCAAACTCGCCTCATTGTAAGAAGGTCTGCTTCCCATCAGATTTGACTGCTTCCCATCAAATCTGATTTCTTATCTATTGTATTTTCTTTTGTGATAAAGAAACGCACTGTTCCTCCTGTATATAAATAAATAAATACATCTGGGACACTGAGCATGGGAGACTGCAAAGTTGCCAAAGAACACACACCCTTCAAGAGTGGCAGCAATTTGGTGCAGGCCAGGCCCCCACAAACCCAATATACATCCATGAGGGTTGCTGTCCCCCCTTGAAGTTCTGGGAGATCAATGGTTGAGTTAGTTAGCCCCCACATGCATGTAGGCTTCTCATGCTGGTCAATCCAAGTCCATTTCGTAACATACTACTCCCAAACAGCAAAGGTCTCATTTATTTGTAGTAATGCTCTCTTTGAAAGTCCAACCATCCCTCCTGATTTGCACCCTATCAGTCCTTTGACCCACTCACCTTCATAGTACACTGCACCTTCCATCTGCAATTGAGGTCTTGTTTTGCTCTGAAGATGTTCCTGTCCTACTTCTTCAGGACACCTGATCAGAGGTGGTATCATAAAAACAGCTTTGCCTTCCCACTGCCCACCTGTCCGATAGTTCATTATACGATTCTTTGAACCCTCGCTCTCTGCCAGCTTCTTTATCTTTATGTAGTTTTCTGTGTATACTGTGGTGCCAACTTCTACCCATTGTGCTTGGATTCTATGTCCCTGAATCAATCCCTGCAACCTACATAAAGCAAGATGCATTAAACATTGGACTACTTCTGGTGGCTATTCTTGTGGTATAAACAGTCTGGGTGGAGAAGCAAGGGAGGATCACCTGGGTGAAGAGTCATTGGGGATTGTGGAGAGGATATCCACAGGCGAGACATGGTATCCCCCTTTCCGTATTGAAGACCACCCTAACCCTTCCACGGCCTTTATGGGCTAGTGTTACACCTTTTCCCACAAGTTTCCATCATTTAACAGACTATGGTACTGGGACGAGGAAGGGGCAACTCAGAGTGATGAACACTTGTAGGTCATTTTACAACTCTAGTACTGAGACGAGGAAGAGGCCTGAAGAGTATTGTAAAGATCAGACATGTCCCATGTCCCTTTAATTATGGTCAGGCAATTGGACTAAGTGACCAACACCTGAGGCCACTTAGAAAGCACAACAAATATCAAAATGCAGGCTTTTCGGGTGGAGAGAGGTCGCACAACAGGCTGTAGTGTGGAGGCGGCTGGAGCTGGAAGCTGGCGTACTGGAAAGACAGGAGAGGGACACATGAGTGTTGGAAGCCATGTTGCGAGAGGACCAGAGACGCTGGGGCTACAGAAGGCCCAGAGAAGGTCAGGAAGTCATGTGCCCGTTTCATGTCAGCCGCAAGCAGAAGATGCGGGGTGCCGAAATGCTCTGGTTCGCCACGGACCTCTAGGGGAGCAAGTGGTGCTCTCCCCACCCTCTGTGAGAGAAAAGCAGAGATGGTGGAGTCGGGAAAAGCCAAGCAAGCAACAGAGCGAAGCTGACATGAGCTGCCACCTGAAGCTGGTGGGCGCAGAAGGGGATCACTCATATCTAGGGGCTCGGAAAACCAGCAATAAGCCTTTCATAAATCACAGACATTTCAGAAACTGTTACCAACATTTTTTAATACCGAAGTGTTTACAAACTAACAAACTGAAAGCATTACTAAACATTTGAGTTTTGAATACCAAACGAACTGAAAGCCTTACTGAATAACATACAGAATGAAAATAAGTAACAAGGATGATTGAATAACCATTTTTGAATGCCACACAGAAAGAAAGCAAATGATGAGCATATTCCGAATAGAGTAAAAACAACATTGTGCAGGTGGCAAGTACCACAGAATGAATTGCAAGTATTGGCAAAGCAAGTAACATCCCAAGAAGGGTGCCTGAAAGGCATTGCCACAAGACAAGTAGTCAAAGGGCTCCAGGTTAGAAGTAGACCTGTGTTGGCAGAAGCCAGAGAAGTAGTGAGAGCATAACTAAGTGAATGGTGGCCAAGCTAGCCATGACAAGGTGGTTGGACGAAAGTAAACGTGATGCAAGAATTACTCTTCACTGTTAAGGGAAAGCAGTGAACCATGGTTGATAAAGCAGATTAAAAGGGGTATCGGTTGTGTGACCTGTGATGAGTGGACCGTGTGGTCTGTCAACTGAGCCTAGACTGAGGGGACCCCTGCATGAGAGCGATACTGATTAATCACAGCCAAGAAAGGAGCATTGGTTGCGTGTCCTATGATTTGTGGACCATGTGGTCTGTTAACTGCGCCTAGACTGAGTGCCCTACATAGAAAAGTAACTGAAGGAGAAGGCAAGAGTGTTGATGTCTAGAGGAGCAAGTCAATTCCGGAAAATGTACAGGAAGAGACTTGTAAAATAAGAAATGTGGATTGACGAACGAGGGAAAAGTAACCCTGGTAAGGAGGTTGGGGAGGATCGCAATCCTTGGTGAACTGTTTTGTTTTGAACTTTGGATTTTCGTGAACTTGGGGAAGGGAACCCAGAGACCTTGTAGAACTGTCTTGAACTTGGGGAAGGGAACCCTAGGAGACTTTGTGGAACTGCATTTAACTTGGAAGGGGAGCTGGAAGAAGCTTAGAACTTTATTTGGAACACCATGGGCCTCATTCAAAATATGGTGGTCCAGAAAAATGGGTGCCGGTAGCAATGTACCAGCACCCTTTCCGGACCGCCGTACTACGAGAATGCCGGTAGGGGAACGGTATCCCCAGCAAGCTTGTCCAGCCGGGAAAACAGGCCCCTACCGGCATGTCTCCCACTGAAGCACTGGCACAGTTGGTAATTCAGTGTACCCATTCACATGGACTCCTATTGGACTCCATAGGAATGGGGATTTACCGTCCACCGCTACTTGTGATATTCCAGTGGCACCGGGATATCAGGCACCGGAATCAGTGTTACGGGGTTGGCAGCAAATCGCCGGAAGCACCAACAGGTAACCGACAACCTCGTAATAGGGCCTCATTTCTTGTATTCCCTAATTCCTTTAATAGGCTGCAGGTGTGTACCATTGTTCAATTCTGCATGACTTGGATTAAGAGGACATGCCTGACACTCATAGCTTTCAGCTGGCATCTTCCTCGTCCCAGTGTTAAAGTGGACATGGGAGGTGGGCAGTCATAATTTCGACAGTAAAAATGTCGACAGTCAAAATTTCGAAAAATAAATGTCGAAAAAAATAATGTCGACAAACAATAATGTCGACATTTTTTCGATATTTTTTCGAAATTTTCTATTTATTGTATAAATAGATAAATAAATAAATATATAACTAAAATGTGTTGAGTATGAGGGGTGAGAGGGTGGTGGGGGTTTTGGGGGGTGGCAGGGGGTGTTGGGTGAGAGGGGTTGGGGGGGCACCCCCATAGTAAATGATACTCTTTTTATTTATTTAATTATTGAATAAATAAATAAATAAATATATATATAATTACTATGTGTTGAGAATGAGGGGTGAGAGGGTGGTGGGGGAGTGTGGGGGGGGTGGCAGGGGGGTGTTGGGTGAGGGGGGGTTGGGGGGACCCCCCCATAGTAAATAATACTCTTTTTGTTTATTTATTTATTGAATATATAAATAAATAAATAAATATATAATTCGAATGTGTTGAGAATGAGGGGTGAGAGGGTGGTGGGGGGGGGTGGGGGGTGGCAGGGGGGTGTTGGGTGAGGGGGGTTTGGGGGGGACCCCCCATAGTAAGTGATACTCTTTTTGTTTAATTATTTATTGAAAAAATAAATAAATATATAATTAGAATGTGTTGAGTATGAGGGGTGAGAGGGTAGTGGGGGTGGTGTGGGGGGGTGTCAGGGGGGTGTTGGGTGAGGTGTTGATAGTTCTAATTGACATTTTTTTGTCGACATTTTTTTTTCTAAAAAATGACTCTTTACATTATATGTATAGGATGTCGACATTATTGTTTTCGACATTTTTTTTCGACATTTTTGTTTGTCGACATTTTTTTTTTGACATTATGACTATAAACCGACATGGGAGTTGTTAGTGGTCACTACTTCTAGTCACCTCTTAGTTGTCAGAGTACTGTTAAGGGATAAAGGTGGCGAAGTGAAGGGGGATGATTTGTAATAGCCCATAAAGGCTTGGGGGAGGTTGGGTTGACTTTCTAAAATGAAAGGGGGATACCATGTCTTGCCTGCAGGTACATCACTCCCAATCCCCAAGTACCCTCCACCCAGGTGATCCCCCCTCGCTTCTCCACACCCAGAGTCAGGATCCAAAAGCGATGGCCTTTCCCTGGCCACCTGCGCAGAGGATCCCAGGGGAGTAGTAGTGAGATTACCCTCAGGTTTCTCACATACCTCAATGCTGGTTGGACCGATGGTGTTAAAAAGGGAAACCATGAGAGGAAGTTTACATTACCTGGCTCTTGACCTCTCTGGGTTTCCACTGTGGAGCAAACTAGGGAACGGTCCAAAACACCCTGCATATCTCTTAGGTTAGTTTCAATTAGCTGAGGTGTTGGATTTTCTTCCATATTCTCTTCACCACTAGTTTTTTCTCAATCCTGGGGGACTGTTCTTTGAAGGAGAACATTCAGTTCCAATAGCTCTTCATTTTATTTGTGCTACCTGAGAAATCCATTGATCAAACTGGGGTAACTTTGTTCCCAGAACTAATTGGTTTGGAAATTTGGGAATAACGGCCACTACCAGATCTATTTCTCTACCCAAGATGGTAATGGGTATTTGAGTTTGTGGGCAGGTTTCAATATGGCCATGTACACAGCCCACTCTTTTTTCACACTTTTTTCTCCATTTAAGGGGAAGTAGTTCTGCTCGTAAGGCACATTCCCTACTCCCACTATCTAGTTGGGCCCAAAGGGATTTTCTTTCCAAGATGGCATGAACTCGATAGGAGGTTTTATTTCCGGTATATAGGACTGTATCAGGTGGTTTCTTATTATCTTCCTTTTTATCATAACCGTCTTTTGGGTTAGTTTCCATTATACTAGACTGAGTGTATAATTGATCATGTCTTTGAATTTGGTTGGAGAGTCTAGCTGACAGTGAATTGGAAAGGTCAACTTCATTCAGTGGACAATGCCTTACCACATGCCCAACCCCCTTACAGGAATAACCATTTTTGCAGGGGTTGATAAGTGGGTTTATTACTGGAGGATACCCTCTCCTCTTATCATGTTCCTCTAGAGACTTGAATGTTGTGCCCTCCTGTTACATCGTTGTTGTGATCAGGGGAAGATGGATAGGTGCTAGTTCTGGTGGTGTAGATAGAAGGCTAGACAAGGCCCCTTTAAGACTGCCTGAGGCCTCTCTAGATACCTCCTTTTTGGTGTTTTCTCTCACAATCCTATGAGCAAAAGGCTTCCCCAAGATATCATACCTTAAACTGACCACCAATTGGCCCCACTTAATTTTTATGGGGTCATGGGTAAAATTCAAAAGTATAAGCGTTAATTCTTCTCCCCAGGAGAGAACAAGTGATATTTTTAATTCTCTCTCTTCTGGGGGCAGCACATACAGCTCTATGAAAAAGGGAAAATCTAGTTGTAAACCTAAAGAGATGATTACTTTGTCTTTTCCTGGCACTGGACAACTGATTGAGCAAAAAAAAGATCAAAATCATTCCCCTCTACAGTTTTCCTAATAAGGAAGATGTCTTTGGAGCTTAAAACCTTATATTGTACCGCCTAACAATGGTTCACATGGTGGGGAAGATTAGAGCTTCCCCCCAAAACCTCACCTTGTCGGTTTGAGAAACTGGAAAGAAAATGTATGTCAGCCTCTGCCTTTTGGGTTCCTAGTCCCTTACTATTCCTTTGAGATTTAGGTCTGGAATGGTCATTAGGTGTTACAGCAGTCTCTGAGAAACTCTGAGTTTCCTCATCAACATTCTCTTTTCCTATTTTCTCTGGGAGTCTGGGGAGCATTGCTCTCTCTGTGGTCCCTTGAACAACTGTATGGCCTTGATAAACTTCAAATTAATCTTTCCCATGATTTATTAACAGTATCTTAAAATAACCTCTGAGGTTTGGGTCTTTTAACCCCGCTAAGACATCAATCTCAAATTTCTAGGCTAACCCTAACCTGGGTGCTATTCTCATGTAGGTATTTGGGTGTGGAATCAATATCAAATCTGTGGGTATTAATCTTCTTTCACCTGGAGGAATTGTCTCATGCCTAATACTAGATATCAAACTCAATGGAGCCCTTTGCAGCTACTGAGGGGTCTGATGCTCTGAGACTTAGCTTTTCAAATCTTATGGTTCCCCAACTTGTATAGGTTGAGCCACATCCCACCCTGACACCATTTGTGAAAGCATCATGAAGTATGACACAGACAACAGATTTAATATTTAACAAAAATACTTTTATTAATATAAATGTCAGCACGGTGTAAGGCCTAACCTGCCCTATGCTAAAGTGGGATTTCCCTACCTGAAGAAATATAGTCTGTGTCAGTAAGTTTAACTTACACGTCTATCTGTATCCAAAACCTATGCTTGCCCTCACAAATAAAGAAAAACAATGTGTAGGGATGTCAACCATCAACTGAACAGTGTTCCAAAAATAGAGTTCTGAGCTATTTCCAGCTCTTGTCTTCTTCTTCAGCTCCCGTGCTCAAAATACAAACAAGTTCACAACAGTTTTCAAGTTACCTTCTCTTGGACGCAAGGTAATGCAGTTCCACACCTTTCTCGGGGTTCCCTTCCCCAAGTTCAATACAGTCTCATCACAGAAGATCTCAGTGTTCAATGTAACAGTAATCAATGTTATGTTATGTTATATGTTATATGTATTTGTTCAGCGCGCGGTCGCCTGAAGGCATCATGGCGCTAGAGAGGGAGGGCAAGCCATTACTGTTGAGGTCACAATACGAAGGGCTAAAAGAGGGTCGTTTTCAGAGATCTTCTAAAAGCTAAGTGATTAGACGTTTTTCTCAGAGGGGAAGGCAGTCCGTTCCAAAGATTAGCCGCGACTGTGGAGAAAGCCCGACCGCCTATTCTAGTGCGCTGAAATCTCGGGACAACAAGGAGGTCGGCGGAGGAGGAGCGAAGATTCCGTGAAGGATGGTAACTGAGGAATTTGCTAAAAAACAGAAGAGGCAGGGGATACCAGGATTATCTTGGTGCTATGATCTGGCCTGGATAGAACCGATATATACTTATATTAACATCAAAGATCATAGTACTTGTGTTTCTATGTGGTGAGCTCAGGCTTAGTTAACTCATATAGACAGTCAAGATTCCATCATAACTCCGAACGATTGTGAAGAAAACGTGTCTTTAAACAATGAGATGAAAAGCATTCAATTCAAATAAATAGACACTCTGATAATCCAATTTTTTTTCTAATATGTAGAAAAAACATTGTAAAAGACTGATCTCGTTATTTATAAAAAACATCACAAATATCAGAATCAGTGCAATCATTTACCAATCTGAAAAATCAATAGTTCTCCTGGTAAAATACACCATTCTCATCTAAAACCACAACAAACCATACGCCAAACATACCTCATTCATACTCAGACAATTTGTCATTTCATTCACGAATAACATCTAAATCATCACTGTAAAACAACATCCTAAAATACAACGATACAACCTCATGTCCATTACAAATATGCACAGTAGAATTTTGACAACTGAGCCGCCGTCAGTTATACGGTCTAGTACATCAACAAAAAAAGGCTCAATATCATTTATATCAGTGCTGTTACTAATGACAGCACATTCCAAAACCTGACATGTTTCTTTCTGTACAACACTTGTTCAACAGTTATTCCGGCCACTATCAACTTAAGATCTTGAAGAGGGTCCTTCCTATGATACCTGAACCCCTTTGTCCTCTGGTTGTTGCAGCACTGGTTCTGTCCCGCCTTTATTATTGTAACTCTTTGTACCTGGCCCAGCCAATCGCCCTGATACAACGGCTACAACTAATACAGAGCCTAGAGGCTAGGCTGGCTACGGCCACTCCATATGAAGCTCATATCTCCCCGGTATTGAGCTCACTTCACTGGCTGCCGGTAAATCAGCGCATTCTTTTTAAGGCTATGTGTATTGTCCATAGGGCCATTCATAACCAAGGAGCTGAGTTTTTGCAGGTTAAATTCCTCAGAAAGGAAGATAATAGAGGAGAGATTAGTGATTCCAAGAGTTTATAAAGAAAAGGGAGCAGGGAGATAGGGCGGATATTAGCAAGAACCTTGGGATCAAGCGTAGGCTTCTTTAAAAGGGGTACAACCCTAGCTGATATCAATTCCGGAGGGACAAAACCGGATTGGCAGGAATCATTTACAGCAGAAGTGAGGGCTACCAGAAGGTCAGGAGCAATCTTCTTCATAATCTTCATAGGAATAGCATCCGCGGGAGAAGAGGATTTCATTCGTTGAATAGCTGATAAGACTTCAGCCTCGGAAAAAAGAGGAAAAGTCGACCAGATGGCAGAATTGTCAGAGGACGAGGCAGGAGATGTATTGTTACTATTAGAGACCGCCGTAGCTAGAGATTTAGCGATGTTAGTACAAATAACCTCTATTTTGTTGATTTAAAAAAAGGGACAAATCGTCGCACAGTTGTTGGGTAGGTTTGACCCTGGAGGTAAGAGCTTCTGAGGAGGTTAGATATTTAACTACAGAGAAGAGAGTTTTGGGTTGGCAGAGTGCTGTTTCAATCTTATGGGAAACAAAAGTGGCTTTTGCATTTTTAATGTCTGCCAGGTAGATGGACAGACAGGCTTTATAGGATTTTCTGAGATCGGGATCGTAGTTCTTTCGCCATTTACGTTCGATCTGTCTTAACTTGAGACGAGCAATTTTTAGTTGTTTTGAGAACCAAGATTCAGATGGTAGTCTACGTCCTTGTACCAGTTTCAGAGAAGCATAGGTGTCAGCGGATTCCTGAAATAACTGAGACAGTGAGCGCAGAGACAGAGGGCTCACAGAGTCACATTTGTTAATTATATGGGCACTAAACTCATTAGTATCGACCGAGCGCCATGAGCGCAACAGCATTTTAGGTGGGAGAATCTTAATAGGAGGGTTCAGAGACTGAAATACACAAGTTACCAGGTAATGGTCGGACCATACCACTTGTTCAATGGTATCAAGGCTCAACAGCGAATCTTTCAGAAAAATCAAATCAAGAGTATTGCCCAGACTATGGGTAGGGCCGTGGGTCACCTGGTGCAGTTCAAGGTCAACTAAACTGTCAAAGAAAGAGCTAAGCTCATTAGATCTAGGGGTGTTATAACGGAGATTGAAATCGCCTAACACTATTAGATTAGTATACTGTGAGCCAGTAGATCAGGGAAGGATACCCCAAACTGACATATAGGCCCCAGCGGCCGATATATCAACAGAAAATGACAAACACAGGAAGGCGAGATGGCACATCTGAAGAACAGCGCTTCCATATTGAGCTCATGTGGGCAAGATAATAGAGTAAAAGTCATACTCGCCCGGAATTTAACAGCCAACCCACCCCCACGCTGAGGGGGCGTGGTCGTGATGGATAATACGATATTCAGAGGGAATAGCTTGAACCAGGGCTGGGGAGGAGCTTGGGACAAGCCAGGTTTCAGTGAGGCAAAGCATCGAAGGTTGCTTGTTCATTATGAGATCGTAAATTTCCCCAGTGTGGGCTGGGAGAGAACGGGTATTTAGTAAAAGTAGGGAGGGTGCTCCAACCAGAGACTTCTTCTCTGAGGGAATTTTATCAAGGGCAGGGCAACTAGGTATTGGACAGGTTCTCCAGCCAGCTGGCCAGATCATGTCTACAGGTGGCAGGGATAGGAGAGAACCCCTGCTGATGAAACCTTCCCACCCCTTCCCGGCACGGACGGGCACAGACGAGCATAGACAAGCTGATGGCGTGCCCGCTGCGCCCGTCCGCTGCACAGGCGGCCGGGGTGGCACATTTAAAGTCGGTGCCGGCGTAGGAGAGGGGAAAGCCCCGCCTCCAAAGAAGTAGAAAGAGGACAGAGCCTCTAGTGAGCAATTAACGTACTGGCAAGTCACACGAAAAGCGGCAAGTTAAAAGCACATATATTACAGTACCAGAATAATATTAAAACACAGTTAGCAGCATCACAGTGGCTTTAAAA
Organism: Ambystoma mexicanum; assembly: GCF_040938575.1. Taxonomy (NCBI): domain Eukaryota; kingdom Metazoa; phylum Chordata; class Amphibia; order Caudata; family Ambystomatidae; genus Ambystoma; species Ambystoma mexicanum. Next base: position 812,280,647 of record NC_090925.1, on the reverse strand, counting down.
TGGCTTTCCAGCACAGGGGCAGCTTCACCTCTCAGTGCGCGCCAGCTACCACGGGCCTTTTGAAGCCGGTGGCAGCGTAGGAGAGGGGAAAGCCCTGCCTCCAAAGAAGTAGAAAGAGGACAGAGCCTCTAATGAGCAATTAACGTACTGGCAAGTCACACAGAATGCAGCAAGTTAAAAGCACATATATTACAGGACCAGAATAATATTAAAACACAGTTAGCAGCATCAGAGTGGCTTTAAAATTGCCTTCCAGCACAGGGGCCGCCTCACCTCTCAGTGCACGCCAGCTACCACGGGCCTTTTGAAGCTGTTGCCGGCATAGGAGAGGGGAAAGCCCCCCTCCAAAGAAGTAGAAAGAGGACAGAGCCTCTCGTGAGCAATTAATGTACTGGCAAGTCACACGAAATGTGGCAAGTTAAAAGCACATATATTACTGGACCAGAATAATATTAAAACACAGTTAGCAGCATCAGAGTGGCTTTAAAATGGCCTTCCAGCAAATAGGTTACATCCTCAAGGTAATTTTCAACAATTCTTCACAGCTCAGGGTTTGCTTTCCCCAAGGTTTACATGCAACAATTGTAGTTTTCCTTCTTGACACTCTGCATAGTTATCTTGATCATTTTCAACACGTTGGGGTTCTCTGGTCTGGGCGCAGTTGTTAGACCACACGATCTACCCATCACAGGTCGCGCAACTTGAAAACCTTGGTTCTCCTGCTCACACATAGGCTCCTCAGTATCTTGCCTATGTGTTTGAGTTTCCTTGACTTGACTTCCTTGTGTCAGCCTTTTAGGTTTTCTGTAGAGTAACACATATCTCTGAGCCAGCCCTTGAAATTCTTGTTCGATACTCATTCAATGTCTCACTGTATTTCAGGGTTCACTTTAGGTGACCCTTTTTCCCCCTTCGTTTGGCTTCCTTGAAGTATGTAGTTTACTGTCATTTAAGCATGGTTTGAGGGTTCAATCAGTTTGCTATTCAACAAAGGAATGGTTTCTCAGACTTTACTTCAACTCTGTAGTCAGAGTCCTTAATTCAACGTGATTTGTTACTTTCTGTCAGTTTATTATTCAATATTGGCAATTGCTGTGCCTCGAGCAACTTGCCTTTCTTGCATTCACTTAGTATCAGAGTACCATCAGTAACTGAAGCATTCATTCCTTCTGCGCTGTTCTATGCTTTTGCAGCCCGGCAGGAGCGCCCCGGTCTCTGAGTGGCTTCCCCACCAAGTTTCTGGTCATCAGCTCAATCCTACGGCAGCTCTTGCTGCTTTTCTCCTCTGCTCCGTTTGCGCATTCAGTTTCCACAATCCCCGCTTGCCTATTGACTGGAGATCGACTGGCGCAGGCAGCTTCCCTACCTCTGCGAGGACGGACACAGCATCCTCTTTGCTCGGGTTTCACCAAAGCTCTGTTTGCTCTTACTTCCTAACCGAGGCTCCCCACTGTTTGGGCATGCCAAACGGCATCCCGGCTACACCTTGGGTCCCACCACGGCTGCCTCCAGTCTTCCGGGGTTTCCTGTTGCTCTCTGCCTTGACAGTTTCCCAGGTCTCTCTCTCTGTTCACTTCTTGGTTTCTCAATTTATACACCTGCGGTTCTTCAATAGGCTGCACGTTTGTATCATTGTTCAATTCTGCCTGACTTTGACTAAGAGGACATGCCTGACCCCCATAGCTTTCAGCAGGCATCTTCCTTGCGTCAGTGTTAAAGTGACAATGGGAGTTGCTAGTGGTCACTAGTCCTAGCCACCTCTTCCTCGTCACAGTACTGTTAAAGGACAAAGGTGGGGAAGTGAAGGGAGAGTATTTGTAATAGCACATAAAGGCTTGGGGGAGGTTGGGTTGACTTTCTAAAATGAAAGGGGGATACCACGTCTCACCTACAGGTACCTCACTCCCAATCCCCAAGGACCCTCCGCCCAGGTGATCCTCCCTTGCTTCTCCACCCACAGGGTCAGGATCTGAAAGCGATGGCCTTTCCCTGGCCACCTGTGCCGAGGATCCCAGGGGAGTATGAGTGCGAATACCCTCATGTTTCTCACAGTACGTAAAGAAGAAGTGTGCCATGGCTGTATTTCTCAGGAGAAGAAAAGCCACATTGAAATATTCACTGGAAGAGTGAAGACAAAGACTTTTGGTTTGACAAACAAGAGCCTGTGGGAAGACTATGCTGAAGCGTGTTGAACTTTGTTTAATTATAAGACAATTATGATGCCAAGTGAAATCCTCCAGGAGTGAAGGAACTTTGTGTTGGAAACTAAACTTGGGTATTGGAAGGAACCTTTGTGTGTTACTTTCTGAAGTAGAACCTGATTATTGGAGTGAACTTTATCCATTGAAACTTTTATGTTGGAAGTTCTACCTTGATCCTGGAGAAGGGGATCCGATCCCGGAGATAAGAATATTTGGTTATTGTTATTGTTTTTGTTGAATCTGCACAGCCTTCTAAGTACCTAAATGCTTTTGTTGTATGTATAAGTGTGAGGGGCAGATACCTTTTGATATTAGACTGTTTTCCTTTAGTCTTAGTTTTTTATGGTTATCCACAATAGGTTAGGGAAAGCAAGGTGTTTATCACACCCTTTTAAGTTAATAAAATGGCTTCTTGTGAAAAACCTTTATGAAGTTGTCCGCCTCGCATTTCTGACCCCTCACAGTACATAGAATGGTATGCAATTCAATGTCATTCTCATCTGTGCCAGACAGTATTACTTTGTCTGCCTTAGTGATCATTGCTTCTAAATCTAATGTGATAATGGTGTCTGGCTCTCCCTCCTGTTAATTAGAAATTCTGCAGGTGTGCCTAGTGTTTTGTTCTCAATCCTTGGCACCCAACATAACAGAACTGTTACCCGCGTAGAAGGACAAATCTGGGTGGAGTGACACGCCCGCAGGGTGCTGTGCCCACAAAGTGCTTGTATTACTGAAGTGGCTCTAGCATGGTATGTGCCTGGGGTAGAACACCCTATGCCCTCATCAGTGAATTAAATGATCATGTTCAACTTGCTCATGATATCCCTGCCCAGAGGGTTATGGTGGGTATCTTGTGAATACAATAAAGGTGCTGTCAATTCTTGCATGCCTATTGTAATGGGTAAATAAATCTTCAGTAAAATGAACCAATACAACAGCCCCACTGAATCTCTGCATGTCCATTATGTTGTTGACAGAGGAAACTTTCCTTCCTTAATGCAGGACTTGGTAGCTCCAGTGTCGACCATAAAAGAAAATGTTTGATACCCTATCTACAATCCCACTCAGGGTTCCACTTCTGGGTCTGAAGTTACTGATAGTACTGGTCACGTCAGATCTCTCTGTGGGCTGTCCTATTTTGAGTAAACATCCGTGCCTGGGTGCGGGAAAGCATTGCCCCCTATCACACTCGTTCCTGTGTAATGAGTTACTGTGCCCTACGGTAGTGGGTTTTAATCCAAGAGCTGAGCAGGTGCCTGCTGCATGTGTGTCTGAGGGAGATCTGGTGCTGGGTATTGGATCGGCTGCAGTTGCATGGGACCTCGGGCAGGTGGGATAACGGGGGCTGCATCTGGGACAGTGGGTGGTAAGTGAGCCAATATGCTGTACCGCTAGGGTTGTTGTAGGAAAGGGGCAGCCTACTTCTGCATTCTCATGCAAAGTGTCCTATCTCCCCAGAAGACCAATACTGCCCTCCAAACCTAGATCTCATTCCTCCCCATCCACCCGTCTACCTCTTTGCTAACTGCCTCTTCCCTTCTGAAAACCTCCCATCTCCCACTGGCCATCTCCTGGCCCTTCTATCCCTACCTGCATGGGGCTCTGTCCCTGCTGCCCTTCCGTGGTGTTAGTAATCACTACAGCTTCTGTGCTGAATTTAGCCTGCTTTTTCTGTAATAGTTTTGCTTCTGCCTTCTGTGTTTGCACTACTCTCTCCTTGTCCTTTGATTGCCTCACTCTATAATAGTGTACTACGTGTGGCTGTATTTCAGGCCATGCTTTCACTTCAATGCCAACCACCTTATTCAAATCAACTTTGACTCTCTCCGCGGCAGGAGCCTCCCTCTGGAACAGCCTTCCTGCCTCCCTGAAACTTGAGGAGAACCATCTCCGGTTCCGGAAGCACCTCAAAACCTTCCTCTTTGCTTCTGCTTTCTCTCTCCCTCTCCCCTGCTAAATTCTTCACTAAATTCTGAAACGTGGCCACTCTCACCGACCTCGGTCCTGGGCCCAGCCACTCTCCACTTCCACTGCCTCCCTGGCAACCCCTGCACTGCGGGACTGTCTCTGTATCCCAACTCCCCCCCTCCCAGCACTTGTCTGCACTTACCTTGCACTTGCCACCAGCTGGCCCTATTTATTTATTTATCTATTTATTTCTACTCTACTTACCTTGTACTGCACTTTTCCCTTCCCCCTACCCCTGCACTTGCGCGGTCTGAATGACACCTGGCCTAGTAGGATCGTTGTCTGTCCTCCCCCTGTTCCCCCCTCCCTGCCTCGTCGCACCTTGAAACACTTGTGTATAGGCGCGTTACAAATGCCATATCATATCATATCACAATTTGCACTTCTGGGAGAAGACTCTTGAGCAACATGTGATAAAAGACAGTTACATTCGTGTCCCATGTCTCTCCAGTTTCTAACTGCCACATTTCCTGTATCTGTTGAATGTAATATGCAGGGTCCTCATCTGCCTTCATCGTGCGGGCCATGATAGAGTTTATGTCCGATGTGTCCGGGTATCTGTTCCTCAAAGCTTTCCATATGTGTACTCGACAGTTGTTAAACGGGTCACCATTGTGGTTTTACTGCTCAATTATACTCCTTTATACCCTGCCTTCCTCTCGTCCACCTGTTCCCCTAACAGGGTGGCAAACAAGCTCTTCATGTCCCCTACAGCTAACGTGATTCTCTGCTGTCTGTTTTTTAAGTGTTGAAATCCACTTGCCTGCTCCCGCTGTGAGGGAGGGCAAGGTGCGCATTGAGTTATCCTGATCCATGTGGGGCGAGGGCACATAATGCACTCTCCCTGGTCCCTTCTGTAGCAACCAGAACTGAAGTCCTCGTTTTTTATTCTCAGAGGCTTTCTTCCTACCCTTAACTAGGGCAATTCGCCCCCACAGTCTGAACTGGTGGCACCATGGCGTTACTTCCACCTGCTCATATGTCTCCCACTCATCGTCATCGTCCTCCTGTTCCTCTGGTGTGTATACTGAGTCATAGCCTACAATATAGTGGCTTTCGTTCTGATCTTGTGGACCTTTTGGACCCTTCCACCTTTTGGGCATTCCTCACTTGGGTCTACCCTAATATCTTTGATAGCTTTACTGTCAATCTTGAAGAGAAACTGTCCTGCCCTCCATTTGCCTGTGCCAATCGCCACGCACTGCCTCTTACCTTTTCCATGTGCTGCTTTTGCTAGCTTCTCTTACGCCTTCTGTAATGCTGCCTCTAATTTTCAGTGAGCCTTATTTTCTATTTCCATAATTAATGAATCTCTGGTGACTTCCTTGGGTTCCCCCAATGTTCCCTTTTTGTCCGTTTGTGGCACAAACCAGGCGCTGGTGGACCCTGCAATGGGTGTAAAGAAAATAACCCATAAGGGGCAAGGGCAGTGGCTGTATGAGCACTTGATTGGTTCCCTATGTACTGTCATGGGGTGTTCTGTTCCTCCTCAAATATTTTCTACAATTCAAGTGTACGCTGCCTATTTTTTTACTTTTTTCACTTTATAAATTGACAACAAATGTGTATGCATATGTTCCAATACATTTGTATTATGCGTTCCCTCCTTGGGCCAAGCTTTAAACAATTTGCCCACAGTTCCCTGAACCCACAGTACTTCAGGATTTTCTCTTTATATTGTGGAAGCGTTTTGCACATGTGCTCAAACGAAGTACCCATAATAACACAAGATTCCAACCTCCTTCAAAACAACAAAATCTCTACAGACATCAGACTGAACTACTCATGCAATATAAAAACAATGAAGCCTAAAACACAGTCACTTACACACAATGGCCAAAAAATCCTGATCCTCCTTTATATACACATTTATATACACAATGTACTAACAATCGATACCTCTATACACACTGGCTACTAATACCTGCAAGAAAAACACATTTATATACACAGTGACATAGATCCTTCCTCTGCCTCTTTGCATCGAGGTGAGGGAACTCACCCCTCCTCAAACTCCCCTTCTAGAGCTGAGGGTTACCCTGTGCTTTCTTCATAGGACCATCGCTTTGTATACAGTGATGTCTTTCCTCGTTTAAGAGGAGTTTCCCCACATCAATTCTTAATTTCTACTACTCTATATGATGTCATCTTTCCCAGCTCGAGGGAGCTTCACCTCAATGCTAGTCAAAAAATGCATGCAAAAACACACAACGTTGTCTTTCCTCGTCTTCGAGGAGTTTTCCCTTCTATCACAAGTGCAATTTATAAGCAATAACAAAAAAATATCAACAACACTGTATTTCATGCAGCTGGTGCACTTGCGTTCTATGTGTTCTCTGAGTTCTCTCGAGGCCTTGTCCCCCGCAATCTGCCGGCACAGACGAACCAGGCAACTAACACACCAGGGACCAGACAGACATTCAGAGTAACACTGTCTGCTCACCTCTCATTTTGTGCACACAGAAACTGCTCTCGGGAGGCAGGGCACTGCGGCCCGCACAGAGCGGCCAGAGTACCCTCAGCGTCTTCGGGAGGCACTGGAAATAACGTCTCGGTCTCCAAAAATGTACCATAGGCCCAAAAACCGATCAGAAAATTCTATCCAAGGAAGCAATAATGGAGTGCACGATTTGCAAGGAAAACATCTTTATTACATGCAAATTAGGGCCGGGAGGTTCAGTCAGCTCCCTAGAACTGAAAACTGAAAATACTCTCGACCCGCTCACATTGAGTTACAGTAAAGACAAAAACCACAAAATGTTAATACATTAGAAGTATCAAGTACATGTTAATCCCCTGTTCCCTATTTGCCCTCATGGATATAAAAACTTAAACACAATATATGTGAGTACGCCCTATTGGTTAGTACATTACCCGGGACCATCCTAAGTGCAGCCCCCAAAGAATGACGAACTGTGTAGTCAGCAGAAAATACTTGATCCTGATTGGCTAAAGTTATACATGTAACATTTACCAAAATGGCATACTCTCATTGGTCAAAGCAAATTCATGTAACTTCTGATGTGCAGGCCCACCAAAACGACCTAATCATGTAGTGAGTGTGAACAGTGAAGTCAGCAAATTATACACAGTAATATCCTCTCCAATGAGCTCAGTCAATTTGGCAATCCAGACAGTTCTCAGTCCTTGTAGTGGTTTACTCTGCAACACTTTTTGCAACTCCCACTGTGTAATATATGAATGATCCCTGTTATATAAGAAGCAACACTAAATCCAGGCTAACTAATAGCAGTGCTTTTTGTAGAGCATAGCATGAGAAGTAAATCACTCTTAGTGACTGATAATTATTAGGGCACTGGGTGTAAACCTCACACTCTCTCTGAGTGGAGCAGTGTTGAGGGCAAGGGGAATCAAATGGCCATGGGTTAAGGGGCAGGACACAGAAGACTTTCATTGTTCAAAGGGCATCAATGTGAAAGGAGCAGGAATTTGGGAATATGCAGCAATCATGAGAGTGACTAAAACGGGAGGGAAAAGTAGGACACAAGTGAGATTGAAACCAGAGACTGGGTTAGAAGGCGGGATGAAGATGGTGCAGTGAGGGGTGGTGGAATTTGACAAAAGGCACGCTCAGTGACAGTCAACAAGATTGCTGCACATGAGAATGACAGAGAGGTAGACACACCGAGGAGCCACCTTGCAGAAAACAGCAATACAAACAGATGCCTGTATTCTAACAGGAGTGCTGAGCTGACCAGTGACCACAAAACAATAGAACATTCTTGACAGCACTGAGACCTGCCTAAAAAAAGAATATATACACAACCTAGATCAGATTCCATGTGCCCATGTGTCAACTTTTAAGTAAGCCACCATGTCTGTTGTGAAAGTTGAGGCAATCAGATTTCATCTGCCTGCCAGCCACAAGCAAAGAGGTTGTAAGTATTTAGTGAAAAGCATTTTCACGAAACATCCACCAAGGAGTGACAAAGTGTCTTTGTGATCATTGAAAAAAAAAGTAAATGTATGTGGTAATAGATGTCTTAATCTAATCGTCTGCTGGCCATCCCTGATGGAATGTTGGGATACCTTTGAGTGTGTGAGCGTTCTGTTGAGTCCGTTGGAAGTGTGAGATTGGCCAATGGGTGGTCGTAGCTGTGTCCCCTTCTCAGCCCCTGTCCTGTCTCCTATTGTATGTAAATAGAATAACTGGAACTGCTGTACATAGTTGTAAATACTGTGCAATAAAGCCTACCCTAGAAACAACTCCGTAGCTGGACTGCCTGAGAGTCACTTTACTGGCACCATAACCATGACAATGTATCAGTGGTGTGTATATGGTGTTCCTCTGGTAATGCCTGGAGTACCTAATTCCCAGAGGAGGATTATTAATATTCTTAAATTCTGCCTTTTCGATCAAAGTCTTGGCAGAGCCCTGGTGAGGCTTCCTTATTGGGATGTGGCACTTTAATAACTAAAGCAAAACAAATTCCTTCCTTGATAGGCTTTGTGTTGCCTGTCCCACTTGCTCATCAGATGTATAAATATAATATCTCTAATATAACTAAAAAAAATACAATGATTGCTAAATATCTGTACTGATGTCCAAGAGTGTGGGTATATGTGTGTGGGTGTAAAATCTTATTCTATGTCAAGACAGGAGGCTTCATATTATGCAATACAATCTTTACTACGGATACCATAGCAGCAAAGAATTATTTTCAAAACAAAACAAGGTTCAACAAGTTAAACTGGTAAAACACAGTATCTCAGTAGAACCAAAGGGAGGAATGCCAATCCAAGATGGAGGCCAGGTCAAGCACTGACAGTAATCACAAAGCAGAGACCCACCCCTATATAAGTCTATTCCTCCAATAGCAACTCCTCTTTCTTTGCTGCTGACGCCATAAGCTAAGCATATTTCACGCTTGTACTTATTGCTAGTAAGTGTCTATAGTGAGATTTGGAACGTGTGTTTCTCAAGTGATACTTTGTTTCACTAAGTATCCTTTTCTCATTGTTAAGAATATCTGTTTGCCACGGAGCGTAGCGACCGCTGAGTTTATTTACTCTCCCTTCAGCGGTCGCCTACGCTCGAACGACGCTACTCTGAGCGTACCGTTATACTAAGGCCTGGCAATGCAAGCGTGTGAGGAGGCAGCTCCGCCTCCGGCCTGCCCAGCATTCAACGCTGACTTTTGTTCCCTCACACGCCCACTAAACAATATAATGCTCGCCTGCTCGGCGAAGGATACGCTCGTCAAGCGTGTGTTTATAAAGATTAACGCTTGCCTGCTCGGCGAAACTGCATCATTAAAGGAAATATTTTCCCTGCAACCTCAACGCTCACCTGCTCCACGAGCATGGGTGAGATGGGAAGATAGCCCCTCCTTCCCTATTTACCAGACGTGTGTTGTCTGAAAGTGGTCTGCTCGGTTTCCAGGCTCAGCCTGGGGTGAACAAGAGTTTTTCTGATGAGTGATGTGTTGCCCTGCTTAACTTTCTGGCTACGCCTGATTCAATCCACATTTTAATTGATTAGTGGACATATTCTGCAAGCACATTCCTACCTCACTCAGCGTTCTGGCGCTGTTCATTATTTATTTATTTATTTCCCTCCGTCTGCTTGGCTTTCCAGGTGCTCCCTGGTCTTCGCTGGGGGAAACACATTACTTTGCCTCCACATACCACAGCTATTAGGCCTCATTACACGTTTGCGAGTAGCCTTGCCGGTAAAACCGGCAAGCTGCCGGCGAACGTGCACATTTTTCCGGTGCCCAGGAATGGGCAATTACCGGGGTATTACAACCCTTGCGGACCCGGTAATTGCCCATTCCCGGGCGCCGGAAAATATTCTTCCCCATTCGCATTTGACCCCGATAGGGCTCAATGGGAATGGGGAGGCCGGATGCATTGGCACCATTCGTGAATGGTGCCGGTGCATCTGACATGCTCTGCTCGTGGGTACCGGTCTGCCCGCCAGGTCAGACCTGGCGGGCGAAAAGGCACTGGTGAGCAGAACTCGTAGTTTGCCAATACAGTAACAACAGTACTGGCAAGATTACCAGTACCGTTGTTACTGTACCGGCAAACTTGTAATCAGGCCCATTGTGTTGTACTGGGAGGCTGTCACTTACTTTTGTCTGGGTCCTCTTTCAGTTACTGCAATAATGGTTACATCCAAGGGTTCGGAGGGACCCCTTCTGCAGATGCTAGTACCCAAGTTAGGCCTTTGAAGAAAAGTTAAGGGAGGTCTGGGGAGGATTCTGGGGTTAGGGGTTCAGGGGAGAGCTCCCTAGCGGCCCCTCCTTCAGTTACTAGGGCTATTCAAGATTCCATGGACTCTGCCCAGGTTAATCTGAACTCAACACTAGCTTTAGCATTTGATAGGCTGAATAATAAAATTTCAGATTTTCACCCCAGTTCCGATCCGGTTCCCTCTTTGCCAGTGCATGCCCCTAAGAAGTGTACAGCACAATTGAAGCATTTGAAAGGACAACTCAGTCCTATTTCCAGTTCCCCCAGTCAAACTAATTCCCCCAGTAGGGTCCTGAAGCGTAAGTTCGGGAGGGGTGTCCCTGAACCAATTCCCCCGGTTCACTCCCCTTGCACTCCCATATCCTCTCAGGATAGTTCAGAGGATTCCGACTCCCCGCCCAAGAGGAGAAAAAAGAAGGGGACCCCCTGGGGATTTATCTCAAGGAGCTAAGGGTCCGTTGTTGGATGATAGTGGGGTGCCGTTTTTGATATTGATCAATCAATGGTGTCTTTCTTATCTCAAAAAGGAAAGGACCCCAAAAAAGGGGTTGACAAGGCCCTTTGTAGTTGTCAGGACAAGTTGCTAGACATTTTGGGACCCTTGACTCAAATTTTCGAAGAGGCTGCGCACACCAATACCCCAGTTGATGTCCAAGCTCTCAGTGGCTGGGTACAAAGGATGGTATGCCTGCTCGGCAATGCCAATGCAGCCATTTCCAAGGAAAGGGGCAAATCCCTTTTTATGCGCATTGACTCCAAGTTACAAGATATGGCAGAAGGAGAACCAGGCCCTGTGGCCCAAGGCAACCTGTTTGGAGACAGATTTATTAAAGACCTTTCTACCTATGTGCACACCTTCACTGCCCTAGATAAGGCCCAGACCAACATCAGGAAGGCTTTTGCCCCCAAGGATTTTGATAAGGCCAGACGAGGTAGAGCCCGCTCTTCAGGCGGTTCCTTGCGGAGTTCTACCTGTCCAGAGCAATATGCTTCCCGAGGTGCACATCATTCCTCCTCTGCTAGAAGAACCCAAGCTGCCTTCTATACCAAGAGGGGGTTTCAATGGAGAGGACGTGCTGGCAGAGGTGCAGGTAGATCAAGAACCGCTCGAGGTATTACCACATATTTTAAATGTCTTCCCGCAGAGGTTTGGGGTGCAGGTTGGCAAGGTTCTTCCATCGGTGGGAGGAGCTCACCTCAGATCCATGGGTATTGCAAACAGTTTGGGGGTTTCAAGTAGATTTTTACTCCCCTCCCTGTCAAATCTCTCCTCCCCTTCCCCTCTTGTTCGACAAGGTCAAACAGATGTCAGTGGATGCGGAGGTTCGGGATCTCATCTTCAAGGGTGCAGTAGTCCCAGGCACCTTCAGAGCCTCCCAGTTTCTCGGCACAATTTTCCTGGTACCAAAACCCGAGGAGGGATTACGCCCTGTCATAAATCTACAAGCCCTCAACTCTTTTGTAGTCTACCAACATTTCAAGATGGAGGGCATTCACCTTCTCAGGGACACCCTTCTGCCCGCAGATTGGATGGTCAAAATAGACCTCAAGGATGCGTACCATAGTCCCGATTTTTCTCCTTTATCAGGAGTTTCTCCAGTTCCAATGGGGGGGTGCCTTTGGCAGTGTGCCGCTCTCCCATTCGGCCTCTCGTCAGCCCTGTGGTGCTTCACCAAGCTAATGAAGCCGGTGATGGCTTTCCTCAGAGCAAAGGGGATCCGAATTATCATTTATCTGGACGACATGCTCCTTTTGGCGCACGATCTCCAGGTTCTCCTAGACCACTTACATTTAACAATTTACCAGTTGCAAGCCCTAGGCTTTGTAGTAAATGTGAAGAGGTCCTTCTTCCAACCTACTCAATGCATCCAGTTTCTGGGCTTCAATATAGATTCCAGGCAATGCATCCTTCTTCGACCAGACAGCAGTCTCTCAAAGATTCAGTAAGAAATTTGCCTCCTCCTAAAGAAGGGGATGGTCTCTCTCAGGCAGTTAGCAAGAGTGGTAGGGATGCTATCCACCTCCATTCAAGCCATCTTTCCAGCTCTCTTACCTTACAGGGCGTTAGAGCAGCTAAAGGGGAAACATCTTCACAAGAATCTATCCTATTCTCAAATAGTGGTGTTGTCCCCCGATGCCAGATTGGAACTATCGTGGCTCAAGCATATGACCACCTGGAATGGCAAGGCGATCTTTGGTCTATCTCCAGGAGCTGTTCTAGAATCCGATGCCAGCAGGGCAGGTTCGGGGGCCAGTACAGGACAGGTTTCCACTGGAGGGAAATGGTCAGTTCAAGAGAAATGTCTTCATATAAATTGTCTGAGTTACTGGCGGGCTCTTTTGCAGCCAAGAGCCTCCTCAAGGATCAAGGGAATTGTTGTGTCCTTCTTCGGATGGACAATGTGTCAGCGGTACGCTACATAAACCACCTGGGGGGAACCCACTGGAAAGCCCTAGTGGTTCTAGCAAAGGTGTTTTGGCACTTTTGTTTAGACAGGAAGATCCTCTTAAAGGCAGAGTATCTCCCTGGGGCCAGCAATGCTGTAGCAGACTGGAACTCCAGGTATCTTCAGGACAGGAGGGATTGGATGCTGGACAGGACAGTCTTTGCCAATATCCTATCCTCTTGGGCCCAATTCAAGTAGACCTCTTTACCTCTGATCTCAACTGTCAGGTTCCTCTCTTTTACAGTCGGAGAACCGATCCCTTGGCTTTAGCAGCCGATGCCATGCTCCAGGATTGGTCAGGTCCCCTGTCCAATGCCTTTCCTCCGTTCACCATGATTGCCAGAGTCCTGGTGCAAGTGCACAGGCAGTCTTCGACGTTGATAATAGTAACCCCCTTTTGGCCCTCTCAGTTGTGGTTTCCTACTCTCCTGGGGCTAGCGGTGGATATCCCTCGTCTTCTCCCTCTCCATCCTCGGCTCCTAATGGACCCGACGGGTCTCCCTCACGACCTGGTCCTTCGGGGGCATCTCTCCCTTATGGCTTGGAATATTTCAGCTCTTCCTGGTGCTTCCAAGGACTTTCGCAGGATCTATCAGTGTCATCAAAGATTCCTGGGCAGCCTCCACCAAGTCAGGCTATTCCTCAGCATGGATCCACTGGATGGGCATTTGTTTGGCTCTGCACCTCGATCCCATTTCTGCTCCTCCTGTAGAGGTAGTTAATTTTTTGGTTGAACTGTTCAAGGAGAGCAAGGCTTATAGAACCATTAATGGGTTCAGATCAGCCATTTCAGCTGGTCACGTACTCGTTAAGGGAGAGCCAGTGGGCAGGCATTTGTTGGTGAGGAAGGCCCTTAAGTCTATTCACATTAAAGTCCCTCCTAAAGCTAGATATTCAGTTCTTTGGGATGTCAATAGGGTCTTGGATTTGTTTCACTCTTTGCCCCATAATGACCATCTATCTTTGTAGCAGCGTTTCTCTAAGTTGGCCATGTTTCTCTGTCTCATTTCAATTAAAAAGAGTGTCAGATATCTGGATGTTGATAATAAGGTGTTCTCCCCACAGGGGGTCATTTTCTTTGTGTCTAGAAGGACTCAATGCATGATTTCTTCCATTTCATATACAGCATTTCCAGAAAACATTAAACTGTGTGTTGTGGAATGTTTAAAATGTTTTGAGTTGAAGACAGAGGGCCTTAGACACCCGGGTACCTCTCAGCTGCTTATTTCCTAAACCTTTGCTGCTATGGTGCCAGTAGTAAAGATTGTATTGCATAATACTCACCTCCTTGTCTTTAATAGAATCTAAACCCCCTCTCACGTTAGTGAGGGGGCTTAACCATTGTCATAGTTTTTTTTTTCAGTGCATGTTTTTACCCTTTTTTTTACATAGATGCTTCTTAGAAAACCTCAAGCATCTTTTAACCAAACGAAATGTTTCATCTCATACTAAAACAAACCATGTTAGCTAAATCATGAGGACAAGGCTCGGCTGCAGGCAAACAAGGTCTGTGATTGTTGAAAATGGTTGAGAGGCGTCTAAGACTTCCATGGCCCAGTTTAAATTGAGAGTCCCATGAGAAGTGGGGTTTTTGGAGATTTTGCAAGGAATCATTGCAGTTAACATAAAGCAATCCACAGTGATAATGTGCACCCCGAAAAGGCTCTGCCCATTGATTCTGCATGAACAATTCCTGAAAATGGGCTGTTGAGTCTCATACTTGCCCGATTTCAGATACGTGACTGGGTTACACACTGAAAGCAAGGGACGGATTGGCCCCTTGGCCTTTCGGTCTGTGGCCGGGCCAAAATTGTCTCTGGGGAGTGGGGGCCGGTATTTGCCCATGCCTGGGCTGGTTTGGAAGGAAAAAAAATAGAAAAAAAAGAAATATTCTTTTGTTCACTTTTTTTTTTAAATTGTTTAAAGCCTTTCATCCTTCTTAGTTCGATAAATGAGTACCAACACAGGTTGGGTGATATTGTATGCATTTTTGTTCTATAAAAAAGAGCTTAAGCGTAAGTGCTATAAAATAAAATATTATCATTTCGCCTTGGATGTCTGAATGGATTCACAGTAATTAAGTGTACTTAGGCACAATGCTATTTGATGCCACTTCCTGTTTTGTCAAGGGGTGAAAGGTCGTGTTTCATCTCTTCCCGGGGTGTCACTTTGGGGCGGGGTCAAATGACATCACTTCCGGTGATGTCACCAGAGGTCAAGGGTCTTGAGGCGAGGGGTGGGCCACTTTTTTTTTGGGTGACCGGGCCTATTTCTTGTCCCAGTCCGACCCTGCTGAAAGCCCAGATGGTTAAGAGAGCAGCGCTCATGTGCTCCACTGCTCGGCTGGTTTAAGGTGCACTCATTGGCTCTATGGAGTATGCGTTTAAAAAAAGAACTGAACACCATAGCCTCCAATGCTCCAGTCCTGGTTTCCAGAGAAGAAATACTTGCTAAGCAAAGGCCTCGAGGCAATTCCATTTTCATAATATGCGACCCTGCTGCAGCCAATATCTATGGCTCTTGCATTTCTGGAGTGGGAGAGACAGAACGTGGAGATAACGGTTGGGCGGACGATGCAAAAGGCTCAAATTCTATTTTGTGTTCCAATATCGAAGTCTCCCAATTGAGCCCGTTTTTGTCACTGGCAAAAACGTATTGCGCTTCGATGTAAGACTGCTAATGCTTCAAGTTCGACCGTTATGGGATTTGTTAGGTTACTACCGGGATTCTACTTTACAGTCAGTACATCCGTCATTCAGTCACTTCTGACTCTCAGCTTTGAACGTTCGTAGCTCAGGTAGATGTGAAAGTCATGGAATGAAAGAACTAGACATGTGTTCCCAAAGTGCTCCGAATTGCCCCAAGCAGCACCTTTTTTGGGAGAGGCCAAACGCAAGACATGAAGCACACGTTGACACATTCGATTTACAGCATTTTAAATAAAGTCACGAGAAAATACAGCCTTTTCTACCTGCTTATTATGCAAGCGCCAAATGCTGCTTAGAGACATCCATAAGACTGACGGCTCATGCAAATTGCAGCCATGGCGGAACCACGTCGGAATTGCGAGGGCACGTGCGGGTGCGGTGCGTCTATTAGTGCGCATGCGTAGTCAGCACCACTCGGATGCGTCGCTCACCCTGGACTTTGATTATTGGACATTAATGTGTATTTACGTCACTAAAAGAAACGGACCTCTTTTCCTGCAGTTCCTCGCTGCATACTAGAGTCCTGGTTGGATGTTTTTTTTTCTTTCACATAACGGATTGACATCAGGGGAGGGTTGATACTAGTTCCCATCCGAGAAACGGACCATCGGTTGTTAGGGCCATTTCTCAGATGGGAAATAGCTGCTTCAGTGTGAGTGGGCTAGTTCCCATTAGAGAAATTGCCGTTTTTTGCCCCCTAGTCATACAAGCCAACATTTCAACCCACATGTGCGGGAGATTACGTCAGAAAAATCGGGAGACTAAGATTTTCCCAATGGAATGCATTGGACAAAGATTATTTTTAGGTGGGAGAAAGTGAAAAATAGCATTATTGGTTGGCATGTATGCTAGTGGCCAAGTCATGCATAATAATGGGAACTAGCACACTCACACAGAGAAGGCTAGTTCCCATTAGAGAAATGGCCCTTTTTGCTCCCCTAGTGGCCAGGTCCTGCATAATAATGGGAACTAGCCCACACATACTGAGAAGGCTAGTTCCCGTTAGAGAAATGGCCCTTTTGCCCCTAGTAGCCAAGTCCTGCATAATAATGGGAACTAGCCTACTCAAACTGAGAAGGTTAGTTCCCATTAGAGAAATGGCCCTTTTTGCTCCCCTAGTGGCAGGGCCGTCACGAGGGGGGTTGCAGGAGGGGCAAGGTGCCCCGGGCCTCGCGCTTCTGAGGGGCCTCGCGGCACCCTCCCCTGAGTGTCATGAACAGCTTGGTTAACTGTATGTACTTTTTCTTTTGCTGGCCAGTGGTCTATCACCTTTGCAGCTATCAATCCGAGATTCTGAGATTAATGGATTGTGACCTGTGCCTTGTTAAATCAATCCATGTTCAATGCGTGTAATACTCGCTTCCTTATATAGGCCTGTAATGCCAGTAACGCCTGCTGGTTGTACTACTATCTACGCGCAAAACACTCTTCTGCTCTCCCCAGGGCCTTGGCAAGCTGTTTACAAGCAGATGTCATTAGGTGCAATAAATCTCATGTCTATTTCTTATTTACTATTATTTGAAGCTTTCCAATAATAATTATTTGAAGCTTTCCAATAATAAAACTCCCATTCGTCATGCCAGGCTTAAAAGTTGGCTTGCTAGACCTTTATTTTTTGCAAATGATTTCTTAATTTCCACCACTCCATTAGCATGCAGTAGCGCCCGACCACTTCCCCTGGTACCCTGCCACACTTTTTCAAGTTATTCCCGGTGTGGCTTCGAGCTGGGAGAGTCGTTGAGTAGCAGAAGGAACATATGAAATACATGGCAAATGAAATCTGGACTAGGCACTCCCAGTGATTAATGAGCAGACTGGGTTACCCCTGCTGAGAGCAGGTGCTTGAAAGAACATGGAGCACAGCTTTGGTGGATGCAAGCTCAATTGTAATCAGCTGGAATAAGGCAATGCTAGCTGTGGTATTCAAGCCTGTGTTAGATTCCCTCCGTTTTGGACTACAATTTCCAGGATACATCACCGTTAGGTATGCTAGCTACGGCTTATGGGAGTTCTAGTACAAAACAACCGCAGAAAATATTTGTATATGCAATCTAGGAACATCTATGCGCGGAAAGACAGGCTCACACAAAACTCCAACTGGAAACATTGGATATTACACAATCAAAATGATCTGCAGTCTGATAGCTGAGGTCCGGCTTGGACTGGCCTATAGGGCAATAGGGCAATGCCCGAACAAAAAACGCAAAATGCTAGTGTGATCCACTGCAGGCCTCTAACTGTAGGGGTGGGGGCATAGCATTCTTTTTAGTTTGGGCTATTAGGTGGAAAGTGCCACCAATAAGCCAAAACAATTGCATTGGAGTACAGACAGTGGTGGAAATTGAATTTTTTTTTACTGGTGCAGCACAGGGAATGGGGCAGGTTCATGGAGGGGAGGATTGGGAGCAGGTCCAGCAGAAGATGTGTGGGGGCCCAGTTCAACATGATGGGTCAGCGCCCCCTACTTAGAGTGAAAACAGTCTGTGGCACCCGGCACCCCTGGGGTACATGCATTGCCATCGCGACAAATATATGGTTAATAGCCCCCTATTATCATGAGATGACCAGCCAGCAGGGATCCTAAACACTAAATGCCCACTGAAGAGCTGTAAACTCTTCATTGCGAGCAAGTTGCTGATATGAGGGATCCATTGTTAGGAGGCAAGGTGGTGATACCACTTCTGTAAATCGCGTGGGAAGTGACAGCCGGAAGGACTCCAGGAAACACAGCACATTGTAAGCCCCAGAACAAAAATATAATAAGGGATATATTGCTGGGTTACAAGACTGCTGACTGGCAATATGGTGGAAGTTGCTAGAGGACACCCTGAGATCTTTTCTTTTGAAAAGGTTAAAAGGCCCTGATTGGAAGGGTGTAAGACAGGCATTTTAGTCACCACCATAAACATTTGCCCCTTAGCCCCTCAGAAGATTTATCATGAACACCTGGAAAATAAACCAATTTCTTATAATGTCAGCAAAGTACAAAATCTGCACCCCTTAAAATGCACATCAATATTTCCAGTACAGTGCAACATTGACAAGGAATTTCACAGGGTTCCTACTCAGACCCTCAAGTGGATTAAGTGACTCACTTCTGAACCTAGCGACCACAGTTCAAATCCCTGCCCGACATAGTTTAAAACACAAATGCACAACATTATTCTAAAAAAAATGTATAGTGCACATAGATTTCCCTGGATTGTGGAGCCTGATCTGAGATCTGGGGAGACATTTTTTGCCGAACCTGGGATCCAGGAAGATCAATCCCGATCACAGCACTGAGAACAGATAGGGAGAAATGGCATATGAAGCAGGACACATATCTTGCAGGTGTTGTTTGGTTATTTGTCGACCCAAGGACTGCCTATGTCCAAGCTAATCCCTATGGCAATTCCCACCCAGTTCCTGACCCCCACCGCCCCAAATAGCTCCCCATGGGAACGTTTTGAGCTAACTTTAAACAAGTCTTACCATCAAACATTGCACTCCAAGTGCCTGCCAGTGTTTTCTCTAAGGAGTCATCTGAGACGTAACGACTTAACTGTGGTTTAATACACCACATGCCACTGGTGTAATAAAAATGTCTTTACCTGGTCTGCCTTGAGCCACTCGATTAAAAAGCACTATGCGTATCCTTCACTGAAATCCTGTTAACAACAAGCATTGGCAAAGCCAACAGGTTAGGCTTGTGCATAAATATTAGGCAGCCACTGCTATTAGATGCTCGGGTACTGAAACTATTTTGTACCTGCAACAATAAAGGCCATTAATATCAATCCACCAGTGCCTTTCCCATGCCTACACAAAAGCCTAAACGGTTGCCATTGCGAACCCTTGTTTTGATTTACCCATGATGTACAGGACCATGCATCAAGGGTAAAGCAAACATAAGTGTTACTACATGGATTATCTGGACCACATTGAATGTAGGCCAGTCTAGCCAGTAATAACACGTATGTTGCACAGCCAGCCTGTGTATACTTTCTGTGGCATGTCATTTTTATTGGCTGCAAGTCCTACGATAATACTGGCATACATTAGTGCAGCCTGCATGGATATACATGGGAAAAGCCAGCATTAATATATTTTAATACTGGCATATGTTGTGTGCAAAGGCGGCATGAAATGCATTGGAAAATGTTCCTGAGCACGGTTGGTGACTTGCAACTATTGGGTTTTTCCATGTGCTACCATACAAAACCAATACCAAACTGCATGGCTTTCCACCCAATGTTGGAAAGAAAGTGCTGTAAAATGCACCATTTTAACCCAATGTTTCAAACATTTTCTTGGAAAGGATAAACTCTCTCAACCACCACTTGTTTGGTTTGGGGTCCCCAACTCTACTCTGTGATCCTGCATAATTGACACAAACATTTAAGCCTCTTTGTTCAAAAATTCACCAGCCTCAACTGTACATCATCTATGTGTGTATTAGTGTGCTCACATGGCAGCGGGTGCTCCGTAATGCTGGCGTCACACACCACATGCCGTCATGCCATCCTATATATATTTATGCATATTATACAAAAGTTAGTCTGGCATAAACCTTTCTTCAGTAGAGAAATCTAACTTTGCTGTAGTTGATTTGCATTTGTAACCAACCAAATTTGGGTTCCTCCACACTTAAACTCAAGGGGTGATTTCTGGCGTCTCCTGTTTGCAGGAGCGCCACCGCTGACCCAGTGCAAAAAATCATAATGGGGCCTCACCAAATATTTTGCCCCAGGCCACACCACACCTTGTGACAGCCCTGACTAGTGGCCAAGTCCTGCATAATAATGGAACTAGCCCACTCACAATGAGAAGGCTAGTTCCCATTAGACAAATGGCCCTTTTCTCCACTAGTGGCCAAGTCCTGCATAATAATGGGAACTAGCCCACTCACACTGACAAGGCTAGTTCCCATTAGACAAATGGGTCTTTTTGCTCCCCTAGTGGCCAAGTCCTGCATAATAATGGGAACTAGCCCACTCACACTGAGAAGGCTAGTTCCCATTAGAGAAATGGCCCTTTTTGCACCTCGTGGCCAAGTCCTGCTATTTCCCATTTGAGAAATTGCCCTTTTTGGCCCTAGTGGCCAAGTCCTGCATAATAATGGGAACTAGCCCACTCACACAGAAAAGGCTAGTTCCCATTGGAGAAATTGCCCCTTTTGCTCCCCTAGTGGCCAAGTCCTGCATAATAATGGGAACTAGCCCACTCAC
The DNA here is from genome assembly GCF_040938575.1 of Ambystoma mexicanum. Taxonomy (NCBI): domain Eukaryota; kingdom Metazoa; phylum Chordata; class Amphibia; order Caudata; family Ambystomatidae; genus Ambystoma; species Ambystoma mexicanum. Next base: position 812,259,894 of record NC_090925.1, on the reverse strand, counting down.
AATGAGAAGGCTAGTTCCCATTAGAGAAATGGCCCTTTTTGCCAGAAAAATCGAGAGTCTCCCACCTAAATCGGGAGGGTTGGCATGTATGCTAGTGGCCAAGTCATGCATAATAATGGGAACTAGCACACTCACAGAGAGAAGGCTAGTTCCCATTAGAGAAATGGCCCTTTTTGCTCCCCTAGTGGCCAAGTCCTGCATAATAATGGGAACTAACCTACTCACACTGAGAAGGCTAGTTCCCATTAGAGAAATGGCCCTTTTTGTCCCTAGTGACCAAGTCCTGGATAATAATGGGAACTAGCCAACTCACACTGGCAAGGCTAGTTCCATTAGAGAAATGGCCCTTGTTGCTCCCCTAGTGGCCAACTGCTGCATAATAATGGGAACTAGCCTACCCACACTGAGAAGGCTAGTTCCCATTAGAGAAATGGCCTTTTTTGCCCCTGGTGACCAGGTCCTGCATAATAATGGGAACTATCCCACTCAGACTGAAGCAGCTATTTCCCATTAGAGAAACGGCCCCCTGACCTGGAAAGGCAGAAAGGTCCTCTCTTCTAATGGGAACTAGCCCACTCACACTGAAGCAGCTATTTCCCATTAGAGAAACAGCCCTTTGACCTGGAAAGGCAGAAAGGTCCTCTCTTCTAATGGGAACTAGCCCACTCACACTAAAGCAGCTATTTCCCATTAGAGAAACAGCCCTCTGACCTGGAAAGGCAAAAAGGTCCTCTCGTCTAATGGGAACTAGCCCATTCACACTGAAGCAGCTATTTCCCATTAGAGAAGCGGCCACCCGACCTGCAGAGGCAGAAAGGTCCTCTTGTCTAATGGGAACTAGCCCACTCACACTGAAGCAGCTATTTCCCATTAGAGAAACGGCCCCCTGACGTGGAAAGGCAGAAAGGTCTTCTCGTCTAATGGGAACTAGCCCATTCACACTGAAGCAGCTATTTCCCATTAGAGAAACGGCCCTCCAACCTGGAAAGGCAAAAAGGTCCTCTTGTCTAGTGGGAACTAGCCCATTCACACTGAAGCAGCTATTTCCCATTAGAGAAGCGGCCCTCCGACATGCAGAGGCAGAAAGGTCCTCTCGTCTAATGGGAACTAGCCCATTCATACTGAAGCAGCTATTTCCCATTAGAGAAACGGCCCTCTGACCTGGAAAGGCAGAAAGGTCCTCTCATCTAATGGGAACTAGCCCACTCACACTGAAGCAGCTATTTCCTATTAGAGAAACGGCCCTCCGACCTGGAAAGGCAAAAATGTCCTCTCGTCTAATGAGAACTAGCCCATTCACACTGAAGCAGCTATTTCCCATTAGAGAAACGGCCCTCCAACCTGGAAAGGCAAAAAGGTCCTCTTGTCTAATGGGAACTAGCCCATTCACACTGAAATAGCTATTTCCCATTAGAGAAACGGCCCTCCGACCTGGAAAGGCAGAAAGGTCCTCTCTTCTAATGGGAACTATCCCATTCACATTGAAGAAGCTATTTCCCACTAGAGAAACGGCCCTTTCACATGCAAAGGCAGAAAGGTCCGCTCGTCTAATGGGAACTAGCCCACTCAGACTGAAGCAGATATTTCCCATTAGAGAAGCGGCCCCCCGACCTGCAGAGGCAGAAAGGTCCTCTCGTCTAATGGGAACTAGCCCATTCACACTGAAGCAGCTATTTCCCATTAGAGAAACGGCCCCCTGACCTGGAAAGGCAGAAAGGTCCTCTCGTCTAATGGGAACTAGCCCACTCACACTGAAGCAGCTATTTCCCATTAGAGAAACGGCCCTCCGACCAGGAAAGGCAAAAAGGTCCTCTTGTCTAATGGGAACTAGCCCATTCACAATGAAGCAGCTGTTTCCCATTAGAGAAGCGGCCCCGACCTGCAGAGGCAGAAAGGTCCTCTCGTCTAATGGGAACTAGCCCATTCACACTGAAGTAGCTATTTCCCATTAGAGAAACGGCCCTCCGACCTGGAAAGGCAGAAAGGTCCTCTCTTCTAATGGGAACCAGCCCATTCACACTGAAGCAGCTATTTCCCACTAGAGAAACGGCCCTCTCACCTGCAAAGGCAGAAAGGTCCGCTCGTCTAATGGGAACTAGCCCACTCAGACTGAAGCAGCTATTTCCTATTAGAGAAGCGGTCCCCGACCTGCAAAGGCAGAAAGGTCCTCTCGTCTAATGGGAACTAGCCCATTCACACTGAAGCAGCTATTTCCCATTAGAGAAATGGCCCTCCGACCTGGAAAGGCAGAAAGGTCCTCTCGTCTAATGGGAACTAGCCCACTCAGACTGAAGCAGCTATTTCCCATTAGAGAAGCGCCCCCCCGACCTGCAGAGGCAGAAAGGTCCTCTTGTCTAATGGGAACTAGCCCACTCACACTGAAGCAGTTATTTCCCATTAGAGAAACGGCCCTCCGATGTAACGCTCACCTGGTATCCACGGGGACGTCACTTAGCCTGTTCTGACCTCTTACGACCTCGAACTCTTCCCTGGAGGCTATTCGACTGGAGACTGGGCCTGAAACAAAGGATTGGTAGAGTTTATCTCCTTATTGTCTCTGTGTGCTTGAACCCCTTCTCCCCAGGGGTCCAACCCTTCCCTTTGATCCACAGCTCACCTTGTTATCCTGGATAGTGTGCTCTACGTCCTGCTTTCAGCGCAGGGGTGCGTTGATTGATGCGGGCTCGTTGATGCCTAGTTACTTCACTGCAAGAGTCCGACAGGTAAGTATAATGAGTCTTTTGAACAGTTCTCTAACTTCGATCCTTTCCTTCCTTAGATGATGGCCGGCGTCCGGAGATGGTGGCGTGCTGCTGCGATGAGTAGCGCCGAAGGTGAGTGAGAGCGCGATGCGCGATGCGCTCCTTTTGTATTTGTATTGAACCAAGTTCTTTTTCTGTGTCTTTTAGGTGCCGTTACGTTTTCAGCGTGGATGCCGGTTATGAAAAACAAATGCAGTGAGTAAGCGCGGTATGCGGCACCTCTAGATGTTTCCACGCTAACCTGCCGGGATGGGAATGACACCGCCGAAGATGCCCGCAGAACAGAAGGAGCGATAAATGATGGGCAGAAGCGCCGCAAGGTAAGGCTGTTCCTAACAGTGTTCTTGTTCTTGCAGGAGCTGAGTCAGAAGAAAGATGCAGGACTACTGGAGACCGATCCGAACACAGTGAGTGTCACGCTGCAGGTGCAGAAAACGCAAGGCATGTTTCTCAGCCAGGGCGTGGCTTAAATAGTCTCTGGGTATCCGAGGTGTCTCTGGGCAAAACCACACCAAAAAGACTAGACTGCACATGCAATTCTGGGAACCGAAATATGTGGGGGCATCCATCTTGTCCCCATCAATGCACTATAAGTTCAATCCCCAATGTTATCCTATGGGAGTGAGTGAGTCTGATGCCACAAGCGCCAAGTCTGACTCCAAGTGGGTCTTTGGAGGGATGGAAAGGCCCTTGAGGGCCATGTAGGTGATCGTGGCCTGGCTCCAGCCTGACATCTTGGAGGGCTGGGGACATGAGGGGCAGGAATCATGACAGCACTCCCCCCCCCCAAGGCCCCTCTCAAGGAGGCTCTTCTGTCTGGTTTGGTTGGATGGTTTTGATGAAATCGTCTAAGCAAGCGAGGTGCATGGATGTACTCACAAGGCTCCCATGTCCTGTCTTGTGGGCCATACCCCTTCCAGTCTACTAAGTAGTATAATTTGGATCTGACGTACTTTGAATCTAGGATGTTCTTGACTTCGAATTCTGGCTCCCCGGCGACTACTACTGGCTGCGGTGGCGTTGCTACCCGGGTCCCAGGTTGAACAGGTTTAAGGAGAGATACGTGGAACACAGGATGAATCTGCATGTTTGATGGCAAAGCTAGTCTGACCGCCACAGGATTTATCATGGAGGTGACGGTGAATGGACCCAGGTATCTTGGACGGAAAGCTTGGGTTCCTTTAATGGACACGTGTTTAGACGCCAGCCAGACTTTGTCTCCCACTTGGTAGTTGGGGGCCTTTGTTCGGTGTGGATCAGCAAACTTCTTTTGGTGATTCTTAGCTTGAAGTAGGTGTTCAGCTGCCCTTTTAAAGGTTTGAGAAATGGTTGTGTGCAAGGTTTTGACTGCTGGCATTTCCAGGGTTGTAGGAACGTCCAACTCAGAAGTACGTGGGTGCCTGCCATACATGGTATAAAAGGGTGTCTGCCCAGTGCTGATGTGTAGGGAATTATTATATGCATATTCAGCTATCCATAATAGGTTGAACCAGCTTCCTTCAGCTTGGTGTAACATGCAACGCAGATACTGCTCGAGCGTCTGATTTGTCCTCTCAGTTTGACCATCCATTTGGGGATGGTGACTGGTGGATAGCCGAATGTCGATCTGGGCCATAAAGCAGCATTTTCTCCAGAAGTTAGATACGAATTGAGTACCTCGGTCTGAGACCAAAACTGAAGGAAACCCATGGAGCCATACAATGCCTTCAAGAAATAATCTTTGCCAGAGTGGAAGCATTTGGGAGCCCCTTAAGAGGAATGAAATGTGCCATTTTTGAAAATAGGTCCACGACCACAAGAATAGTGTTAAACCCTTGACTGGGTGGCAAGTCAGTAATAAAATCGAGGGACAATGTGTGCTAGGGTGCTGGTGGGATTTCCAATGGTTGTAATAGCCCAGTCGGTTTCTGTTTGGATGACTTGTTTTGAGCACACACTCCACAAGATAGGATGAATTGGATAATGTCCTTACACCACGTGGGCCACCAATAATTTTGTTTTACCTTGGCTAGGGTTTTAGCGATTCCGGGGTTGCCCTCGATCAAGGAATCATGATAACCGGACATGACTTGTTCTCGTAGTTCTTGGTTTGGAAAGAATAAACGATTCCTGAAGTAGGCCAACTGATCTTTTATCATGTAATGTTCTCCTTGTGCACTCCACGCTTGTAATTGCTCCGGACTCATCAGGTTTTGGATTTCTTCATGTAATTCTTTCTGAGTTATGGTTGCTGTGATTCCTAGGAGCTTGTCACTCGGGATGATTGCTATTGGGTCAGGGGTCTGATACCCTTGCTCTTCCACCCCCATACGGGAAAGGGCTTTGGCCTTCCCGTTTTTCACCCCTGGTCGAAATGTAATCACATAGTCATATTCAGCAAAAAAAAGAGCCCAACGTAGTTGTCGTGAGGATTGGGCCTTTGCCGTTTTTAGGTACTGGAGGTTCCGGTGATCAGTTATTATGGTGATTGTGTAGCTGGCGCCCAAGAGGTAGTGCCGCCATGCTTTAAAGGATGACTTAATGGCCAGGATTTCTTTGTCTGTGATAGTGCAATTGAGTTCAGGGGGTGTGAATTTACGTGACCAGAAGGCAACAGGGTGTAACTGGCCCGTTTCACGGTCCTTTTGTGAGAGGACGGCTCCCATAGCCATGCTTGAGGTGTCCGTTTCCACCAGGTATGGGAGATCAGGGCAAGGGTGGCGTAAGATTGGGGCAGATGTAAATCTTGCTTTGAGTTCCTGGAAAGCCTCCTCGGCTTCTGTTGTCCACTGGAACTTTTTGTTGCTTTTCCTTAGTAATGACGTGATGGGATGCACGATTTGCGAAAATCCTGGGATGAACCGGCGGTAGAAGTTTGCAAAACCCAGCATACTTTGAACCCCCTTGAATGAATTTGGGGATGGCCAGTTCAGGATAGCATCTACCTTGCGTACATCCATTCGTATTCCATTCGGGCTGAGAATAAAGCCCAGGAATTCCACCTCGGAGACGTGGAATGAGCGCTTTTCGAGCTTGGCTTAGAGCTGGTGTTGACAGAGTTTCTCCAATACGGATCGGACGTGTTTAACGTGGTCCGTCCTGCTTTAATGCGGAATATACTAGGATATCGTCAATGTACACTAGAGCACAGACATCAATCAATTCCCATAGGACATCGTTCATGAAGTATTGAAATGCAGCAGGCGCGTTGCAAAGGCCATAGGGCATTACTTGATATTCGTACAAGCCGTATTTGGTGCGAAAAGCGGTTTTCCATTTGTCCGCCTGTTTTACGAGAACAAGGTGATATGCCCCCCTCAGGTCTAGTTTTGTGTAGATTTGGGCATCTTTTACTTGATCAAGCAATTCAGGGATCAGTGGCACGGGGTAGCATTTTTTTACGGTAATCTGGTTTAGTGCGCGATAGTCGATGCACATTCTCAAGTCCCCCTCCTTTTTCGGTACGAAGAATAGAGGACTGGCTGCTGGAGACTTCGAGGGACGGATGAACCCGTTGGCCAGGTATTGGTCAAGATAGGCCTTCAGGTGCCGGCTTTCTGGTTCCGTGAGTGTGTAAATTCACCCACAAGGGATTTGTGCGGCGGGTATCAGGTCGATTTGGCAATCGTATGGTCTATGCAGTGGCAGGGTATTAGCCTGTTCTTTATGAATGACATCTTGAAAGTCCTAGTATTCACTTGGTAGGGTGCCGATTGCCACAGTGGCAAGCATGGAGGTTCTGGTGTCTATTGGTTTCTTCTCTTGGCGATAACATGTGTGGGCGCAAGTCTCGGGAAAGGCCAATTCTTTTGCTCGCCAATCGATTTGAGGACTGTGAGCTACCAACCATGGCATTCCCAAAATCAACCGGAACTGTGGTGCCTTAATGAGGTCGAAAACGATAGATTCTTGATGTCCATCCTGGCACAGAAGGGTTAAAGCGGCAGTGCATTGGGATACTGGACCAGAAGCTATTTCCTTGCCGTCGACAGTGGTAACAGTGTCAGTGGTTGATTTAGGGCGTAACGGAAGCCCCATCTTTGCCGCAAGATCCTGGTCGATGTAATTTCCAACGGCTCCACTGTCTATGTACGCTCTTACTGCGTGCATCCGAGATGGTTGTTGGTGATTGATCAAGACCACAGATAGTGCAAAATGGGAGGTCTGTAGTTCACTTTCTTCGCTCGACAAGTGGACTCCTACACTTGCCGGGCTGGGGAGTTTTCCGATTCCTTGATGGTAACTTCCTTGTCCGTGGCCCCTACCATCCTCCTCTGTGGCTTCACAGGGCATTCTTTAAGGAAATGACCTGACCTTCCACAGTACAGACATAACTGCTGCTGTCTGCTTTTATCCCTTTCCGCTTTAGTCAAGTGGGATCTGACCCCCCCGATTTTCATTGGTTCTCCGGAACTTTCCGTTGTTCGGGCAGTATTCTCCTTTGAACGCACATACATAGGGCAAGGGTCCGGTCTGGTTCGCTCTGCTCTTCGGTCCTGCAACCTATGATCCAGTCGAACAACAAGGTCAATGAATTCTGAGCAGTCTTTCGGGGGGTTCACTACTTGTGCGAGAACATTCTTAAGCTCCCCCCACAACCCCTGATGAAATAACGTGGTTCTCTTCTCCACTGGCCATTCTGCTTCAACTACGAGTCTATTGAATGTGGCTATGTATGTTAATAGGTCTTGATTCCCTAATGCCTGCCCATGAAAACGACGGGTGAACAGCTTTTCCATCTCCTGCTGAAAGCCTCTGAAGTCATGCAGCAAAGGATCGTCTTGGGCCACAAAGGGTACAGGCCAGTCCGCGGCGCTACCACTCAGGTAGGATAGCACAAAAGCGACCCGTGATTGGTCATTCAGAAAGGCCCCTGGCCTACAAAGAAAGTGCAGGCGGCACTGGTTCATGAACGTTGCAAACCTCTTGGGATCCCCCGTAAATCATTTGGGCGGGGCCAGGGGAACTGCCCCAGGAAGGGTTATCTGAACGGGATTGGCTGATGGCGCTGGCATTGAGGGCACGCTTCCCGGCAATGGTGCATGCCCTGCTTGTGACTGGAGAAGTTGCCGGCTTAAATCATCAGTGCGTTCTTTGGCTACTATCAGCTCTCTCCTCAGGGTATTGGTCTCCTGCCTGGCTGCATGTACTTCGGAACGTAGCTGCCCCAACATGTGGGCTAACTGGTCGGTTTCTGACGTTTCCATGACACCGAGGTGGATTTTGATGTGAGGCTTTGAGTTCTGTAACGCTCACCTGGTATCCACGGGGACGTCACTCATCCTGTTCTGACCTCTTACTACCTCAAACCCTTCCCTGGAGGCTATTCAACTGGAGACTGGGCCTGAAACAAAGGATTGGTAGAGTTTAACTCCCTATTGTCTCTGTGTGCTTGAACCCCTTCTCCCCCGGGGTCCAACCCTTCCCTTTGATCCACAGCTCACCTTGTTTTCTTGGATAGTGTGCTCTCTGTCCTGCTTTCAGCGCAGGGGTGCGTTGATTGATGCAGGCTCGTTGCTGCCTAGTTACTTCACTGGCAAGAGTCCGACAGGTAAGTATAATGAGTCTTTTGAACAGTTCTCTAACTTCGATCCTTTCCTTCCTTAGATGAAGACCGGCGTCTGGGGATGGCGGCGTGCTGCTGAGATGAGTAGTGCTGAAGGTGAGTGAGAGTGCAATGCACGATGCACCCCTTTCATATTTGTATTGAACTGGGTTCTTTTTCTGTGTCTTTTAGGTGCCGCAACGTTTTCAGCGTGGATGCCGGTTATGAAGAACAAATGCGGTGAGTAAGCGCGGTATGCAGCGCCTCTAGATGTTTCCACGCTAACCTGGAGTGTCTTTTCCCTCTTGCAGATGGATGAGAAGTTCCGGAGACAGAGTTCCCCGAGAGCTGCTGGGATTCAGGTAAGCATTTTTAAGATCGTACAGTATTTAAAAATAAGCAAAGATTTGCAGAATGCTTACTAATGCCTTTTTTCTGTTCTTTTCCCCTTTCCTTAGGAAGCGGCGTGCCTGGATGGGAATGACACCAGCGAAGATGCCTGGAGAACAGAAGGAGCGACAAATGATGGGCAGAAGCACCGCAAGGTAAGGCTGTTCCTAACGGTGTTCTTGTTCTTGCAGGAGCTGAGCGCAGAAGAAAGATGCAGGCCTACTGGAGACGGATCCGAACATGGTGAGTGTCACGCTGCAGGTGCAGAAAACACAAAGCATGGTTCTCAGCCTGGGCATGGCTTAAATAGTCTCTGGGTATCCCAGGTGTTTCTGGGCTGAACCACACCCAAAAGACTGGACTGCACATGCAGTTCTGGGGACCGAAATATGTGGGGGCATCCATCTTGTCCCCATCAATGCATTACAAGTCCAATCCCCAATGTTATCCTACGGGAGTGAGTGAGTCTAGTGCCACAAGCGCCAAGTCTGACTCCAAGTGGGTCTTTGGAGGGATGGAGAGGCCCTTGAGGGCCATGTAGGTGATCGTGGCCTGGCTCCGACCTGACATCTTGGAGGGCTGGGGACATGAGGGGCAGGAATCATGACATCCGACCAGGAAAGGCAAAAAGGTCCTCTCGTCTAATGGGAACTAGCCCATTCACACTGAAGCAGCTATTTCCCATTAGAGAAACGGCCCTCCGACCTGCAGAGGCCTAATGGGAAATAATGGGAAATAGTTGCTTCAGTGTGAGTGGGTACTGCACTCGTCCTAGTCTTTCCACCACCCCTCTCTACTTTTGATGGGCTAGTTTTTAGGTTAAGATGTACAACCGGGTGCCAGCCAGCATACTTCTTAATGGACACAGGCCTTCTTCCACAGTCTTTACCTTATTTTCAGGGTCCACCTTCTGCACTTCTTCCTTCCTCCACCTTCCTTTTCTTCCTCAGTACCTCTCCCAAAATGTTCCTCCATCGGTAGCCCTCATCTTCCTACACCGATTTTGTCTGTACCTTTTAAACTGTTCTCCAAGTAATTTCCTCCTTTCTTGTGTGTCTCACCTTCCATCTCTCCTTTTCCCCCTTGCTAGTTTTTCCCTCTTCACACTGCTCTCCCCTTTCCCTTCTTTTGACGCATCTTCACCATCCTCTCCCATCTACCTCAAGTCTTCCACCCCCTTCGCCTTCCTTCTTGCTCTTTTACTCCGCTCTTTACTGCAACACTTGTTTGCAAACTCCCATGCTAGGCCTTCTACCAAGCCTCCCTGTATAGTCCTGCCCATTTTGATACTGGAAAAGGAAGGGTGTTAATGAATGTGCCCAAGTCCTTGTGTGTACATGACAAAGTGATTGGCTTTTCTGAGTAACTCACCATCTTCAGATCTAGCGATTTGTATCAGTTATAAATTGTCAGCTGCCAACTTTAAGTCAAGCAGCGCTGTCATGGTAGCTGCCTGACCCCCACAATGGTGCCTCCTGCAGGCAGCTGCACAATAACTGTGTCAACCTTGAACCTCATCTGCCAACTTCATTGCATACTCAAGCTCAAGTAAGTCTTTTCCACAGTCCATCCTGCAGACTGTGTATTCAAATGTACTTTTAGTGGTATCAAAGAAAATACCCTCAGATCTTTTGGCCTTCTAATGCAGACTCTACCAGGTCTTGAATTACAGACTGGTACCTGGCAAAGGATAAAGTGGATAGGGTAGACGCCTTGGGAATACCTTATATGCTGGCTATTATCTTTCTGAAGGTACAGCCCGCCACTGTCTCGTAGCTCCATTCCTATGTGTCCACCTAGAAACATGGTCAAAGTTCTCTCTTTTTTTTTTATGCCGTCACTCAACTCATTGCTGTACTCAATATGTAATTCTTTTGACAGTTTCATAATTTCAGTCATGTATATTCCATGAAAGTATTTATATTGTTAAAGTAGGCCTTATTTTCATTTATTATATTACTAGAGTTATCAGTTCATGGTTTAAGATTTGTTATAGCCATTTAATTGGACCAAAGTGATCATAGCAGTTGGCATAATTATGGATCTATGTGTTCAAATTGAACCTGAACTAGTTGAATTTTTTCCAAATGTTTTGTACCGAAGTTTTTTAATGTCTGAGTTTGGGGTAGGTCGCCCTGCCACCATCTTACACACTCGAATATGGCCTGACCCCAACCCACCATCTACCTGCGGTGGTTTAAAAAATGTAAAGAAAATAATGAGGGGAAGGGGCAGGGGATTTTCAACCAGTTGGGAAGCAGCGTGGGGGGCAGTCAACCAAAATCCATAAACCTATAATTATACGGTTAAATTGTGTTATGGTCACTAATAGTCTTAATAAAAATTGGCCCCTAGGAAGGGGCAAATGTGTTTTTACTGGGGTGTGAGGGTCACTAGACCACCAGGGATGGCTTGAAAGGGGGCGGTGATCAGACTGTGATAGTTATGATTTTTTTTTGTTCGGCTGAACATAGGTAATTAATGTTTTTTGTTTTGTTTGCAGGTTTCTTTACGTAAGGAGCTCCAACATTATGGGAGTAGTTTTTTTATTCTACGGGATTAGGCATTCTGGGAGGTATTTTGGTGGGCTGGGATACAAATGCAGGGTCAGGCCACAAATTCCCCCCATGCCAGCAAAACATTGTTGTTTCCCTGGGAGCGGCTGTCTCCCATGTGGGTTGACTGTCTACAAGCCCAAGCTGCACCTCTGGCTGTGCTGCGTTACAGATTTCGCCTCCGGGGAGGAATGGAGACCCTGCCAGGGCTCCCCAGAACTACAGCTGGACTTGGGGACAGTCAACCCACATGGGAGACAGCCACCCAAGGCCAGTGGCATCACCCCCACCTTCCTGGAGCTCTGGCTGGCCTGCATTACAGCTTCTCCCTCCGGGAAAGGAAAGGGACCCTGCCATGGCTCCCTGGGACAGCCGCTGTGCTCGAGTACGGTAGAGCCACATGAGAAACGAATGCCTAAGGCCTGGGACAGCACCCACAACCGTGTTGGAGCTCTGGCTGGGTTTCGTTACAGCTTCACCCTCTGGGAAGGACGTGGACCCTGTCGAGGCTCCCTGGAACCACCCCTGCTGGGTTTGTGGACAGTCAAACCACACGAGGGACAGCCACCCAAAGCCCGGGACAGCACCCTTGACCATCCTGGAGCTATGGTTTGACCTGCATTATACAATTTCTCTCTGTGAAGGGGACCCTGCTGGGCCCCCTTCGGCTGCCACTGCACTTGGGGATGGTGGGCTCACATGGGAGACAGATGCTGAAGGCCGGGGACATCACCTCCAGCCGTCCTGGAGTTTTGGCTGGTCTGCATTACAGCTTTTCCTTTTAATGGAGGTATTGGCACACTACCAGGGCTTTCTTGTGGGGGAAAGCTGTAACAGAGGCCAGCCAGAGCTCCAAGATGGTTGGAGGTGATGTCCCCGGCCCTGGACGGCTGTCTCCCATGTGGGTTGAACGTCCCGCAGTTCAGCAGCGGTTCCAGGAAGAATCCCACTCCCTTAGGGAAGGAGACCCTGTCAGGGCTCCATGGGACAGCCGCTGCACTTTGGAGATGGTCACTCCATATGGGAGACAGCTGCCCAAGGTCAGGAACATTACCCCCAACCATCCTGGAGCTCTGGCTGGCCTGTTACAGCTTCTCCCTCCAGGAAAGGTCGGGGACCCTGCCGGGGCTCCCTGGGAGTGCAGCTGCGCTTGGGGATGGTGGACCCACATGGTAGAGCCGTCCAAGGCCAATCACCCCCGACCATCCTGGAGCACTGGCTAGGCAGCATTACATAATTCCCCGTCAGGGAACAGATGGAGACCCTGCTGGTGCTCCTTGATACTGCCGTTGGACTTGGGTACAGTCAACACTTTCTTTTTCACCCAGGTAAGTACACCCACACATGAGGTACTGTTTTCACCCAGACACCTGTGGGAAGGTAGGACATGTGTTGTTGGCGCTATGTTTCAGTAGTTTTCAGGTTGGAAATGTCTGAAAATGGTATTTTTTCCCCCCTAAATTTCAGACTTTGCCAGGCTTTTGGGTAATAAACTCTAGGGCAATTTGTGCAAGTCAGACCTCCGTGGGTTCCTACGGGTGTCTGCTCTCCTGAAACTCTTGGGTTAGCAGTGGTTTAGCCTTTTCCATTTGCACCCAGGTAGGTGCACCCACACATTAGGTACAATTTTCATCGGGACACATGTGAGAATGTAGAACAGTTGTTGTTTTCTCTTGGTTTTCATAACATTTTCATACATTTGGTACTGCACTTTGTTACACAACCCTTTCATTTCCCAAATATTAACTACATGTATTTGCTGATTTAGGCACTGTATGCTTTTGTAACCTGCCCAAGTCACCTACCCTTCATAAGGTCTGCTGTGCTCTATCAAAAATTGAATGCTTGCCTTTCCTCACATTTATTTTCCTTATTTACACATGCTAAGTATGTCTGTTTAGGCCGTAAGCATAAAATTCCTCTGTAGTGTGGCTCAGTTTGTGGCTTGTAGTATTGCTTGTTTTGTGAAACAATACAAAAAATATCGAATTTCCTAACTGGAAAAGTCAGGGGAATGTAGCAGGGCATTGCTTTCCTCAATATTCACAGAAGCTATTACCTTACAGGTCCAACCATGTCCAGCACATACCTTTTTTAACTGTTAGTTTTTAAATCTTTCCCCAAACTATGGGCATTTTTCCTACATAGATGTAGCCTGACCTGCACAAATCACCCTTTCCTAAACTTGGAATTTGGTCTACTTTTCAGAAATGTATGCCTTGGTCTTCCTTTTCGGCTTTCCTACCCTCCTCTTCCATTCCGTCCACGCAATGACTATTGGGGGGAAAAAAGGGGTAATCTTGCATAGCTCTCAGATGGTAACTTTATAAAAATGTTTTTTTTGGTTTCCACTCAACCTGTTCTTGAAAGCCTGGAAAATGGCAAATTCAGCACAGCAAACCATTTCCTCCTAGCTCTTACAAGGAAACAACCACAGGCTTCTTTGTACATGATTTTATTGGAATTTTCTGAAAAAACACAAAATTAGCTCCCTTTTTGGTTATTTTCTCTCACCCCCATACAGCAAACTAGGATTCCTAGGTGGCGTTACAACCACCTACATGTAGGAAGAAAGGGGGCCAAATGTGGGTGAGATATCACATGTAAAATAAAAAGTTACGAGGAATTGAATGGCGACATACTGAAACCACCAAAAAAGGGCTTGGCATGGGGGGGGGGCATTGGCAGTTAAGGGGTTAAAAACAAAACACATTAGCTTAAAGAAATAAATAGACAATTGGGTAATTGGAGTGTTTTTATTATGCCAAGTGCTTACACTGTAAAGCAACAAATAATTCATATACATCTGTACATAATTAAGGGAGTTGGCAGCCATGAAACAGGCACACGCAAGACGCTCCCCTCTCAAACAACGGACATGGAGGTTTATGAAGGCATCTGCCCCAGCGCACCATAACCTACACTTGGAAGGGGACCCCCTACGGCAGGAGACCAGCAGCATACCCGGACCCAGGCAAAGGCCCAAGCCCATACCATTCAGCAACATCAGAGGCAAACTGCAGTAATGGAAGGGTGACAGCACTAAGTCTCCTGCAGCACCCCCCCTGCTAACGGGCAGGGAAGGAACCCGGGGGAGGGGTGGGCGGCGCATGCTCCCAACCCCCCGCATTTGACTCTGCAAGAGAGCGCTGCTTCGCTCCGTCGCCCATCCTTATGAAAACTAGCCCTGCCATGCAAGATTAACCAAGAAGGAACCTCCAGGGGGGCAAGAGAGTACTTAGAGGCTCAGGAGAGGTGGGAGCCCAGGGGCACCCCAGGAAGAAATTCAAGAAGCTTAGGGGTACTAAGCAGGGCTGCCCATGTCACCATTCCTGTACGCAAATGTTCTCAAACCCTTTCTAGCTAGAATTAGACAGGAGAGGCAATAAAAGGGATTACGTTCGGTGGGAAGAACATAAGGCAATGGCCTCTGCTGACAACCTCCTGGTCGTGCTAACAGAAATGGACACTTCCCTCCGGAGGTTAACGGCACTCCTAGGGGAATTTTGCAGAATGGCAGACCTGAAGACCAACAACCAAAAATCTGAACTAATGGTGCTACAAGAAGGCACGCCATCAGAAACATCAGATACAGGGCAATTTGCACGCGCAGAGGGATCCCTTCGATACCTGCGGGTGACATTAACCAGTACCCTAGAGGATATGTACCAAGCAAACTATCAATACCTGGCTGGGTGAGAGGAGGCTCCTTAACATATCATGTATGGGCCGCATGTCATTAAAATGATAATTTTCCCTAGAGCGCTATATTACTTTCAGGCTCTCCCCCTGGCGGTCCCCCCAAAAAATCTTCAAAACCCTGAATAAACTAGTACACAACTACTTCTGGCAAGAGAAAAGACAGAGAGTGGCCTTGAGGGTCATGGTCACTCCCACGGGGGCATGGAAATGGGAGTTTCGAACTTTCAAATGGACTACCAATGAGCAGCTCAATTGAGGGTCGTCCGAAACTGGTTCAATGGGAATCCCGACAGCATCTGGCGAAGGATGGATAGGGCAGTGGTGGGAAAGGCCCCTAGACAAGGTCCTGTGGTGCCCAAGAGCAGACAGCCCCCCCCCCCCCCGCAACATGCACAGAAGCCAAATTACAGCCCTGGTGGGGATACATAGGATGTGATGGTTAAAAAAGCAAAGATCATGTCCTACCTATCTCTGTTCACTCTCCTATTCCACAACCCACAGTTTACCCCAGGGCTAGAGAAAGGAGCATATGCCAGGTGGGAAAAAGCAGGCAGCATTCGCGCAAGGGGCATGATGGAGGGACAGGAGGTTAAGTCATTCCAGCTCTGCAAACAAACCATGTGTTTGCGGTAGAATAGGGACTGCTATGCTCAACTGCGGCACTGGCTCACTTCCCGAGATATGAAACAATCCACTACCAGAGAATTCACTCTGCTAGAAAGGTACTTGCTAACACATTTTGGTGATAGACAAATGATTAGTAAAATGTAAAAATTATTCACAATGCCAGAGCACAGGTCCAGTGGCCCTATATGAAACAATGGGCAGACACGCTGCCCCTCCCGATCTCTGAAGAACACTGGTGGGAAGTGTGGCAGCGAATCCCCAAATTGATGAGAGGGATACAGATCAGTGAAAAGTAGACCAGGATACTGGTACAGTGGCACATAATACTGAAGAAGCTACATAAAATATACCCCTCAGCATCACAGATGTGTTGGCATGGCTACAAAGACGTAGGCACGTGGCTCCATGTCTGGTGGTCCTGCCCCATCTTTAAACTGTCCTGGGAAGTGGTCAACAAAGAAATTAAAGCCATCTTTGGTCCCCAAATATGGAGAGAACATGGAGAAGCTATGCTGAGCCCGAGTGACGTGCTGAACACACTCCTGACTAAACCACAGAGGAAAGCATATGGTCCTAGCTGGTGGCCCTCTCCCTAATTGTGCAAAAGTAGAAACAAACCACGATCCCCAGCGAACAGGAATGGATAGCAAAAATGTG
This sequence comes from Ambystoma mexicanum, assembly GCF_040938575.1. Classification (NCBI taxonomy): domain Eukaryota; kingdom Metazoa; phylum Chordata; class Amphibia; order Caudata; family Ambystomatidae; genus Ambystoma; species Ambystoma mexicanum. The sequence goes on along the minus strand of NC_090925.1, from coordinate 812,243,677 downwards.
ACATTACACTTCACTGGAATGGGTAACATACACTAGAAAGGGGGATTACGCTAAATTCAAGAACAAGTGGGACACTGTCCTGAACTTCCTGCACAAAGACTACCGTGAACAATGGTGTCCTCAGAGAGTAAGACTATTAGATATACTATAGACTACGGCCCGTTACACCCTGTACATTCGCGCTCATCCTTCCCCGACACCCTCCGCTGCTCCCCTTTCAGGGGCCAGAGGGAAAGGGGCGGGCCAGAGACAGCACATGCAGGGGAGTGGGGGGGGTTAATCGCTATAGTCTTCAAACCCCAGCCCGGCCGCATGGGGCTGATCTCCAGGTACCTGGGCAACAGGGAAGGTCGCCTGCTGTGCCGGCGAGCCTGGCCATTGCTCGCCCATGGACATGGGCGTCCAGAACCTCAACGCCCACATGCACCATGGCTCAGGGCTCGCCCGGCGTGCGGGCCCCTGTCCACCTGAGGTGGCATCCCTTGAGGACGGCCGGGCTTCCCTCTGCTCCCGGCTGCTCCTACTTGTGACTTCGCTGCCGACCGGAATGCGCTCACCAACGCCCGCCTACTGGAGTTTCAGGATGGAGGAACGTGCCCTGCCTGGCACTGTGGATCAGGGGCCAGCTCGGTGAGGAGCCGCTAAGGACTGCCTCTCTCCGGTGGAGGGACGTCCCCGGCAGGCTAACCCAACCAATACGACTTTTACTTCCTCTAGATAGTCTTCTCGCCGCTGCGCCAGGGCCGTTGCCGACCCCGGCAGGCCGATCCAAGGACCTCACTAAATCATTCAATCGGTAGTAGCGACGGGCAGTGTGTACAAAGGGCAGGGACTTAATCAACGCAAGTTTATGACCCGCACTTACTGGAAATTCCTTGTTCATGGGAAATCATTTCAATCCCCAATCCCTATCACAAACAGGGTTCAGCTGGTTAGCTGCACCTGTCTGCGAAGGGTAGACAAACGATGATCGGTTCAGTGTAGCGCGCGTGCAGCTCCGGACATCTAAGGGCATCACAGACCTGTTATTGATCAATCTAGTGTGAAACGCCACTAGTCCCTCTAAGAAGTTGAACGCTGACCGCTGGGGAGATGGGAGGTGGGGGTTGCATAACTAGTTAGCATGGAGGAGTCTCATTTGTTATTGGAATTAACCAGACAAATCGTTCCGCCAGCTAAGAACGGCCATGCACCACCACCCACAGAATCGAGAAAGAACTATCAATCTGTCAATCCTTTCCGTGTCTGGACCGGGTGAGGTTTCCTGGTGGTGCCCTTTCATCAATTCCTTTAAGTTTCAGCTTTACAACCATACTCTCCCGGAACCCAAAGAAGCTGCTCAGCAGGTCATGGGAAAAATGCAGCCAGATCGCTAGTCTGCATAGTTTATGGTCGGAGCTACAATGGATCTTCGAACCTCAGACTTTCGTTCTTGATTAATGAAAACATTCTTGGCTAATGCTTTCGCTTTGGTTCGTCTTGCGCCGGTCCAAGAATTTCACCTGTAGTGGCACAATACGAGTGCCCCCGGCCGTCTCACAGCCCCAGTTCTGAAACCCAACAAAATAGAACCAGAGTCCTATTCCATTATTCCTACCTGAAGTATTCAGGTGACCAGCCTGCTTTGAACACTCACATTGTTTCTAAGTAAACGCTTCGGAATCCCTAGGACACTCAGGCAAGAGCTTCATGGGGGCGCCAAGGGGCAGGGGCTGGGACAGGCGGTAGCTCACCTCGCAGCGGACCGCCAGCTGTATCCCAAGATCCAACTATGAGTTTTTTAACTGCAGCAACTTTAATATACGCTATTGGAGCTGGAATTACCGTGGCTGGTGGCATCAGACTTGCCCTCCAATGGGTACTCGTTAAAGGATTTAAAGTGTACTCATTCCAATTACAGTGCCTTGAAAGAGTCCTGTATTGTTATTTTTCGTCACTACCTCCCGGAGTCAAGAGTGGGTAATTTGCGCGCCTGCTGCCTTCTCTTTCTCAGGCTCCCTCTCCAGAATTGAACACTGATTCCCCATTACCCGTGATCACCATGGTAGGCACAGAATTACCATCGAAAGTTGACAGGGCACACATCCCAATGCATCGTCGTCGTCATGGGGACGTGCGATCAGTCAAAGGTTATCTACCGTCACCAAAGGGGCTGGTGAGCTGGTCTGATAAATGCACGCATCCTGGAAGGTCTGCGCTCGTCAGCATGTATTAGCTTTAGAATTACCACAGTTATCCAAGTAACAGATGGGGCGATCAAAGGAACCATAACTGATTTAATGAGCCATTCGCAGTTTCACTGTACCGGCCGTGTGTACTTACACGTGCATGGCTTAATCTTTGAGACAAGCATATGCTACTGGCAGGATCAACCAGGTATCTGCACCTGCTGGAGTGTGGCAATGGGGGGGCCGCAAGCCCGCCTCAGAGCTGACCTTCACACCCTCTGGGTCTATATGCAGGACCAGAGCGTCAAAGAGCATCCCCCAATGCGTGCGGGTCGGGTAGACAGGTCAGTCACACGGGCGCTGGCGGCACGGCCTGCTCTGCCACATGGTGGGTGGGATGAGGCCAGGCTCAGGCACAACTTGAAGCGATAGAGGGTTTGGCGACAGAGGGGGTCAGCACCCCACGGAAGGTGCGTTCCGAACTGCCGGAGAAACATGCTTGGTGGAGGAGGGGCCGCGTTGTGGCTTGCAGGGGGACCCCATCCACTCTGATCTGACCACTTGGGAGATGCCAGGCTGCGCTGACCACTTGGAAGCTTACTGGGCTGCTCAGCATTTTCTCTGCTCAGTCGGGAGAGCCACCCACACGAGGGGGCCCTCCCCGAGGGGGGCATACCATTGCCACGGTCCCAAGGCAGGTAGAAGCGAATTGCTTGAAACAGCCGAGGCTGGCCAAGCAGTCCAACCCTAGACGAACCAAGTGCGTAAAAATCGATCCACTGGAGTGCTCAGAAGAGTGCCCCCAGCAGGACAGCAGCGAGAACGAAGAGTAGCACAGACAGGTCCCCCTCACCCAGTCTATTCGTAATCCGGAGGAAGGTGACTAAGCTTTCTTGTAATCTGTGTACCCAGAGTCACAGAGTGAGACCTTTCGGCAAAAGCGTCCGGGCTCCTTATAGACCCAACTGGAGAACATTTTTAAATTGCCTCCATCAGGACTTCCAGAGCAGCCTGGCCATCTTGTCCTTGCAGTCATTTCTATTGCCAACGACCAGATGGCCGGGCTAGGAGAGCAGCCATCTGGTAGGGCAATGCATTCCAATGGGCCTGGATGGGAAGGGCTTTTGGCCCCCCCGCCTGACAAAGGATTGGCAGGTCCCCAAGGGCATGGGCCAGCACCAATGGTCATCCTCGAGGTCTGGCCAGAACACCTTATAGCCCCCCCCCGCCACATAAGAGGTTTCTCGCCCGCCTTGGAGCTTATCCCTCCAGTGAGGGACAGTCGACCCACACGTGAGACAGGTGCCCAAGGCCGGGGGGGCAGCACTCTCCTGGAGTTCTGGCCAGGCCCCCCCTTTGAGCTTCTCCCACCTCATTAGAGCCTTTCCCTCCAGGACTAACCCACAAACACTTTGGAACTCATGGCCAGCAATTATGAGTGCATTTACCCCAACATGGAGGAAAGGGACCTGCTAAAGGCACCCCGTCTTGAACTTGACCCTTGGCTGTGGTTTCTAGGTAGGGACAGTGGGAATCTAGTTCATCCATTCATGCGCGTCACTTATTAGATGACAAGGCATTTGGCTACCTTAAGAGAGTCATAGTTACTCTCGCCTTTACCTGCGCTTCATTGAATTTCTTCACTTTGACATTCAGAGCACTGGGCAGACATCACATTGTGTTAACACCCACCCCAGGCCTTCGCAATGCTTCATTTTAAATAAACAGTCGGATTCTCCTGGTCCACACCAGTTCTAAGTCAGCTGCTAGGCATCAGCCTAGGCAGAATGTCAGGCCCGAACCCTGGAAGGGGAACGGAGAGAGGCGACCACTGGAGCTGTTACGATCCACACGCAGGGCCTGGCTCGCAACCAGAGTTGGCGCCGCCCCTGGGGGGAGGGGAATGAGATGCCTCCTCCAGCCACGGCGCACGGCATGCCCCACTACCCAGCCCGACCGACCCAGCCCTCAGAGCCAATCCTTATCCCAAAGTTACAGATCTGACTTGCCGAATTCCCTTACCTACATTGTTCCAACATGCCAGAGGCTGTTCACCTTGGAGACCGGCTGCGGATATGGGTACGGCCCAGCACGAGATTTACACCATCTCCCCCGGATTTTCAAGGACCAGCGAGAGCCCACTGCATGCCACCGGAACCGCAATGCTTTCCAAGGCTCGGGCCCCCCTCTCAGGGCGAACCCATTCCAGGGTGCCCTGCCCTTCACAAAGAAAAGAGAACGCTCCTTAGCGGATTCCGACTTCCATATATCAAACAATACCTTTACTGGGGTCTGATGAGCATCAGCATCGGGCGCCTTAACTCGGCATTCAGTTCATCCTGCAGCGCCTACTGGGCACTTGCATTCAATGCCTGGCTCTACGCCAGCGAGACGGGATTCGTACACATTAGGTTGAAATCATTTTTGCTCTAATCAGTCCCTTTACCAGATAAAACTGTGGTTTCTGTGTGCCAGCTATCCTGAGGGGAAACTCCAGAGGGAACCAGCTACTAGATGGTTTGATTAGTCTTTTGCCCCTATACCTAGGTCAGACGACCGATTTACACATCAGGACCACTACGGACCTCCACCAGGCTTAGATCACCATCTTTCGGGTCCTATCACAGACACTCATGCTCCATCTCCCTGAGAGCGGGTGAGACGGATCAGTGGTGCGCCCACCGCGACAGGATCCCACTGCAATCGGCACGCGCTGGCCATCACCTTCTTTGCACTACAGGGTTTCATTTGGCCCTCCAACTTGTGCACATGTTAAGACTCCTCAGACCCCTGGCACCCTTTTTGGGGCTCCTCACCCAGCGGCACACCGTGGTCTGGGCACACTGAGGACAGTCCACCACAGTCGTCAAAACTGCTGTCAGGGGGCTGTAACACTCTCTGCCGGAGCAGAGAGCCACCTGCCCCCTGGGGCATCCCAGCCTGCCGCGGCGCACCGCCACAGAGGAAATGCGCTCTGCAGGGGCCGGGTCTGTCCGGGCCACAGTCCCGCAATGGCATCCACTGTTTCAGGCGACCGACCTGTCTGCCATGTTGAATCCTGTGGGTGGACTGCACAGACCCCACCAGTTTACCCCTCTACGGTTTCACGCCCTCTTGAACACCCTCTTCAAAGTTCTTATCAACTTTCCCTTATGGTACTTGTTAACCATCTGCTCGCGCATGTTTTTAGCCTTAGATGGAGTTTACAACAGGCTTTGGGATGCATTCCCAAGCAACCTGACTCCAAAAAGACCTGACCCCGGCGTGCCAAAGTCAGCTACCGGGCTAACACCATTCACAGGGTGAGACTCGATCAGAAGGACTTGAGTCCCCTGAGCGATGCCGGGGAGTCGATCTTCTGTACGGCACATTTCCCACACCTGCCGTTGAACGGGGATTCAGCGCTGGGCTCTTCCCTTTTCACTGGCCGTTACTGAGGCAATCCTGTTTAGTTTCTTTTCCTCCGCTTAGTAATAAACTCAGCGGGTCACCACATCTGATCTGAGGCCGTAGTCTGGGGGAGCACAAAGCTCAGGGCAGCTGGCCTCAGGCCTGTACGGGGGGGTATTCCCCAGCCCTGTGCCTCTGGCGCAGCAGAGTGTGCGCTGTCCCAACCTGCAGCCGAAGCCCACATGGGAGCAAGGCCCGTGCTCCATGGCCATTCTGCGCCGGTAGTCGCTGGATACCAAAGACAGTCACACACAGCATGGCCAGGTGCAGGAGAGGCAGTCTGTGGCGAGACAGCCCAACGCCCTGTCCAGCTCAGCCGAGACCCACACCTAGATGAGCCACCCCTCCCCCAGTCCCACAATGTGCCCCTATCCCTCCCCCAGACACATCAATGTGCCCCATCCCCTCCCTCCAGAGCCACGTCAAGATGTCCCATCCCACCCTCCCAACCCACACCTAGATGACCCATGCCACCCTCCAGACCCACTATGCCCCATCTCTCCCTCCAGAAACCCATTCATGTGCCCCATCCCTCGCAAACACATACTGATGTGCCCCCACCACCTCCCTCCAGAGCCACACCAAGATGCCCTATCCCACAATCCCAGCCCACACCTAGATGACACATGGCCACCCTCTAGACCCACTGTGCCCAATCTCTCCCTCAGGAAACACACCCATGTGCCACATCCCTCCCCCCAGACCCACACCAATGTGCCTCATCCCTCCCATCAAACCCACACCAATATGCCCTGCCCCTATATCAAACCACAACAATGTACCCCCAGACCAACACCAATGTGCCCCTATGCATTGCAGACACCAAGATGCCACCATCCTTCCATCCATACAGGAAGATACCCCCATTCGCCCTCCAGACCCACACCTAGATGAACCTTCCCTCCCCCAGTCCCACAATGTGCCACCATCACCTCCCTCCAAAGCCACACCAAGATGCCCCGTCCCACCCCAAACCTAGGTGACCCATGCCACCCGCCACACCCACTGTGCCCCATCTCTCCCTCTGACAACACACCCATGTGCCCCATACCTCCCCTAAATCCACACCAATGTGGTCCCACCCCTGCCCTCCAGAGCCACACCAAGATGCCCCATCCCACCCTTCCAACCCACACCTCTAGATGACCCATGCCACCCTCCAGAGCCACTGTGCCCCATCTCTCCCCCTGGAAACACACCCATGTGCCACATCCCTCCCCCTAAACCCACACCAATGTGCCCCATCCCTCGCATCAAACCCACACCAATGTGGTCCCACCCCCTCCCTCCAGAGCCACACCGAGATGCCCCAACCCACCCTCCCAACCCACACCTAGATGACCCATGCCACCCTCCAGACCCACTGTGCCCCATCACTCCCTCCGGAAACACGGCCATGTGCCCCATCCCATCCCCTAAACCCACACCAATGTGCCCCCACCCCCTCCCTCCAGAGCCACACCAAGATGCCCCATCCCACCCTCCCAACCCTCACCTAGATGACCCATGCCACCATCCAGACCCACTGTGCCCGATCTCTCCCTCCGGAAACACGCCCATGTACCCCTTCCCTCCAATCAAACCCACACGAATGTGCCCCCACCAACTCCAATCAAACCCACACCAATGTTCCCCCACCCCCTCCCTCCAGAGCCACACCAAGATGCCCCATCCCACCCTCCCAACCCTCACCTAGATGACCCATGCCACCATCCAGACCCACTGTGCCCGATCTCTCCCTCCAGATCCACACCCATGTCCCCCATCCCTCCCCCTAAACCCACACCAATGAGCCCCATCCCTCCAATCAAACCCACACCAATGTTCCCTCACACCCTCCCTCCAGAGCCACACCAAGATGCCCCATCCCACCCTCCCAACACAACCCTAGATGACCCATGACACCCTCCAGACACACTGAGCCCCATCTCTCCCTCCAGACCCACACCCATGTCCCTCCATCCCTCCCCCAGACCCACACCAATGTCCCTCCATTCCTCCCCCAGACCCACACCGATGTACCCAAAACTCATACTACTGTCCCTATCCCTCCCTCCAGCCCTACACCAATGTGCCCCTTCCACCAGACCCACACCAGTGTGCCCCTATACATCCATTCAGACCCCACCAAGATGCCTCATCCCTCCCTCTATACCAATACCATAATGCCCCACCCTCCCTACACATAGCAAGATGCCCCTTCCCCTTGCAACAGATGCCCATGTGCCGATCCTGAAACACACGTAGATAGCCCCAGCCAACCCCCTCTAAAACCACCCATCCTAGTATGCCCCAGACCAATGTGCCCCATCCTCTCCTTCCAGACCCACACCAATATGCGGCCCTCCCTCCCCAGACCAATGTCCCCCTCCCTCCCATCAAACCCAAACCAATGTGCCCAGCCTACACATCAAACCCACACCAATGTGCCACAAGACCAACACCAATGTGCCCCTATGCATTTCAGACCCCACCAAGATGCCACCATCCCTCCATTCACACAGCAAGATGCCCCCATCCTGCCCTCCAGACCTACACCTAGATGAACCAGCCCTCAGTCCCACAACATGCCCCCATCCAAAGCCACACCAAGATGCCCCATCCAACCCTCCCAACCCACACCTAGATGACCCATGCCACCCTCCAGACCCACTGTGCCCCATGTCTCCCTCCGGAAACATACCCATGTTCCCCATCCCTCCCCCAAACCCACACCAATGTGCCCCATCCCACCAGACATACACCAGCGTGCCCTATCCAACCATTCAGGCCCCACCAAGATGCCCCATCCCTCCCTCTAGTCTAGACCAATACCATAATGCCCCATCCTCCCTCCATAGCAAGATGCCCCTTCCCCTTGCAACAGATGCTCAGCCCCAGTCGACCCCTCTAAAACCACCCATCCTACACACACCCTCATGAAAGATTAAATTACTCTATTTGCCCACCATCCACTGTCTCCCTGTTCCTTTTCTTAGCCCTCCATACCTTTCATGATGAATAGTTGAACGTGATTTTTTAAATAAATGTAATTTCCCGCTTCCCTATGGAAATCTGGTGGTTTGCAGGAACGTTCACGGTATCTCAGAAGAAAATGCTAATTGTATTTGCAGCCAGCCAAGAGCACACGGATTGCAGCTGCTCCTGCAGCCTGGCAGCCAGAGCCTTGCCCAGACAAGACGAAATCCGACGCTCCAGGATCTCGTAGAAACGTTCGGGTATTCAAAATAAAATGCCCACCCCAACCACTATAAGCCAAAGGCAGTCAGTGCACTTGCACCGGCAGCCGCACCCTTCCCACTTCTGACGCCAGCAAGAGCACACGGATTGCAGCTGCTCCTGCAGCCTGTCAGCCAGAGCCTTGCCCAGACAAGACGAAGTCCGGCGCTCCAGGATCTCGTAGAAACGTTCCCGGTATTCAAAATAAAATGCCCACCCCAACCACTACAAGCCAAAGGCATTCAGTGCACTTGCACCGGCAGCCGAAGCATTCCCGCTTCCCAAATCCCGCTGCATCCCGAGCACTGAAAGTGCCCCGGAACCACTTCATTGCTCCGGCGGAAATCACACAGATGACATCACAGAGCATGTGAGGAAGAATGGGCGGGCCGGTGCTATGGTCCTTTTCTCGGATGGGAACTAGTCGCTACCATCAGGGGAGCCGACTTATGAATTTCCCGGGGGTGCCCAAATGTAGGAAGTGACATCACTGGCTATGACCGCATTTGCACGTAGTCGCCAACTTGGTGCAAGGGGGTGGGGCGCAGAACAGTGGAAACATTGGCTAGCTTGTACTGCATACACCATAGCTCTCAACTCACCTGCTTTTGGCGGGTGTCACCCTCCTTGCAAAGGGCTGACTCACCCGCCAAGCCTCCTGCACGCCCATTCATTCCAATGGGCGTCTGACCCGCCAGAAACAAAATCAGGTGATTTCCCCCGCCTTTGCGAGACAAATGGTTGAGAGCTATGATATACTAAAGTCAAGTAAGAAGGAGGTTTCAGCCTTCCAGTTGCATTCCAGTAGGTCATCACTGCCCCTACTCCACCCCTCAATAATAATCCAGGTTGTAGTAGCCCTCAAAAGGCAGAGCAAAACAAGTAGGATGGGAGAACGAAATGCCATCCCATCCTGTCAGTGTGTCAAACCTCAGAGCAAATATTGTGCGTGTGTGTCCTACCTTGGAGCACAATCTCACTAATTTGGTGCAAATCTCGCAAGTGGGAGCATGGGAATTCCCTGCGTGTGTGTGGGCTGCAGACCCCAGATCAAATGCTCACTTCTTCAGTGTGAAATTCTGGCCAATGCTCTTTGGGCAAGCATTCAGGATGGGTCTCACACATTTAAACAGTGTGATATATTGAGTGGGCACCTCACTCATTGGAAAGTATCACCTGTTGCTGGTAATCTCACAACTGAATGTACAGTTTCACTCTTGGTCATCTCAGTGACCCCATGTATATTAATGGAGTGAGTCTCCCATCTGGGAAGACAGTTATGTATTCTGACATCTTACAGGCACAAGCCTTCTATCTCTTGCCCCATGCCGGCTTTCAACATCCTGAGTGGCAGCATATGGACAGCAGGCAGCTCGGGACATGCCTGTTGCCAATTGAATGTAGCCAGATCTACTATTTAGACGCTGGGAGAGTGCCATGAATCCACATTTGTGGTGAAGAAGTACTCAACATACAGAACACAATGGTATAGTGTTGCAGTCCTGCTGAGAAATGACAATTTGGTCTGTTTAAATGTAAAGCAGAGTGGCTGAGAAGTACACGCACTGTGCCATTAAAAATAAAGCAACTGTGGCGGGTGGAAGTGCTACTTTGGTGGCATCAAGAGTATGCAATTCCTTGCGGGTTAGTGTTGGTCATTTCCTATTGAAGTATAGCAGCCCTATTGAGAAGTGCCATTAAAAGTGAAGCATAGATTCATACTGAGTTTTATTTGATAATCCTGCATTTTGAAGAACAAATACAAAAAAGACCAATTTATTTCAACGGATTTGTGTAGTCTTCAAAATGCTGAATTATCACATTCTACTGCCCCCCAACCTCGCCAACCCCCCCCAAGAAGGTGATCCCACCTAAACCCACACCCCCCACGCTGTTTCCTTCCTTAGAATTCAGGGGAGTTCCCTCCCTCAATGCCTCCATTCCCCACCCATAGCATTCACCCTCACCAGAGCCGTCACAAGGGGGGTGCAGGAGGGGCAAACTGCCCCGGGCCTCGCGCCTAGGCAGGGCCTCGCAGCTGCCAGAAGCACAGAAACATCTTCAGCCTCATCAAGGTTGTTGTGTGAGGTTCTCGCGTTCGCAGCATTTCCAGCTGAAAAGTTTGGGAACAGTGTTGACTATAAATCCTCCTTCCGCCCGCCCGGCAGTTTATTTTTATACACAGCTTTTTTGAAACTAAGGCATGCAGCTCTCAACAATGCATACACAAACATCCACAATATTAATCATCCAAGTGATACACCAAGGCATCCTTTTTAGTTTTAGCTTTTAGGTGCGCCACCTATCAGTCAAAACTACTGCATCATGGTACAGATAGGGGTAAATGGCACAAGGCGTGTAGAAGTCTGGATACCTCCCTCTACCCCCCCCATTGACTGCCTATGGCCATGCTAATACCTATGGCAATTCCCACCCAGTCCCTGACCCCTCCTCCCCCAAAAAACACTGCCTTATGGCAGCACTTTGAGCTAGCTTTAATAAGCTGTCAAACTTTACACTCGAAGCCCAGTGTTTTCTCAAGAGTCTTCTTGGAGTGAATGACTTAATGGACATTGTAAACACACCACTGGTGTAATAAAAATGTCTTGACCAGGTCTGTCTTCAGCCACTTTATTTAAAAGTACCATGTGTGTCCTTTACTGAAGTCCTGTTAAAAACAAGAATGGCAAAGCCAACCGTTTTGGCGTGTGCCTAAGTATTAGGCATTTTCCAGGAACTGCTACTATTTGGGAAGGTTCTCGAACCATTTTGCACCTACTGCCATTGATGGTCAGTTAATTCCAATACAGCAGTACCTTTCCCATGCCTACACGAAAGCCCGAACTGTTTTGCTGTACCAGGACCATGCATAAAGGGTAGAGCAAATTTAAATGTTACTACATGGCTAATCTGGACCACATTGAATGTAGGCCCGTCTAGCCAGTAATAACACTGATGTGCAGCCAGCCTGGATATACATTCTGGGAATTCTTACAGAGTAATACTGGCATATATTGGTGCAGCCTGCATGGACATACATGGAAACAGCCAGCATTAACATATTTTTATACTGGCATATGTATTGGGCAAGGGCGGCATGAAATGCATTTGAAAATGTTCCTGTGCATGGTTGGAGACTTGCAACTATTGGGTTTCCATGTGCTACCATACAACACCAATTGCAAACTGTATGGCTTTCTACCCATTGTTTTAAAGAAAGGGATGTAAAATGCACCATTTTATCCCAATAGGCCTCATTCCGACTATGGAGATAGCCATGCTGCTATTTTCGGCATGTCTACCCCCATACCAGGTACCGGTCCGGGTTCCCTGAATGGGAAAATACCGGACCATTCCGATCTTGGAGGGCCCGGTATTTCCCCATTCAGGGAACCCGGACGCTGTACATCCCCATTCCCATTTGAGCCCCATTAGGGCTCAACGGGAATGGGGAGGATGCAAACAACGGGCCCGTTAATGACGGGCCCATTGTTTGCATCCTGGTCTGCTCGCGGAACCCGCTAAGGAGACCTCGTAATGAGGTGGTAGGGAGTTAACGGGGCCGGCAGCTCTACCGGCCCCGTTAACCCCCTACCGCCAGGGTCATAATGACCGCAGTGGTAGGGGGTTAATGGGGCCGGCAGCTCTACCGGCCCCATTAACCCCCTACCGCCAGGGTCATAATGACCCCCAATGTTTCAAACATTTTCTCGGGAGTGAGAACCCCTCTCAAGCATCCCTTGTTTAGTTTGGGCTCCCTCACCAGACTCCACTGAACATGTTACTTTGTATGATGTATGTTGTAATACGCATACAGGGGCTGGACCATCCTTAATGCTGGCGCCTTGCACCACACTTCGGCATGCCATCCTATACATATTTTTTATGTATATGATACAAAGGTTAGTCTGACATAAACCTTTCTTCAGTAGAGAAACCTAACTTTGCTGTAGTTGATTCGCAGTTGTAGGAATAAACCATATTTCAGTTACGGGGATATTTCTCATGTCTCCTGTTTGCGGCAGTTCTGCCGCTGGCCCAGTGCAAATAATCATAAGGGGGCCTCACCAGATTTTTTTCCCCGGGCCTCACCACACCTTGTGACAGCCCTGACCCTCACCACGTGCACACTCAGAGACATGCAAACAGTCTCATTTGCTCTCTCCCTGCCCCCTCTCTCTGCAGATGCAATGCAAGAGGGGTGCACAAATGTAGAGGTACACCCAACCCAAAACGGTTTTTATAAATTGAGGGACAGAGGCTCTTGCTTTGCATCTGTCCCTCAAGTTATAAAAATCGTTTTGGGTTGGGTGTACCTCTACATCTGTGCAGCCCTCTTCCAAAGAGGGGTGCACAGATGTACAAATACAGCCAACCGAAAACGATTTTTAGAAATGGATGTACAGATGAAACCTCTTGCTTTGCATCTGTGCCTTAATTTCTAAAAATTGTTTTGGGTGGGGTGTACCTCTACATCTGGTGCACAGATGTAGAAGTATACCCAACCCAAAACGATTTTTATAAATGGAGGGACAGATGCAAAGCAAGAGCCTCTTGCTTTGCATCTGTCCCTCAATTCTAAACATCGTTTTTTTATTTGGATTTTACCCGGGCCGCCAGAAAGAAACACAGTATGGATGGAAGGCCATCCATACTCCGTCTCTTCTAAGTAGCCCAGGGGGCTCAGCCCCGACTTCATTCTGCTGGCGGGGGCTCGGGCCCCAGAGCCCCCACGTACTCGGCACCCCTGATTGACATTGTTCTCCTGGGGGCCAGCGCCGTCCGGCGTGTCACACAAGAGAGGCCTACTGGGAAATCTCCTGCTTGCTGTTAGCCAGCCCAGGACTCTTCCAGGGTGTAGAATTTGTCATGTTTTTGGGAATCTGGAAGGGAAATGGACTTCTGACCTAAATGGTACATCATGTGGCCAATTAAAGTCTCCATCAGTAATGTAAGGAGTGCTCACATGTGCCTGTAATAGTTTATGAGTAAGTGTCCATAAAGCAAGATCATCAGAGGTAGGTGCATGCATTTTAATGACATTCAGTATTGCCTTTTGAGAAATAGATTCTATGGCATGACAGGAGGCTTCATACTTTGCATTGCAATCTTTACTTCTGAAACCACAGCAGCAAAGAAAAAACTTTTACAAACAAAAATGTTCAATAACAGAACTAAATAGAGTTCAATGTCAATGTAAGGGGGACTATCCAATCCATCATGGAGGACAGGTCATGCCCTGCAAGAGACCAATGAGCAGGGACCCTCCTCCAGATATGTCCTTTACTCTAATCCCAACTCCTCTTTCTTTGCTGCTGACGCCACAGCTAAGTCACTCCTTTTGTGTGCCTTGAATGCTAATCAGTTTGGCCTTATTTTATTGGCCTGTATGCGTTGTGTATAATGTATTGGTGTTACAATTTATTGTATAAAGATGTATGGAGTTTTATTTATAAAACAAATGTTCCTTGGTATTGTTGTTAAGTGTTTTGGCACCATGTGTGTTTGCCGCTTTTATTAAGCTTTTTTTCCGTGTTGTCATGCAGCGCGCGGGCCAGTCAGAAGCTTTTGCTTCAGACCCGGCGCATGTAGGTTTGTTTATTTTTGTATCTGCACGTTGTAAATTTATTTGTAAAGTTGAAGCCGTGGCACGTGGGTCTTTCGAAGCTTTAGCTTCAGACCTGACCCGCACAGGCCTTTCATTTGTTTTCCCTCCGTCGCACAAATGCCTACCAGAAGCTTTTGCTTCAGGCCCGACGCACGGCGGGAAGGCTAGTAATTATTACATACATTTGTCAGCTAACCCCTGACCGGCCCCTCCCTCCCCAGACACCATGCGCACAGGCGTTGAAAGCTTTTGCTTTAATTCCGACGCGGCTGGAAGGGGAGCTCCCCTACATTATGCGCTGCCAGGTCCGTGGGTAATAATAAGCAGTGCTCTGATACCTACGGGTTTGTAGCTCTATATAAATACTGAATTATTAAAGTTCACTGCAGCTCAATGGGTATACCGACCCCAAGATGCAGGGTTCAAGCCACATTTCAAGGAATGAGGTGCAAGAGAGTTTTCCTTTTCAAGGAAGCCTTATGAGAAATGTGCATGTTTTTCCATGTATGGGGTCTGGGGTTCTTGCCACGTCTTGTTTCAGTATACCTAAAATTGGCAGTGTCACACCCACTCCAGTCCCCCCGCACACCCTGTCAACAGTTTTGCTTTAGGGGCTACGCAGGTGGGGGGAGCGCCATGTATCATCCATCTCCCACACAATTAATGAGGGGTGAAGTGTCCAACCTACAAACCTGACGAATGCAGTTCGATCCCCGAGGTTGGCATACATTCAAAGATAAATTCTAAAATACAGTGTCTCTTTCACTATTTATGGATATACAGGTATATTGCGCCAGAATTTTCGGTACAGGTAATCTGAGTGCCGCTGCCTGCTCGGCTTCGCCTGAGTTCCAATGCAAGGTTATCCCCTCGTGTGCTGCTGGTTTCCAGACCCTGCTAGGGTGAGCAGCTTGAGGTGTGCTTGCTCAGCGTATTCCTCTGTTGCAGCAATAGTTTAAGCTGTGTGTGAAGCATTAATGCTTTCTTGTTGGCAGAATTACTTTGTATTTATTTATTTATTTACTCATTTATCATCCTTCAAAGAAAAGACATGGGTTGGAGGAGGAGATCGTTAACAGACCTATAGGGGGGCTTGGCCTTCCTATCCAGCCATCACTCAGACCTCAATCCTACGCTCAATCTTACAAAAATTTCTGTTGTTTTCCCTTTTTTCCATCAGGTATGTTCAGAACAAACTCAGTCCGTCCTCTCACCTTAGACATTTCTCCTCCCCTAGAAGGCGTCAGATGTGCAGGTCAAGAGGAGTACCCACAGTTCTGGTCTGTTCCTCATAGCCTGTTTTCTTATTATATCTCCGCTACAGCTCATAGTCTTGTCAGATAATTCTAAGGACTCTACTTGCCTTCATAAAGGCACTAAAAAACTTAAGGTCTTCTTTCCCTCATCAAAGGGACGGTCCTCGGAGGCAGTGCCATCCTCTTACTTGGTAAACTAAGCCTCTCGACATTGATCGGACTGTCCCTGGTATCCTTCTTTGCCATAGGGGAAAAAAAGGGAAAGACCCTACGGAGGAAGAGTGATAGCTGTGTGATTAGGTCAGATAACTCAATTTGCTTAACTGGCTAGAGGGGGAAGTAACCTCTATTTTCCCTATTTGACGTGCAAGTCCTGCGGTACTGGATTGAGATCTGTTTGGCTGCTCGGTAATGACAACGCCTCCATCCTTAAAGAGCAGCGTAAATACCCCTCATGTGTCCTTATCCTAATATGGCATTAGAAGTGTTAAAGATACTTTGCGGGAGGAAGAATGGCTCAAGGGCAATGCATTCCTCTGCGAAGTAAGACAATACAGGGCATCCAGGTTCGGATTATAATACTAGTAAACCGCTTGCTGGGAAAAGATTGTTGGTGAGAAGCTGGACCCCCACCAGGGCTGTGGGGCCCAGCAGCTATATCCTCACCAGCTATGGGAGACCCCAACACCTCCCATATGGCCCACAGAAATGCAACAGAGACCCCAGCAGGCAGCCACATGTTCCAAACTGCGTTTATTTCTGGGCAGCAAAAAGAAAAAAAACACGCAGAGCGTCGTGCACATCGAGAGTTCATGCACCGTCTCCCCCGGGGCTGGCTTGCAAGCCAGCTTTGTAATCACACTGCAGGCTGACCTCACAGAATTGGATCAGCTCCCAGAAACCTATCTCCTCCTGCTATTGGCTGCTGAGTAATAGGTTACCTATGTAGCCCTTATAGAGAGCCTGATAATTGGACATTAAAGTTTTGCATCAGTGGGTTGGTTTAGCTGTGCCAGCCCACCATAACCTAATTCTAGCTTGTTGCATTATGAATTTGTTCCCATAACTTTTTAGCTGAAGCAAGCATTTCGCACCTGAGCTCTGAGCGCTCATTGGCTAGGGCTGAGCCATACTTGTTACAATTATGTTTCAAATGTTGTGCAAGTCTTTGCGAAAATGTCTTTCTTTCCCAGAAAGAAAAGAAAAAAACACACTGGGTTGCCGTGGCTTACTCGCATTAGTGGAGAATTAAAAAATGTTTGACTGTAGAAAGCAATGTTATCTGACTACGCGACCTTGGCTGCTCGTGGGTTTGTGAGGAGTATTGGTGAAGGCATCTGCAGCTAGTGTTCAGTGAGAAAAATGAACTTGGCTGTAATTTTCCTGAAGCATGGCTTTACACTGTGCAATTAGACCATGTTAATTCATATAGGCATTTGTAAGCCTTTAAACAGGGATTTTTGTGTTTGTAGATTGTGATATTGCTGCATTGATTGTAATGCATGGAAGTTGCACTGTTGGTGAAGTGGGTGTCTTTCAGCATATTTGTCACCCATGGGTGCGCTGGGGCCTGGTTCAAATGATAAGTGCGCTCCTTGTTCTTCCTGCTGTTCTTCTGTATATGCGCCTGGGGTGAGGGGGCATGGGTTTGATCTTGATTTTCCCTCTTCAAGATTAACCCAAAAATATCATTTTAGAGCCAGCCCCTATAACTGTTCCTCCCAAGGCTCTGCCTGCCCCGCTAATACTTCAAGCGGTATGGGCAATTTCTCCTCTGCTCGAGGAGTTCAAGCCAGTTTTTACCCTCAGGGAAGTTTTTGTTTTCCATTGGGCACCTTGTACCCTTGGGGGGGTTGCAGTAAGTTGAGGTGATATTGTTTCAGTCTATTATTTCCTTGTCAGTTTTTCCCTTGACCCTTCCCATGGTGGCCAGCGTAGCCAGGCTGGCTTGCATGCATGCAGATATCACAGGCCTCTTTTTTTCGAGAGGACAGTGGTCCCAATATTGCTTTACAGCCCCTCAATTGTCTGAGCATAATGGCTCGGCTCCCAAGCCCCCACCTTCTCTTTTTTCTCTTTAGGGGGATTGAACAATAAAGTTGACTTCAGGGATGCGCACCTGTTGGTTTTTCAATTTTTTCCTCAGCATGAGTGCTTCTTCAGTACCAGTGCAAGGCATGTGCTGGGCATTTTGCCTCCCGTATGTTTGCCCCCTTTTTCGTCAACCTCCTGGTTCTTCATCAGGTTAGCAAAGCCGTTGATGACTCACCTCAGGTCTATAGAAACTCGGATAATATACTTATTTTGGGCTCTAGACTTCTCAGTTCTTCTTCAGACTCCTATGGAGCTACTGTTACCCCTTCTACAGTTATGAGGGGTTTGGTTTTAAATGGAAAGAGTCCATATTGAAGTCGGTTTAGGGTGTTCCATTTCCGGGCCTTCATTATGGACCTCAGGCTCTGCATCTTTCTCCTTCGGGGTTGCAAGTTGTTTTCATAAATACTGAAGGAAATTCATCACCTCCTCAAAGGAGGGTTTCCTGCAGTCGGATAACAGGGTCTGGGGGTGTTGATCATCTTCCATCTAAGTTATCTTCCGACACTCTCTTCCACAGGGAGTTACAACACCTCAACATCAATCATACTTGCAAGAGTTTGTCTTTTGTTCCCTGAGGGCCGGTGGAGACTCCTTTAATGGTTCAGACAATTAGCTGCCTGGATAGCAGGCTAAACATTTTGGTTCTCTTTCCGGAGGTCTTTCTGGTATCGGATACCAGCAGAGTGTGCTGGAGGTGCCAAGATAGTTTCGTTTTTTCCTCAAGCTGAGGTTAGTCCTCTTCTGGTAGGCAACTTTGGGTAGTTGTTTAGTGCTGCTAGCGGTTTTATGGTTGGAAGTCTTTTTCAAGGTCCATGAGATTTTTTGTGTCCCCTTAGGCTGGACTATGTTTCCTCTATGTGATGCATCAATCATCTAGGGAAGATGTGGTCCAAGCCACAAGCACATTTAGCATGGGTAGTTCGTTTCTATCGGGATCGCGACATCCTTTTAATGCGGAGTGTCTTCCGGAGTCAGCAAATCTGTTGCGGATTGGAATGACAGACATCTCCATGCCGGGAGCGGCTGCTTGTAAATCGGCTCTCTTGCCAAGTTCTAGTCTCTCCAAGGTCAGGTTTAGGTAAATATCTTTCCCTCTTGTCATGATAGCAGAGTCTTTGTTGAAGGACACAAGAAGGTGTAAATACTAGTGGTTGTTACCCCTCCCCTCGTGTTGGCCCCTTGTTGGCCCTTGCCAGGTATGGTTCTTGATTTTCTAGGTTGGGCAGTGCATATGATTTGTATTTCTTTCTCCTCCAGAGACTTCTCTCCGACTAGTTAAGTCCTCTTGAGCTGGTCTCTAAGGGTCTCTGTCTTTAGTGGCTTGGAAGATTGAGTTCTTCCTGGTGTTTCTAGAGGTTTCACAGGGATATCTCTGTGTCATCAGGATCTCCTGGGAGGCCTCTTCTACGTTAGGCTACTATGCAGCATGTCGCTGCTAGTTGGATATCACTAGGGGTGTGTTTGTGGTTTAGGTTCAGCAACTGGGTGCACAGGGCCCTAAAGTTAATTTGCTTTAAGGTTCTGCTTAAAGCTAGATAGTTGGTCTATGACATGTTAATAAGGTGTCACCCCCCCGCCCCCCCTTCTCCTGTTCTGGGACTTCTAATGAAGGTCTGTCTTCCCGAGAATTGTTTTCCACGATAGCCGTATGATTTTGTCTTTTTTTCAATACTACCTTTTCTGTTGTCAAAGCATTGGATGCGGCTAACAAACGTTTACTCCTAAGGGAGTAGCTTCCTTTATCTCCAGGTGAACTAAGTGTTTACCTTTTTTACTATCATTATCTAGGATTTCCAGAGATGGTATGTCATTGAGTGTTGGAAATGTTTTGGGTTAAAGACAGAGGCTCTTAGCCTTCTAAGTACCTCTCAGCTGCTTTTTCTATGGGAACCCTATTGCGGGGTCCCTGGCCCCCCTTTGTCCGTATAGATTTAGTAAGTCATGGGGAAAGAGGGAGTTAATTACTCCTTTGGTTCTTCAGTTTAAAGGGCTATAGCGTTTAAGATGTTCTCCTGTGGGTGGCCTGGGGCGGGGAAAAAATTATCAAAGCAGCTGATTGGTCAAGGGAATAATCCTTCAAAACATTTTATTTTATTACAAGCATATTGCTCATGTTGGGGTTATTGTGATGCAAGGGCTTTAAACTTGCATAATATGAAGCCTCCTGTCATGCCATAGAATGGTTAATTCCCCTCACTAATGTGACAGGGGGGTTTAGATTCTATTAAAGACAGGAGGCGAGTATTATCACACCCACCCACCTTTTTTTCTGTTCTGTTTCTTATTACACCCACCCACCCTGTTCTGTTTCATATTGTTTCAGCTTTCAGGTGAGAGGTCCTATCCAGAAGAGTTTCGTTGTAGCTTCAGGTTGCGGAGAGGTTGAGATCCCTCCAGTTTCGCTGGATCCTTTTCTCCGCGCTACGCAGTTGTATCGTTGCAATGGGCATCTGGTGCAAGACAGCTGTAGAAAGAGGAGTTGGGATTAGAGTAAAGGAAATATAAAGAGGAGGATCCCTGCTCATTGGTGTCCTTCAGGGCATGACCTGTCCTCCATGATGGATTGGGGAGTGCCCCTTACATTGACATTGTACTCTATTTAGTTCTGTTATTGAAACATTTTGTTTGTAAAAGTTTTTTCTTTGCTGCTGTGTTTTCAGAAGTAAAGATTCTAATGCATAATACTCGCCTCCTGTCTTTAATAGAATCTAAACCCCCTGTCACGTTAGTGAGAGGGATTAACGACTTTTTGCCACAATCTGCCAATGGGATTAGTCTCAATGGGGTTGATAATGGGATTTACAGATTTCTGTATAAGAATTGCTTTGCTTGTCAATCTGTTACTGTGGAGAACATAGAGGTAGACAACTAGTCTCTTTGTAATTTGCTGGATGCTTTCTCCTTCAGATTTGCTTTTGGAGCAGAGCTATGCCACAGCTCAACCTTTGAAGGCGGGTCAGGATTTTGGTCATTTGTTTGGATTTGAGAATCGGTGCAAGCAGGGCCGGCCATAGGGCAAGGCGGGCCGGGCGACCATGCACCCGAGGGAGTAATTCGTCGCTTGGGGGAGTCCTTCAAATGCTCCCCTGAACTAGCATAATGGGAGAAAGTGCTGCAGGCGCCCTTTTGTTATTAAATGCACCTGCGGCGGCTGGGCGCATTTTATAACAATAACAATAGCAGCACCCTATTCGCATGATTACCTCCCCGCTCCGACGCAGGAGCGAGGCGGTTTGCATTGGAATAGGGCACTCATGCATTAGCATGAGCGTCCTATTGCAGTGATTAGGTCTCTGCGAGGCGCCGGAGCGAGGAGGTAACAAAAAATTAGGTGCATCCTGCCCGCCTCGCCCCCCTGTAGACCAGGGGCGCACAGGGTGGGCGCCAACTCACCCAGGGCGCAGCTGCCGGCGGTAGGGCCGGCCCTGGTTGCACGTTCTTGAAGGCGATTTTGAGGAACCCTATCAAGTAGTATATAATTGTTGGAAATCTATACTATAGACGTGTAGAGCATCATGAATGCTTCCAAATCTACATTGCTAGGCGATTTTGTGAGTGTCTGTGCATTGACTGTAGGTGTTGCCTGAAAAGAATATTATTGACTATATGATATCTAATTGGATGTTCCCATCGAAATCAGGTGGCTTTCTCAGGCCAGGTTTAGAGGCCTTTGGATGTCCAGGCGAGAATAGTTAATTTCCCCTAGTAGCTGCTGTTAAAATTTGTTGAACAATACAATCATTTAGCACCTTTTCCGTCCTCAAGCACCCTGTAGATGCATAGATTTCTGGGCCTGCTGAGGTTCTCAAGATGTCCCACTGCTTTCTTTAACGACTTTATTTTGGTTTCCATCTTATGGAATTAGAAGATGTTGTCTTCATATATAATTATCCTTGTTTTGCTGGCGTTGACTCGAGTGTAGAATATCGCTAGGCTTGCTTTTATTTTCTGCAAATGCGATAAATGTTTATTGACATCTTCATTTGCTTGATCAAATGGTCAAAGTGCTCCAAATTCAGCCAATAGCTCTGACAGTGATGCTTCCGGCTGGTCTTTGTAGGTGTAGGTGACGTAATATTTGATTTCTCTTTCAGCCCAGTGACCAGAAGTGTGGAGATAAAACCCTTTTCGGTTGCCATTTTGGTCACCTTGTGCCATGATTCCTGCTAGACCTGGAGGAGAGGTGATGACCCGTGGCTGTTGGCATAATGCTGCAGGTTCTGTGAGGGGCCCTCTGCAATGACCAATATGTATTTGTATATTTGCAGTGTATACACACTACCATAGCAGGTAGTCTATCAAGCCCTTTCAGGGTTCCTATGGGTACTGTCTCTGCAGTAACTAACCAATGCCAAGCTGGTGGATATGTATTAAGGCAGGTATCCTTTGGTGCCATAATGTTGCATCAGAAGGTGACATCCATGAGCTCAGAAATGAAGCTTATGTTTTAACACCAGCATAAGAAGCTCCTTGTGCCATCCATTGCTGTTAGCAAGTTGGAGAGTACGTTGGCAGTCTGCACCCTGAGCTACATTCTTTAGAATGTTAATCATTTTGGGTGGCTTTCCTGCACTAGAGCACAGTGTGCAGGTTGTGAGCATGGACCCACCTGTATTGGATCTCCTGGGAGGCCTCTTCTAGATCACATTCCCCAGCGCCTATCACTGGCACACACGTTTACCAGAAAATAACACGTTCCAGCCCAAATGCACAAAGTGCCACAAACTCCTCTCTCCCAGTTAGCAGCTCCCGCTCTCCTGCACTTGTTCTTATTGTTAGGCACTTCATCTGGGACCACGCATCCATCCTGATGCAGCCACCTGATGCCGCTAGCGGTTCGTTATGGCATCCCTCCACAGAGTCAGTCCAGTTCTCTGGCCCACCTCCCCCAGTTGATGACTGATCCAGTGAATCCATGTACAATACCAGTCAAAGTACTACCTTGACAGGGGCCCCAGAATGCAGGATTTGTTTAGATGCTATGGGTCTGGAAGGGAAAGGAGCTGGGTGGAGAGACACTTTACAAATGAGTCTGGGGGGGTTAGACCCCAGGGTTTGGGGGGTGGGGGGGTGAAACCTGTAAGGGTGCAGCAGAAGGCAACTGACCATGAGGTGTCATGGTGGTTTTATGAAACTCAATGGGCAGCGTCGCGTTCACAGGCGGTTCTTCCAGGATATGCAGGTTGAGGTCAGGGCCTTACCACCTGCCCCTCAGATACTCTTGAGCCGACACAGATCCCAAGGGAACGAGCAATGCACTGTACGCCACCAGCAGAATGTAGACAGCCTCATCTGGCTCGTTGGAGACAGGGCTCCCTCACCACGTAGCAGCTCCCTCTCTGTTCCTTGGCTTCTCTTGTCCAGATGGCATCCCCAGCTCGCTCACTGCTTCTGGTAGAATATCACCTTTTATAGTGTAGGAAAAAGTCAAGTGGAGTCCGCTGTGCACAGTTGGGATAAAGTACCTGACCTTGCCTGACTCTATTATTGGGACAGCCTAGTGGTAGGTTGCATTAGTAGGCCCTGCATGGCTTTCCAATGTTTTATCTATGTGTAATCCACATTGATCTCAGTTCCATCTTCCTCGTCTCAATGTTTGTTGGAAACCGGGAGGGGGAGATGGGGTGTGATTGAAAATACCCCATGCAGGCTGAGGGCGAGTGGGTTGGGGTATTATTGAGAATGGGGGACTACCATGTCTCGCCCTCGGGAATTCTCCTCCCAATCCCTCGTGACCCTCTTTGCGCCACCTGAATGAAAGATCCCGAGGGAGTAGGTGGGCGAATACCATCAGGTTTCTCACATTTGGCACAGGCAATGCTGGTTGTTGTCTATCTCGAACCTTGCCCCCTCTTTACTTTAGCAATGCTTGTTACAGTTCTGGTTTAATATTGACCCCTTTTTGCTTTGCCAATGGTGGTTATACTGTGGGTTCAATACTGCCTTCTCTGTTTTTGGGAAATGGTAATCACAGTCTTTCTTAAATATCGTTCTTCTTTTACTCGAGTAGTTAAAATGGAAAATGTTCTCCTTTTGTTTCCTCTTCACATAAGTTGTGGGCCAGAAACACCTCTTTTCATCAGATCCGCTTTCAAACGTCTTACAAGCAGTCAGCGGTCTACAACAGAGCACCCCAGGGTTCCCTATTCTAGTACAACTCACCGGTCTCTCTATGCTCAACCGAGCATAACGCTGGCGCTGCCACTTCTGTGCTGTTCTTTGGTTTAGGAGCTTCTGACAGCTCTGGTTGCAGTCTGGTGCCTCGCGCCTTCCCGAGCAGGAGCCCATGTTTCTCCTCTCGCTTCCCGGTGCTTGCCAGCCACCAGAGACAGACACAAGGTACGGAGAGCGCATCTCTCCCACAGGCTAACCTCCAACAGCAGCGCTTTTCACTGCGCAACTTCTGCAGCTTGGGCTTCTCCCTCTCATGACTCTTGCAGCACCATCACTGATACAAACACAGCAATGGCCCCAGCACCCACGTATCTCTGCCCCTGCTACATATACAGCCACTGGTAACTTCTACTACTCCTGCCGCCACTTCTCTTGATCTGCACCTGTGGGGGATTTAAATAGTCAGAATTCCCGCTCAGGCGTAGATTATTAAGAACACTAGACTGCATATTGCAGTTCTGTGCCTGTGAACTCATCTTCCTCATTCCAGTACCTATGGAATTATGGGACTTGAAGTCCCCATTGTTCTCACTCTTCTTTTTATGAAATGGTTCAGTTTTAACTTTACCTAACCCATTCTGTTTACAGAACATACCTCTAGATGAGGGTTTTAAAGACATTCTTAATTCCACAAGTGAACCCAAAGGGAAAATCACATTTCTCAGCAGTGATGATATTAATGTTCAGATCCTTACATGTTCTATTATTATGCTGACTATAAGGACTTTCCTTACTAACATTTTGAGTATCTTTGGGAAGGGCAGCCTTACTTTGATACCAAGCCATTAGGTTTTCTGGTATCATAGATATCTCACCTTCCGAAGACGAGTTCCACGTCTCTCCTAGCGGAACCCTCCTATTCCCATGGGGGGTTTCTCCTCCCAGGCGATCTACCCAGCCAACACTACCCCCAGGGTTGGGATCAGGAAGCATCCGCCTTCCCCAGGCTTCCTGGGAGGAGAGTTTAGGCAGGGATTCTGTGAGAATTCCACACGATTCATCACATACCATGGAGGACCTGTTTCAGTTTACGTCCTACCTTTTGTACTACATTGGGCTCCCACGACCTTATAAACATTGGTGGATCATATCTTGGCCCCCTGCCATGCCGTTGCTGGAGCTTATCTGGCCAATATTGTTGTCTACATTTCAACATGGAAGGAACATCAACAGCATCTCACAGACTTATGCAACCAGCTGAGGAGGACCCATCTAACCACCAACCTGACAAAAATGCCATGTAGCCGAGTCCTCAGTCAAATATTTGGGATTTCAGGTGGGAAACGTCCAAGTACTGCCCAAGAGAGCCAGGATCCAATAAGTACCCCATCGGATCGCGAAAATGGACATACAGGCCTTTCTAGACCATACACGGCTGTTATCAACACTTCATACCTAACTTCTCAGAGACGACAGAACCCCTAACTGACAAAGGTTCATTCCAACATCTTCCAGTGGCACCACAAAGCTCAGATTGCCTTCAACCACCTGAACAGATCTATATGCAGAATAAAAACAATCTGATTATGCCAGACTTTGCTATAGAATTCATTCTTCAGGCAGACACCTCTACTGTTGGTCTTGGAGCAGTATTGTCACAGGTAGAAAATGGGGAAGAGAAGCCGGTAATGTATATCAGCCAACCCACTGAAATTAACTATCCCATCATTGAATTCGAAGCACTGACCATCAAATGGGCTGCTTACAGTTTGCATTATAACCTCATTGCCAAATATTTAAACTGGTGACTGACCACGCATGGCTAGTCTGGATGCCCAGAAATGAAGGCATGGATCTTTGCATTCTGATGTGGTTCTTGGCCTGACGGCCATTCCCGGTCACAGTTGAGCATTGGGCTGGTACAAAACAAGCCAATGTAGATTATCTTTCCTGATATCCCCAGTCAGTCAGTCAGTCAGCCCGGAAAGGGGAAGAATAAGGAGTTAGGAAAAAGGTGGAGGCGTGTGACAAGTCCAATACCCTAGCCTTGTCAAGAGGGGATGTAAATGCCTTCCAGGCGGGGGTGGGAGGCCTATCAGAGAGTAATCTAGAGCCAGTCCTACTCTTGAAGGGGATGGTGGCAGTTGAGTGGGCCCCAATTACTGCTCCTCTCGTGCCAGTCTTTTTCTAAGCAGTCCACCGTTGTCTCATGGCATACTTCCTAGACTAGATGCTTGCCAGTGTTTTCTTATTTCCCTTGGTGTCATCCCAATCAAAGGAGAATCCAGTGAGAAGCATCCAACTGAGAGCAGTGTTCCAGCGCATTAGACCAAATGCCAGCCGACCACAACCCGACTACCAGTATCTCTTTGGAGAAAAAAGGGCATAGAGAGAGGAGTACCGCAGTGTCACCTATACAAGGCTGGCGGTGGAGCCGTGCAGAGCTGCCAGATTGCCACAGTAAGGATTCACAACTGCTGCCAAAAGCCCTAGACCTCAAGGTACTAAAACAGGGAATACAATCCCCACCAACCATAGACCGTACTACTGAGGCGCAAGAAACGGAGCCCTCAAACACGAAATGGAAAGCTCATCCTCCCAAGCTGCCTTTATTGCTCCGTAGTGTGTCTGAGTGGAAGAACTGGTAAGGGTGTAGCCCTGTATTTGTAATGTTGATGGTATACAACGCATCCTGGTTGGGGAAGACAGGGCTAGATTGGCCATGGACAGCGAGCCAATCCAGAGAAGGGCCGATATATGTAAACAGACCGCAGGAAATGGGGGTTATTTGGGAGAGGCTGGAGGAAGAGGAGGTGGCAGACCAGGAGACCAGTAGGAGGGAGAAAGAAATGGCAGGACGTGGAGGTGATTTCTGGAGAAGACAAGGTATTGGCTAGTGAGTGATAGTGGTACTGCAGTGTGAGTGTGGTTGCTAGTGTGGCAAGTGTGGTTTTGAGAGTAAGTATAAGGAAGGGCTGTGAAGTGTATGGTACTGCATAAAAGGATGGTGTGCTAATAAAATAGAATGGAGGAGGGATTAGCAGAGTGGAGGCGTGAGTGATAGAGTGGAGGAGATAGTGGTAGAGGGAGTGGTAGAGTGGAGGAGGAATTGGTAGAGTAGAAGAGGGAGTGGTAGATTGGAGGTGGGAGTAGTAGAGTGGAGTAGGGAGTAGTAGAGTGCAGGCAGGAGTAGTGGTGGAGTAGGAAAGAGTAGTGACAACAGAGAGTAGGTAGTAACATCTAAGGGTAGAGGTGAGGACCAGAAAGAGTAAGAGAGGTCAGAGGGAAAGAAGAGTGACAAGAGGGGTGAGTAGAGGCGCTTGGAGTTGAATGAGATGAGGAGGCATGATGAAAGGAAAAATCTGACTCCAGCATGGTGTCTGCAAGGCACACAGACCATATCACTTAAGAGCACTCACAACTGGTTAGAATAGAGAGTTACTAAATCCCTGAGGGATTTTAGTGAGATAACATCAAGGGCCTTTAGGAAGAAGGGTGCGGCCATTCTATTTGTGGCTGTTGTGGTGGAACTTGTGCCCTGAGAGCCCCGACAGTCCCAGGAAGAGGAGCAGAGAGGAGAAAAACGGTGGGCGGTGAAGCCGCAGCGAAGCCCGCGGCCAAAGGTGCAGCCATTCTTTTTGTGGCTGTTGTGGTGGAGCTAGGACCATTAGAGCCCCAGCAGCACCATGAGGAGGAGCAGAGAGGAGAAAATCGCTGGGCAGCGGAGCCCACGACCAAAGGTGCAGCCATTCTTTTTGTGGCTGTTGTGGTGGAGCTAGGACCATTAGAGCCCCAGCAGCACCATGAGGAGGAGCAGAGAGGAGAAAATCGCTGGGCAGCGGAGCCCACGACCAAAGGTGCAGCCATTCTGTTTGTGGCTGTCGTGGCAGAGCTTGGCAGGAGGTACACTGGACAGTGCATTTTTGCTCACATTAGTGAACCCAACTTCAAAATCGTTTACGTCTCCCATGCCACTGTGCTACCGGTGGGCTGATGGGACAAGAGGAACGCTACGCAAGTAATGTCTTGGCCTTCTTTGACTGAATCTTGTGTCAGCAAACTCTCTCTGTTTTCTAAATATCATCAACTTGTAAGAATCACTCGAAGACTACAGCGACTGCTGGTGGGTAGCAGGGGTGGCTGGGATGGTTGGGGTGCGGGACTAAGGCAGTCCCTTAAGCTATGGAGGTGTTGCCCTTCCGTATGGTGATCTCTGATTATTACAATGTTGCTTATTCTGCAATAGCACGTTTTACTATTGCCCTCACCTAGTGCTGGTGACCCTTCCTCCTATTAAACACGTACTGGAATGTTTTGCAATGACTGCTGGTGGAAAGCAGGGTCGCTTGAGGGGCAGAGACAGACTAGGGCAGCCCCCTAAGCTGTCAAGGCGTTCCCTTTGCCTACCATATATTTGGACTTCTAATGCCGTGCGTGATTTTT
Source organism: Ambystoma mexicanum (assembly GCF_040938575.1). NCBI lineage: Eukaryota > Metazoa > Chordata > Amphibia > Caudata > Ambystomatidae > Ambystoma > Ambystoma mexicanum. The sequence goes on along the minus strand of NC_090925.1, from coordinate 812,215,322 downwards.
CACTTTGCAAACATCACTTTCCTGGAACTACCTCATTTAGATACGCAGAGTGGTCTGTTATTGTAGATCCTGTTGATCTATATGTTTGTGTACGCATTTATATCAATAATGTTAGTATAGTAATTCTAGGCTACAGTCATACTTTAATCCTTATTTTTGAATACATCATATATTTAGTTAATATGTTTATTATTTATTTATTGTTTGTACAATTTACAGTAAAGACGCCCTTTAGGCACATTTAGCACTGATTGCACTGTTTAACCAAGAGGTTGACATTACTTTATCCAATTATATACTATTTGGGTACATCTAAAGAGTCCTAGTTATTAATACACTCTAAGACAAAATGTAAAGCAGCCAATAGCTTATCCCCTCCCAACGAAAAGGTCGCAAATTATCGCTAAACCCATTGAGGAGGCAAAAGTTCTCATTAATGTAATGTAAAATCTCCTTGATTCTTTTAATAATTGTAGTTCGACTGCTATCCCAAAGTGTGTTGCCCATGACTGCTTACTCTCTTTTCTCTCCTCCTTTCCCTTCTCCCTTTTCCTATCTCCTCCCTTTACTTTCTTCTATGCACTTACTCTATCAGAATTGTCCCTCGACCTAGTATGAAAGCAACCTCGTCTGTCGCTCCCCCATCCCCTTACTGCCCCCCCTCCCTCCAGCACTATCTGAAATGTTGTCAGGCCTAGTATGATAGTCGCTTGTTTTGTTCCTCCCCTCCCTTTCTGCACCCCTCTCCCTCACCTTTTGTTTTTCTCCGGCTCTACCAGAAATGTGGTCAGACCTAGTATGGTAGTCGCCTGTCTGTTTCCATTTCCTTCCCACTCTCCCCCTCCCTTCCTTATCTATGTCTTAGCTTTTGCACTATCTGAAATGTCGTCAGGCCGAGTAGGATAGTAAATTTCACATCCTTACTGTTCATGGTCTGTAAGAATGTGGTTGTATTTTCCCTTGTTCCCTCCCTTGCCTTGAAGCGCTTTGAAACACATTGTGTATAGGCGCTATATAAATAAACGATCGTATCATATCATATCATATCATATCATGATAACCTTGATATCTTCACAGATGACAATATCCCCCCTGGAGGGAAAGTGGTCACCAATGGGAAAGTTAACCACTCAGGGCAAAAGGGGGTGAAATTAAACAATACCCCAAGCCACCGATTAATCCTTGTAGGATGCCAAAAAGAGGGAATGGCCTAGACGTGTTTGAAATTTCTCGCCAAGAGTAGCAGGGGGTGGGGGGCCATTATAATATTTCCATTGAGGTTCCTCCCTAGACCCACAAGGATTTGCCACTGTCTGTAGTTGCCAAAACATCACCATATGAGAATGGAGTGGCCACATCCATGAAGGATATGCCCCCTAGTGTAGACGCTGAATCAGCACGTGGTGAGACAAGTGTGTCTTTAACAATGGAAGGTATAGTTCTGGCCAGTAATATTCTGACATCCAATAGTTTTGAAGTTCTTACATCATTGAATGATGCTGATAATTCTGCATCAGCTAAGTGAGGTATGTTCACTCCAACAGGAAAGCAGGTGGCATGTCGTACCACTCCTATAATGACACGGGTAAAACGATCACCCCTTTAAAGTTTCTTTCAAATGACTCCCCCAACTGATAACAACTGCCCAAGTTCATTGCAGGACAACAATAACACATTTTATCGGACAAGAGAATCTTAACCCCCTAAGTGCCAGGCTATGATTGAAGTCTATGTAAAAAGGACGAGTATACTCGTCCTTGTTCCTACTTAATGCTGCTGTCCGAATCAAATTGGGGATCTATGCAGGGAGCTCTTGGAAATTAGAAAACAGATTATAATTATAATTTTATAATTGGTTATTTATGACACACTTAATACCCACAGGTTTATACGCGTGGGCCTGGGGATTGAACCTGTGTTGCTCTGTGCCGTCTTGCTCACAAAACGAGCGCGTTACCCCGAGATGGAAAACCTTGCTTGACCTCAGCAAGGGGTCTTGCGCAGAAGGGCCCCCATCAAATAAAATGCTGAATTTTGTGACTTCCCATATTTCTACACCCATCGCATCCAGCAACACCCAAGACGACCATCCCAGTGGCGACCTGAATACACCCACAGATAGATAGGGCTGCCTCATTAAATCGTTTAATGAGTACAACCTCCTCCTCCTCAGATAAACAAGCCAACGACATGGCAAGAAAGGGCAGTTATAGGTCATATACATATAAATCAGAGAATGCTAAATTAGAAACAGGTAACAACCGAGGTGTGAGAACGCAAATGGGTGCAACTGCTACAGATCAGGCAATGCGATCTGGGGAGATAAATCCATGCAGGGGGTACAGGAATGTTGTGCACATGCACAATGTTCCAAGGTTGAAACTGGGTGATTATGAAAGCATGATTTCTTTGTTTAATAAGTGCACCCATTGGATAAGGGTGCTACTCTGCAATCCGGTCGGACATTGCACGATGCAAGAGATACCACAAGCCCAACTCGGTCAATGATTTTGTCTGCCTTGAATTTAGCGAAGCTTCTCTAGCACAGGGCATACTGGCTATTGAGTTCCGAAAGCTCCCCCCTCAGGGCTCAAGGATAGAACCGAGAGCCAGTGCCCCTGTCCTTAGAGATATGGATGTCAATGGCCCCATTATTATTTGTAACAGCCCTGTGGGTCCCAATATGAACATACAAATGCAAAGTATCAGTACAATGATGGATGGAGGCTATTGTTCAATCAACCCTTCCCTATCCATACCCTGTAACACATTTCAAAATGGAGTTAATTTGGTGTCTGATTTGGATGTGGTGGACTGACTGCAGAGGCCAAAATATGTCAATACGCTAGCACGCCAGCTCCTATTGATAGCACCCCAAAGTTATGCAGTATAAATGTTCTAGCATGGAAAATAGCCGGCCTAGAGAACAATTCACCAGAGGAAGATTGCTACGATTTTATGAGAATGTCTGATGTCATTTGCTACCAGTAGACATGGTGCCTTGATAATATGTACCTTCAAGGATATACAAACTTTGCTGTTCTGGCTGCAAAAGGTCATAGAGGAAGACCAAGTGGGGGCATGACAATCTGGGTGAAGGTCTCTCTTGATGCCGCTATGTCTGTCTGTACTATGGGCTCACCATACTATTATGATTGATTGATTGCTATTTTATTTATATTTTATTTCTATCGCGCTCGTACACAAGTGTTTCAGAGCGCGACAAGGCAAGGGAGGGGAACAGGGGAGAAGAAAACAGTGATCTTACTAGGCCCAGTGACATTGAGAACGTGCAAGTACATGGGAGAGGGGGGAGGGGAAAAGTGCATGGAAGAGGGGGGAGAAGTGGAAAGTGTGAAGCAGAGGAGAAACAGATAAATAACAATAAATAAATAATAAGGGCAACAAACAGTGGTAATGCAGCCAGCAATTTGCAAGTGCTAGGTTTAAGGCAGCAGACAGGGTAGGTCTGATAAGTGCAGGAAGAAAAAGCGGGTTAATGTATGGGTACAGATACAGACCCCAGTGTAAGGGGTGGCCCAGAGGCAGTGCGGGAGGGTGGCAAGGTGAGCAGGTACCTGGGCCCGAAGGACAGAGGGTGACCAGGTGCACGTTGCCAAGAGAGAACAGATCAGCAGGGGAGAGGGAGAGCGAAGGCAGAAGAAAAGAGGAAGGTCTTGAGGTGCTTCCGGAACCAGAGATGGTTCTCCTCAAGTTTTAAAGTGGCAGGGAGACTGTTCCAGAGGGAGGCCCCAGCCGAAGACAGAGATCTACCCCCAGCTTAGTATGAAAGACAGTACACATTCTAATACTGAATCTTTACAACAGGCTTACTATGATCAATGATATGGCCACTATTCAGCTGGCTTCAGATATAATTGAGATGGGGAGTCTTAAGTTTATCAAACGGAACAAGGACCTACATGTCATTCTAGCCTGTGACTTTAATTTACAATATAAGCCGATCGACATTCTGGCACAAATAATGGAAGAGGATTATATCTGGTGCACTCCTGATTTAAACACATCTATTCCTAAATGCTGGAATAGGCATGCCCTTGAGAAAGCACGAATTCTGCGTAATAGGGACGTGAGGGTGTGTAATGGTAGATTGAAGGGAATGGCCCTGCAACCTTTGCTGCTGGTAATAAATGACCCCACATATATTACATTTTAATTGAACTATGTGACTGGCATTTAATAAGAAACTTTAGTGTTGTTACCGGTCCTGACAGGGATCACTGCCCTTTATCGCTCAATTTTTTTTACCAAATACTAACGCTCTGGACATTGCCAATTCTGTAAGAAGTAATCTTGTTTCCATACATAGATCTGCAAGGCAAATGTTGAAATGGGATTCTCTAGATCCCGGTACAGTAGCCTCACAATTATGCAAGGGTATATGCAAGTTCCTGGAGAGAATCATATTAACATGTGAATCATCCTTGTGTGAAATTATGGATGCGTATGATATGTCAGGGTGCAGAAGAAGGAGGCCGACACAAAGGTGGCATGTTTGGGGCTCAATACTTTTATTGTATTAAAAAGAGAAAGAATGCCTATCTGTCCCTATTCCTGGGGGGGTGGGGGGGATTCCCTGCCTCAACTCAAGAGATAAGGTGACTGTCAGGATGTCTATCAACTCAAAAATGTCCACCGTCCTGTGTCAAGAAAACCTTACTTCTGTCCCTTACACTAGAAACTAAAGAATATGGCAGTATTGTTCTGATCGCAAGAGAATGACTCCCTTCTCCTGGGTTATAGTTCTTGGTTGGTTGCAACAGTTCCCAACTCTTATAATAGTCTTGTATCTCACAGGTTATCAGGGGAAATGGATCCCTTCCCCTTATGGCAAAGTTCCAAACAATACTTTCTTGGTGGGCCAGGATAATGTCCCCCTTCTCCTGGTGTCCGACTTCAGTTAGCCTGGAGGAATGACTCCCTTCCCCAGGCTTTTTGGGAACTTACTACTGGTCCGGGTTACCAGGAGAATGATTCCCTTATCCTAGTATCTTGTTATCAGTTCCAGGTTTTGAAATTGAGGGAAGCTGGGAACTATTTAGCTCCTGGACACGGCCTAGAAGTGCCTGGTTAGCTTAATGCCAAAAGCTACCAGGAGCTACTTTTGTCTCCCCAGGCCATCTAATGCCAAAGAAAAAAACCTATATGAATTTACCTCTGAATGTTTACTTATATATTGTCCCAAATACACAAACGCATCTGTATGACGTTTAAAGCCATAAAGGGTCATAAATAATGGATACAATTTTATCTTTGCATCTTATGTGGAAGTTGGATTTATGGAGCTCTATGTACTGGCTCCTCATTCCCCAGTGGGTGCTCCTGGTCACTGGTTAATGCTGGATACCAGGAGCTGCTTTTAGTTCCTGCTTATCGAATATTCATTTTGATCCCTGCAGTTCCTTACAACCAGGGGGAATGATTCCCTTCCCCATGTCTTCTTTTCGTTAGGCTTCACACCTACAACACCCAATTCTAAGTGTTAGGAGGGTCCACAACCCTGTCTTCTCTTCTTCATTAATCTGGCCCACTTGGTTCACTTCCCTGCCAAGTACTGCCATGAGGAAGTTGACTCGTATCACTTTCTTGCTTTGGGTCCCAGACCCTGGTTTCTCTTCTGCTTTGGACTGGCGTACTCCCCTGCCTAGCACTGCCACGAAGAAGATGAGTTGTATGTTGTTTAGGGCTCCTGACACTCCTTTGGCTGTCAGTGGGCTCATCTTGCATGCATCTGAAATGTCGTCAGGCCGAGTGCAATAGTTCATTTCACATCCTTACTGTTCGTGGCCTGTAAGAATGTCATTATATTTTCCCTTGTTCCCTCCCTTGCCTTGAAGCGATTTGAAAAACATTGTGTATATACGCTATATAAATAAACAATCATTTCATCTCATCTCTGCCACTGTCATGATGGACTCTCTCTCTCTCAAGTTCTCTTTACTGTACTTGGGGTTGTTGATCCTTCCCTGGTGTTCAACGGGCTTCATTCCACCACCACGATAAGCAGGAAAAGGTTTGTAGGCTTCCTGCCCTTGCCGTGTCACCCAAGCAGTATGGCTGCAAAGGGGTGCAGGGACTACTGCATGTGCCCTCATGGTGAGCCTCCCCACATCCCCTCCAGGTCTCCTGTGCCACCTTTAACTTGATGGGGTTTTCGGCACATCGCTGGGGCTTCCTGGGATTCTAGCCGTTGAGTTGGGCTTCTCCGGCATCTTGCTTCCCCTGCGGCTGTGCGACAGCGCTCCTGGCTGCCTTCTGTGTTCCTTCCTCCTCTCAACACTGCTGGACACCGGTCTGCTCCTGCATCAGACATGGGGGACTGCCAGCGTCCTTGGAGCTCTCCCCCTCCGGATCAGTAACGCAGGTTTGAATCTCCCATGTTCGATGCGCAGCACACCTGCAGTCTCCAGCCGCTGCCCGAGAACAATTGTTTAGCCCACTGTCTGTTTTTATGAGATTCCAGTGACCACTCCGCGGCGGTCTATAACGTTCCTGCTTCTTCCCGGGCCACTCTTTATGGCTCCTGAGGTCTGCTTCTTCTCGGTACTTGCATGGCTGATGATCTTTATGTTTCTGCTGATCTTCTTCTTGCTAGTATTTGAGTCAACTATACTATTTGTATTGTCATCAGTCTTCTTCGTCTCAGTCCTCAGAGCTTGCAATATCTCTTCGCCCACTCGCATAGGCAAGGACATTTTATGAAGGGTGAGGCACATTTGCATTTTCCTCGCCCTTCATGGCGGATACAGGGATGTATGAAATGTTTAGTTGTTATTCACTGCAAACAAACATTCTTGTAAATAGCAAATAAGCATTTCACTGTTCCGGGCTGGCCTCTAGGTGGAAGCCTTGCGACAAATGTAACATTTATTAATGGTGAAAGGCATCATTTAACAATACAAAGTGTTTTTCTTTTGTTTAGTTTTATGAAAGGGCAAGGGCCTTTTTTGAGGGGCAAGTAGATAAAGTAACCACCAAGACCTGTAGGGCTAGTAAAAATGTTAAGAATTTGCAAGGCCTTGTCCTGTTTAGGAAGAGGTTTGAATTAGTTCATCAGTCTAGCGTAGTCTTCTTAGAAAGATCACAACTAGCACACTTAGACGACAAGCTAGTACAAGACTATACTGTGGCACTTTCTGAATAACTCTTCCCAGATATTATACGCTTTGGGTTCTCAAGGCCGGCAGGGTAAGGGCGATCTGTCATGGGACAAGACACTTTATGTCTAGAAGGATTCGCGGTGGTTGTCACCCTCTAGGGTTGAGGGTAAGAGAGGGTTTGCATCTGACTCACATCCTTATCTCTAGGAGGGGAGTTCCTGTAACCACACTGAGGACTATCGGTTAGCAACCTCACCATTCTAGCCTCATGGAAAGGTGCTCCCCTCTACGCAGAAGTGACGAGAGCAAGTGAATCATCACAGACAGTATAATTGACTGTATTTATCCAATGGTAACCAAACCGTGCAAAGTTGTGGAAAGAAAAGGCCCCATTCATGATCATTGGTATGATAAAGAATGTTGCAGAGTAAAGTCTAAGCTAATTGCATATGTTAAGCATTTGCAAGTGTGTGATAGAGATGTGGTGGGCCAAGTCAGGCATATTTATAAGTTCCTAGTTACACATTGTTCAAGATTAATATAAAGCTGCATACCCCTTCTAGCATTTTTAAGTGACTTACCCCTGAAGAAGATTTACAATATATAAGAGAACCTAAACTTGTTGAGTTTCATTGGTTCCAAAGAAGAAATAGATTTAGGTACACAATGTTTAACAATTGTTTTTACTGTTACTAAACACATGGTGGGGTGATGGGTTTTTGATATCACTATTTGTACACAAAACATTGTTTAGACGCTGTATTGGTATGTTTGTTCAAATTTTATTCAAGAATTGCTTTCTGAAAAATACATGCAAAAGTAAAGGTAATACAATAATAAGATCATGAGGTAAATTGAAAGTGAAATGTTTAAATGATTTTCAGTCATAATGTTAATATATTCTAGAGATGCAAAACAAGAAAAAAAGCAATCATATGCACAAATGAATGAGACTGTTTGATTGAAGCTGTTAATGAGCCCCTTTTTTGCTGAAATTATTTAATCAATTGGCAGCTTAAACCTCTGTTTCAACCTCCTGGACAAGGGCAGAAATGATTCCTGTTTTTTAAAAAAGCTATAGAAGTGATGTAAAAACTATGAACCTATGTCCTTTCTTGATTGAGGAGGTAAAATCCATGCTAAGCTGCTGTTGGGTTGTTTGTTAACCTGGATCAAAACTAACAATTCTATCCGTCATCGCCAGGCTAACTTTTAACGGGATCATAGCTCGATTGACTAAGGTTTTAGATTGTATTTGATTTTATTAAAGTATGTGACCCTAAAGAAAATTAATCGATATGTCTGCTATGTATACCTAGCAGCAGCCTTTGACGTGTCACATGCAGCAGTGTCTAGCAGAGACGGGGGTGTATAGGCACTCCAATTCTCCTAGTCAAAGCCATTATGTTGTTGTATAGCAATAATGTAGCTGCGGTCAGATTGGCCCGCCCCCTTTGAGACCTGCCTGACTCCTTTCCTATCCAAAAAGGATTCCATCAGGGGGGTATCTTTGCACCTACCCTGTTTTGATTATTCATAAATCCACTGTTGGACATCCTTCATTATGCACATGTTGAAGCCCCTATATTAGGTTCTGCTAGGTTGTTACTGCTTTTATTCTCAGACGATGAGGTTTTAATTTCTGTGACACCCAATAGCGTGAATAAGCAGTGTAATTTGCTTAATACGTTTTGCAAGGAAAATGGCTTAGAAATAAATATGACAATAACCAAGACTTTGGTTTCCCCTGCACCTACGATGAAAACACCAAAGTTAATTGTTAACATCAGAGACACGACACTTGAGCAAGTGGCAGAATATGAGTATTTGGGTTTAAGATTTTCCAGAAAATGCTTCTGAACCAGACATAGAGACAAAGCAGAAGCTTCCTTGGATAGGTCTAGCAGCGCCAGCAAGGACGTCATTTCACCAAAATGCCACGGGTAGCGGAAGTGACATCACACGACCTTTGACCCCCTGATGACACCACAGGAAGTGATGTCATTTGACCCCACCCTGAAGTGATATCACGGGAAGTGATGGAACACGACCTTTCACCCGTTGACAAAACAGGAAGTGGCATCAGACAGCATTGTACACTACGAGAAATATGGTTACGATATCACTATAACGTTATGTACATTTCATGCAAGAATAGATCACCATATGTAACTTTAAGATCACTGTGTATAGGCCCATCTTACCAAATTACTGTGAATGCAAGCAGACGTCCATGACCAAATGATAAGGATGTGTTATTATATAGCACTTACGCTTAAGCGCTTTATACAGAAAAAACATAGACCCAATATCACCCAACCTGTTTTGGCACTCATTTATCGACCTCCGAAGGATGAAGGGCTGAGTTGAGGTGTTTAAGAACAGACTAAATCAGTGACTCACCCCTGAAGTGTGCCTGCAATAAACCTTCAATGAGTCAAGCAATTATTGTATAGAAGTCTAGAAAGACACATTATTTGGTATTCATATTCTTTCTTATTCAGGGTCAGTGCTGAAAGTGTTAGACTTGTGGCACTCCTGTTCTTATTTGTCTTCTTTTTTAAGGGGCCTGAACAAGAAATTCAGCCACTCCAGAACTAAAGAGCCACATGGTGCTGGCCACAGCCCAGGAGCTTGCATTACCCAAAAAAAAAAAATGTTTTAAAAAAGAAATTATTTTTTTTGCTTTTTTATTTAGAGGTCGCAGGGGAGACGCCAGAGGTCGCAGTTGCGACATCTGGCAACCACTAAATGACATCCCTGAGCGCCATCATTACATTTGCATCCACTAATGGGAATGGTGCTGTGCAACCATCACTGCAGGTTTACAACACCAAGGCAAGGGCATCCTCCCTCCATCATTCAGAATCATGGGGCAGTGCGAGGAGTAACAAAATGATCACAATAGATAATATGTTTCTAAAAAAACATTTTATGCCTGCCCAAATGTACCTCAGACATCTTTCTAAAATTGGAGGTGAATTGGTTTGATATTGAACAGGACTTGAAATAAAGCCAGTATTATTTTGGATGTGGATTTGGTCAACTGCAAGTTCGATACAAATTTGAGATGGTTTAAATTATGTACTAAAACAGCAGGGTGGATTATCTTTGCCTTGGTGCATCTAAATCAAATCGATCCTTCATAAATTGAATCTAAGTTGACAGGAACTCTAAACAAACTGTCAAATGAATCTATAAGGATTCAACTTTAGATCATCTTAATTTAGCCTGCCACCCTTCCGAGCTGCTGAATAATTACTGGTTCTCGAAATGTATGCCAGGATGTGAACCATATTTAGATCTTGTTAAGCCACCACTTTCAGGATCATTATACATGTGTTGTAGACTAGGCATACTTTCATTGGGGTGTTTAAAGAAGCAATGCAACCCGACTTTCAATTTTGTATGCCAGTTCTGTAACAATGATCCTGTACTCCATTTCTTATTCTAATGCCCAGTTTACAAAGACTTAAGAGCTATGTATTTGATTCCATTGATGAAGTCGTTTGGTGTTCACCATGTCAATGATGTTCTCATTTTATGTAAATCTACCCTCCATGGTAAGATTTGTTTAATTGTTGCTCATTTTGTCTATAGAGCGTGGCTGCGAAAAACTAAAAGATCCATCCTTACTAATACCTGATAGTCTATTGTTATTGATTTGTATTATGATGAAATGACAATTAAACTCTGTTTGAGTTGCTAACCCTGCAACAGTTATTCGTATTTTCAGATGTATATTTAATATTTTACTGTTTTTAACTTGTACCATAACAAAGTGGCAATTTTATATTGTTTGAGCTATCAACTATGCTATAGAAATTGATATTGTGTATATGTATACTGTGGCCCTCATTCCAAATATGGGGGGTCTGGCAATAAGGGTGCCGGTAGCAACGTACTGGTGCCATTTCTGGACCGCCATACTACGAGAATGGCAGTAGGGGCCATGGATCGCCCAGCAGGCCTGACCTGCCAGGTTTTCAGGCCCCTACCGACAGTGCCAGTGCTTCAGTGACACCGTTTCCATGGAGTCCTATCAGATTTACCGGTCCCACCTCCTGCCGTAATATCCCAGTTGCACCAGGAAATCAGGTGGCGGAAACAGTGTTACAGGGTTGCCAGTAACCTGCCGCTTACCGGCGGGTTTTCCGGCGACCCTGTAATGATGCCCTATGTGTTTCACTTGCCTATGTATAATTGTATTTTTAGTTTGGGATATTAGTTGTCGCTTGAGAAACCTATAAACCGAACAAATTGTATTGGAGTACAGATAGGAAGGAATGGCATATGAGGAGGGACTCAGAGTCTGTAGGTGTTGCTTGGTTATGTGCCCACCCATTGCCTGCCCATGGTCATGCTAATCCCTATGGCCACTTCCACCCCTTCCTGCCTCTGCCCGCCCAAAACACCTCCTCATGGGAACTCTTTGAGCTCGCTTTAATCAAGCCTTACCATCAGGCTTTGCCTTCAAAGTGACTACCAGTATTTGTTCAAAGCAGTCTTCTCAGAGGCATTGACTTGGGGTCTCATTATGAGTTGGGCGGTATTCTGGCAGTAAATCTGGCAGAATACCATCCAACAGAATTACCATTACAGCCACTTGGTCTGGTGGATTTACCGCCGGATTACAATTGGTGGTGGCTATGTTAGTCCCCATTAATTTTGAGTCCATAATGCTCCATTGAGGATTTCAGCAGAATTACCGCTACTGTACTTCTGCCGATTTTTCCAGTTTTATCGGCGGACAGTGGCAGAAGTTACCTCCAGCACAATGCTGGAGGTAAATCCCCCACTCCAGGGCCAAACTCATAGTACAGTGTAGCTGGAAAAGTGGCAGTAATACTGTTACCGTCACTTTTTTCCTGCACCGCCATGCTCAGAGTTGGAAACGCGGCTACTGGTGTAATAAAAATATCTTAGTAGGCCTGTCTGCCTTCAGCCACTCGATTTATAAGCCCTCTGCATGCCCTTCACTTCATTGAAGTCCTGTTTATTTATTGGGTACTTATAATGCGCCTATACAACCAAATGGTGTTGCAAGGCGCATCAAGACAAGGGAGGGGGGAGGTAAAGGGAGAAAACAACAATAACATTCCTACTAGGTCTTGAAACATTCGGAATGTGCAAGTACCATAACGAGAAAGAAGGGAGAGGAAAGGGGGAGGTGAGGAAGGGGGGAAACAGGGAAGAAGACAACAATAACGTTCCTACTAGGTTGTGAGACAATTTGGAGCGTGCAAGTGCAGTAACAGGAAAGAAAGGGGGAGGAGGGGAAGTGAAAGTGGGGATGAACAAGGAAGAAGCCAATAAACGTTCCTACTAGGTCGTGAGACAATTCGGAGAATGCAAGTGCAGTAACAGAAAAGTGGGGGGAGGAGGTGGGAAGAGGGGATGGGAGGTGAACTGGGGATGAGCAGGAAAGAAGACAAACAATAATGTTCCTACTAGATTGTGAGACAATTTGGAGCGTGCAAGTGCAGTAACAGGAAAGAAAGGGGGAGGAGGGGAAGTGAAAGTGGGGATGAACAAGGAAGAAGACAAACAATGACGTTCCTACTAGATCGTGAAACAATTCTGAACATGCAAGTGCAGTAACAGAAAAGAGGGGGGGAGGTGAACTGGGGATGAGCAGGGAAGAAGACAAACAATAATGTTCCTACTAGATCGTGAGACAATTTGGAGCGTGCAAGTGCAGTAACAGAAAGAGGGGAGGGGTAGGAGGGAAATGAAGTGGGGATGAGCAGGGAAGAAGGCAAACAATGACGTTCCTACTAGAACGTGAAACAATTCTGAACGTGCAAGTGCAGTAACAGGAAAGAAAGGGGGAGGAGGGGAAGTGAAAGTGGGGATGAACAAGGAAGAAGACAATAAACGTTCCTACTAGGTCGTGAGACAATTCGGAGAATGCAAGTGCAGTAACAGAAAAGTGGGGGGAGGAGGGGAGAAGAAGGGAGGGGAGGTCAACTGGGGATGAGCAGGAAGAAGACAAACAATAACGTTCCTACTAGATTGTGAAACAATTCGGAGCATGCAAGTACAGTAACAGAAAAGAGGGGAGAGGAGAGGAAGTGAAGTGGGGATGAGCAGGGAAGAAGGCCAACAATAAAGTTCCTATTAGGTTGTGAGACAATTCGGAGCGGGCAAGTGCAGTAACAGAAAAGTGGGGGGAGGAGGTGGGAAGAGGGGATGGGAGGTGAACTGGGGATGAGCAGGAAAGAAGACAAACAATAATGTTCCTACTAGATCATGAGACAATTCGGAGCGAGTTAGTGCAGTAACAGAAAGAGGGGAGGGGGTAGGAGAGAAATGAAGTGGGGATGAGCAGGGAAGAAGACAAACAATGACGTTCCTACTAGATCGCGAAACAATTCTGAACGTGCAAGTGCAGTAACAGGAAAGAAAGGGGGAGGTGGGGAAGTGAAAGTGGGGATGAACAAGGAAGAAGACAATAAACGTTCCTACTAAGTCGTGAGACAATTCGGAGCATGCAAGTACAGTAACAGAAAAGTGGGGGGAGGAGGGGAGAAGAAGGGAGGGGAGGTCAACTGGGGATGAGCAGGAAGAAGACAAACAATAACGTTCCTACTAGATTGTGAAACAATTCGGAGCATGCAAGTACAGTAACAGAAAAGAGGGGAGAGGAGAGGAAGTGAAGTGGGGATGAGCAGGGAAGAAGGCCAACAATAAAGTTCCTATTAGGTTGTGAGACAATTCGGAGCGGGCAAGTGCAGGTAACAGAAATGAGGGGAGAAGGGAGGAGGGGAAGAGCAGGTTCGCGAGGAAGGGTAAGGCTAGGTGGGAGAGAGGAAAAGGGAACATAAAGGTTCACTTGTACTAATGGGGAGAGGGTGCACAAGGGAGTGCGAGAGGAGAAGAGGGAAGGAGCACAGTGGCAAGGATAGATCGCAGAGTCCAACAAGACTGGAGAAGCTTGTTAAAGACGAATATTGGCAAATCCACTGAAGTCCTGTTTAAAGCAAGCATTGGCAAAGCCAACATTTTTGGCTTGTGCATACATTTTAAGTTTTTGACAGGCACTGTTATTAGATGGCCAAGTACTCGTTCCATTTTGCACCTGCAACCAACAATGGGTAGCTAATATCATTACCTTCCCCATGCCTACATAAAAACCTAAACTGTTGGCATTTCCAGTGCTTGTTATTGCTGTGACTGCTTAACTGATGTGTCGAATGAAGCTAAATTGATTGATTGAATAATCGCTATATACTAACCTGGGACTAAGAACGTCTGGGTTAGGTCAGAGGTTCTTGTAGACGAGGGAGAGAGGGACGGCCATAGGGCCCATTGTTACTTCAATAAAAACCCTTGAACTCTCTCTGCGAATTGAAGTTGTTTTTGTGCCATCTGTGACAGCTATACATTAAAAAAACGTAAAGCCATTAATTAAAAACAGTTGAAATCCACCTGCTGCTTTCTTCCTGTACATTCACTAGTGTTCATGTGAGTCCACTTACCCTGGCCAGAGAACTGCAAGAAGGAGAAGAGGCTTCTGAATGTGCTTAACCCAGTCTTGCTGCATACTAGTGCTTTCACACACTCCAGAAACTAGTTGGGAGCTAATCTAACCAAAATACATTATGGTTCCTATTGGCTATCTAAAACTACAGAAAAGACAAATATGATCTTTAAAAAGGTTTAAAAAGACCATTAATGTCCTTAAAGTCTTCATTTAATTGTAATGCTACCAACTCCAATGCAGCTACAACATTTGCAAAATGATAAACTTTGATTTTTAATCAATACTCATAACCAGACCGCTAGTAGTAAACGGTTTAAGAAAGGTTAATTAATCATGGAGCATCAGCATAAATAAAAGACAAAAGCCATTACTTGCTCAAGGAGGCATAAGATCAGAAGGGTAATTGACAGAGGACAAATATGTATTCCATACATTGAATCTGTAGTTATCGTCTCTCATCTCTGGCCCGAGTGTACAGATATTAGCTTCTGCAGTTGACCACCTGATAAGGTTCTTAGCCCATATTTCAAAGGATAGAATTATACGGCCCTTGCAATGCAGAGCCAATCTCCTCTTAACCAGCACCAGCCCCAATGAATACATTTGGAAATGGCTCTGCCTTTTTCCCTTACTGGAACTTTGCCAACTAGGCAAACCAATAGCGACAACTGAACGTCCCACCAGTGACATCAGAGAAATATTGTACAATCTTACCCCTTAACTGCTGAACTGGAAAAAAAACTCCAATAATATGGGCCTCATTACAAGTTTGGTGGTAATTCTGTGGTAAATCCACAGAATTACCACCAACAAATTCGATTTCTATTACTGACACTTGGTCGTGTGGATTTGCAGCGGGATTACGAGTGGTCGTAGGACGGTGTTAATCCCCATTTTTGAAGTCCATGGGACTCCATGGTGATTTCAGTGGAATTACTGCCAACGGTAATTCAGCTGCCAGTAATTATGCTGATTTTTGTTGATTTTTGGCTGTTTGTTTGTTTTATTCGTATTTATATAGCGCACAATAGCCTGTGGGCATCGTGGCACTTGTTACAGGACAATGGGCCTCATTCCGAGTACGGCGCTAACCAATGGCGCTATTAACGCCTTGGTTGACGCCGTACCCGGACCGGCAGCGCCTTGGTGGTTGGCGGAATTACCGCCCCATTCCAAGGTTGGCGGGGCGGTAATTCCCCAATCCCCATTTACCCTTCCCCATTCCCATTCTTGCCCCATAGGGCATAATGGGAGTGGGGAAGGCGTCAATTACGCCACCGTAAATTACGGTGGCGTAATTAACATCAAGGTCCCTTAGCGCCATGGTATTTAACGCCTGCTAAAAGCAGGTGTTAAAAGCACCATGGCGCTAAGGGAACTCGGAGTATGGCGGTAAGGGATTACCGCCACCGCTCTCGTTAGCGGTGGCCGCTATCCCTTACCGCCATACTCGGAATGAGGCCCAATGCTTAGTTACATAAAATATGAAGTCGAACATTTATTACATAGTAGTCGACATTTGTTACATAGTGAGCAGTTGAGTACAGGGGTACAATATATATACAAAGATTAAATTCTAATTATATTACATGTGTGTTTATATCACAATTTACATGTTAGGAGCACAGGAAGTGGTAGCAGTGTTAATTAAGGAGAGTCTTGAGTTTATTTTCGGAAGACAGAGATGGAAGTTTCAGCTCTGAGGGTGGCAGGGAGTGAGTTCCATAGTTTCGGCGCAATGTAAGAAAAGCCTAGCCCTCCAGCTGTAGCTCTCTTAATGCGTGGTATGTGTAACTGGTTGGTGTACTGAGTTCTGGTAGGGCGCATGGAGGTGGTTCTTGATATAGCTTCAGATATATATGTGGGAGCAGTGTTGTTGATGCATCTGTGTGTGGTAAGGACTTAACTCTAGCATTTTGCTATGCGCAAAACTTCTACCTTACCACCAAACATATAGTATGGCTGTGCGGTAATGCAGCAGTAATGGAATTACCGCCAAATTACTGCCATTTTTACCCTCACCACCATACTTGTAATGAGGCCCTGTTTACCAAAAAGTAGCCACAGTACAGGAACATCCATGACAACCACCACTGACATCCACTACAAATATGTGTAAAACTTCTGGCGTTAGATATTCTCTGTAGAGGGAACCTATAATCAATTAGCTTCAAATGAGCATTCATTGATACACTTTTCTTGTGCAAACAAGCACCCTTTCAGCCTGAAGCCCCGAGAACCATGCCATTACCATCTTTCCACATATTCTGCACCCTCAACTGCACTGGGGGTAATTCTTTTTCCCCCACTGCCAAATTGTTTACAGTTTCTACAACAGATACAGTCACAGGCAAATCTGGGATTACAGACCAAGTTTTAAGAATTTTTGCCAATATTGCAGCATATTTTATAAATGAGCCTTTATGTGTCCCCCTCCCCCTTCCTCATCGTTCACAGAAGGCTGCGAATGAGAGCACCTCACCATCCCAATAACGTCTCCTATTGTGCACAACCCTTGGGGGCCCAAGAAGGCCTTTCTAAAATGACAAAGGAACTTTTGAAGATAGAATTACGCCATAAAGGGATTTCAGGGGCCAAGACTGTCCCGGTAGGTCTCCCCTACCAAGCGCTCATTAACGTAATTCCTCATTGAGCAGAGTACATCGATCATTTCCTTAGGGAAGATCAATTCTCTAATCATTCTACATGGCAGGCCCAGTTAAGTTGAATTCCACCATGACGTCACATATTGCTATTGTGCAATTGTGCTGCTCAATAGAAATGTAACGAAGTCAGGAACTGCCAGGGCTCCCAAGTCATAAGCATCTTGAGAGCGAATAGTGCACTCTATGCAGATTTGTTACCTAGAGCAACCTCAGTAGAAGGCTGTACAGATCCTTAAAAACCTTACAGAGGATAAGCATTGGCATGACATGGAACACAAATAACAGTCATTGTACGAGGGAAGACCACCAATCAGTTTTATTTTAATAAATCCTTCTCCATGTTTTCCCTTCACATCACGTCAACGTCTTGATTAATCAACAGGCCCAGATAGTTGAAGGAGTCATCAGTGATGGAAAGAGGAGACCTGTGTACATTAGCCACAAAGCGGCCCAGCAGAGAGTACGGCGCAGATGTAGGCCAATTAGTGTTCAACGTGGACAACTGGCCAAATCGATCTAATGTCTCAAGTAATCAAGGTAACCTTTCTGCTGGAATCTGAACATACAATAAAATGGTTTTCTTGTACAGTAAAATAATGTGTTGCATCCTGGCAACCTAAATACCAGCGGCAGACAATTCCACTCTAATCTTACATGCCAATGGCTAAACTAATAATGCAAACAATAGCAACCACAGTGGGCAGCCTTGCCTGGTACCCCTCTCGATACGTACTGGCTCAGAAATCTAGTCTTTTGTTCTCACCGTAGCCATAGGCTTATCACTTTCCCGTGGAAAGTTGAATATAGAAGTGTACCCCATGTAACCCATCATATCTCACCAACACGCTTACTCTCTCCTTACATCACCACTCAAATAGAACACAGAGATACTATGACACCATTCGGTATAACTGTTCTCATATCAACATTTGCCGCTCACCCCACATCACTCTAAGTAATCACTGCTGGTTACGCACCCCCCAGCGAGGCGTTCTCCTCAGGCCTAACGCAGCCACATCCGATCTGGATAAATCCTGCCAGAACGAACACATACCCCTGACCTCTCAACCACCACACCTACCGCTAGAAAGCAGCTATTACACCGATACTGCACGAGCTGTACACATACCCGGTGCTCACACGCACCTTTTTGACTCTCTCTACTCTCTCTACTGATATGAACTTCGGTTCCCAAGGGCGTTCAACCTACCAGCGCCTTCAGACCATACCAATGGTATATAAGGCGCTATATAAGTGCAAAATAACATAACAATAACATAACATAACATATCGAAGCTTGAGCCACTGAAGGAAATGAATTCCAAAACCAAACCTCAGTAAGACCTTAAATATAAACTCCCAATCAAAAGCATTGAAGACCTTTGCATCCAAACTGGCAACCATTTAGTTTCCCAGGTGATGTCTACCCCAATCAAGAAGGGAAGAATGGTACCGTAGGTTGAACAATGTGCTCCTCCTACCGGGCACAACGTCTGCCTGTTCCTCAGCCACCAGAGCCTGTATGCCCCTGCCATTCTATTTGCCAGAATTGTACTCAAGATTTTAATATCAGCATTAATCATTGACAATGGTCTATAAGAAGAGCTTTCCTCTTTAGGTTTATTTGCCTGATTATGGCTTCCCTTATAAATGAGGGGAGCAATTTCTTATCAAAATCCTCCTCAAAAACTCTGCAGCCGAGGAATGAACACATCTGAGAAAACGCAGAGGAACTCAGTCGGCAGCCCATCCGGGCCCAGACATATACTCCTACTGAAATTCTGTATAGCCCAAGCAAGATCTTGCTGAGAATGGGTACCTACTGTAGAGAAACCCCTCAATGCTCTCACCAGAAAAAATACAACCCACTAGGGAAAAAGGCCCAGTACAAGGAGTACAAGATTTATTTCCATACAAAGGTAAAAAAACGCAGCAGCAAATAACTCTGCTGACGCAGAGCACTCTAACGAAATCAGCATCAGCGACAGATTATAAGAACACACAGCATCATCAGTGATGTAGCTCGCATAGGTTACAGATCCACATAGCTGGTTGGTGCGTCCTTATACACAGGCCGCCTGCTCAATAGGGGATACCTGGTAATTGGTCCTAGCTTCTCCTGTCGGTCTTCTTCCACGTCAGGATCTTCTTAGCACGTCATCGAATGCAGAGCTCGTTAATTGGCAATTAAAGTCCAAATCCTAGCTTGCCCTATCTGTGGCCTAATGTGCACCTGGTACTGCATACATGGGTTCAGAGGCTACTTTCGAGGTCACACTATCTTACAAACCCCAGCTCGATCCCAGACGCGTCGGCACCGTTCCAATTCTTCCCACCCCAGACTTAAATGTGTTACTTTTCCTCCCTGGCACCTCGAAGCACAAATAACAGAGGCCTGGTATATTCTGCTATGATCTTTCTGATAAGTTGGCAATATAACAACTTTATGGTGGGTGGTCTGGGGTTGGCCTATATATGATGTTGGGGTATTGGAATAGGGGCATCTGGGCACTATAACTTGGAGTTTGGGCTGGGGAGGTCAGAGGCTAGTGCCCTCCTTCTCGTGGGATAGCTGCTCACAGGGAACTCTCGGCCCCCCTCATGGCCTTGTAGGGCACATTCTTTCTGAGTTACAAGTGATGTTAGTATGAGACAATGAGAGTTTTATGAATCCCTGTGGATTTGGCATTTCCCACTGCTGCCCAAGCTGCAACCAACTTTTACATTCACATACGCATTTTCCATGTTTCGTGCTTGGACCTACTACCCTGGCTGCAGCGCAGCGCTAGGCCTTGATTTCATGATGGCTGTTGTTTTCTAAGATGGTGTTTCATTCCCTAGTGCAAACTACACCTAGTCCCACAATAATCCCACAATAATCTACTTGTAATGAAGCTTCTATTGGCACCCCCCTATAGCCTTCATAAGCACCTACAACACACTGTTTGGCCTCTGCCTCTTCTGCATTCGAAACCTCTTGGGGGCCTGGAACAATCACCAAAGCTTCCCATAATTCCCCCCTTTCGTTAATCCCACATTAGCGAACTGCCATGTAAACCTTTCCCTCTACTTCGTCTCTATTTTCTCCCTTTCCAACCTCTCAGCTTACAAATATGGCGGGGTTCCCTCCTTGGGTACTCATGCTTTGTATACAGACCATAAGCTTTTCCCTGCTTGTGCGTAACGTTCTGGATTACAGGTTGTGTATATACACCCCCTGTCCCCTGCTAGGTCGACCCAGTGTTCTACATAGTTCTTGGGTCTGGTGGAGGAGTTGTGGTGGTACCTGCAGGGTGGAGGCATTGTTCTATTCTTATCATGCAGGGCTTGTCAGGGTCATCTGTTTGTACTGCAAGGTGCCCCATGTACTCCAATTGAAACCATCATCATTGCACTGATAGGCATTGCTTTAGCACAGCACCAGATTCCCATTTGGCAGGTGAAGAAGATCATCAACACAAACACAATCAGTATTTTCACGATCGCCCCCATTCACGATGTTGCCAAAAAAAACATGTGGGTGCCAAGGGTGTGCAGGGCCTCTATTATGTGGGTAAGGGACCCATTGTCAGCGTCGTTTGGAGGCACGTACGTGCAACTTGAACCACCAATCTTTTTGCAGACCCCATGTTACATAGCGGGATGTAAATCCAGTACATAGCGGTTCTGCAACGTCATCAGCCTGATTGTTCACATCTCAATTTTAATGGGGTTGAGGCCCTGTTCAGTGTCATTTTCCAGCTGTATCGGTTTCCAGCGGATGTTCTGGAGCCACTTGCCATTGGCAGCTGCTTGCACTCCAGGCAATATTAATGAAGCAAAAATGTTTTCTTCTTTGCTATGCAGTCTGTATTGGTCTGGAATTTCTTTGGTTCCATGGCTTTATAATGACACCCTAAATAACGACATACATTTTAAACGACACCTGAATAATGAAAAAAGTCAAATTTTTAAATGTTTCTATTTGGGGGAGTCCCTCTCAAGCCCCCCATTTCTACAGACTTTTATCCTCCCCCTACCTCCTCCACCCCTTTTCATTCCTTACCCCACCCTCCATATACACTTTTACTAAACAATTCGACTTTTTGTCGTTATTCAGGTGTCGTTTAAAATGTGTGTCATTTTTTTTCCCGTTATTAACACTGCATATCATTTCTTTGAGCAACTGTGAGGTATCTTGGGACAGGTAATTGGATCTCCGCTTTCTCTGCAGTTTTTCTTTCTTCTCCTTTTCTGGCAAGATACGAAACATGGGCTTCTGCAGACAGACTGTGGTGGGGGCATCCGACACTGGTGCAGTTGTTGGGGTGGACAGGCCACCCGGTCCTACTATCAAGTGCTCTTCAGAGGCCACTAGGAGAGCTAAGTGCAATGAGGCCAGCGAGCAGGTGCCCCTCCATACTGGTGGGAGGTGCAGAAACGCCTTCTGGCCACAGACCCAATAATTGTCCATCACTGCTGCTGTCCCTTTTTTGAGGTCTGGGATGTATAAAGTCTTGTTGCAATTTTTGTTGGCCCCCACAAAGACGTTTGCCTTGTTATAGAAACACAGTTCATATTCCTCTTGCTTCTGCACTCTTACTGACTTTTCCATCGCTTCAATCCACGTGAGTTTCGCCACATGCTCATTCCAGTATTCTCCACATACAGCTCTCACTTTTCGGATCACTTCTTCTCCGAATCCCACAAGGCCTCCCACCATGCAGCTCATTCTTGCCATCTGTTTGCTACAAATTTCACACTATCCAACTTCAGAGACGGTCTTTGTACATACTGCAGGCATTTGGAGTTATGGGCACACTGCAGTTCGTCCAGGTCCATCTCTGTGCCTGAAACGTGCTTTGCAACCTGCATAATGTCAGATGGACCAAACACTGAGCCTCCACAAGCAGAGTTTTCTGTGGGATTAATACCTTGGGTGCCCTGACACGTGTGGTATCAAGGTGCATATGCAACAGCTCTGATTAACCCTCTTTTTCACACCAAGCTAATTTCTGCGTACCAACTATTACTCAATTCAGGGTGGTGCATATCTTCTATCATATCTAAACCTAAACCTTTATATGCATCGTACTTAGCTCTTTTCAGTTGTCTCTTGAAACGTGTTGGTGCAATAACGTGTGAAGAATTCAAATTTGCCGTAATGTCAAAAAAAACATTATGAAATAATAAGGACATGGCCAATTTAGTGAACTTCCCCATTTGTTCTTGGGTTACCTTTGTTTTATGACCGGTTGTGGTGTTGCCTTTCACAGTTTCCCCATATGATGAGCTATTAATGCTATTCACATATAATGAAAAATTGCTGGCAATATTAACATTCCCCTGTTCTGCCCCTTTGATGTGCCCACCCTACATAAAACAAGACGCTAAGTATATCCCCAAACCAAACATGGATAAAGCAAACAGCGTTGCAATATAATGCATGACACAAATATAGGTATAAGAAACTGTGGTAGCTGCAGAATGTTTTGAAGAATGGGAATATTGCTGTCCCCCAAATATATTTGTTTGGGACTGCATTTTCAGAGAGAGAGAGATAAAGATGAACACATCAAAGCGATGATAAAACAAATGTGCAAATTGTTCATAGCAACATCAGCAATGAGTAGTTGCAACTTGTTGTGCACAGACGTTCAAAAACAGCTCATATAAGAGAAATGAGGCACTGTTATAGCTTAGTTACCTTTAATTTGTATTGAACCTTTGCAGAGGGTGTGGCATTGGGTGCTCTCCAGACGTCGGAAAGATATATCCAATACCGCAGTTCCCTAAATTTAACCACCAGACGAATGGCATAGACAATGGTGTATGGACTGTTGTATCTAGGAACACTCCATTGGCAGACAAAGTTCTTCACATAGATAGGGTTGCCTGGGAAGAACTGAAGTGGTGGTGATGTCACTGAGGTAGATGCAGCGCTGGTTGGATCTTCAGACCGTGGTGTTGCTATCTGTTGAGAAATACATTTTGTTGCTTTTGTTAAGGCAGAAAGGTGCTTCCAAAACACATCCCCGTGAATAGACGCGGCCCCGTGAGCATCTGAAGATCTCCTGACAGGAGATAGGAGCATGTGCATTTTCCTCCCTGTTACCACCTCGTGTGGTGATAAATGGTGATACTTACAGGGCTGTGTGCGCATACTAAATAAAGGCAGGGGCAAACAGTGCACCCAGTTCTTCTTTAACGTGGTGCAGTTTTGACAATTTGCTCTTCAATAGACTGTTTATCCATTCGACAACCCCGTTGGCATAGGGGTTGTAAATTGTGCACATCCGATGCTTGATGCTCAATAATGCTGTTATCTCCTTGAACAGCTCATTAAAGAAGTGGGTGCCATTATCGGTTCTTAATACATTGCACACTCCCCAATGAGGGAAAACCTCTTTGATAAAAAATGTGGCCGCACATTTGCCATCTGGATGTGCACAAGGACCTGCCACAGCCATCGGGAGAAGAGACGCACAATCACAATCATGTAGCGGTATGCATTACATCTTTCACCCATATCCGCGTAGTCAATGTGCAACCCGTGGAATGGTCCAGTTGGGCGGGGCAGGGTACCTCAAAAATAGTTCTCAAGGTTAGGCCGGTACTGTAAGATCGACAAATAGTGCACTTAATTACCATTTTAGTCAGTATCTCCTGCAGACTGGGGACAAACAAGTACACCTGTAAATGTGCAGCAATATGATGTTTCGACATGTGAGATGGATGATGCAGCTGGTCAAAAGCGACCAGTAGCAGCTCATATGGCTTGACCACTTTGGCTGTTATTTCCTGCCGCCACAATAAATCTGTCGGGAACTGTTTACACTGTCTTTTCTGCCACAGGCCCTTTTCCTCCTGTGGGGTACAGCCCTGCAATTCAATGATCTGTACAATCAGTAACGAGTTGTAGGATTCAAGTAACTGCATTCGTCCCTGTGCTATCACTGGATATTCTGAAATGCTGGGCACAAGGAAGTATGCTGCTTGTTTGACAGCCACGTCCGCTGCAGTGTTGCCGAGTGAAACCTTGTCTGTGTCATTGGCATGGGTGGTGCATTTCACAAACGCCGTCATGGAGGGTTGGGAAAGCGCATCTATTAGTTTGTCTAACAGTGCTTCATTTTGTACTGGGGACCCGTCAGCCCCCGTAAACCCTCTCCTCTTCCATCATTCCAGCCCAGAATGCACTGTGGTGGTGACATAGGCTGAGTCAGAGTAAAGAATTATGCAGCACCCTTGGGATGCTAGAAGTGCCTCAATGAGCGTCATAAATTCTGCAGCTTTAGCCTAATAGTGCATTGGCAGTCTCTTTTGCACAATCACTTCATATTCTCCATCCACCAGGTGGAACACCGCAGCACCAGTATGCCTTAAGCCAGTCCCCTGGTCAATAGTTGCTGACCCGCCAATGAGGAGAACCTCCCCTTCCTCAAGCGGGCTGTCTTTTGCTTTTGGTATGTCCTCTTCTTCTCCCTTAAATGTTACACAATCATGCCTTGCAAGGTCTTTGTCAGTGCAAGGTTCTGTGGCAGGGTTTACAGTCTTGCACCGTACTATGTGTATTTATGGGCTGGACAAAATGACCTCCTCGTATGCGGATGCACGCTTTGTGGTGAGAGTTGATTTTGATTGCTCAAGGATGGCGAATACAGCATGCTCCATGTACAGTGTTACTGGACATCCCATGAAAATCGTAGAGATCTTCTGAATTGCAAATGCTGCAGCCACAAATGCCTATTCGCAAGGGAACTGGCCTTGCATCACTGAGTCTTGCACTCTGCTGTAACAGGACAATGGCTTGGGCCCCTTGTGCTTTTTTGTGTGAGCACCACAGTCATCATTTGACCATTGGAATGGGAAAACAGATACAACTCTTGGGTATAGTCAAGGGTTACTAGCACTGGTGCAGTAGAGATACCTTCTTTTAACTAATTGAAACTGGTAAGTATGTCCTCTGTCCACACTATCGTTTTGTCTGTCGTTTGCGCTTCTTTGAGGCCTTGCAATAGGGACATGGTGTATGCAGCGTAATCTAGAATCCATGCCCTGCAATAGTTACACAGCCCCAGGAATTTCTGCATTTCTTTAACCATTTGTGGCTGGGGGACACTGCGCACAGATGAAGCGTGTTCGGGCATTATTTTCTTCCCATGGGCAGATATCAATTGTCTTAGGTAGAGTACTTCCTGGAGGGAGTACTGTAGTTTTGATTCATCCACTTTGTACCCCTTGTATGCTAGCAGCTGCAGGAGAGTGATAGAGTCACTTCAGCACTGCTGTTCACTGTTGCTGCACACCAGCGGATCAGCAACATATTGAATGATATTTCTGGGCACTTGTGTCATGAACTTCAGGTCACGCCCCTTTTGGACCTCCTGGTCCTTGTCTCAACGGGGCTTACATTCCGTACTTCTTCCAACATGGCCGTCCAGAGCTGAGGCCCTTGCTCGCTCCATGCGCTGAACGCGGCGTGGTTTATTTATAGACCACGCCTTTCCGCAGCTCTGCTTGTCTCAATGCTATTGCAGAGTAGCCCAGACGTGTGTTCGTAGCTCGCTGTATTGTTTCCCTTGTCCCAGTGCTATTACCCATTCCTTTTCCTTTCCCCCTTCCTGGTTCTGAGCTTTTCTAGCCTTTTCCAGTCTCCCGGATTCCTGGACTCCGTGATCCCAGAACTAAACGCAACCTGGAACCAGACGAATCGAGCAGCGCTGTTGAAGACCAGGAGCATTCGCAAGAAGGCAGCGATCAAAGTCACCGGGCAAACATCGAACCGAGGTGGGAAGGGGGGAACTCCTTGACAATTTGGATGTTTCCTAGGTCAACAAGTAAGATTCTGTTAAAGATACTAGGGGATTTGCAGTGCCCTTGTTGCAGTCTTGTGTGTTCGAACCTCATCCCATCGTGCATAAAGTAAACGCAGTGAGGAATTGAGAATGGGGGTGCAGAGGTATGGAGTAGAAGGCATTTTTCAAATCCACCACAGTTAAATGTGCTGCTTGGATGGGGATGCTGCACAAAATGATTACAGGGTTAGGAACTACAGGAAACTCTGCCTGCACAATATCGTTTAGGGGCGGAGATCCTGGATCATTCTCCAGCTCCCCCATTTTGCCTTTATTATTGGGTATATAGCCGTGTTACATGGGGAGGTGGGGGTGCAATTATCCCCTGGTTGAGGGTGCGGTCATGGTGTCTCGTATTCCCTCCTCTGCTTCTTTAGACAGGGAATATTGCTTTACTTGTGGAAGTACTGTGCCTGGTGTGAGTGTTCTCCTTACGGGTGTGACTCCCTTCAGGAACCCCACATCGTGGGCTTTGGTTGTCCATAATCGCTCAGGGATTTGCTCTAGATCTTTGTCAGTAAAGGAGGGTGGGGCGACAAGGGCCAGCAAAGAACATTGCACTTTACGATATTGCACCATAATCTCACAGGGGATGCAAATAGCCAGCACTATTTCACCATTGTCAACCTGATACTCAAACAATGCTGCATCTGTCAATTCTTTTAGTTGTACTTTCAGGTCAATACAAAATATGGTGCACCATTCGCATCTGTCTGGATCGGTACCCACCACAATAATCCTTTTCGCTGACACCGCCAAGCCCTGCAGATCCAGCAACAGCTGCCACAAGCTCTGGGGTCACAATGGGTCTAAAGATGAAATCAGATGGTACCCGCCAACATGCTTTACCAATTTGGGGCACTACGTCAAGTAAAACCGTGATCCCATAAACAAACATATCAGGGTCAACAGGGATGCCACGAACCGCCATTTCTCCTCCCCTGGCCTGAATGATCACCATTTCTCTCATTGAACACACAACCGAGTAAATTGACGGGGGAGGTCTCTGAATATAATAAGGGTGCATGCAACACTTTTCCTCCTATTTTGAGTGTTACCTCTTCTGTGTATGGAACCGTGGTGACAGCCCCAGAGAAGCCTTGCGTGTTGAGAGTTTCACCTGATAGTGGGAAGTTTCCCTCACTGATGCATGAATTGGTGACACCTTTGTCGACTATAAAGATGAATTGCTTGTTACCTATCTCAGCGCCCACTAAGGGTTCCTCATGAGTGTGGGTAGTCATGGACTGGGCACGCAAGGGCTTTCTATGGGCTATCCTAAGCAGGACATGTGTTGGTACCTGGGAAAGTGAAAGGATTTCCTTCCACAACACTCCCCCCTACCCCATATGGTGCCACTGTCCCATTTTGGACAGCGTTGTTCATAGGCACAGGCCCTCCGTAGGATTGGTTTTGAGCGGTCGCTTGCATTTGGACATTGGGCGGGACAGGCTGCCATGCCTGCAGGAGGCCTCGGGGCAACTGTGTGTATGCCTGATATATTTCGTATGGTATGGAAGTGGACAAAGGGGATGGGAAGAGGCGTTGCTTTGGGTGTGTGGCTCCAGAGTGGTTGTATGTATTGTACCCCTCCTCTGGCCTGCTCCTACATTCTCTTGCAAAATATCCTCACTTCCCACAGCTCCAACAATGAGTGGTTCCCGTTCCCCCTCACAGCCCCATCACACCAAATCCACCTCTGCCCTCTCTTCCCCCTTGGATCCTCCCTCTCACCCATTGCTGACCTCCTTGGTACCACTCGGAGTACTGTGGCTGAGGCCTACCACTCCACTGTGCCTGTCCTCCGCCTTGACACAGTGCCGCTATTCTTGCTTCTGCTTGCGCACTGCCTGCTCAGCATGCTCTGTCTGAGGGATGGTAGTTACCGCCCATTCAACTGCTATTTTCGCCAACTTTTTCTGTATCAGTTTCACTTCCTCAGCATGTAACCTTTTGCCCTTTCATTTTCTCTTTCTTAAATCCGCTTACAATGATTTATAATTATAGTCTGTATTTCCGCCCACCCCTTCACCTCAATGCCCACTATCTTCTCAAGTGCATTCGGGACCTCTTTGGGCAATTTCCTTTCGATTACAAAATAGGAAAAAATAAATAATCATTACCATTGGTCTCCCGTCTCCGCTCTCCACATCTCCTGCACTTTTAAAATGTACTGAGCAAGGTCTACATCACCCCCCATTGAATATTGCATCATGGATTGCAAATCCAGTGTGTCGGGGTAGACCCGCCACAATGCATCCCATATCCGTGCTCTGATATTATTAAAAGGGGCCCCGTCGTGTATCATCATCTAGCTTAATTCCTGGATATCCCGCCTTAACCCACATGTCCCCAGCCTGGTCTCCCACCATGCTACAAGCAAGCTTTTTTTATTGGAAAATAAAGTCCAAATCCTAGCATGCTTTATCTGTGGCCTAATGTGCACCTGGTACTGCAGACATGGGCACAGAGGCTACTTTCGAGGTCACACTATCTTACAAACCCCAGCTCCATCCCAAATCCGTCTGCGCTGTTCCAGTTCTTCCCACCCAGGGCTTAAATTTGTTACTTTCCCTCGCTGGCACCTCGCAGCACAAGTCACAGAGGCCTGGGATATTCTGCTATGATCTTTCTGATAGATTGGCGATCTAAAAGCTTTCTGGTCTGTGGTCTGGGGTTGACCTATACTCTGGAATGTTGGGGTATTGGAATAGGGCCATATGGGCACTATAACCTGGAGTTCGGGCTGGGGCAGGTCAGAGGCTCGTGCCCTCCTTCTCGTAGGATAGCTGCTCACAGGGAGCTTTCGGCCCCCTCATGCTTTGTAGTACGTTTTCTTTCTGAGTTACACATGCTGTTAGTATGAGACAATGAGAGTTTTATGAATCCCAGTAGATTTGGCCTTTCCCACTGCTGCCCAATCTGCAATCAACGTTTACATTCACACACGCATTTTCCATGTTTCGTGCTTAGGCCTACTGACCTGGCTGCAGCGCAGCGCTAGGCCTCGATTTCAAGATGGCTGCTGTTTTCTAAGATGGCATTTAATTCTCTAGTGCAATCTACACCTAGGGCCTCATTATAACTCTGGTGGTAGCTGTGCTGGTAAAAACGTCAGGCTGCTGCCGGAGTTGTGGTTTTTCTCCGGCGCCTGGCTTTAGGGAATCACCAGGGCATTACAGCCCCGGCAGTCCGTGAAGCCAGGCGCCGGGAACTGTAACTCCCCATTCCCACTGAGTCCTGGGAATGGGGAGGACTGGGGAGGAATGGGGAGGTCCGAAGCACCGGCACTGCGTGCAATAGTGCCAGTGTTTCCGTTAAAGTCTTCGGGTGGGTGTCAACCTGCCCGCTAGAACTCGCAGTTTGACGGTCCGGAAACAACGGTGCTGGCAAGCTCAACGGCACTGTTGTTTCCAGACAGGCAAACTTGTAATGAGGCCCCTAGTCACGCAATAATCTACTTGTAATGCAGCTTCTACTGACATCCCCTCCCCCTATAGTCTTCCCAAGCACCTACAACACGCTGTTAGGCCTCTGCCGCATTTGAAACCTCTTGGGGGCCTGGGACGATGGCCCCCCTTCCCAAAACTACATAGCCTCCCTACCGTTAGCTGCGGCAATTGCACACCATCCAAAAGACGACCCCGTGTAAGGGTATATGTTTCCTCCTGTGATCCTATACGGCAGGTTAGTTAGGTCCCACTCCCCCAATTGTTGGATTGGCGTGTTGGCCCTGAGCTATCCTACTGACCATATATATGTTAAAAAATTCATTGTTTCAAGGGTTGAATGGTACAACCAATGTAACAAGGCAGCAACGTCAAGAGAGCATCATTTGATGACAAACCATTGATCTGACTGAGAGAAAACTCACGGGCGGTTTACATTGGGGTCACCTGATTTACAGTAGCTGGTAGTTTACTATAAAATACACAGAGACATTTTTTTTCAAAATATCCTTCAAATCTGCATATTTTAAGAACCTTACAATGTTTGCATATGATATTTCTCACTTCTTGAGATTGGTTACTACATCTGGGTATGAAAAGCAGTTGTGTTCGTTTATGTAATTGCTCTTTTTTGTGTTGTATAGTATTAGCAGGTTCATTCACTAAATGATACATGTCCAAAGAGTCAATATAATGCAAACAGGTATCCAGAACTGAGCCTGGATATCCTCTCTCTCTCTCTCTCTCTCTCTCTCTCTCTCTCTCTCTCTAATCTGTTGAACAATTTATTTTAAGGTGAAGAAGTTTGCCACATGGAATACTTTTAACCAGGGATCAAAGGGGGGAATTGAAATTAAAGAATTGAGTTACATGAAGTGAGTTTACTGCAAACTAAAGTCTTAATTTTGCCTTTATGGATCTAGATGGATACATCCAGGAATTCAATCCTTGAATCACTGTATGCCAGGCCCAAAATAACATCAGTGGCATTGCTGAGTCCTTTATGACACCGTTTCAAATCCTCAACTGCCCCATCACGAATATAAGGAAATGGTTTTCTCAATGTCTTAACCAGAGAATGACTTGGCGATAGAGAAGAGACAAAGCATCAGGCCACGTGTCTGTCTTCTCCCACCAACCAAAAAAAAAAGATTGGGTAAAACGGTGCAAACATGGGCATCATAGCCATTCCCCCAAAACAGGGGTCCTGATTATGTAATTTCTGGGCAACTTTGACTAGTGCCAAGCAGTTTTTCACGAACATTTGCAATGATTGATTAATGTAAAAATAACATGTGCCTGGCACAGGTGCAATTTACGCCACATGGCCTAACATTTGAAAACTAGTGTTTCCCTTACCTTTGGTGTCTCGGCCTGCAGGCCATTTTTTACAGCCTGTACAATTTGTATCTGTGATTTCAGAAGGATTTCAACCAGTTGTAGACAGTTTTGAAAATGCGTTTTTGGATGAGAGCACTTTGTTTTGTGTAGCGTTTTTTGGGTGCTTTGTGTCAACGATGAAGGATGAACCAGCAGCTATGCAGAGGTTTGGTTTTGCTTAGTGTAATCCTGAAGAAAGAACTAGGTTGATTCATCCCCACCAGACTGCCCTTCGAAATAAGATCAGTCTCTTCATCTTTTTAGTCACTATTGGTTCTGAGTGTTTGTAATATTACAAAAGTGTCTCTTAGTGTTTAGTAATAGATATTATTACCCAACTCAACAGTACACATTTTACCGACCTTAGATGGATGAAAATCTGAGTCTGCCTCTTTGGGATTCATGTTGCATGTAGAGTAAACATAGATTTCTAGACTGGTCCTCCAATCCACTATGCTGTCTAACCAATATCACCTTCATACATAACCAATTTACAGTGTGGCTACTGATTTTCTATTGTACTTCTAATAGTCAAAACACAAGGAGCCCTCCCCACCCCCTAATTATTCTTGTCTCTTTTCTCTTAACAGGCTTTAAAAATGGAAAGGTTGCAGCATCAGGTAAGAAAATAAAGGAGTATTTTCAGAACACAGTATGAGTGTGCGTATGCTAATGAGGTCATGGTTGTGCCACTGCAGGTGTTTGAGGTATTTCTCATCGTGGACAGGGATCAAAGGATCAGACACAACATCATACTCAAGTTTACTTGAATTTATTTCAGGGCCTTTTTCATGGTGGGCAAAGTAATAAACATGCATGTAGATGTAGTACAACTCAAGTAACTCATCATGTTCAAATAAGTGGGGTAAAATAAAGTAAAAGTGCAGTGCATCATTTCCAGCATCTGGGTTCTTCTCAGCATTTCCTTCCCTGGTTGCGCCTTTGAATAAAGTCTGTATCCACTGTTTCTAGATTCAGGGGAATGCTCCAGGGCCTCCCCTATTCCCCCCACATCGGAATTCAGGGTTTCCCGCTCTCTTCTTCTTTCTAATCTCAGGGTCTAGTCTTTTGGGTTTCTGGAATTCAGACTTAAGGCCTTCCCGCAGCCTGATTTCCATTACAAAGTCGGAGCCTCTATCAGTCTCAGGCGTTATGGTTCAGATCTATGTATTTTTAATTGTTTTAGCTCCCCGTCAAGGTGTACTGGTCTTCTCCTTACTGAGCTCCTCAGGACTTCTAAGCAAGGATATGAGGGTCCTGGGCAGAGAGCTTCGCAACTCCTAGAGCCCTCGATGGAGGCTAGGACATATAGGGGGGATGAGAATAGTGGCCAACTTCTCTGCCTCTGTCTCTCTCTCTCATGAGGTTCCCACTCCTAGACTCAACAGTGACTCCTTCTGCCTTTCTCACTCTCCTAGCAACTTTGTAGGGACACAGTGAAGCCCTCAGTCTGCCCAAATACTTTGTTGTCCATCACCTGTACTTCTCCTTTTCTTACTTCGGTATTCCAACCATCTATTTTGTAAACAATTGTTTTAGAAGCTCTCAATCCCTATCTCCTAACTCCCTCTCTTTTCTTAGCCACCACTCATTAGGGAAAATGTCCCCCTTTTTGTACTAGTCTGTCCCACCCTCCTTACGCCCTTGGGCAGCTGACTCATCCTAACAGGTGTGCTCTAGAGTTCTCCTTCCACCTTCTTCACACCTTGGGGCGCCTTTCTCCTCACACCCAATACACTCCAACATCCTCCTGCCTCTACTGCTTTCTTCAACAGTTTAGACACCTGCTTCCTCCTCCTTTTGTTCACATCATTTCACCTCCTGGTGCTTAATTCACTACATCTCCTGATGGACACCAAACTTCAGCTCCTGATATTCACCTCTATCGAACTCCTGTTATTCAACTCTCAACCCCTTCTGATATTCACCTCTACCAGCTCCTGATAGTCTATCTCTCTCTTTCTACTGATATTCTCCTCTCTCATTCTACTGACATTCACCTCTGCGGATATTTAAGATATTTGGCCATCCATCCCACGATACTTGCCTTCTGCTTCAGCTCTTCCTCCCACCTCCTTCACTCCAGCTCCTCTCTCCAGTTCTCACACTCCTGCTCTGGGGCGAGCTGCCCCGGCTCCTTTCTCCAGCCTTTTTCAAAGTAATGATTTCTCCATACAGCCACACTGCTGTCCTGGAAACTAGCCGTTATATAATATTGGTGATGACTAGCTCCTCTCCGACTAGTTGGAGGAGGCATCAAAGGGGTCAGAGTCTAGAATGTTCTCTAAACTGGATGGGAGGCAGCTGTGTCTCTCCCTCCCTTTGTGCTGTTGTATGGAGCTCGTCTGCTGAAGTTCATGTTATCTCTCTTCTCTCAATCAGGTTGATCTCTATGTTGTGAAATCCCTTTGAGGGAAGGCTGTAGAGTGGTTTTCCCTTCATTGTTCTCAGGAAGGGGAGAGGTTGCACTTCCTTCTGTGTTATGGGCAAAGGGTGCCGGGTATCCTGGGCTATCCTCCACAGGGCATGAAAAGCAACTCTGTGAGGTGCACAGATCTTAACCACAGCCTTGTTGCGCTAAAATGCTAATTGCACCCCCTAGTCCATTCCAGATCTTCTTTCTGGAGATGAGAGGGAATACATTTGGTGTAGTCCTGTTTCAGTCAGGCCTGAGCCCTTTGCTCTTGGGATACCCCTTTCAGCATTCCTTATGACTTTAGGGGCAGGACTGGATTCCTCTGTAGATTACCCTTCTCCAATCTGTGGTTGATTCTTATGGGCCCAGTGCACATTTTTCATCTGACCCAGTATTGGATTCTGGAAGTCGTAGCACTTGCATTGGGCCCCAGGAACCTTAGTACCTTGTACCAGTGGTTTCCCAGTTCTTTTGACACTTCGTAAAGGGACAGTAACCTCTGGGGTTCCTATGTAAAAGTACCAGTGCTATGGCAGGGGCTAAGTACGCGTGACCAGGGAATCCTGCCCATACAATCCCCAGGCCAATCTGCTAGCTTAGGGGGGTGCGCAACCCCCTTGGGCACCCACTTGGACGCCCCCAGAATCAGGCAGGGTACTTTATCACAGAACACATAGGGCTAGTAAAGGTGAAAAGGCCAATGAATTGAGTTATGGTCATTGTATGTTGGGTTAGAATGTCCAATCCAACTGATCCTTAATATGACATAGTTGTCAGATAAAATATTGATTACACAAACTCACATTACAATGCAATCTGAAGCACAATGTTGTGCAATTTGATGCCGCTAGCCTTGTATAGGAATACAGACAAACTTAAAGAGTGGCGAGTTGCCTCATGCTGGGCTCTCCTGTTTGGCCCCTTGCCACTTTTTCCTCTATCTACGGTCTCTGAGCTTAATAACCAAAGGTATGAACCTGCAAGCACTGATTAAACAATTTGAAAAAGAGCCAACAGAGAAGGCTGAGCCTCTCAGTTCTTCAGAACGTGACCTGAGAGCAGTCTCTGTAGACAGAGTCCTCATTGTTTTACTAACTTAACAGTTAATCGACTATTGATCTGTGGATGTATTATATATTTGAATGAGCTTGTAAACTTCTTGAAGATCTATTCTTGGTATAGCTTTAGAATTAATAGATTTTTAGAATATGTTCTCCTTTTCTGGCTTTTGACGTTGTACTATGGAGATTTGCACAGATGTGTTTTCGATCCAATGGATGCCTTCTGATCTTTTGCGCATATGCTTTGCTTGTTGTGCTCCTAGCCCCCTTCGAGAAGGGTTGGAGATGATGTGGTCTCCTGCCTAAAATATAAACTTTCAGAACTGGAAACTAGGCTTTGATATTGATATGGATATTTTATATGTATCGCGCTCGCGTTTTAGAGCCCGACAAGGCAAGGGAGGGGAACAGGGGAGAAGAAAAACAACGATCTTACTAGGCCCAGTGACATTGAGAATGCGCAAGTGCATGGGAGAGGAAGAAGGGGAAACTGCATGGGGGGGATAGAAAAGTGCTGAGCAAGGAGAAAAAAATTAAATAAAACATAAATAGATAAATTAATAAATAACAAGCAGTAGTAGTGCAGCCAGCAAGTGGCAAGTGCTAGGTAGAAGGCAGCAGACGGGGTGTGCTAGATAAGTGCAGGAAAACAGGTGGGGAGACTGTAGGGTAACAGATACAGGCCCCAATGCCAGGGGTTGCCAGGAGGCAGTGCGAGTGGGTGGCAGGGTGAGCAGGTACCTGGGCCCGAGAGTCAGAGGGTGACCAGGTGCACGATGCCGAAATAGAACAGATAAGCAAGGGAGAGGAGGAGATAAGGCAGAAGCAAAGAGGAAGGTCTTGAGGTGCTTTCGGAACTGGAGATGGTTCTCCTCAATTTTAAGAGTGGAAGGGAGGCTGCTCCAGAGGGAGGCCCCGGACGAACATAGAGATCTACCCCCAGCTAATTTCTTAGAAAAATGACTGACCCTGAGGGAGTTAGAAGTGGAGGAGCGAAGAGCTCGGGAGGGAAGGTATTTACGGAGGGAGTGCTGAAGCTATTTTGGGCCCAGGCACCAGAAAGCCTTGTGGACAATGCAAAGGGTCTTGAAGTTAATCCTTGAAGCCACTAGGAGCCAATGGAGAGATTTCAGTGCTGG
This sequence comes from Ambystoma mexicanum, assembly GCF_040938575.1. Classification (NCBI taxonomy): domain Eukaryota; kingdom Metazoa; phylum Chordata; class Amphibia; order Caudata; family Ambystomatidae; genus Ambystoma; species Ambystoma mexicanum. The sequence continues at coordinate 812,179,767 of NC_090925.1, read as the reverse complement.
AGGGATCTGATCCCAGGGCTTGAGGCCAAGGACAAGTCTTGCAGTCCTGTTGTGGATAAGTTCCAAAGGGCGGAGAGTAGAAGTAGGTAGATTTAGAAAGAGGCTGTTGCAATAGTCCAAGGTAGAGAGAACCAGGGCTCGCGAGACAGTGAGCTTCTGGGGAAAGGAGAGGAAAGGTAGAATACCTCTGAGGAGGTGCAGTAGGAAGTTAGACTTTTTTTGAGACATCAGAGATGTGGCAGAGAAGGACAGCGTGGAGTCAAAGATGACCCAGAGGTTCTTAGCCTCACAGGTGGGGGTAGGAGTAGGGCCAAGAGAGGCTGGCCAAAGAGTGACAGGAAAGGAGGGTGAAGGTGTGCCGATGAGGAGGATCTCTGTCTTGCTGGCATTCAGGCAGAGACCATTGGCGGCACACCAATCCTGAATGGCAGATAGGCAGCCGGAGATGAGAGAAGGAGAAGAGGTGGCCGAGGGAAGCCTAAAAATCAGTTGAGTTCAGCCGCATAGCATTGGAAATTGGAGCAGAAAATGGCAATGCGGTGGGCAAGAATTGCCAGGTATTGGTTGAAAAGCCAAGGTGAGAGGTTAGACCCTTGGGGAACACCACATGTAGAAAGGGAGATAGATGACATGAAGGACCCAAGTTGGACCCGGGAGGGTCGATCAGAGAGAAAAGAGGTCAGCCAGGCTAGAGCCTGATCGGTGATACCCAGGTTGTCATGGAGACGGTTGAGCAGGATGGTATGGTATGGCTTAACATGCTAGCTTCCCCCACTTGATCACCATATGTGACCCTGGAAATCTACTTTACATCACTGCCACCTTTTCCTTCATTGGGATCTCCCAGAAGTGTTTCAGTTCATTGTGCGCTGTAGAAATTGTCTCACTCTTACATGCATTAACAGGTTCTATTTGTGCTCTCTATATAGTGACAAGACGTCACTTGAGGCATATGTTGCACTTAAAAAAGAAGTCATCTTGACTGTAAAAATGATAATGAACATTTATAAAGTGCACAGGGCAAGTTAAGGAGTGGTGCGAAGAATACTAACAACATGAGGTCTATAGGTCGACTTGCTTACTTTCTGAACATGAAGTATCTCCTGTATGGACATATGTATCCTAAAGTAAAAGGCAGCCAAACTATCTGATAGGAAGTTTTTCTAACATTATTTTGAAAGTGAGAAAATAGCTCTACTAAGAACTCAAAAATTATATTCCATTTACTAAGAAGTGACCAAAGACTGTACTGCTATTCACATACCCAGGTGGACCTGAAGAAGCATGCACGTCGAAGACAACATAGCTTAATTGAGTAGTGGGAAAAACGTGTTGGCCATTTTTACATAATAAGAAGTTGTTTTTTGTATAATACGAGATTAATTGGTGGATGTCTTTACGACTTAAATCAAAACGTGTTTCAAACTTTGCTGGTACCTTTTACAGGGGAAGGATATTCTATATCCTTTGAAGGCCTTCTTCTTTACTGCTTGTTGATAATTTAAATCAATATTACAAATAATATCATTGAATTTGAAACGGATTGCTTAATTGAAAAGAATAAACATTAAATGCACAATAAGCCACTTGATTTGAGCACTGGTCACTAGATTTGTTGAAGGTTTTTAAGTTGTAGAGGACACCCGGATTATTGTCCTCTTTTCTTGCTTTTGCCAGGAAAATCACTGCCAGCTCTTTGTAATTTAAGTCTGTCATGAGCTGAGTGGGACTACATGAAAAACATGGACCCAATGTCACAGTTTTAAGAGGATCCTTTAAGAAGAACACAAGAAAGGGCAGTAACTCTGAAAATAATAAAAGGATGGTGTATCAATGGGTTCAAATGAGTAAAGCAAGCAAACGGTAGTACTTGGGCTCAACAGTCTCAATGTCTGGTCCCCACCCTCGCCAGCAATTCTTGGAGGGCGTGTCTTCAATGGCTCACAGTCTAGTATGGGTTAGTGCCCCCTGCACTTCTTGTCACAAGGTCCAATGTCTGATATCTTCTTTTTGTTCAGTTTCTCCTTCTGGTTCTCCTCCAGGGACTGCATGTAACCAATGCACACATCTCAGTGACCAGAGGGAGGAATCTAAGGGCCACAAGGCCTACAACTGTTCATTGGGTGATTGGCTGGGGAGGGGCTTCTATCTTCAGCCTAGTGGGTTTCTGGCTAATTCACAACCTCCCCTTTTGGTTGTCCTACTTGTGCCTCAATAATAGTATACAACCTTGGGGCCTCTTCTCTATTGTCTTCGCTTGTGGGTTTCTGACTTCTTTTCACTTCTGTTATGTCTTCGTTTCTTGCCCTTTGCTCATACCTCCTCCCATCCTAAATGGTACCGAAGAAGTAGGCAGAATCTGGGGTAGCTTCCATCTCTGACTCTGGCTGTGAAGGTTACTCTCTGACTTATCCCGACCTTCTTTGTCAGCTTACCCTCCTGCTAATGTCTATTATCTTTCTCTTTCCTTCTTTCTACCCTCTCTTCCTGATGTCTCGCCACCTTCTCCACTGCATCTCTGCACTCCACTCCTCGTTCTTTTACATCTTCCTCCTGTTGTGTCACCTCCTCCTCCGAATAACAAAGCACATCCTCCTGCAGATCGCTCACCTCCTCGTCCTGATCTTTAGCATCCCCATCCCCCTTAATTATGCCCGCTTTATCCCCCTCCTCCTTTCGTTTTCTAAGCCACTCTCCCTTATCTCCTCCAAGTCACCTCTTCCTTCTCCTATAGCTTATTTTGCACCTCTTCTCTCTCCTGACTCTGAGACCCATCTTCTGAACCTGAGAAGCTCCAATAGGGGTGTGGCCCCTTTCCTAAGGACCACTCCTCTTGAATCTCTATGAAGTGTTTCTACAATAGTTTATCTCATTGTGGTGGGTTTGAATTTGTGGTAGTAAGCAGAAGGTGTGTTGGCTCCTCCCCCTCCCTATGCGGTTCCAAAAAGTGAGCTGATGTCTGGGGCTGGCCCCATCTTGAATGTGATTCTAGCGGATGCTGAGTGCCCCATGGAGCAGAGACGTGTGCTTTGCGTTGCCTCTATGTTTGCATGTTCCAGTGCTCACAAACAGATTTGTCTGTCCACTGTGCTCACAAACTTCAACAGGGTGAGTAAATGGCTGGCTGTCTCCTGCACACAGGGCCAGTTGTTCTGTGATCGCCGCTCTCGAGTCTCCCTGCGCTCCTCAAAGGGCCCACACTGATTGTTAGCCTCATGCTTCTATTGCCTGCCAGACCCTTCGGAAAGGGTGGTGTGGACCCGGGGAAATGCCCTACTCTGCTCCCGAGCCCTACACCAGATGTTGATACCCAGTCCTTGTGCCCCACTATCCTTAACCTCAAGATTAAGGTTGGGCACTTTTCCACAAGCCTACTTATTGGTTTGATTTTTGAACTATGTATGCATATCAGGTCTGTCTACTAAGGTTATCCTGCACTCCTTTAGAAAGTGAGTTTGAACTCTTATTGTATTGATATATAATAAGTATTAGGACAACATGATCTGCCCCTACCTGACTGGAATGAAAACTAAACTTATTCAACAATTCTTGTTGGTAAATCTCATTTCTGTTTGGTTACAAACTTTACCAAAAAACTAGAAGAAAAGAATGTTCTGGAAAACGATTCTAGTAGGAAATCGACTTGTTGTAAGCTAGTGTTCTACTGTCAAATGATTACATTGCCACATTATAATTACAATTCATAGTTCAAATCCATTGTAATCTTGTGCCCCAGTAAATCTCAATTTCGAAATTACAGTGTTAAATTCTAACATAATTACAAACTCGTTTTTTACAACATTGTTTTATATGATCAGCATACAATGTGCAAGCTTTTCTAGAGTCTAAAATTGCATCAATATAAAACTATTTATTGTGTAGTTCAATTCTTATAATTGTACATCAGTCTTTGCAGAGAGACCCCTTCTCAAAAAACGTGACCACACAATGAGAATTCTAGAGCTGAAAATTGATATTTTAGTGCTGCAAGGGAGGGTCGTTTTTCAACTCCACACACGCAAGTGATTTATCTAAGAGAGTTAAAGAAAAAGGAAAATGTAATTTCTCACCACTAAACAGTCAGTCACATTTTTCATTAACAATGTGTGTCCTATGAAGTCCTTTGTTTACCGATTCTGGTTAAGCTACTGCCATCCTTACGTGCAGCCACGGTGGGCCCACAATGGCAGCTTTATATGATTCTATCATCAGCAAGTCATGGTGAGAAGAAGAAGTGGTTTAAAACAAAAGATTAAGACACTTAATTCTAATAGAAATTCAAAAGAAGAACTTGAAAAAAAACGAAAGAAATTGAGAGCTTTACTCTTAAATGCAGCATTGCCACACCCAAGAGTCTTCCCACCCAAAACCCACCCGGTGTTCGGTAGTGCTTGTGTTACTGGGGTAGCTAGGTTGTGGGTCATGTGTGTGGTGGTGGCAGGGCTGAAAGGGGGAGTGGTAATGAAAGGTTTGGGATCTAAGAGGATAGGAACATTGAGGAAGTGGTTTTCAAGCAAGGGCAGAGGAGTGATGTTCATGGTTGTGATGGGTTCTGGTAAATCTGTTTGTAAGTGGAAAGATATGCTCAGCTGGCCTGATAAAAATACTCTGCTTGGGTGTCCAGTCAAATGGTCGACAGACAAATGGTCGACAGGACAAATGGTCGACACAATTTGGTCAACAGGTCAAATGGTCGAATTGTTTTTTATTTATATATATATTTTTTAGGTTTTCGTTTAGGGAAAAAAAGGGGGTTTTAGCAAAAGAAAGGGGGTTGGGGGGACCCCCCCCCAAAAAAATGAAAAAAACCAACAAAAAAAACATTCGACCATTTGACCTGTCGACGTTTTGGTGTCGACCATTTGTCCTGTCGACCATTTATTTTTTCGACCAAATGACCTAGAACCCTTTGCTTGCATTACAGTTATGGGCACATGATTTCTCCTCTGGGAACAATGCTCAGCATAATTCCTCCGCTTTCAAAAACATCCTGGCATAATTGATCTCCAGTGGAACAATTCCTGGCATTCTCCCTCTGCTTGCTCTGCAGCTCCTGGCATAGCTACTTGCTTGCAATAGACCTTCGTAGCATACTTTCACTTCTTTCATTCACATTCCTAGCATTGCTCTCCACTTGGAACCATGTTTTGGCATAATGTCCCTCTTCATAATACAATTCCAGGAAAAGAATTCCCTGCAGGAACTTGGGTAATGAGTTGGATTGGTGCAATGGCAGTATGTTGTTCCAAAAAGGAAAGTTGCAGATGTGATGGCTACTCGCTGGGCACACGAAATACCATTGCAATGTACATCTTGTGGGGCACTGCTTGTTGTGTATGATTGCCTGCATTTTTGTCTCTTACTAGTTTGTGGGAAGCCTGTTATTTCGAGTCGCATTGTTGGTGGACAGAATGCCCAGACTGGACAATGGCCCTGGCAGATCAGTTTGCAGAAAAGTGGGAGCCACCATTGCGGAGGGTCCCTAATCAGCAATAATTGGGTTGTCTCAGCGGCTCACTGCATTGCAAAGTAAGTACCACCAGTTGGATTTGTGACCATAATCCAAATAATTCACTTAAACATTTGTATGGCCCTGGCTATCTGTAATAAAGATCCACACACCACAGAAGAAGCTGAGGACGATTGGGCGATTGCGATGGTGTGAGCGCGGTCTCTTCTTTCCTCTCTCATAGTTATTAATGCAAGTGGTGAGAGTGCAGAGTGCATATGTTGTTTACAAGTGTGGTAAATCGGACTCAGGAGGCAGCCCAGAAGTAATGGCAAAACAGTAAAGTTTTATTGAACATAAGAAGAAGACCTATTCTAACTCTAGTGCTAATGTAAATCTTAGCACTATCTAAAAAGAAAGAAGTTTGGCTAGTGCTAGTCATAAATCCTACAAAAAGCATACCGTCCTCTGTCCCAAAAGATGAATCTTAACTATCTACTTACCCAAGAAAGCTAACATAAAGTTGACCAGAAAAAGTATTCGATAGCAATGTTCCTTCCCTGACTGAAGTGGTGGCTGGTTTCTGACCCCCACCCAATTGTCCAACTATAGTCTTCCAGGTCTTGCGCCTGGTGGGAAGTTTGTACATTAATGTCTATCATGACTCTGGTTTTTGGGGATATCAGTCTTTGGGAGTCATGATGACCTTGCCAGTGCGGTAATACCTTGCCGGTAATTCCATTTAATGGCACGTTACCGCACCAGCAAAGTACAAGTCTACCAGTGGGGTGGTTGGAAGGACCTCCAGCTAAAAGCTGGAGGTCATTCTGCCTCCTTACTGGAAAACACTGATATTACAGGCGCTAGTAATAACAGCGCCTTTAATACATGGCCAAATTCCCCCAAGGAATCCAATAGGACTCCATAGAATGGGGATCAACACCTTCTACCACCACTTGTAATCCGGTGGACATTCCAAGTGGCGGTATGGGTACAAGGCATACATTAGTTTTCAAAAATTGATTAGCAGAATTTGCTAATTCAAGTTTTCTTGATTAGCAAACACACTTATTTGATTAGCAATTTTGCGCTAGAACTTTAAAAGTCACCAAACTGAAGTAAGACAGGACTGTATGTAAAATGTTAGGTGCATGAACGGACATAAATAGATATAATAAGGCTCTGAAAAATGTTTTCAGTGCTAGGCTCTGTGCAGCTGGATGCAGCCGGTGTTGCACAGAGCTTTGTCCTTCATATTGTATCCTTGACCCAACATTTGCTGTGTAAGAAGTGCAGAAGTTTCATAAAACCGAAAAGTTCAAGGAAAATCAAAACCTGAGTCTAAGTACATACTATGGTTTTGCAGCAGACAGGCTAATTGATATCAACTGTTTTCAATATAGCGTTAATGACCACTTTCAAGGGGAGGTGAGGGGTGGGCAGGGCTGCTACTGGGCCTGCCAGTAGCGGCCGCTACTGGCCCTCAAGCCTGAGTCGGGTAAGCACAGCATTCCAGCTCTGTGCATGCATAAAAGTGACATGTATCACTGTTAGTACTTAGAGCTGCCACCTGGGGTTCTGATACTTTTGTTTGTTTGTTTTTAAGTGTGCAATTCATGCTTCCCTTTTAAAAGAAATTACCCATATATTTCGCAATTGGAAATCATTATTTTCAGGACCTAATTTTGAGCAAGGAGGTGTGCAGTTGAGTGGCAAGGGGGTTGAGGTATGGCACTCCAGTGGAAACTTGTCATGGGGCATTGCCTCCAAGGACAGGGTGAAGGCTGGGGACAGGCACAGCAGCCCGGCATGAAATGTGGGTATCTGCTTGCAGATTCTGTTTCCGTACCTAGCCCGACTGCCCAGCTCTCTCCCTGCTAATCAGCTCTCTCCCTGCTAATATATAATGCAATCATAATCATAGAGCAAAGCGAGCTCTGGAAGCGAACTGCAGTGTATGGTATTGCAGTAGATCTGTAGAAGCAAAGACTGGATATACTATTGATCACTACTTTGTGTAAACTTCCAGTTCAATTTGTGTATACATTATGTAAGAGGCAAGAAAATAAGCAGCCAAGCAGAGTGGATGGTGAGCAGGCAGAGTAGTTGGCAAACTAGGTGGAATATTGTAGTTTTGCACCCCTCTCACTTTCAGGGGAGCTGGTATAAAGCAACCGGGTGATTAGAGAGATTGTCAAGGAGTTTGGCATCAGCTCATGGGTTGAGTACCAGTTGTACAGGAGGTCACGGAACTAGGTCCTCCATCAAAAGCATTTTGTCGTGTGATCATGTCCATTTTCAAAACTGTTCACTCGTCAAAATGATGCACTTTCACCGACAAAATGAAATTTAGTTTACACTATGAGATTTAGATACACCAACTTCAACTTTCCTGAAAAATATTGAGATAATCCAGTGTTTTACAGTAGCAATACTGTAATTATGAATTATGCAACAACTTACATTTTTAGGAAGGGAATTGCAGCACTGTCTTTAAAATAAATCAAGTTAACACATACTGGTCTTTGCCAGACAGGATATAGTTAGCTCAGTATCATCCTGATTACTTTTGGTTTGCAATTATTTGAAAAAGAGAGAATATTTCTTGCCAAGCACTCTAAGTAAGGCATGGTATCAACAGTAAGAAAGACACAAGTGACCACAGTTCAAGGGTCTTTATTGAACTTCAAAAATGGGTTTAAAAAACGCCTATCTAATCCTAAATCTACAGATGTGAGCAAGATGCGGCCATACAATAATAATAACGCAGTCCTCGTAGTGTCTTGTCAAAATAAAAGGGCCTATACTAATAAACATATTGCCAATACTTACCTCTAAATACAAATAATCTGGGAAACAATGTTACAAAAAAGAAAGAAGTGTTCACAAAATGATATGTCAGGATGTCAGGCCGTTGGTCTCCCTTCCTCATGTTTTCAGCATGGCACAAGGCGGTACACTCAAGCTTAATACAGTCTCTGGCTTCTCTAGCACGAGGATTCAATTCAGTCATTAGCATCAGGGCCTTCCGTGCCCAAGTCTCTTTGCTTTTCAAAGTCCCTTCATTCAGGGGACCTGATTCGACAAACAAACAATACGCTATTTTCCTCTTTCAGATTATCACGAATACTCAAGTTCTTAGGTGATTCGCTATTCACCTCAGATCCCCATTAGCCGGGCCAAGAACCTTTCACCACAATGTTTATATATTATTTATGCATCCAATTCCTCATAGGGTATTATTTCTCAGGTGACTCACTGTTCACCCCGGATCCCCCTCAGTAGGGCTCAGATCTCAGATCCTCTGCCATGCTTTCATTTTAAGTATGCATGTGTATTTCCACTGTAAGAACACAGAATCATTATATGTGCACAATAAGGTCAGTATTGCCACTGTAAAATGACATTGTCATGCTGCTGTACCGATACATGCCCGTTTTGCAACTGTAAGACCCTTGCATGTTGGTGGTATGAAATAATGCAGTAGTGTCACTGTAAAACGGAATTGCCATGCTGGCTGTGATAACACATTCCAGTGTTGTCACTCTAAAAGCACACTCACGTTGGCAATGTCCAATAATGCCTTTGTGTGCCACTATAAGTACAAACTCATGTTGTCCTTTGCTCAGTAATTCCACTTTAAGAACACGTTCATGTTGTCTGTGCCCTACAATGCTGAAATGTAAGAAGACATTCCCATGGTGGCTGTCTACAATTATACATGTATTTCCACTGTAAGAACACACCATCATTATCTGCCCACAACTATGTCAGTCTTGCCACTGTAAGATGACATTATAATGCTGACTGTGCCAATAGATGTCAGTATTGCAACTGCAAGATTCCTCTCATGTTGGCTGTACACAATAGTGGCAACATTGTCTCTTTAGGAAACCAGCATTGCTTGCTGTGCCCAATAATTCCAGTATTGGCACTGTGATGTATAGGTGTGGCCGGGGCTCTCTAGCAGTCACCCCAATTATCAGCAGAGAACACTTGGGCCCATCAAAGACTCCCTGCCACAAGAACAGAAGACTCGGCCATGGGGCAAAGTTACTGGCTTTTATTAGCAAACAAAATGACAGGGATAACACCAGAAAAACAAGTATCCTCCGGAGCTCTCGTCTTGTAAGCATGTGTCGCCTAGTTTTATCCTGGTGTGGTGTTACAAATCCAGAAACCTATCACACATTTACATTAGTCAGTTTGGGTAGGCTACATATGGGAGCTATGCAGGTTAGTTCTACCATTGGATAGCCATATCTAGTGGCTCCTCCTTGGACCACCTCTACTAGTATCAAATGTTGGACGGTCGCATTGCAACAAATCATATCCCCACTTGAAAGGTGAAACTGGATTGGGCAGAATGTGTCCTCCCAACCCTGGAACCCTGGTTGGTTCCCAGACTGAGTGTACCTTTTCAAAGCAATGGGAATGAACATGAAATTGTGAAGTGTTCCCTCATGTTGCTATCTCTGATCACCTAACACTGGGAGAATGCATTCAGTTCGCAGGCAACACTTGTAACTTTTCCCCCTCTGGTTTGATGGAAACAGTCCTCTTCATCCACCTTGGTTGAATGGGCATTGTCCTGTTCGGCCGGGTCATGTTTGTGGGGACTATGAAATGGAGCTGTCCTGCTTGTAATTATGAGGATTGTAGCCTGATTTTCTGTAGGTGGCTCATTGTCTTGTTAACTGGAACTTTCCGTCTACACTTGTCCTTGGCTGGGTGCCTTGTCTCTGCATGCTGCTGGCTAGGCGATCATGTCAGCTTTTCCATGTACCCGAAGCCTGTCTCTCCTTTGTCACTCGTTTCATAGACCTATAGCTTCCATATCATTCCCTATGGCTTCTCTATGTTAGTGGCAGTCAAATGTGCAAGCTAAATATATGAACTCTTTGCATCTTGTGGTTTCAGCTTTGGCGAAAGATATGAATATAAAGAAATATTTATCTGTGTCCGTCCTGTACCTATGTGAGTCATAGGCATGTGCTTCGTGGCTATATGTAGTAAACTAGTGCATGTTCGTGTAACTTCATGAATGGATGAATATGTGCTTCATGTATAATGCGGCTTTATCTTGATGTCGGTAATGATGTAATTTATTTCTTGCTTTGCAGTCAGTCAACTTGCTCTATCTATGTCATTTATGTGTCATCCAAATCATCAATTGGGTATGGTCTGAACGGCTGTCTGAGAGGATAACTCTTGCCATGCTGGCTGTGCCAATACATACCAGTATTGTCCCTATAAGAACACACTCATGTTGGCTATGTTCAATAATGATAGTTTTGTCACTGAAAGAAGACATTTGGCCTCATTACGAGTCCGGCTTTTGCTGTGCCCGAAAAACCGGCAGGCTGCCGCCGCATCCATATTACCATTCCGCCTCCGTGATTGCCAGAATCATTATAACCCCAGTGGCCCGGTAATTCCAGAGGAGTAATTCTGTAAATTCCCATTTCCATGGAGTCCAATAGGACTCCATGGGGATGGAAAACATGGAAACACTGGTTCTGTCTATGACAGGGCCAGTGTTTCCATGTCTGCCTGCAGGCGGGTGGTGTTAAACCCACCAGGTCAGACCTGGCGGGGATGACACCTCCCACCTGCAGGACTCTGAATCAGCTGGTCTGGAAACAACAGTGGCAGCAGTTTTACCGCCACCGTTGTTTCCTGACTGGCAGGGTCGTAATGAGACCCATTGTCATGCTGATTGAATCAATATATACTATTGCGAATATAAGAACACACTTATGTTGGCTATGGCCAATATTGCCTGCATCACTAGTGTAAGGAGACCCAATGTATGCCTGTGTTGCCCTGAAAAGCATTAATTTGCAGCCAGTGTCCAAAATGTATCAGGTTTCACATACAATATATCTCACAGCCTGCACCTCCCTGACTCCTCACCCCAGCTCCCCCAGTACAGGGATTCATTTCTCCCTCCCCACACATCCATACAGGTTGTATTCACACACATGCACATACACAAATGCACACACATTCACATATGCGCACACTATTATATATTATTTTCTCATGTGTTCACCAGCACTCAGGACTCCACATCACTGTCAGATTTGTAGGAGGACTCCACATTGTGCAAGCAAGGAAGATGCAGGAATAAAAGGTGTCAATCAACAAACCTAGCTACGTCATGCTTCCGGCACATGTGTCAGGGGCATGAATTCAGCACCCTTTGCTGCCCTTAATAGTTGATGTGTCCAGGAGTGCCCCCTTTACAAAAATTGTCCTGCAGAGCCCCAGCTATCAAACTCAGTGGGCTATACAACTATTGAGAAGCAAAATGCCTCTGCTTTGCAATGTTCATTTGGCAAGTCCAGACTAGGTTACTCCTTGAAAATGGTATACTGTGTATCTATTAACACCGACTGGCCCAGGACCACTTCTTCAGTTTCTTGCTACAGCTGAGGGAGTGATCAAGTCTTACATGGCCTTCCCTCCTCTGGCTCTTACATAAATGGTGACAGGGCATTGCATTGTTGCCCATTTTGGATGAATTGTCACAAGCTGCCTCTGTGTGTTTTGCAGTGCTGCAGCACTTGCATGTTGTGGACTGTTCTAGGTGGGTGGTCCACCCACCTCCTGAAGCCCCGTTGTGCAGTACCTCCTCATCAACCCCTGATGTCTCCCTATGCAGCCCCCCAATGCCAAGTGTCCACATGTGTCTTCTCCCTCTGCAACACCGAATGTGCCCATGTGGCAGCCCTGCCCAATCCCTGTTTTCACTTTTTGCAGTTACAGCCTTCAACTTAACCGACCCTCATTCATGTACTGACACTGATGCAGTTGCCATTAGACAGAACTGTTTTCATCCCATACACTTTCTGTCACTTTTGCTCATCAAAAAAAGAAATCCAAAATGACAGGTAAATAAGTCCAATCCATCATTCATCCAACAGACTGCATTTGTAACAGCTGTTCTTGATGCAAGATTTCAGTTAGATTGTGGCATAACACATCACTACCAAATGTGGCACGGGCACCACACTGAAACACTTCTAAGCTACCTTAAAATTCACTGTCAAGTCTCACATTAATGCAAAGAGAGACGTTTTGTCACTTTTACAGCCCTGCACCACTATTTAAATTGGTGTCTGAGGGCCTCATTCCGAGTATGGAGGTAATCATGGCGGTATTTGCACCATGACTACCTCCAATACCGGTACCGAGTCTGCCCTGGTTCAATGGGGACTTACCGGTCTATTCCGACCTTTGCGGGACCGTTAAGTCCCCAGTGAAAAAGCCATTGCCCATTCCCATTTGAGCCCCCATAGGGATCAATGGAAAGGGGGAAGGCGCTAATAACGGTACCGCAAATTGCAGTACCGTTATTAGCTCTAAAGTCCCTTAACGGGTCCCGTCCATAACGCCTGGTAAAACCAGGCGTTATGAAAGGGACCCGGTAAGGGAACTCGGAATAGGGCACAAAGGGATTACCGGCACCGGTGTCCTTACCGATGCCCGGTATCCCTTTGCGCCCACCTCATAATGAAGCCCCGAGTCTCAGTGGGGTTGAAAAATGGCATATTGCTAGTTAGCGAGCAACAGTCTACTAGAAATCACAGATCTTACATATCAAATGTATGTTTCATTAAAAACAAAACGCTTTATAGCAACTAAAATCTAATAAATCGAAAAGACACTATAAAAAATTAATTAAAAACATAGTAAAAAGCTATAAAAATTTCACCTTTCACTAAACATAGATTACCCTGGTGCACACTTTAAGTTACTGCATAAACCTTTCACTCACTTCACTGAATGATGGAACATTAAGTTAAGCCTTCAACGGTATACAGTATTAATAACAAAAAAACACCAAATTCATTTATAACGAAACATAAATAAGGAAAAATAACACATTTTTTAAAGAAACTATGTGTGGGGGTCGGGGTAAAGGGTTACATCTTGTGGGGAGGGGTTTGGGGTGGGTTTTTAGCAAGGGGAAGCAGGGGTTTTGGGTTGTGGGCCCCCCCAGAAAAAAGGGTAGTAAAAGTAAGAGGTTGGTGCATAAAGGTGAATAGGGATTGCCAGGGATCATTATTAATCTAACCCTAGATTCATGAAAATGCAGGTCATGATAATGTGCAGCCTACATCCATTGGTGGAGGTTAAGAGAGAACCCTTTTTAAGTGAGCCTGCAGAGTTCGTCATGAAGACCTGAGACTTGGATGGTGGGGGAGAAACTGCTGTGACGATTCACAGAATCTTGTCAGTACTCCCCAGTGGTGAGCCCTTCCCTGTGAGGCTAGGAAGGTGAGGATGCTACCCAATAATCCACCTAGGGGTAGTAAAAAGTGGGTGGACCTCACAGGGAAAGACTCCTTTCTGGGGATGGGGTCTCCCTTTCCATTCAGGAACCCCTTTGCCCTCTCATCCCTGAGACTTGAAGACGTCCTCAAAGTATTATTATCCCATATGAAAGCACTACTGTTATAAATTGTAATTCTCCATCTAATACTTACTCAGAGGTTGAGCACAGTAAAATCAATTAAGGTCCAGGACATTTACAAGTCTTTCCTGAAATTATTGAGACAAAGGAGAGTGCTCGAGGATGCATACTGAGTATTCACACACTAAGTACTGAGACGTGGAGGCCACTAGGAAGGATGAAGATGTGCCAAACAAAACTTGGGAAGGACTGTGATCTTACGCTGGGGACAGCTCAGGTTATTTGGATAAAAAGAGACAAAGGGAAAAGAACCAGGTGTGAAACTGGAGAGCCTGGGAGATTCGAAATGGGTTAGAGGACAAAACGCTGGGGAAGCTGACGAGTACTGTGGAGGACGCCAGGGTTAGACTGAGGGAATCCGCTGCAGCCCGACTGACTGAGGGCTTACCAGGAAGACTGAAGTTGGAAAACAGTGGAGCGACCTACTGGAGGAGGACCGACTGGTCCAAGAATGGTGCTGATAGGGTTCAGCTGCAGAGAGGCTCCCGGAGTCGATGTGGGGCACGAGAAAGCGAGACAAAAAGTCACAGAGGCTGTCACAGTGATCAACTGCCCCTGGAAGAACCAGTAACATGTCCTGCTACACATATAGGTAACAGGGAACATGGGAAAACCGATAAGGGAGTGGGGCCAACCAAGAGCAGCATCCAACTTGATCTTCCTTGTCCCAGTAGTCTAGTTAAAGCTACGGAAAACAGAAAGTGTTCGCAAAGTATTCGCCCTCATCTTAGTGATAAATACAAAAATGTAAGCCTGGGAAGCCGTGGGACTAATCTCCCTCGTCCCTGTGATTACCAACAAAGTGCCACCAGTGGGAATACGAATAACATGGATCTCTCTTGTCTCAGAGAAGGTGGTGAATGTAAAGCCAGCGTGGGAAGCCAGAGCAGTGATCTTCCTCTTAAGAGACTGTGATAATAGAATCTTAAATGTCAATTACACTGCGACTGATTCCCTTCATAACTGTGAGTGTGATATAAGAGAGAAAGACATAAGAAACCGTCGGATTGGCCTCCCTGGTTTGAGAATTACCACAGTCAGAAGGAAGAAGATTACATTAGGACTTCAATGATCAGAGGTTGACTCTTTAACTGTGGGAGATTGAAGAATGTAATTGTAAATAAGGGAACAATTGAAAGGCAAATAGTCTATTGGAATGGAAGGCAGAGTAAAAAACGGACTGAACAATCGTCATCACTGACACTGACATTTCACCATAAGATCCTGTGCAGGTTAGTTCAATGATGTTTGGGAGGCATAGCTGGTCTCTTGTGGTGATGGAGGTATACACACAATCATTTGGAAGCCTATAGCTGCGTGAGCAGGTCATTGTGAAATCTAAGGGACACTGAAGAAACCTGTCAAGATCCAAACACTGCTTCAGGTGGGATGGAGGGATCTGGTGTAGGATGAGTTTCTACCAACAGATTCCTTAAAACAGATGTGTTGATGGCTTTCTTAAACACTCAGCAGCTGGGCGATTCACTAGCTCTGGGTCAGGTGAATCCCAGTCATGGGCCAGTGACCTTCATGGCTCGCCTCCGTGTTTGAAATTAGCCTTGATGATGAGCTTATGCTGCAAGTCTAAGGTTGTGGTTGGGCCTATAATGACAGACTGGAATTTGCCCTGGCATGTCCGATGAAATAAGGAGAGGATTTTAAAATGTGTTCTCTGATCCACTACCAGCCATTCGAGCTCTTACTGGTAAGGGTCTTGTGGTCGACTTTTAAATGGGAACACTGTCTAGCAGCTTGATTTTGGATCCTATGGGGTTGCTGGTGCTCAATCTTTGGAGCTCCTGCATAATCTGCATTGCACTAGTTGGGATGGGAAACTACCAGAGCCCTGTTTTGTTATATCCAGTGGGGCGCCTGAGGAAGCAGGGGAAAGGGGGAGATATTTTTATCATCATAATCTGTAGTTGCTTCGAACCAAACCCCAGCATGTTTTGCTTTCAAAATGGCGGAGGTTGCATTACCCAGTTCTGAGGCCATGGGAAGGTCATGGTGTTCTTTTATGTTTGTCATGCAGCACTCACTATATATGTTTTTTAGAACTGTGAAGTGGCCAAATTTAGTTTTTGATTTAATACAGAGGTCGTGTCACATTATTATACAGAGGGCCTCTAATACTGACTGTTACATCTGCCCTTGATACAGAGATGTTGAGGGCTCATTTTTGAAGTTCGTGCCACTTACGCGGAGCGCACCTATGTAAACGGGCCCCGTCTGCCTAATTTTCAGCATTTGGACATAGGAGGGCAAAAAGGTAGTGTAGAATCATGGCGTACACTATTTTATGCCACCCTTTTCTCTACATCTTGCAAATTGAGTAAAGGCTGCTCGCCATTGCACATGGCATCAAAGCATCCTCCTACTTTTCTCTGGTGTAAAAAGCAGGCGGAGCCAATAAGAATCCA
The DNA here is from genome assembly GCF_040938575.1 of Ambystoma mexicanum. Classification (NCBI taxonomy): domain Eukaryota; kingdom Metazoa; phylum Chordata; class Amphibia; order Caudata; family Ambystomatidae; genus Ambystoma; species Ambystoma mexicanum. The sequence continues at coordinate 812,163,416 of NC_090925.1, read as the reverse complement.
GAGCATTTATGCCAGCATCAAAATGTCATGCTGACATAAGTGCCGGTGTATTTGTTTGGCAGAGAGGAAGGTGGGGGCAGAGTCTAAACTTACGATCAGCTCTCCTCTCAGATATACAAATGACTGAACGTTAGGTCATGTGCAGATTCTGCAAAACGCTAATGAACAGGTGAAAGTAGATACATTGGGCATCATTACAACCCTGGCGTTAAGGCGTTAACAGCGCCGTAAAAGGCTGCGGCGCCGTTAAACCCTTAACGCCAGATTCACACTTTAACGCCTGCTTTTTGCCTTCCCCATTCCCATTGAGCCCTATGGGCCAAAAATGGGAATGGGGAAGGGGCCATGGTGAATGGGGATTTACTGCCCCGCCAACCTTAGAATGGGGCGGTAAATCCGCCATCCACCATGGCGGAATCCGAATGGACCATGGTGCTAATAGCACCATGGTCCAACGCCAGGGTTGTAATGAGGCCCATTGGGTTCCTTCCATTGGCCCTCATTACAACCCAGGCGGTAAGTGTTTAACGGCGCCGTAAAGAGCGTCGGTGCCGTTAAACACTTACCGCCTGATTACAAGGTCCCTTAGCGGGATGGTGACTTTAACGCCTGCTTTTTGCAGGCGTTAAAAACCAACCCGCTAAGGGACCTTGGCGATAATTACGGCAACCGTAATTTACGGTGCCGTAATTATCGCCTTCCCCATTCCCATTATGCCCTATGGGGCAAAAATGTGAATGGGGAAGGGGCCATTGGTGAATGGGGAATTACCGCCCCACTCACCTTGTAATGGGGCGGTAATTCCGCCATCCACCATGGCGGAATCGTAACCTTAGCGGCATGGACCATGGTGCTAATAGCACCATGGTCCTCCGCCCAGGTTGTAATGAGGGCCATTGTGTCTGGTACTAAAAAAGATTGCTGTACCATTGTATTCTAAATCCATCACTGTTATTTGTGAAAGGTGGCCTCCTGATGGACAAGTGCGTCCGGATTGGCTGCATGATGCGCCTTGTCAAAGACCTAAATGACCTTGGAGGTCATTACGACCCAGGCGGTAAGGGTTAACGCCGTCGTTAACCCTTCACGCCTGATACCATTTTTAACGGCTGCTTTTAGCAGGCGTTAAAATCCATAGCGCTAAACCGCCTTGGTGCTAATTACGGCACCGTAATTTACGGTGCCGTAATTAGCGCCTTCCCCACTCCCATTATGCCCTATGGGGTTAATCAGGGTTATACTCAATGACACACCGAAGCCTTGGGTTTTACTCTGTCCGCCTTGCGGCATGTGTCTCATGTGATTCACCATCTAATCAATATACAGTTCCTGGTGTGCCATTATAATCAAGAGCTCCCACAGGTGTAGTCTCTCCACCTCAAGCCAAGCGTCCAAAAAGGGGAGCCATAGTCCTTCAATGTCCGACTTGGACTCGTCGATGAGATGCGTTAGGAACCCATGTCATAAATAGCTCGGACCTTGGAAACCCATTCTTTTTCCCCCTGGAATGTGTGGACTTTCTTTCCATCTCTCTTTTGGTCTGTGCCATTGTGTCAACTGTCAGGTACCTGTCAGCCTGTGTTGTTGATCCGACCCGGCTCTTGGTGTGCTTTCATCAGCCTGCATCATCCATCCTGTGCTTTCTCTCTTTGTTTTCAACCACACTGCCATCGTGTGAGTAAAGTGTGTGCTTGCAACCCATTTTCACAGACATTCTTACCCTTTTATATATATGAATTCTCGAACTTGATCACACATTAGATTCATGTGACTGAGGGTGCTTACTGGAATATTTAAATCTTTTCTCTTGGTAACTGGATTTAAGAGTGTTTCTGAAAATGAACCCTATACAATGGGATTGGTGGTCACATTTCTGGTGGGGATATTAAAATTTTTACTGCTTCAACCATTCCTCACCAACACAAAAACAAAGAGGAGCTATTTGGCTTCCCTCTGTTGGTGGTAGTAGTTCATTTAATGTTTAGTGCAATGGCCTCCTGTCTTTGTTTAATGAATATGACCCCTAGGTGCTTAACGCACCAATGAACTGTTATTGCAGCATAGAATAATTTTCAAGTTTGATATATGCTTTCATTATAGTCAAACTAGTGTATGCATATTTAGTATACAAAGATGGGTGTATGTATAAATGCCTATACATTTATTTAACATGATTTGAGTAATTTCTTCAGAAAATAGTCCTATGTTGCTCATCAGCAAAGTTTGCGCTATACAATTCCCAAACCTACATAGCTACATACCGAAAAAAGTATATACCAGAATAGGTTGAAAGTTGTTTTTTAAGACTTTATGAACCCACCATAACTATTCGAGTGTTTGCCAAGAATAGTTAAAGGTGCATTTATTCATATGCTGTTCACCGCAGGCATCCAGTCCCCATTGCAGGGTTTACGTGTCATCTTGTCGTCAGTGGAGGCACTGCGAGTCATGATCATTATATCTTTACTTGGACTCAGGATAGTGCATACTTTCTCCCAGAGCCCATCCTGCTGCTACTCATGTGCTGGTCCTCTTCTAGTCACCTGGCTGCAGGATTGCAGGTGGTTCAACAGTGCTAATTTCTCCTAGTCCTCCAGTGCACAAGTTTCTTCTGTCCTCCATTGTGCAATCCCTTCCGTTATGCTATTTTATATTGAGAGAACATGTAAAGCGCAATGTACAGATGAAGGTCTCTTAGTGTTAGGTACTGAACAGATCAATCAACAGATGGTACACAAAGCTGTATAGGGTCAATAATGTATTATTCTTTGGAATGCTAGGAGGCTGGTGGTTCCCGGTGGCAGACATTGAATTCCAGAGACGGAATACCACTAGGGAAAACCAAAGCCACCTAGTCTTATGAGTGGGATGAAGACCCCTATGAGATCGGTGCAGGGTCAGAAATGAAACTGGTCACAAAGTTGCCATGTTTTAGTCAAAGAAGTTTTATTACATGTAAATGGTTTGGGAAAATGCGTCTCTGGCCCTATTCTAAATTAGTACCCCGGCGAGAGACAATCAGAATGCAACAAGCATTCTGATTGGCTCTCGGCAGGTCCCTACCCGGCCGGGAATCCCTCCATCAGGATTCCACGGCCTTTGTCCCCGGCAGGGGGCATGGCAGCCCCTCAGCCAATGAGGAGGCTCGAAGCGGGGAAGGGTAAGTCTTTTTTTTTCCCTGCCCTCCCCTCCCCCCCTCCAAACCGCCCACCCAATTTACCTTCTTACTCCTGCGTCCCCGGCAGGGGACAAGGGAAGCCTCCAGCCGTGTGGAGACTCGGAGCGGGGCCATCCCCGCTCTGTGCCTCCACACGGCTGGGGGCTTCCCTCGTCCCCCACGGGGACGCAGGTAGTTTTTTCTTTTTTTTTTTTCCCCGTCCCACTCCCGCCCTCCCAACCCCACTTACCTTTTTTTTTTATCACAAGTTTCTCCTTTGTATAGAAAACACTGTCCTCCTTTACTATTTCTGAGAGCTTCGCAAATCACCTGGTATACTCTCCTGGCAGGATACTTTATGCAATTCCAACTGGCTGGTGTACTCGCCTGGCAGGACTTCATTTGTGATTTATACTTCCCTGCCAGGACTTCTTAAGTATCTCACAGTTCCTCTGTATTACCAAAACTGCATATAGCATTCTGAGCTTTGTTTAGCTGTCTGCGGTAATGTCCACTCAAACTTTGCCCCACACTTGCATCTCATGTATCTGTAGCTCATTGGGGTTTGAATCTGTGCTTTGCTTTTTCTGCATTCAGACAATCTCCTTGTGGTTTTATCAATCTCATCACAGTCAAATGGCTGTTGGCATGGTCACCGGGATGCCGGAAGGCCCGGGGGTTCCCACAGGCTTTGGGATTACTCACTAGTTCTCTCCAGCATTTCCGGTCCAGTTTGCGCTTCTGCAGTGTTACTCTCTCGCTTGTCTCCAACTCTGGAGTGTGCAAATGTCCTTTCGGCTTGCTTTACGGCTCTGCGGTCACATACCTGCTTCCCTTTAGGGCCCGGAGCAGAGAATGCTGCCTCCTCGAGCTGCCTAGCACCAGGAACTCACTCGTGGTTCTGTGTGGCTCCACAGCACTTTCTACTCCCGCATTGCATCTCTCCTTCTGTCTCAGCGGTTTGTTCTGCTCCGCCACTCCGGTACATGTCTCCCATACCGCTGCAAAAGAGCTGACGTCTTCTCCTACTCTGCCACCCTGAGTTGCGCGTGACCATCTTTAAAGGTCCCGCGCACAGGTGATACTGTAGAACAACTAGTCTACATGTTGAGGTTTGGGCTCCTGTTACCTTGTACTGCCTCTTCGCTCACTCTCGCTCTGCTGTCAAACATTCCTCTGATATCTGCTGCCTTCTTGAAGAACTTGACATTGATGTCCTTGGTCTCACTGAGACATGGTTCACGGCTAGCTCTGTCACCAGCTTTGATACGCTTCTACCGGACGGCTACAAGATCCTCTCCGCACTCAGGCCCAACTGCTCTGTTGTGGGTGTAGCCCTTACCTTCCCTGAGTGGATTCCTGCCTCTGTTACTGCTACGCAGACCTACTCCTCTTTTGAATGCCTCGTCTGCCATCTCTCTCTCTCCCCAAGCAATTCCCTTACTGTAGCTACTATCTATCGGACACTTGGTCAGATTTCTTCCTTCCTCTCTGAGTGGGCGGATCTCTCCTCCTCACTCCTGGCCTCAACCACTCAACTCCTCCTTCTTGGAGACTTCAACATCCACCTGGATGCCTCCTGTCCCCCCTCTGGACTCTTTCTCGACCTCTGCGACTCTCTCTCACTCACCATTCTCCCCTCTGGCCCAACTCATTCTGCAGGGCACACTATCGATGTTCTGATCTCCTCTGACCTTCCCCTCTCTGTCCCTCTCTCCACACCTCTCTCCTGGAGTGATCACTTTCTCCTATCCTCCCACCTCACCCTCCCTATCCCTCAGGCCAAGCCACCTCCATCAGTGCCACCCACCTTCTCAGTCATCCGACCCATGAAGCGCGTGTCAGTTGAGGCTTTTGCTACCACCTTCTCAACCCCTCCTCCCCCCTTTGCTGACTTACCCTGACACAGCCCTCTCCATGCTCCACTCTTCTATATCTGATACTCTTGATATCCTTACCCCTCTCATGAGAATCCACCTGACGCCCAAAGCCAAGTGTAACCCCTGGTATGACTCAGATCTCGTCACCCTAAAACCCAAGTGCAGGGTGGCCAAGAGGAAATGGCGTGCTTCATGTTCATCCTCTGACAAACTGGCCTGCCGCCTGCTGCAAAGGCTATACCGGCTCTCCGTCCTCACCAAGAAGAGAGCTCATATCCAAGCCCGCATCTCTGTAGCATCTAACAACTCGGCTGAACTCTTTAAAATCTGCAAGGAACTGGCCAATCCTGCCACAGTCTCTACCTCTCCTGTACCTTCCCAGGCCCTCTGCACGGCACTGGCTTCTCACTTCATTTAAAAAACTCAGGACATCCTGTCCTCACTCTCCTCCTATCTTCTCCCTCGCTCCATTCCCTGCTCTTCCTCTGGCCCTTCTGCAACCACCCCCACTCCCTCCTTCTCTGCCTTTCGCCTTTTCTCTGCAGACGAGGTTCCTAGACAAGTCTGATCTATGAAAGTCTTGTCAAAAAAGGTTCACCCCTGTTCCTCCAAAACTATCAAGGACCACCTCGACTCCCGGGCTCCTGCCCTGGCTGATTTCTGGAACTACTCCTTCGCCAGTGGAGTCTTCCCAACCCTCCTGAAGCACTCCCTTGTGCACCCTCTTCTTCTTAAGAAACCCTCTGCCGACCCCTCCTGCCCGGCTAACTATCGCCCAATCTCCATCACTCCCTTCCTGGGCAAGCTCCTGGAAAAACTGCCCATCTCCCAGCTTAATCTCCACACCAAATCTGTTGGTTGTCTTCATGAACATCAGTCTGGCTTCAGAGCTGCCAGAAGCACGGAAACCACTCTCCTGAATATCCGTGAAGACCTGCTCTCCAACCTTGACTCCAACACCCTGTGTGTCCTCATCTTGCTTGATCTCTCTTCTGCCTTTGACACTGTCAACCATGCCATCCTGCTCAACTGTCTCCGTGATAACCTGGGTATCAATTTTCAGGCTCTGGCGTGGCTGACTTCTTTCCTCTAGGACCGACCCTCCCAGGTCCAACTTGGGTCCTTCCTCACCGATATATTTTTTTCTACCTGTGGTGTCCCCCAGGGATCTAACCTCTTTCCCTGGCTGTTCAACCAATACCTGGCACTTCTTGCCTACCGCATCGCCGCTCTCTGCCCCAATTTTCAGTGCTATGCGGATGATACCCAGCTACCAGGCTACCCTCGGCCTCCTCCTCTCCTTCCCTCATCTCTGTTAAGCTGTGCGTCTCTGGAGCGCTGCGTACCTGAAGTTTCAGTTGCTGGTCTCGCCGGTGACGCCAGACTGGTAAACCTCCAAACTGAATGCAGAAATTGTAACGCTAGGAAGCGACCCCGACCCAACCCTAATGGAACAGGGATGGATTGGAATCACCTCCCAATGCCACTGGCTCACCCCCCTGCGGATTAAAGTGACGTCGGGACAGTGCAAGCACTGACAGGGAGGTGATGAGGTGTTGAGCTGGTATGATCCGGTAGAGGTTCACAACTGGAGGATGAGAGGTCTTCAAAGATGTCCAGGCACGATCCACCAAGGCAGTTGATAATCAGGAGGGCTGGCACCCAGAGCCAATATGACAAGAAAGATCCAGGCAAACAAGGAGATCAGGAAGAGAGTGGACCCAGGGAACAGGGAGGCCCAAGGAGAGGGAGATGGCCAAGATGGGAACCCCACAACCTCCTAAGAGCCACAGAGCCAAGGGAAACTAATCCCAATAGAAATGAACCCAGGGAGGGGAGAGGAAACTGGAGGGCAACAGGAGCTAAGGCAGCCCGAAGGCCAGAGAATTGGACAAGGAAGCAGGAACCAAGGAGCAGGAACCTGATGCAAGGCACCAAGCGACGGTAAGTGGGGAACAAACCGTGTTAAGACGCGATCAGTAGAGGGCTGGACGCTATTTACAGCGTCCGGCACGAAAGCGAGGCGTGGAACGCTAGCGGGACTGCGTATGCGTTATGGCCGAGCGGGCACCAGAACGAGGCTTGGAACACAAGCTTGTCTGCCCGTTCCTGGTTACCCGCGAGGTTCACGCATGCAAGCGAGCGCCGGCCCGCTGCCTACAGCCACGCTTCCCAAGCCGGTAATATGGGTATAACTGCCACGTCCGGGAACGGATGCGACGAGAAGGCCAGGTAAGTGTCCTAACACCATACCCCCCTCCGGAAAGACCGGAAGAACCGGGCTTCCAAGGAAAACGGGCATAGAATTCCTTAACCAAACGAGGGGCATGAACGCTCTCAACAGGTTCCCAAGTGCGATCACAGGCAGGATAGCCCTTCCAGTCAATCAAATACTGCAATTTACCCCTAAAGAGACGGGAATCACATATTTCCTGCACCTCAAATTCAGGGAAACCTTCCACGTCAATAGCAGCGGGTCGGGGGCAGGCACGATGGAAGGGATCCGAAAGATAAGCTTTCAAAAGAGATACATGAAAAACAGGGTGGACCCTCCAGGATTCCGGCAACTTAAGTTCAAAAGCTACTGAAGATATCCTCTTGACAATCGGAAAGGGACCCAAAAACTTGGGAGCTAGTTTCAAGGGTACGTTCCGTGCGGGCAAATATCTGGAAGATAACCACACAAGATCTCCCACCCGGAATGGTGGCTCAGGGCTCCGATGTTTATCGGCCTGTCTCTTCATGGCCTCACGTGCCTTGGCCAGGGTACCAGCCGCTCGACGCTGCAGATTCTGGATATCGGTGACAAGGTGATCCGCCGAAGGAACATTACTTGATTGTACTGGAGTAAAAGGCAGCAATCTGGGATGAAGGCCAAAAGTACAAAAAAAAGGACTTAGTCTGGTTGCAGAATGAGCTGCATTGTTATACGCAACTTCGGCCATATCGAGATGCGACATCCAATTTGTTTGGGAGGCATTGGCAAAACAACGGAGGTACTGCTCCAACGTTTGGTTCGTCCTTTATGTCTGTCCGTTGGTCTGAGGATGGTATCCAGAACTGAGAGCCCTCTGGATGCCTAAATGCTGGCACAATCGACCCCAAAAGGAAGAGATGAACTGAGAACCACGGTCAGATATTATCTTAACAGGTAATCCATGCAGGCGATATACATAGTGCAAAAAGGCACGCGCTACTAGAGCAGCCGTGGGAATTCCAGGGAAGGGAATGAAGTGGGCCATCTTGGTGAAACAGTCGACAATAACCATGATGCAGGTATGACCTTCGGAGGGCGGAAGGTCGACAATGAAATCAGTGGCGATTGTATGCCAAGGAAAAGGCGGTGTTTCCATGGGATGTAAAAGACCCACAGACTTCATGCGTGGAACCTTGACCTGGGCACAGATGGGACAGCATTCCACATAACGTCTGACTTGCAAAGTCCATTTAGGCCACCAAAAATGTCGAGAAATGAGTTCTTGCGTAGACCGAATACCACGGTGACCCCCTATCTTGGAATCGTGAAAGCTTTGTAGGATTGTCTTGCGAAGCTCATCCGTGGGTAGGTACAACTTGTTCTGGAAAAAAAGCAATCCGTCCGTCTCCCTAAACTGGCGACGTCTCACCAACGTATCCCGAGAAGTGTCAGACAAAGTAGCTTGCACCACCCTATGCAAGAACGACGGCAAAGCCAGTAGAAAATGCTTGGGAGCGATCACAGGCAGGTCCCGTCCCTCATGTTGCACATCAGCAGCCAAAGAACGGGAAAGAGCATCCGCCTTCAGATTACAGTTACTGGGTACATAGGTGACACGGAAATCATACTGTGAAAAAAAAAAGGCCCATCGAGCTTGGCGGGAGGTCCGACACTGCAGAGAGCGTAGAAATTGCAGGTTTCGATGGTCAGTGCGTACCTCCACTGGAAAGCGTCCTCCGAGAAGATGATGGCGTCATTCTTCAAAGGCGGTCTTGATGGCCAGTAGTTCTTTTTCGATAATGGGATAGTTCCGTTCACTAGCCGTAAGTTTTCTGGAATAGTAGGCCACAGGACACTCCATTCCAACGCTCTGATCCATCTGAAGTAGAACGGCTCCCACAGCAAAATCCGAAGAGTCGGCTTCCACGATAAATGGCTGGTCGTCTTGGGGATGATGTAAGATAGGCGCGGAACTAAAGGCCTTCTTTAGTTGCTCAAAAGAGGCGGCAGCATCATGCCCCCAAACAAAGATTCTCTTACTGCTGGTCAAACAGGTTAAGGGTGCAGTTAGTTGCGAAAAGGATGGAATGAATCTCCGATAGAAATTAATGAATCCAAGAAAACGTTGAAGAGAATTTCTGTCGCTGGGGACCTTCCATCCTAGGATTGCACGAACCTTGGCTGGATCCATGTGTATACCCGACGCACTGATCACATACCCAAGAAATTCAATATGGTCTTGGTGAAAATGACATTTCTCAAGCTTAGCGTAAAGGTTATTCACATGTAGCCGCCGAAGTACCTCTTTTACTTGTACTATGTGCTCTTCGAGATTCCTTGAAAACACCAATATGTCATCCAAATAAACCCAGACTGAGGTCCCGATTAAATCAGAAAATATATGATCCATTAGACGCTGAAAGACAGCTGGGGCATTACATAGCCCAAAAGGCATAACTCTGTATTCATAGTGCCCGCTTGGAGTTTTGAAGGCCGTCTTCCATTCATCCCCGGCCTTTATCCGTACCAAATGGTAGGCTCCACGGAGATCAAACTTGGAAAACATTCTTGACTCACGTAAAGATTCCAAAATGGATCGAATCAAGGGAAGTGGGTATCTATCCTTTCGAGTAATGTCATTTAGTTGACGATGATCAACACACGGGCGCAGAGTACCCTCCTTCTTCCTTACAAAAAACAGTGGGAATCCTGCCGGTGAATTAGAAGGGGCAACATACCCTTTCTGAAGACATTCATCAAGATACTCCTGCAAAACCTCCTTTTCTTGAGCGGTCAGGGAGTACACCTTGCCGTGTGGAATCACAGCGTCGGGCAACAGGTCGATGGCACAATCGAAAGATCTGTGAGGAGGTAAGGGTATGTCCTTAGGTTCAGAGAAAACCTCATGAAATTCAGCATATTCAGAGGGAACTGAAGAAACAGAGAGTAAGCGTGGCACACCAACCCCTTCAGTCTGGGTGGCGATTGAAGATTGCGTTGAAGAAGAACCGACATGGCAACAGTCCTGCACACAACGGTCAGAGCTGAAAACCAAGGTCCGAGTCTGCCAGTTGATGTTGGGGTTATGATGTAACAACCACGGCAACCCTAAAATGATCGGATAAGAGGGAGTCTTGATAATATCCAAAGAGATCTGTTCATGATGTTCTTCAATCCACAAACTTAGTGTCTCGGAATGTTGATGGACCGGACCCGAAGACAACGGGGTACCGTCAATAACTTCCACCACCAAAGCACAGTTCTTTTCAATCAAAGCAATACCATTCCTGATGGCAAAATCTGCATCCATATAATTTCCAGAGGCTCCACAATCCAATAATCCTAGCACCTTTATGGGTTCTCTTCCTGACCAAGAGACCTTGAGTGTTAAGACCATAAGCACGTCTGATTGCATGGGTTGTCAGACTTGTACCGAATCGGGAAGGACTGTAGAAGAAGAGGGGCCCATCGTCGCCTTTCCCCTAGACGATAGGCCATTCAGTTTTCCGACTTTCGAAGCGGTCTTGATGGACAAGTACGGAGATAATGACCGGAGGCCCCACAATACAGGCACAACCGTAAATCACGCCTACGTTTCATCTCGGCATCAGATAGGGGACCTCTGACCGCTCCTAGTTGCATTGGTTCAGGAGTTGGTTCAGACGAGGTAGATGCTTTGGCTGGTACTGGAATGAATCTTGATATTGACCTTTCCAAACGGCGCCTCTCACCCCTTCTCTCAGACAACCTGTGATCGATCCGTATCACCTGTTCTTGCAATGCTTGCAGGGTTTCAGGTTCTGGAATATGGAGAAGTTCATCCTTATATTCATCTCTCAACCCCCTACGGAAAAGGGTCTTTTGAGTAATCTCAGGCCATTGTGAATCGGTGGCCAGCTGACGAAAACGGCTGATGTAGGCGATTATATCACTGGATCCTTGCTTCAGGTCCATGAGCTGATTTTGCGCAGCAGCGGCGAGGTTGGGAGACTGGAACACTTCCAGAAAAGCCTTCTCAAAGGCCACAAAGTCTTCCAGAACTGGACTCTTGGCAGCTACCAAAGGAGTGGCCCAGGCCAATGCGTTTCCGGTGAGATTTCCCAAAATGTACCCAATCTTAGCCTTATCCTGGTTGAAATGCGTAGGACGGCACAAAAAATGTATTCTACAATGATTGCAAAATTCTGCCACCCGTCTAGGATCTCCGTCAAACTTTATTGAGGTGGTCTGAGCCATCACAGACTCTGCAGAGGTACTGGGGTTAGTCCCTTGAGCTACCAGCTGACGTAAGGCCAAATTCTCCTGATGCAATACAGTCATCTCGGCGCGTAGGGCCCTGATCTCATTCCTCAATTCTTCAGAATCTTCCATTTCAGAATCGGAACTGGTTGTTAGGCGTCTTAATCTGGTAAGCTGTGCGTCTCTGGAGCGCTGCGTACCTGAAGTTTCAGTTGCTGGTCTCGCCGGTGACGCCAGACTGGTAAACCTCCAAACTGAATGCAGAAATTGTAACGCTAGGAAGCGACCCCGACCCAACCCTAATGGAACAGGGATGGATTGGAATCACCTCCCAACGCCACTGGCTCACCTCCCTGCGGATTAAAGTGACGTCGGGACAGTGCAAGCACTGACAGGGAGGTGATGAGGTGTTGAGCTGGTATGATCCGGTAGAGGTTCACAACTGGAGGATGAGAGGTCTTCAAAGATGTCCAGGCACGATCCACCAAGGCAGTTGATAATCAGGAGGGCTGGCACCCAGAGCCAATATGACAAGAAAGATCCAGGCAAACAAGGAGATCAGGAAGAGAGTGGACCCAGGGAACAGGGAGGCCCAAGGAGAGGGAGATGGCCAAGATGGGAACCCCACAACCTCCTAAGAGCCACAGAGCCAAGGGAAACTAATCCCAATAGAAATGAACCCAGGGAGGGGAGAGGAAACTGGAGGGCAACAGGAGCTAAGGCAGCCCGAAGGCCAGAGAATTGGACAAGGAAGCAGGAACCAAGGAGCAGGAACCTGATGCAAGGCACCAAGCGACGGTAAGTGGGGAACAAACCGCGTTAAGACGCGATCAGTAGAGGGCTGGACGCTATTTACAGCGTCCGGCACGAAAGCGAGGCGTGGAACGCTAGCGGGACTGCGCATGCGTAATGGCCGAGCGGGCACCAGAACGAGGCTTGGAACACAAGCTTGTCTGCCCGTTCCTGGTTACCCGCGAGGTTCGTGCATGCAAGCGAGCGCCGGCCCGCTGCCTACAGCCACGCTTCCCAAGCCGGTAATATGGGTATAACTGCCACGTCCGGGAACGGATGCGACGAGAAGGCCAGGTAAGTGTCCTAACAATCTCTGACTGTCTGTCTGCTATCCAGGAGTGGTGTGCCGCCAATGACCTCTGCCTCAATGCCAGTAAGACTTAGATTTTACTCATTGGCACACCCACTCCCTCCTTCCCTGAAGCTCTCTGGCCGGCCTCTCTTGGCCCTCTTCCTGCGCCCACCTGCAAGGCTAAAAACCTTGGGGTCATCTTCGACTCCACACTCTCCTTAACTCCTCACATCTCTGACGTCTCTATGAAGTCACACTACCAGCTGCACCTCCTCAGATGTATTCTTCCTTTCCTCTCCTTCCCCCAGAAGCTCACCGTCTCCAGAGCCCTGGTTCTCTCTAGGCTGGACTATTGTAACAGCCTCTATCTAAATCTGCCTGCCTCTACTCTCCGCCCTCTGCAACTTATCCAGAACAGGACTGCGAGACTTGTCCTGGCCTCAAGCCCAGGGATCATATCTCTCCAGGACTGAAATCTCTGCACTGTCTCCCAGTGGCTGCGAACATTAAGTTCAAAACCCTCTGCATTGTCCACAAGCCCTTCTGGGGCCTGGGGCCGCAATACCTTCAACTCTCTCTTCCCAAATATCTTCCTTCTCGAGCTCTTCGCTCATCCGCCTCTAACTCCCTCAGGGTCAGTCACTTCTCCAAGCAACGAGTTGGTGCTAGATCTCCCTCTTTGGCAGGGGGCCTCCCTCTGGAAAAGCCTTCCTGCCTCGCTGAAACTTGAGGAGAACCATCTCCGGTTCCGGAAGCACCTCAAAGCCTTCCTCTTTGCTTCTGCTTTCTCTCCCCCTCTCCCCTGCTGAATTCCTGGCTGAAACTGTACTGGTTACCTGGCCACCTTTCTGATCTCGGGCCCAGGCCCCGCCAATTGCACACCTGCACTGCCTCCCTGGCAACCCCCGCACCTGGAGACTGTTATTCTGTATCCCTACAGTCCCCCTACCAGCACTTATGTCTGCTCTTACCTTGCACTTGCCACCATCTGGCCGTTTTATTTATCTTATTTATTCTACTATCCCGTGTACTGCACTTTCCTTTCTCCCTTCCCCCACGCACTTTTTCCCTTTCCCCCTTCCCATGCACATGCGCGATCTGAATGACACCTGGCCTAATAAGAGCACTGTCTGTCTTCTCTCTGTTCCCCCTAGCTTGCCTCGTCACGCCTCGAAACACTTGTGTATAGGCGCGTTATAAATGCCATATCATATAATATCATTCATCCTCTTCGTCTCAGTACTTAGGCGTTAATTGGAGTTGGAGTCCATGGGTGTCATTGGACACATAGTGTTCAGATAGTTTTTCTCAGTTTTTGTTTTACGTGAGAGAACAGTTTCACAAGAAGGTACATCAGAAGCAAAAAGGGTTGTGTTGGAACTTTGTGCTTTTAGGACATAGGTGGGTGTTTGACCTAAAATAAATATGAAAAAGAGGTTTCTCCACTTTCTCTACAAGGGGAAAAACAGCTGACAATAGGCCATTAGGGTCTATGGTGTAAGAGGGTCCTCCTCATGGGAAAGGGGGAGATACAGCGCCTCGTCTTTTGAAGTCATGACATCTCCCTGTTAGTGGTCTCCTCCCTCATTTAACCACCCCCTGGGTCAGGATCAGGTAGCGGCTGCCTTCCCTTGGCCACATGGGAGGATGTTACCGCCAGGGAATCCGCGATGACTCCATTGGATTCATCACGTATCCCACAAGGGAGGTCAAAGATGGAGGATCCAAACTGTTGACAAAATTACTGCATTCTAGTTGACAGAGTCTGAAGGAGTCAAAGGGCTGTATCCATGATGCCCACCACCTAGCCAGTGGTTGATTTTGTATAAGCCTGTTGGGAGGCCTAAATGGACAAAGGTCAAGACAGCACTGCTATCTGTTGCTCAACAAGTACCATCCAGGATGAACACCAGAACAATTTCACTTGGAAATAGGATGCACTTCAGCAAGCACTCAGAGGTCCAGTGAACGCTTCTAGAAAAACTAGATCACCAAAGCCCGTATCATGCCCAGTGGGACAATATTCTGCTTTATGGGGGTATTCAAGATAGCTGTATAAAGCGTTAAACTTTTTTTGTAACATGTTGTGACAAAATGGCCAAGAATATATTCTCTAGGCAGGGGCCGCGGGAGATATGCACTTGATATGTGTGATCAACATATTCCTCAGGTAGTATAGATAGCTGGGCCAACCTTTCCTTAAAGTGGTCGGAAACATGACAAAACCTGGCACATTTTTTTCAGTGAGCAGTCAGTTATGTCATTTTATTTATTTATTTGTGGTATAAAACAATGCCAAAAAAGCTCAAATGGCACTGGAGGTAGAGAATTGACTATGGAAGTAATTTCCTTGGCAATGTTTTCGTACAGTAGGAAACCTGGATGAAAAACAGTATTTTTGGTCTTGTCGCACCATAGGACCACACCTATTGCTATAGAGAAGAGAGAGAAGGGAAGGGGTGTTGAGAAGCAGAATATCTGGTTGGCATGGAAACCTGTGGTCACACAACTCATATAATAGTATTGGGTTCCAGCTGCTAACCAAGGATGGGTCGCTTTCATGCCAGTTTGCCAATAAAGAGTTAGGATTCATGAATGTCGTTTTCTTTTCCAGGTGTCTGCACTTCTCGCCACATGGACTTCTGTGAGCCAGTGGCTGGTGGAGCGCATGCAACACAGTCCTTCAGCCTGGTCCCTGCTCCCAGTGTTTTATCTTTATTTTCTCCTTTGTGCTGGAAGCCCACCTCCCCAGCTCACTCCATCCCCCTATGTTCCTGACACAGGTGTCTTTCCAGTAGATTACTGGCTGTGAGCAGAGCTTGCCTCCCAACCTCCAGAGGGCTTCCCAAAGAGGAAAACAGGGACAATTCAGAGCGGTCCAGGACTTTTCCCATCCTGCTGCACCGGCCCCTTATTCTTTGGCTTCCTGGTAGTAAAAGGTTTCACACTTGCCTTTGCTTCTAGCAATGACCTGCTAATGGGCAGCAGTTTAATGTAAGGGCTGCAGCCACCTACTTCCCATTTTAGGCCCTTGCTAAAAGAACCGGCTCCCCTTCACAGCGTTCATGAGCAGGAACAAAATGCAGATGACAAAAGGCACCCTAAGAACGGCCTCTCAATTTCTCTTGTAAAACATTTCTTTGGTGAGCAGCACCTTTCCTGGGCATGAGTGTTTAGTCAATTGGTACAGTGATGGAACATTTGCACCACTGTTACCTAGACAATCTGTCTCTGTTACCAAGACAATTAAAGTGGGTAACACCATAAAGCGGCTTTTTAAATAGGAATTCATATCCATAATGCCTGCTAGCTTAACATTCAAACAATGTATTTGCTTTAATGAGGATAGTCTAATGTTCTTAACATCAGGCATTACAGAAAACTGGACATTTGAGAAAAACAATCTCTATACCCAGGTGACCTTACCACACAATTTATTTTAGTGTGTGTCTTAAAGTGCTAAAAGTACATTGATGTAAAATAGGACATTTATAGGCTTGCATACTTTTGCATTCTGGGACCTGTAGTGTTCCACTCAGGTTGCTTTACTATGTGATGTAGATACTGTCCAAGTAATCACTAAAAGACAGTGCAATGTTAGTCCTTGATAGCCAAAACATAAATATTTGTAACAAGTAAAACTTGGAAAGTATGTTGTCATGTGCCTAAATTACAGAATTGGTTAAAATCCCGGTTTCAGAGCTTAACCAAAGTGTGCGATCCGGTTTTAATATCAATATGGCTTAATTGCAAATATTTGAGTCCTTAGAAGTTATTAAGTTCACTCTTACAATGGGTCAGATGCAATGATCTCAGGGACAAAATACTCGTGCTCATCTGTCAGTTGCCCCTGAGACCATCATTTAGGATTGCTTTATTGTTGCATGGCTCTTTTGCCGTTTTATAGCACTCGATTTGACAGATGGATAAGTAGGGCCTGAACAGGATTGCGCCATTGCAAAATGTTTTTGTAAATCAGGCCCATAGTCTGGCCAGCCAGTTAGTGCACCAAAGATTCTAGTATAGCAGATTGGCTGTGGCAGAACCAACTTTCATTTCTTTTATTGCTGCCAATCACTGAAGTTGCTTGCGTCGTCCATAGTACTGCCCATCACTGAATGAGTGTTTGGTATGCAGTTATGTTATATTATTTAGTCTTGCATCGTACAACGCCTGCTATTTTCATAGATTCTTTCTTGGAGCTTCTGATCTGCAAGAGGTGGGACTAACGTAGAAGCAGGGGGGACTGGGAAATTTGCTTTCTTGCAATGTTGATATACACCACAGAAAATCCTATATTTTCAGATCTGCGCGTAGGTTTTAGGTATTTTGTGAGTTATTTGGAGCAGTGGTTAAGTCTTATTTACTTACCTGTAACTGTATTTCTCCAGCATTGGTATCTTTCATAGATTCACATGCTTGAATATTCCCCGTCGTCAGACTGGGAATCCTCGGTGATAAATTAAATAATAATAATATTTTTTTTTTAAATATATATATATATATATATATGTATATATATATATATATATATATATATACATATATATATCTATATACACTGCCACCTAGCAGTGCATGTACATAGCCCATTATGGCCTATGAGCCACTTCATTGTGTAGTCCCTCCACCTCACTTTGGTCCTTTATGGCCCCAGCCAATGAGGTGGCAGGGCTTAAGCTCCGCCCCCGGCAGCCATCTTCAGATTTTGAACCGTAGAGATTACAGTATGATGGATGCCGAGCATAGGAGCAGCCTCTCAGGGGAGGCGGGCGGGCGCATGTGAATCTATGAAAGATACCAATGCTGGAGAAATACAGTTACAGGTAAGTAACTAAGACTTCTCCAGCATTGGATCTTTCATAGATTCAGATGCTTGAATAGAATACCAAGCAGTTAAAACATGCCACCATTATAAACAGATATGCATAAATACAGAAAACATATTTCTGATCAAACCTTTACCATGCAGCAACGCAACGGTTACATACTTCGGGAAAGGTGGGAAAGGAGGCTGGTCCTACCTTATACAAAGAGATGGCGGAGGACTGCCTGTCCAACTGCAGTTTCTTTGTTGGTATCTTCAGTCAGGCAGTAGTGTTTTGCGAAAGTATGCAGAGTGCTCCACGTGGCAGCTCTGCATATGTCTTTCAAGGCCACCCCTGCGTGGAATGCTGTTGACGCCGCCCTTCCTCTGGTGGAGTGCGCAGATGGCGGTCTAGTTAAAGGGTCGCCTTTCAAAAGATGGCAGTGGGTGATACAGGATGATACCCAGCGTGCCAGACTTTGTTTAGATATATGTTGGCCCTTGGTACGGCCAGAGAAGGAAATGAATAGCCGGTTTGAGGAGCGGAACTCCTTGGTTCTTTGCAAGTAAAACTTTAACACCCTAGAAACGTCTAGAGAGTGTAATGTCCTTTCCGCTTCCGAAGCGTGATTCTGCAAGAAGGTTGGTAAAATAATGCGCTCAGTGAACGACATCTCCGAAAGTATCTTGGGGAGGAACTTCGGGTGAGGCCTTAAGATGACGCGGTCCTTCTGGAACAAGGTAAACGGAGGTTCCGAAGACAAAGCTTGCAGCTCACTGATCCTTCTGGCCGATGTGATGGCTACCAGGAAGGATGTCTTCCAGGACAAGAATTTCATATCGCATCTATGTATGGGCTCGAAGGGAGGTTGCATGAGAGCTGTTAAGACGGTGTTGAGGCTCCAGTCCGGAACTGGTGTAGATGTAGGCGGATAAGTACGCAACAGTCCTTTCAGGAAGATCTTAATCGCTGGTAAGGAGAGTAAGGCTTGCGTCTCCGCGGTTACTGTGTAGGCCGCTATGGCTGACAGATGGACCTTGATAGAGGACAGTGAGAGCCCTGATTTTGCCAGGTGCAACAAGTAAGGCAGAATCTGATCAACCGAGGCCGTGAGGGGATCGATCGCAGAGGTCTCGCACCATTTGGAAAACCTGGTCCACTTCCTGGTGTAGGTGAGTCGCGTGGACGGGGCTCTAGCGGCCCTGATGATATCCCAGCATTCTGATGGTAACTTTAGGTGCATCAGTTTACGCTGCTCAGGAACCACGCTTTGAGAGACAGGCTCCTCGGGTCGTGGTGGAGGACCTTGCGGTTCTGTTGTGTCAGTAGATATTGATGTGACTTGAGACGAATCGGGATTTTGCAGGAGAGATGTCGCAGCGTCGGGTACCAGACTTGCCATGCCCAATCGGGTGCAATAAGAATCAAGGAACAATCCTGTTCTTTTACCCTGCGAAGTACCCTCGACATGAGGGGAATGGGTGGGAAGGCGTAGAGGAACTTCCCCGACCAATCCACTGAGAACGCGTCTCCCAGCGATTGGTGTTCCGGGTATCTTGAAGCAAAACTCTTGCATTTTTTGTTGTTCCTGGTGGCAAAAAGGTCGATCTGCGGATGGCCCCATAAGGCAAATATCTGTTGGGTTTCTCTTTCGTCCAACTCCCACTCGTGTGACGCTGTGTATTCTCTGCTTAGTCTGTCCGCTAGGACATTGTCCACTCCTGGAAGATGCTCTGCCCTGATCTGTATCCCGTAGCGTAAGGCCCATGCCCATAGCTGTTGGGCTTCTTGCGACAGAATCTGAGACCTCGTGCCTCCCTGCTTGTTTGTATAGTGCATGGAGGTCGTGTTGTCTGTCTGGACTGTAAGAACTTGACCAGCTATAACCGGTAGGAAAGCTTTCAACGCCAACCTTACGGCCCTGAGCTCCAACACGTTGATGTGGAGCTGGGACTCTTGTGCCGACCAAGATCCCTTGGTTTGGAGGTCCGCAAGATGAGCGCCCCAGCCTGATAAGGAAGCGTCCGTCCGCAGCAGGAGGGTCGATGTCGGGGCTTGAAACGGCATTCCCTGCAGAAGATTCCTCGGAGCATTCCACCATCGAAGGGCCTTGTGCAACGTCGATGGAATCTGGACAATGTCTTCCCAGCCTCCAAAAGCTTGTTTCCATTGGTGGTCCAGAGCTTCCTGAACCGGTCTCATGCGAAGCCTGCAGTTCGGTATGAGGCATATGCATGAAGACATCATGCCCAATAGGGATTTGTAAGAGCGTACGGATGTTGTCTCTTTCTGTAGGAAGTTGGAAGTTGAGCGTAGAATCGCTGCTACTCTCTCTGTGGATGGTCTCACCCTGGGAATGTTGGTGTCGAGTTCGGCTCCCAGGAAGAGAGCTACCTTGCTGGGAACGAGGCAGGACTTCGTCTGGTTCATGGAGAAACCTAACTCTTTTAGGAGGTTGACCGTCCTCGACACTGCCGAACGAGCCTTTGCAGCTGAACTTGCCTTTATCAGCCAATCGTCCAGGTATGGAAAAACGTCCATACCTGCTCTCCTGAGACTTGCCGCTACCGGTGCCAGGCATTTCGTGAAAACTCTTGGCGCCGATTTTAGTCCGAACGGGAGCACTTGAAATTGAAAGTGGAGCCCTCCCACTGTGAACCTGAGGAACTGCCTGTGTGCTGGATGGATCGGAATGTGGAAGTATGCATCCTCCAAGTCTAAAGTGGCCAAGAAGTTGTGCTTGTTTAACCAAGGTAGCACCCCTTGTAGAGCTACCATCTTGAAAGTTATGCGCTTGATGAACTTGTTGAGAGCCCTCAGGTCCAAGATGGGCCTCCATTGACCGTTTTTCTTTCTGACGAGGAAGAATCGGGAGTAGAAACCTTTTCCCCTCTGAGAATAGGGTACTGGTTCTACAGCTGCCTTCTGGAGCAGTTTTTTCACTTGGGACATGACCTGTCTTAGCATATGCACTCTGCGGGGAGTTGGAGGCAGGGAAGGAGGTTGGTCCAGAAATTCCAAGGTGTGACCCTTTAGGATCACCTGTAACACCCATTTGTCCGATGTAATTGACCGCCAGCGCTGGAAAAACTGGCTCACCCTTCCCCCCACCGGGGCGTGGCGAAGGGGGAGGGGAGATTGGTCGTCAGTTCTGCTTGCCTCGCGACTTCCCTTGGGCGGAGCCACGTCTGCCTCTATGGGTGTATCTGTTGGATGACTGATATTTATTGTCTTGGTACGTGCCGCCTTGTGCTTTTTGACCATAGGAGGAACGACTGTATCCCCTGAACTTGAAAGATGAACCTCTAAAGGGACGAAAAGACCGATGGTCCTTACTTTTGTCCTTTAAAGAACTGATGGCTCTGGCTGTGTCAGTGTCTGTCTTGATTGCCTTCAAATGGTCGTCTATCTTTTTCCCAAAGAGATCTTGGCCGTCAAATGGCATGTCTAGTATCTGCGCCTGAACTTCAGGTCTAAAGTTAGTAGCCTTCATCCAGGCCTGCCTTCTGAGCACTGTGCCGTGCGCCATCTGCCTGAAGCCTGATTCGGCCACATCAACTGCTGCGTCGATCATGTGATCCGATGTTGCTTCACCATCCGCGATTATGGATTTTGCCTCCTCCTGGAGCTCCGGTGGTAATTGTTTCGCCAAGTTAGACATGCGGAGCCAAAGCTCGCGATCGAATCTTGCGGTCATGGCCAGTGCATTACCCGCTCTGATTGTAAGTGATGCAGAAGATGATACTTTCCTGCCCATGGCTTCCAATTTACGTCCGTCCTTATCCGGTGGTGCCGACAACGGTGAGGAGGGGTTGGCGAGTTTCTTTCTGGCCGCCACTGTAATAACTGAGTCCGGTTTCGTATGACCCCTTAAACAAAGCGGTGCCGAATCCGGAGCTTTATATTTCTTTTCTGGCCTGGACACCAACACCGGAGTCGATAAGGGCGTAGATAGGATCTTGGATCCGGAATCCCAGATGGTATCGAGGAGGGGAATTGTGGTCACTGTCCTCCTTCGTTTGTCCCTGTGCTCATAGAGCACTGATTGCCTTTCCTCCGAAGAAACCTGAATTTTAAACAGTTCTGCGGCTTTACCTATTATGGTGTGGAAAGAGACAAGATCATCCGGTGGTGAGGCCTTGCCCGGCGAGTCTCTCCTCCTGGGCTTCTCGACGACGTAGTCATCCCAATCACTGGGTCCGTCTGGCTCCTGAGTTATTTCTCCTTCTTCTGGTTCCGAAAATTCACCAAAAGGATCCTCCTGCCAGTCTGATACCGAGATGGTGGACGGTACCATGGTGGTATCTACGTCCGGAGATCGTGGTCTGTGCGATGACTGTGGTGACGGGACTCTTGTAGGTGAAGCACTGTGGGTGCTGCTCCTCGGTCTTCGAGCAGGTGATCTCATCCGTTTTTGCGGTCTACTCCTGTAAGGAGAGCAACCCGATGTGCCTGGAATCGGGGATGACTCTCTAGGAATGGGATTAATCGGAATTTGCTTCTCCCTTTGCCGTTTGTAAAATTCTTCTACAATCCTCTGCACGGATAACATGAGCACCGGGTCATGAGGATATTCGGATTCTCCCGTGGACGGGTCCCAAGGAGGGCTGTATTGTTTCGGTAAGGGACCGATGGACTCTTCCACCACTTCCGCATCAGAGAATTCTTCCTGAAGAATTATATCCGGAAGTTCTGCCATGTGCCCCAAAGGTGAAAATTGCTGCACCAGAGGTTCAGTTACAATATTCTTCTCAATGATATTGCTTGTAATGACAGGAGCTTCAAGAGTGAGAGGCAGTAATTCCTCTGTAACTGCCGAAATTTGCGGTGCCTCTGTTATCCTCATTGACGACTGAGATTTTCCCGTCGACGAGGGCTTCGCCGCCGACTGAGATTTTCCCGTCGACGACTGAGATTGTCCCGTCGACGAAGGCTTCGCTGTCGACTGAGATTTTCCCGTCGACGACTGAGATTTTCCCGTCGACGACTGAGATTTTCCAGTCGACGAGGGATTCGTCGTCGACGACTGACATTTTCCCGTCGACGAGGGCTTCGTTGACGAATGTGGAGTGTGTTCCGTGGATGACTGCGTCATGGATGAATGCTTCGTGGACGAGTGGTGTTTCTTGCTCGTCGACGATTGCTTCGCGGTCGACATGTCCGATGACGATGTTCTAACTGTCGACGATGTCTTAAGCGTCGTCGTCGTCGATGCTGGTTTCGTCAACGGTATGGCCGATGACGGGCCTTTACCTTTCCCTTCATTCGTGGGCGGTTTACCCGCCGACGACTGCCCCCCCCCGTTTTTTGCAAACTCCTCCTTAACTCTGGAGGCAGATTTTGCTGACTTTTTCTGGCTTGATAGGTCAACTGGAGGCAGAAAGGGTATCAATTCCAGCTTCCTCTTTTTGGATTTGGGAGAGGAACTCCTTTCCACTGAAGAGGCCCTTCTCTTTGAAGTTTGCCTCTCAGATGGAGTGCTGGATTGGACAGGAGCTGTTCTGACAGACTCTTCGTCCGAAGATTGATCCCTGGATTCCAGGTATGAAAGGAGTCTTCTATGCCTGTCATGAAGGGTCTTGGTGGAAAAAGTTTTACAAATCTCACATTTTTTAATGTCATGTGGGTACAGACAATAAATGCAATGCTCGTGGGGGTCCTTGTAGTAAACCAATTTCTTCTTGCACCTCGTGCAGTCCCTGAACAGGGAAGGCTTCCTGACAGCCTGAGGTGCCTCCATTTCTGAAGAGAAGTTCAGTCGACGATTTTGAGAGGAAAACAACAAGTTTTGCCACCAAGGTTAATTGGAAAGAAAGCCCCTAAGAAGGGGAACAAGATGGAATATATTTTACAAATATATTCCACACAAAAGTAGAAAGAATTTGAAAAAGCTCAGAGAGCTTGAGGATTCCCTGTGTCTGATAGACTGCGGTGAAAAATCTGAAGATGGCTGCCGGGGGCGGAGCTTAAGCCCTGCCACCTCATTGGCTGGGGCCATAAAGGACCAAAGTGAGGTGGAGGGACTACACAATGAAGTGGCTCATAGGCCATAATGGGCTATGTACATGCACTGCTAGGTGGCAGTGTATATAGATATATATATGTATATAAATATATACATATAAAATTATTATTATTATTTAATTTATCACCGAGGATTCCCAGTCTGACGACGGGGAATATTCAAGCATCTGAATCTATGAAAGATCCAATGCTGGAGAATGTATGTTCCAGGTTGCTAATATAATTTGTGCAGGTTTCTGTAGGGGTTGGCTAAATGGCAGAATTTTATTGCACAGGAAAATTGTCAAAATTTACGCCATATGCCAGTTATCGCCCGCAGAGCGAAATTGTCTGATTCAGACTTACCCCACCTCACATTTCTTGTTTTTTGACATTTCGTTTTTTGTCATGTAAAAACAACATTTCAGATGTTTTCTCTCCAAAATTCAATTTTATTTCCATGAAATTTCGTTTTTTTCAAGTGTAAAGTGTGTCAGGTTCCAAAATTCATGACATTTCGGAAAAAACAACAATGTGCCCAAAAATGTGGTAGAACGGAAAAGAAAACGCATAACCAGCAAATCAGAATTGGGGACAAATTTCACCAGTTTCATTTCGCAGGCAGTAATTTCATCCACCCCTAGTTGTCTGTCAGAGTGGTGTTCAAGAAGTGTGGAGTCGCTTTGGAATCATCACAGTTGGTGGCATTTATTTGTTTATATCCATGCAAAACATTCTTTCTTCAGGTTTCATGACTTATTGCACCTTATTATAGGATGTTAGGCTAAGAGATGCTACAACATGTGACACTATGCAATGGCACAAATTCAGGGGCCAGAGTTTCTATTCCATTGTCAGGGGCTGCTCACTTACACCTCAAAGCTACTCCAACTGTAGGGTCACTCAATTTTGCATTGCATTGTGCTAAAATGCATATGGATATGGATCATGAATTGACAAAGCCATTATTAGAAGTGTTAGTCTACCTCCACTCAGAAGTTTCAGAATAGTTACATCCCTGCCGAAGACATGGCAAACAATGCAGGGGCAGCCCTATTCTCTAATAAATCTCAACTGTCCTCAAGTGTTACAGATGACTGTTTTATGTGCAAATGTTGTGTACATGGTGCATACCTTTGTCAAACGATGACTGCAGGCCGATGGGTTTATCACAAATGCTCTTCTGGTGGTGTCTAAGTCTTAATAACTTCAAGATGTATTTGACACTTTAAGGAGATCTCAGGTTTTCCAATGTCAGGTGTGAGTTAATTAACCAGCCATGGCTTTCAGGCTCATAACAAAAAAAAAAGTTATATTGAAAACATGTTTTCATGCACGTTTGCGTGAATGTGTTTATGTTTACATGTGTGCGTGCATGTGTGTGGGGGGGCAAAGGCACAGTTTGTGGGCTCTGAGAGCAACATGATGCAGAAATAAGGTCAGTGTGGGCACATACTGAGACAATGCAGGATTTGATTTGGGCACTAGAAGCATGAAGGGTGGGCAGCACAAGCATATTATGTTGAGACAGGACATTTTGTGTGGGTACGATAAGCATGCTTTGCAGGGGCAATGTTGGCATGTAATGTAGAGACGAGCTTCATTACTTTCTTTATACACAAAAAGAATGTAATGATGACAGACCTCATGATCTTGTTTGGGCAGAACTTGCTTGAAAGTGGGGCAATGCTTGCATATATTGTCGAAAGAGGTCTCTTGTTTCTCCAGCATTGGATCTTTCATAGATTCACATGCTGTGCATATTCCCTGTCGTCAGGCTGGGAATCCACAGTTACCTATATTTTTTTAACAACGCTTAAGGAAAACTTTAACATGTTTTGCACCCCATCCACTTTGTTATGGGTGCTAATGGTCTCCACCCATGAGACCACATGTATGTAGCTCCACTTTCGCAGCTTCCCTTCAGACTTCAACCATCTTTCTAGTTGGTATGTGTCCTCAAGTTTTTCTCTCAACAGTGGAAGTTTTCTCCACAAAAATAAAAAGAAGAATTTGATTCAAGAGGAACTATGGAGACAGATAAGTCTTGTTTCTGGTCAGATTATGGACAGCGTGTCCAAAAATGTGTTGTTTAAGGCGTGTGCCACCTGTGGCCTTAAAAATGTCTTTGAAGGGGACATACATGCAGACTGCATCTACTGTCTGTACCCCAACCATCAGAGGACTGTGAGATTTGTGAAGGGTGTAGCTCAAAAACCCTGAAGGACAGGAAGCGACACTTGGTCTTATGGCTGAATGAGGGAAAGTATCCTGCCTCAGAAGCCGGATCCTCAAGAAGTGTGGTGGTGCCTAAACAGATGGAGAAAAGACCTTCCTCCGAGCAGAGAGCAAGGGCGGAAGAAAGGCTGACTAAACAACAAAAGCACAGATGCAAATGGGACGAATCCCCCTTCACAGGTGAGCTTTACAAACGCCTAAACAGTTGGCGGGATCGTCGACAGGAGGGGGACGCATGGACCAACCAACATTATCGTCGGTGCAGAAACATCAGGTGTCCAAATTGCAGGCTAGTAAATCACACGCCATGGGGGAAAACAACGTCTACAGACACACGTTTGTAGTCGGCGACTCCGTTGTAAGAAAAGTGGGATTCAAAAAAGTCACGTTCGTCGACTACTCTGTTGACGAGGTGACGGTCGACAGCAATTCCGTCACCGACGCAATCGTCTGCGTAGAAGCCGATAAAACATTGCTTGGCGACAACCCCGATGACGACACCACTGTCGATGACACAACAGACGATTAACCCCACCAGCAAATTAGGGGCTCACTCGCCGACAGAAAAAATAACTTTGCTGACAACGACGTATATGGCTTTACAAACGTCTTTTACAAAGGGACAACTGGCGCAGGAGACTAGTAAATATCACCTGTCAAGTTCCTCATTCACAAAGGTGATTCACCACTCATCCATGTAATCGACGACTGGGTTTATGGCTCCCGCGAAAGAGCCAAAAAGCCAAATTGAGACAGAGTAGAGGGGATATATCTCTTTCCTCACTACCATACGCTGCACCTGGCTTATCCAGGGAGCAGCAGGAGCAACAAGGACAACCAAAACCCATTGTCTCAGATGTCTCACCAATCATGTACTCAGAGGTCATGCCTGACGACATCCTACAGCACGAGATCACTTCGGATTTTGAGGCACAAAGAGCACACTCCCAGTGATTTCAGACTCGGATTCAGATTAATCTGTGATTATGCAGGAGCAAAGAGCCCCAACACATCTCTTCAGGGTTCAAGCCAAAGGGCATTCCAACCCCTGCAACCAACAGCAGGCTCCTCTGGAACAATCACATGCCACGCAGGTCATCTAACCTTACCAGCCTACCCACTCGTGAGTCCTCGGTCACTTTTGTCATTACAAGTCCTCTCATCGCTGCAGAGTCTGCTCGCACAGCTCAATTCCAGGCTCCCTCCTACACAAATGGCAGCAGATCCACAAGGAGCGCCAGCACCGTCAGATCCACAAGGGTCTTCATCTAAGCCCAAGAGATCAGCATCCGGTGGACAGCTAATGTTCCCTCTACGCCAGAGGGAACTTGAAAGATCACAGAGGCAGGTATCCCCACAGCATAGTCGGGAGCACTCCAGGTCACGGTGAATACAACAATCACAACACCTCCTCAGACCGTATAGGTCACCGTCCATACTAACATCTCTGCATAGACCATAGGCAAGCACACAGCCCTTGGGCCAGGAGGAAGGCAAAACCACGGATACAGATCCAGATACTGCACCACAGGACAGATTGGGCCTTATTACGATTTTGGCAGTAGCCATGCCTCTATTGGCGGCATGGATGCCGCCAAAATCGGGTCCGGGTTCCCAGAATGGGGAATTACCGGGCCATTCCGAGTTCGGAGGGCCCGGTAATTCCTCCCTCCAGGAACCCGGGCCCGGACCTTCCCCATTCCCATTTCAGTCCCCATAGGGCTGAATGGGAATAGGGGAGGGAGCAAACAATGGGCCGATTATGAGCGACCCGTTGTTTGCTCCCTCTTCCCCTTGCGGGACCCGGTAAGCATGCTTGGTTTGACCAGGCGTTACTTACCGAGTCCCGCGAGGGGAGCTTGTAATGAGGCGGAACGGGTTTAACCGGTCTGCCTCCTTCAGCGGGTCCCATTAACCCGTTCCGCCTCACTTGTAATGAGGCCCATTGTCTACCACAACAGGCTCACCACACAAAGATGATGACTGGGACACTGATGATACTTCTATGGATGATTCCAGTTACATTAATTCTGTTATTGCTTCTCTTTTGGGTTTTACTCCATTGTTACAGGTTCCTGAGTTTTGCCTTCAGGGTTCCACACAATTTGGGGTTTATTTTCAACATTGTTTTCCAAATAAACAATTACTTTTTTATTCGCGTTTTTTGGATTTTGCAACTGACCAGACGCTAGTTACACCGCAGTGATCATTCCGCGGTCAGTGAATGATCACTGCGGCGTAACCAGCGTCTGGGAGGTACACAAGATATATGTTTGGTTTCGGAACAGGAAAATACCAGCTCGACTCCACAACCCTGATAGATGGGAGTTGTCACAGCTCTATTGGGGCGTCCTCCTATTTCTGAAAACTTCAGTTTCAGCCTCTAAAACCAGAAGAAATCTGACCGCACACACATAGTGCGAGTCTCCAGCCCTGAAGAAAGTGGTGAAACTTACTGCTATACCACTGAAACCGGTCGGCTTTCCGTGTGATCTGAGTAGACCAATACGGATTAGGAAGATCCCTACACCAGATCCTCTTTTTCGATCCCGACACCAAGATGGGATCTTTCACTTTTACTGACAGGGGAACGGAGCTCACGTATATAAAAAAAAGCACATCTCCAAAATCCCCCCCAAGCAAATAGGAGTTACCTTACGCTACTAGCCATTTCTGACTAGCTACAGTCGAGGTTTAACACTCTATAATTTTAATCAGTTGCAAAATCCAAAAAACGTGAATAAAAAAGTAATTGTTTATTTGGAAAACAACGTTGAAAATAAACCCCAAATTGTGTGGAACCCTGAAGACAAAACTCAGGAACCTGTAACAATAGAGTAAACCCAAAAGAGAAGCAATAACAGAATTAATTTAACTCAAATCGAAGTGTGATATAACGTTAGGGAAGATTCGAGGTTTCGATTCCCAACCCAGGTTCAAACTTTGTGGATAAACTTCTATGGATGAAACACCTAAAAAAAACCTGCAACCATCGACACAGGATGATATCGGGGCTTTCCACTCCATGATCTCCAAGGCATGTCTAGAATTCGGCTTGAGAGCAGCAGAAAAAAAGGACTGTTTTCTTTTCGACCATATGGGAAAACGATGTAAAACCATGGCCTCCAACCCTATCCTGTACCACGTCTGGGAGGAAGGAATACGTACAATGAGGCATCCGTTCACCGAGCCGGCAGTAAAAGATAGATCAGAGAAGAAATGTAAGACTCCAGAATCTACACTTAAGTGCCTCACCACCCTGCCATCGCTGCAGTCGGTGGTATCTGCGGCGGCAAGCAGGAAAATGCATACACAATCTCAAAAATGCACCATGCCGCCAGAGAATGAAGGGAGAAAGTCAGATGATTTTCAGAAAAAATATCCTAACAATCATGGCCACGACGGTAAAGGCCACCCATCCCCTTTCCATTATAGCCCACTATGACCACAAAATGTGGCATAGAATGGCTCCCATCTTGAGAATCTGCCTGAAGACCACCGGAAAGAAGCCCTAGCTATCGTAAAAGAGGGCGAGGAAGTATCGAACCACAGCATTAACATCGGGTCGACCTCACAGAAACAGGATTCAAACTAATTGGGAACGGAGTACTTCTAAAATGACAAGGCTGGCTTTGGTGTGCCGACTTCAGGCAGCAACACAAAGTGGTGGACATGCTGTTTGAAGGAGACAACTTGGTCACCCGAAGAATAGGCACTGCACGGTCGCTTACAATGCTGCAGGGAAGGAACACTTTTCGTCCTTTTAGGGGAACTTCAGGGTGAGCAGGATCATCATCTGGTAGGAGCACCAGAGGTTACTCCACAAGCTCCTATTTTTCCCAAGGATATTGGTAAAATGACCAGTATTACCAGTGATCCAGGGGGTATCGTCAGCCACAGCGACGTAGAGGTGCTGCCACCTCCAGAGGGGGAGGCAAAGCAAGTCCCAACCATGACTACAGGCGCAGCACACCATCCATAGAGGGAAATGTCACGCATTACACCGCCAAGTGGCGTCTGGTAACTACAGACCGATGGGTGATAGTCGTCATCTAGCACGGCCATCTGCTGGAATTCAAGAAACAACCAAAGTACATTCCCCCCAGGAAACATACGCAACCACACTTACAAGTGCTTTGACAAGAGGTGCGACTAATGCTCACAAATAGGGTCATCCAGAGAATTCCGAAAACATCTCAGAGGAAAAGGATTGTACTCCAGATACTTCGTCGTGAAAAAGCTCAATGGCAAGTGGTGCCCCATACTCTATTTGAGGCGGCTAAACAAGTTAATCAAAAAGCAAAGATTCAAAACGGTCACGCTGCAGGAAGTAATAAGGGCAGTGCAGCCTCAAGAGTACCTGGCATCATCCCTATTTTCACATCCCAATCCACCGGAGTCACAGGAAAAACCTAAGATTTCTAGTAGGGAACAGCCACTATCAGTTTCGAGTCCTGTCTTTTGGCCTAAAATTGGTGCCTCAGGCATACAACAAATGTCTTGTGCCCATTGCCACGTACCTCCGATGGCAAGGTCACAGCGTCTATTCACATTTAGACGATTGGCTGGTTCAGGCATCGACCATCAACCAAGCAAAGTCCTCCTTTTCCAAGACAAAGGGCCTCATTCCGAGTATGGAGGTAGTCATGGCGCTATTTGCGCCATGACTACCTCCCATACCGGGTCCGGGTCCGACCTGGTTCAATGGGGATTTACCGGTCAATTCCGACCCTGGAGGGACCGGTAAGTCCCCATTGAAAAATCCATTCCCCATTCCCATTTGAGCCCTGATAGGGCTCAATGGAAATGGGGAAGTAGTTAATAACGGTACTGCAATTTGCGGTACCGTTATTAGCTCTCTGGTCCCTTAGCGGCTTGTGGGACCCGCTAAAGGACCTCGGAATAGGGCGCAAAGGGATTACCAGCACCGATGTCCATAACGGTCCCCGGTATCCCTTTGCGCCCACCTCGGAATGAGCCCCAAATGCTCTCCTGCAACAGCTAGGATTTACCATAAATTGCAGGAAATCTTGAAGGCGACCCTCCAAAACACTAGTATTTTTGGGAGCACAGTTCTCCACGGCAGAAGCGTTGGTTAGGCCGTCCACTGACAGAACCCAAGCACTAAGAGCACTAGTATCAACATTCAGACCAAAGAAATGGGTATCTATCCACAAATGCATGTCACTCCTGGGCACCATGTAGTCCTGCATCCCGCTTATTACTCACTGCAGGTTCCACATGAGGCCCCTGCAGGATTTACTCACCAGCAGGTGGTCCCAGATAGAGGGATCATGGGAAGACAAAGTGCAAATCACCCGCACCCTCACAAACAAACTCCAGTGGTGGTCCAACATGCAGAATATAACAGAAGGCATGTCCTTTCAAGAACCAATTCCCCAGGCCACAATGGTGACAGATGTGTCACTATCGGATGGGGAGCACACATCGGCCTCAATCATGTCAACGGTCTATGGACGCCGGAAGAAACATCCCAACACATATACATCCTGGAGCAGAGAGCTGTCTGATGGGCACTCAAATCCTTGCTGCCGATAATACGCAGCTCTGTGATGACGGCCCTCACAGACAATACCACCACTATGTATTACCTGCATAGCAGGGAGGAACAAGGTCAAAAGCCTTATCCCCAGAAGCACATAAGATTTGGCATTGGGCTGTGCTCAACAGCATATCTCTCCAGGCGTACCACCAACCGGAGATACGCAACCAGACAGCAGACAGTCTAAGCAGGGCCAATGCTCAGAGCCACAAATGGGAACTCCATATAATCAGGTCCACAAAAATTTCACTCAAGGGGATCACCCATCCATTGATCTGTTTGCTACCAGGAACAACAAAAAATGTCACCAGTTCGCAAGCAGAAGAACCACAACAGGGATCAGTAGGAGAGGCGTTCTCTTTTCCATGGACCAACATCTTTGCATATGGGTTGCCCCCCATTCCAATGATCCGCAAGACGGTACATATTGTCCGGGCGTGCGCCTGATGGATAATACTGATAGCACCCAATGGCCTAGGCAGACATGGTTCTCAGACCTTCTTCAGCTGTCCGGAAACAAGCCAATTCACTTGTAGAGCCAGGAAGATCTACTGTCTCAAGACAATGGCAGAATACTACATCACAACCCTGGATCACTCAAGCTAGCAGTGTGGCTCCTGATTTCACGGAGTTCAGACACTTATCCATCCCACAGGAATGCCGAAACGATCTTGCAGTGCCGAGGGTGCCACCCACAAACTACTCCTATATTCTAAAATGGAAGCGTTTTTGTAACTGGTGTTCACAACAGCAAAACCTGCAGCCATTGTCAGCGCAGCCAGAGCAAATTCTCCCATATCTGCCATCACTCGCTAATAGTGGTCTCTCCATCTCATCCATCAAGGTACACCCCGCATCCATCTCCAGGTTCACTAGGAAAAGGGGCAAAGCACTGGCGTTAAGTGACAGGCTGATTAAGCATGTTCTGAGGGAATTTTTCACTCTTTTCCTCTAGTTAAAAAAGTACTACCGGAGTGGACTTTACACATAGTCCTTGCAGGGTTTATGAGGGCACAATTTCAGTCTTTAACTAGAGTGCACATAAAGTGTGTCTTATGGAAGGTTGCCTTCCTGCTTGCCATTACATCCTCCAGAGGTGTTACAGAATTGCAGGCAATGGGAATAGATCCACCGTACTTAAGATTTGCAAAGGACAACCTCCACTTCATCCTGAAGATACCTACTGAGTTCCACAAGAAGGCAACCATCACGCTCCCTACTTTATTCCAGAAGGCTCCAACTCCGTCAGAGACTGCTTTGCACTAGCTAGATGTAAAAATGGCACTCAAATATTATTTGGACCGGACAAAGTCCTTCAGAGCCCCAAACCAACTCTTCATGGCATGCGGGCCATCAAGTAAAGGGAAGGCGATTACAATGCACGGCATTTCTAGGTGGATTTAATCCGTTATTTCCTTTTGCCATGCTAAGGCCAACAAACGGCTACAGGCAGCAGTCCAGGCACACTGCACAAGAGCCGCCGCGGCTTCCAGAGCACTATGGGCTGGCATTTCACTGAGACATTTGGCAAGCAGCCATTTGGGTGGTGCCTCACACCTTCACAGGGCATTACTGCCTACAGAATCAGCATGCTGTGGACCCTCGGATGGGGAAAGCAGTCCTGAAGTGTCTATTTCCTTAAGGTAAACCCCGCAGCCCCAGGGTCACTCTTTAGGCACTATTCATCTAATCTCTTTTTTCCCTACCTTCACCTCCTTGCAAAAGCTAATACCGCTGTCAATTCTATTCACAGCATGCAGATCTATGAAAGCTCCAACGCTGGAAAAGGTTAACGGTGCTTGCATGTAACTCCATTTCTCCAGCATTGGTATCTTTCATAGATTCACATGCGTCCTCCCGCCTCCCCCGGAGGTAAAAGCGCTTAGCAAATAGCAGGTCATATTCCAGCAAGTGTTGGTTAAAATCTGAAGGGAAGCTGTGAGGGTGGGGCTACATACACAATGTCCCATTGGTGGGGCTCGTTAGCACCCATAACAGAATGATTGGTATGCAAAATGTGTTAAAGTTTTCCTTAAGGGTCTTTAAAAAATGTAGATAACCAAGGATTCCCAGCTTGTGGACGGGGAATATTCACAGCACAGCTATGAAAGATAGCAGTGCTGGAGAAATGGAGTTACAGGTAAGCAACTTTTCCCTTTTCTTTTCTTTGGAGACAGCCAACATCAGCATCTGTGTTCTTTTGGAGACCTGTCATCTATTGGAGTGTTTCATGTGTACTCTGCAGAGTAGAATGTAAATTCTACATTGATGCACATTTTTTTCTGAAATGTTTGAGGTGCCACCTTAGAATCGTTTAACATCTCGGTCCCCCTTTCAGGAGCTATCCACCCCCGCCTCCTCTCACCCACCCTAGCACCAAATCCTGCCTCCGCCACTCCTCACGCCCACTCCTTCCACCTTCAGAGAGAGCCAGGACCTGTGCTCCCACTTCTCCAGATGCACAAAGCAGCTTCCAAATCAGCCAGCTGACCCCAGGATACAAGGTGGCCCTCCCCACCCTGTCCTAGACAGATTATGCCACACTGGTGGGGTTTTGTTTTGTACCAACTACGAAAACGTTTCCATGCGCCTGGTTAAGTATTACAATTCAAAAAGGTGTCGCAGTTGATGTGGGGAAAAAAGGGGCTTTTGGCCCGTACCCCTTGAGAAAACAGTTGAAGAAAAGATGCTCCACACTTGAGGAACTGCGCCACAACGTTTTTGTGGAAACTGAAATGTATTCATTATAATGCCCTTTTTCAGCATCTTTTCTCCAACGGTCCTAGACAGAGGTTGTCCAGCGTGATGGCTGGTCCCCTGCCAATGATGTTCAGATGTTGAAGTGGGTGGGAACTTAAGGGTATGACATTCCTCTACTTTTCGGAAAAATCCTCTATCGTTATCTTCCTTTTTGCCACCCTGAATACCGCTCCTGGATGACAGGTTAGTAACCCTTTGTTAAATCCATACCAGTCCCCCATATCAAGAAGGTGTGCAGGGTCCTCACAAAAATAGAGGGACACTGCGAAATGGAGTCGTGGGACCCTCTTACCAAGGCTAACATATATGCGCATGTGCAGTGGTACCCTGTCCCTCGGAGAGTCCATTACATCGGACAAGAGGGTCAGCTATTAAGATAATACACTGAAGCCCAAAAGTCATGTTCACAGGGTTCCCAAGCGATGGCTCACCAATAATTAGGTTAAGCATCATTCACACAACGTGCTCCAATGTATCCAATCTATGGATCCATCTTGCTTCGTGCATAGCCAAGACACGGCTCGTATATTGGACATTTGGGGTTGGATCCACAATCCAGCACTGAATGTCATCAACCGAGTGGCCATGCTCAATGTAATGTGCCACCAACAGTGCAGTGGTATTGCTGCATCGGATGGAGGATCTGTGTTCCTTGGGTTCCTGACGATGGTGGTTAACCTTTAACTCCGCTGAAAAGTCCGATATGCACCTAATATGTATGGGATCCAGCATCTACTGGAAAATATAAAGTGATGAACACAATATTCAAAACTGTGTTGAATTCTCGATAGGTGAATGATAAACATGTGCACTTTGAAACCTAATTGGTGTATACATTAAAACCATTTAGTATAACTGAGATGCATCTTATATAAGCACAACTTAATGTAAATTGAAAAAATGACATCCACGATTGTGCAATGTCGTGTGCAATAGGTGCAAGCATGGGCGTTTACCTGGGGTGTGTATATTAGTTCGCAACTCCCCCCTCATTTTTTCACTTTAGATTAGCACTAGAGTCCCGTGCCCTTTTTTGGGGGGATGGTGGTTTGAATCTTCAAATGATAGTTCACATTGGTACTATCCTCATGTCATCAATTCATTTGAGTACCAAACGACTATGTGTGTTTGTTATCTGTTTATATGTACTATAATGACGTCCTTCAGGACCTTTTTATGTCTTTTCATATTTTTATAGTTGTATATTCTACTAGTCTTTTCATGATTCTAATACTGTTGATTTTTGATTAATTCAATATGTGAGTCATTAAGATGTATTGATTAAGTTTCAAGCTGATAGCAGAGCTAGGTACATGTTTAGGTAAAAGCAATTGCCTAAAAAGAATTTAAATACCTTAGTGGCCTTTGAATCAACCTGTAGGGAACAAACTGTGTATATGTTCATTTTATAGATAACATTGTATGAATGCAATGATTGTGTTCACATGATGGACGTTAGTTGATTATTTTCTTTGGTTTGTATATACTAATCATGAACTTCCGAGGCGTCGGAAGTGGCTGCTCGGTCGCCTTGGCAATCGAGAACAGTGCAGCTTGATGCTGACCGTGCGTTGGTGGGTCCGCTACTCTACCCTCCCTCGACGTCCCCAGCACGGCATCGACACAGCGTCAGAGGACACCCATGGAGCGAACTGAGCCATGCAAGCCCTAGCCGCTGGAGATGCTGTTTCTGTGCTTTTGGCTTCCCGCCATACCTACAAGAGCTTTTGAGGCCCTGCATTCTTTCGTTAGTCTCCTCGAGCCTTGCCACTACAGCGGTCAGTAGGCTCTGAGCCTGACCCACACTGGCTGGCAGGTGCAGACAAGGTGAGATGGGTAAACCTAATGTAGGAAGGAGTTGTGGTGCAGGTGTTGAGAAGGCAATAGGTGCCTATAGTGCCTTGATCGCTTAATGGGACCCCGTAGCTGGCCTATACTCCAACTCAAATCCAAGCTTTCCTTGCTGCCTTTTCAGAACTTAGCTCCTTACCACTAGTTCCCACTGCTTATACATCTGCGTACAGCCTCCTCCTCCCCATTTTTTCCTTTTCCTAAGTGCATGGTAGCTTGGGTCTAGGTGACGGTCTGGGGGAGGTGGGGCGCCAGGGGTGACTGCGAGCAGTAAGCTTTTGAGCCCCTTGTGCACCCAGTTTCCCAGCTCGACCCCCGCCCCCTTGCAGATAATGACTGGGGTGGTGCCTACAGCCTCTTCGCCTACTTCTCCGGATGTAGTCTACATCAGGACGTGATCCCAGTGAAAGAGCGCTCTCTACCTGTTATCCTCGGATGCCTATGTCTGGACCTCTACCTGGGACTTTGGAACTACCATCCTCCACTGTCTCCACGTTACCATCTCCTCAGGCTTTCCAACATTGCTCCATCTCTCTGGACTGGTGTCAGGCCATATTAGGAACTGTCCTTGGAACAGTGTGATCACCCTTACTACTCACTGGTCAGAGCGTGCATTTACGCTGCCCTCCAATTGTCATCTGTTGCTGATGCTGTGCCTCCATTCGCGGACCTCCAAATTGACTTCCATCATGGCCATTACATCGCCACTGCAGTGGGTTCCTCAATCTTGGCCCACTTCCCGTGCGTGATGGCTGGCAAAGTTGCGTGTTTCCACGTGACTACTACTCTAAGAAGTGCCTCAATGGACATATTTAGCCCTCGGCACCCCACTCAAAGGGTGACCCTCTAAAAGGCTTTGAACTTCATTATTCATTCCAGCTTGTGACATAACATGCACCAACTAGCCATTTACTTGTCTACTTATCTTCTCGCTATTCTTCTATCTGTCTTCATGCCCTGTCTTATCCCATTAAGGATAACCTATTGCACTTCTCCCTTGCTCGCCTGTGCTGGCTTACGTGATGATTCTCATTTGTCCTGTCCTTCCATTTCCTCTGACGCTCTCCCCCAATTCCACTTTTGTCATTTAAACATTTGCTCTGTCTGCAAAAAATCACACTATTCTTGATTTATTTCTTTGCTCTAATTTCCACTTTCTTTGTCTAACTGAAACCTGGATCAACCCTGAAAACTCCATTACCCCAGCCTTCCTTCATAATCCCTCCACCTCATTCTCTCAAACCCCCTGCCCATATATATATTTGGGGGAGGGGCACAGGAATCCTCTTTAATTCCTCCTGGACTCTTATAACTCCCGTCCCAATCTCCCAAGCTTCCCTTCCTTTCCCTGTCTATCTTCTTGTCATCTATCGCCTCCTAGGTACACTTACTGATTTTCTCGCACATCTTGATCTTCTCCTATGCCACCTTCACCCGTTCCCCCCCCTTTCTTTCTTCTTGGGGACTTTATTCTCCCTGCCGCTAACTCATCATTCTTCTTGCTGCTCTCACTCGCTGACTCTTACCACTTGCACTTCTTTTCTTCTCCTTCTTTTTATAAGTCTTTTCTTGCCTAGACTTAATCTTCTCTTCATTCCCCCCCTCTCCCCTCTCCCCTGCCTCCTCTTCCCCCTTCTATGCTTCTGATCATCTACTTCTTTCCTTCTCTGTTTCCTCTCCCACCCTACCGGTCTCCTCCTTGACTACCTTTACTCGTTGTAATCTTTCTTCTTTCGATCCTCCATCTTTTCTCTTGTCTTTGAACTCTTCTCTTCTCTTCCTTTAATCTTGCTCTTCTCTTCCTTCTCTCCAGATTCAGCCGCTAGCACTCTACATTCTTCTGTGCTATCCATCCTTGACTCAACATTCCCTTTGCACACTTTCTCTCCAACTCGCAAAACTTCACAGCCCTGGCTCGCTCCAGGTCTTATCTTGCTTTGCTGCAGTCTGCGTAAAGCCGAGCGGCAATAAAAATTGACTCTGCTTTACTTATTGCTAAGAAATCCAATTTCTCAAAACCCACACTTTGTCTCACCACCATTGTCGCCTCTATCAGCTCCTGCACAATATTCTCTCTCCTAAAGCTCCTGATCCATCTGCCTTCTCTCCCCGCTCTTCCTCTGATTTAGCAAACTACTTTACATCTAAAGTAGCTAATCTTCGCTTAGCTTTCACCCCCTCTGTTACTTCTTTCCCTTTTCTCTCTCCTGCTCCATCGCTACACTCCTTTTCATCATTCTCTCCTTGCGGATTTGGATACATCTACCCTCTTAACTCAAGCTTATCCTACTTCCTCCCCTTTTGATCCTCTCCCCTCTTCTCTTATCCCTCAAGTATGTCCTTATCTTCCTCCTTACCTTTCTTATTAACTATTCCTTTGTGCATTCTTGCTTTCCTGCTGCCTTTAAGCATACGCTTATTCTTCCTATCCTGAAAAAATCTTCTCTTGACTCATCTACTCCTGCTGATTTCCACCCTATTTCTCTTCTACCTTTCCTTTCTAAAATTCTTGAACGGGCTTCCTATACCCAGGTAACCCGTTATCTGAATCTCCATTCTCTCCTCAATCCTCTACAGTGTGGTGTTCATCCGTCTCACTCTACAGAGACTGCTCTCCTCCATGTTTCAAATTCTCTACTCACAGCCCGCCACTCCAAAATGTTCTCTGTTCTTATTCTCCTCAACCTGTCTTCCGCGTTTGACATTGTGGATCACTCTGTTCTTATTTCCTCTACTTCCTCCTCGGGTATCTCTGGTCTGCTCTTAAATGGTTCAGTTCTTACCTTCGCAACGGTCCTACTCCGTTACCTGGGCTGGGCATTCTTCTCCCTCACTCCCTCTTTCTGGTGTCCCTCATGGCTTGGTATTCGGGCCTCTTCTTTTCTCCCTTTACACTGATCCCCTTTCTGCCCTTACCTCTTCCTTCCATCTCTCTTTTCATGTGTATGCCGATGAACCCAGATCTTTTTCTCAGTTTCCTCCTTTGATTCTGCTCTTCTGTACTGTACTGTTTGAAACAGTCTTTCCGCTGTTCTGAACTTTTTTGAACAGCAGAAAGACCGTTTGAAACAGTCCTCTTATTTCCTACATCATAATCCCTCATAATCCCTCAAAAAATCCCTCTCTCTCCTTTCCCCTATCCTTTCTCCCCTTTTCACTATCTGTGTGCAACCGAGGCGTTATCTTTTAATCCTTCTCTCTCTTTTTCTCTTCATATTTCTTCCACTGCCCGTTCTTGTCGCTATGCGCTTTTTGACATTCGTCGTGCTCGCCCCTATTTTTCTTTTCATGCAGCGAAATTTCTTCTCTTCACTTTTGTCTTTTCCTGCATTTACTATTTTTCATCTGTTTTGTTTGATTTCCCTGCCTCCTACCTTCTTCTTCTTAGTTCCATTTATTATTCCTCTATTCATCTCCTTTTCTCTTTACCCCCTCCCCATCCCCCTGAGGTCCTCCAACACACCCTTCCTACTCTCAATTTCATTGCTTCCTTTTGAATCTCATCTTCTTTACCACTTTCTCTCGATTTTTTTCAAATGCACACATGGTCTGGCCCCCTTCTCTCTTTCCGCCTTACTTTCATTCTAGTTTCCCTCGCACCCCTTACGATTACAGAATCTATTTCTTTTAACCGTTCCTAAGCCTCCCTCTGCTTTGTCTCGTTTCCGCTCTTTTATTCTTCTGGCTCCGAAACACTGCAACGCTCTTCCCTTTTCACTTTGTGCCACTGCATCTCAGAACCTATCTTTTATCTTGTTTTGTCTCTTAAACTCACTGCCTTCTCTCCGTTCTGATGTAACTTATACCTATGCTCAATTTTTATCATAATGAATTGTACTGTTTTTGGATACTTTTTTTTATTGTTCAGCGCCTTTGGCAAAAGGTGCTCTATAAATTCAATAAAATGGAAATTAAATTAAATGTTTAAATCAATGCAGGAGCAGGTTGGCTCCTCTTTCGCCTTCTGTCTCTCCCAAAGAAAAGAAAGACACAAAAAGTGTTGCTTTTCTGACCCTCATTCCAGCACCTACAATCAATGTTGGTCCACTTCCTCTGCTCCCATGACAGCCTGCCACCACACCCACAAACTGATTCAGACTTGCAGCCTCCTGACACCGCCTTTGTTAGAGGGGCTGGGTCAGTCCATTCAACCCTACATTTCCCCCTCCAGAACTTTTTCCCTCGGAAGTTATCCCTCAAATGGTTGTCCTATCTATTGCAGCTACATCGGCTGCCTGGACATCCTGTCTGTTATGCCCTTCAAGCATCCCCTATGAGCAGTGCCTGCTGCTTCCGAGCTAGGTTTGCATTTTGTAAATCGCATGTGTAGATAGATACATGCAAGGGTGCAGTCAGCAACATGCGCCCAACACAAATAAGTGCCGAGGACAGGGACAATGGTACATTTGAGTGACCATTCTCTAAGTCAATACCCACCAATAAATGGCCATTAAGAGGTATACATATTTATTTTATTTTATTTATTTATTGGGCATTTGTAAGGTGCTTATACATCAAGGAATTGCATTTCAAAGCGCTGATAGGGCAAATGGAAGGGGACAAGGGACCAATGTAAGACAACGGAATATAATAACAATGATGATCAAAGAACAAAAGTGGTCCTACTAGTCCTTGTGAACATTCAGAGCATGCTGAGAGAGAGAGAGAGAGAGAGAGAGAGAGAAGGGATAGGGGAAGAGGTAAGTGCTAGAGGTACCATGGGGGGAGGGGTGCCAGAGACGCAGAACTACTACTCAGTCATAAGAACTACATAAGGCGCATGATGCGCATTTGTATG
Source organism: Ambystoma mexicanum (assembly GCF_040938575.1). Lineage (NCBI taxonomy): Eukaryota > Metazoa > Chordata > Amphibia > Caudata > Ambystomatidae > Ambystoma > Ambystoma mexicanum. The sequence continues at coordinate 812,122,838 of NC_090925.1, read as the reverse complement.
GTTAAGCCTCACACATCGCCAGGTAGCTGCCCAAATATGTGCCTTCTCTCAAGACAAACTGAGTTATTCATCCAAATCCATATGTTTTAAGTTGTATTCTCTATATCAATGATCTATGAGTCTGTGGTACACCCATAACCTTTTTACTTTTTTTAATTTCGCAGTTTCTGACATCATGCAGAATAGCAATCTTCATCCACTGGCTTTAAGCAGGTGACCTTATCATACTGTTGCATTTAATACCTCTCAACTCACCTGCATTTGATGCATGACGAGCCCCATACCCCTCCATAGACTTCAGTGGGTCTCACCTGCCAAAAGCAAAAAAAATGTTTCCTGCCTTGGAGCCTCAAAAAGCTGAGACGTATGTTCATTTATTGGTGGGCTTCAAAGTAAAGTTGCAAAAAAAACCTAGAACAGTGTTTTAGGCTTACATTAAATAAATTAACACACATATATGTATATATATATATATGTGGCCTAGACATGTCGGCAAAAGAAAAAAAGCGAGCAAGACATGTGATGTCATCAGTGATGTCATCAATGACATTTGTGATGTCATCTTTGATGTCCTGGGTGTTAGTCTTAGCAGTGCACGGTGGTGGCGCGAGTTATGGTTGCTTAGCTTACCATAACTGGCAAATTTCAAGGGTTTTTCGGTTTTACTTGGAATCATAACGTCCCGTTGACAAAGTTTCTTCACTGAATTTCATAGGTTTTTAGTAGCGCAACTTAACCATAACGTCCCTTTAACAAAGTTTTTTCACTGAATTTCATAGGTTTTTAGTAGCGCAACTTAACCATAACGCCCCTTTAACAAAGTTTTTTCATTGAATTTCGTAGGTTTTTAGTAGTGCAACTTAACAATAATGACTTTCACTTTATATACATATCATATGGAACTGACTGAATCTCTTCTACTGTACTTGATGTCCGCGAACTCATTTAATGTTCGCGGACATGTTCGAAGAACAGTGCCACTACCTAAAAAACTCTGGGGGGGTATGTTTGATTGTTATATCATAACATAGGAACATTTAACAAATTTTAAAAAAAGCACACAAACACATTATATGTACTAATACATAATAAATGTAACCCATATATACAACACACTAACCATTCATTTAAATGCACTATGTTCTAAAATGGAATATACCACAAGAAAATAAATTGGCTTCCAACATAATTACCTCACAAACACAACAGAACTGAGAACAAGAGCAGACCCACTGAGTACATAGGACATATATTACCGGAAATAGTAAGTGTACTTAATTTTATTCATATATTTATAAACTTTCTGTATTAGATACAAAAATATATTATCTTTTTTTTTTCTCTCACAGAAATGTCTAGTACTCTGGAATGGCTAGAGGAACATTTCCCACATGAAGAAATGTCACAAGATAGTGAAACTAATGGTAAACACTTATAATATAAACCATTTAATTATTATTATTTTGTATACATTTAACATATATATTTTTTTTGTACAGAGCATAACAAAATAGAAACTACCTCTGTGAAGAAGCTGTTATGGAAAACACACTTGACAACATAAAAGAAAAAAATGATTTATTGTTGACCAATTTTAATATTTTGAAAACTTTTGTTGAAGATCATTTTAAAACAGAAACGTCATACCATTGCCCCACATGTACTTGTCCCCCCTCACCATATCCCAGTCAATTATCCCCATACCCTCTCCATAACCCAAAACGTTTTGATGAGACTTCTATCCCTTCTTCACCTAATAACAATCATGATGAAACCCCTAATTCTCCTGTTTTTGTTTCTGTTTCTGCCTCACCTTCTCTGTCATAAATTATGAATATATGTTAAATAAAGTTTAATTTTTATATTGTGTTGTAAATAGTTTCGTTTTTTTTTTTTAAACAATGTAGGTGTCCGCGGACTGTGCAGGTGTTCTAAAATGTTCGTATATAAATGAAAATGGAGGTGTCCTAAAGAACACTATACCTGTTCGTACTGTTCGCTAGCTAGATGAAACTATTCTAAGAACACACGCGGTGTCCTGAAATGTTCGTAAAAAAAAAATTAAAGTGTCCTAAAGAACACTATATCTGTCCGTAGTGTTCGCTAGGAAGTTCAAACTGTTCTAAGAACACACACGGTGTCCTGAATTGTTCGTAATTAAACGAAAATGGAGGTGTCTTAAAGAACACCATACTTGTCCGTACTGCTCGATAGCAACTTGAAAATGTTCTAAGAACACAATTGGTGTCCTGAAATGTTCGTACATAAATGAAATTGAACGTGTCCTGAAGAACAGTATATCTGTCCTTACTGTTCACTAGCAAGTTTAAACTGTTCTAAGAACACACGCAGTGTCCTGAAATGTTCGTTTCACGTGTGACGCAATTTTAATTACTTCAGGACCCGAACAGTGTGCGTAGAACATCAACGCGCATGCGCTAGCCAATCTCCGTGCATTTGGTGTCCTGCGGACATGCGCTTCCTTCGCGGACTTGTTCGCGAACGGATCATATGACCGCGCCCACGCTGATCGCGTGTTCTGAATGAGGACACTGTTCGGGTCCCCGAACAAATTAAAAGTACATTTTCAATGAATCCATAATATTTTTCAATAAAATCTCACCATGGCACAAGTCCCACATAGTAATCCTGAGTTTCTACATACCTTTTGAAACTTTTCAAACTTTTTTTTGTGTTCGATCTGTCTGCGGACAGCGCGCATGTCCGCGAACCGCGCACAAGCACCCCTATAAAAGACCACGCCCTAGAGCTTATTCTCATTGTGTTTCTGGCTATTCTTCAGAACACAGCTATTTCTCCAGCAACTTGCTGATTACACCATCGAGATGGCATCCCTGGCTGCAGAACTGCCACCTGGTGCTGCACCAGCTTCAGCACCACCCCCACCCCCTCCACCACCATGACCTCCCCAAGGGCCTGAAGAGGGGAACAGGAGTGAGGATGCAGAGGAGGAAGAAGAGGATGATGAGAATGAGGTAGAGGAAAACCCTACTACCCGCACTAGGCGTGAGTCTTGGGTGTGGCGGTTATTTACCATTCATGGTAATGTTCCTAAGGCTTGTGCGAACCGTGTTACCTGCAATGAGTGCAAAATGATACTCAGTCGTGGGAAGCACGGTAAGTACAGCTTTGGGACCACTACTATGAAGGGACACCTGAGGTCATTTCACTCTGGGGCTATTCGCAGGGTTGTACCTTGCGAAGAACGTAGCAGGTTGATTTCCTCTACTTCATCCTCTGTTTCTGATCCTGTCACCACAAGGACCACCTCTGTGGGACAGCGTCTTCCTCAAGCTGCCTCACAGGCCATACAGAATGCTGATGACCCTTACCTTTCGAGGGTCACAGTTGTATGTATGTACTGTGACACAGTACTCTGCAGGGGGGAGCGACTTCGTAGTGCTTTTGAGACTATCGTCTCAGAGCACGAGAAGATCTGCTCACTACCCAAATAAAACCCACTCTACATCTTCCTCTCTCAGCTCGCCCTTTCTTATCCCTGTGGTTGGTGTCCCCCCTTTACCTTGCTTTCCCCTCCTCTCCTAGTGTGTTGTGTATAAAAAACCAAAAAAAATACAAAATATCAAAAAACAAAAAAAAATAAGGCTCTTTTCAGAGCCGCCTTTCACAGTTAAAAAATAGAAGTGAAAATAAATGAAGCAGAGCCCTTTGTGTTTTTTAGAAGTCCGCGGACAGTTCGCGAACCTTTAAAAAATTGGGTTGCTACCCCATCACAAACATTGCAATTCTCTCTGGGAAGAAGTGGTGGCTCTGAAAAGAGCCTTTGGGTGGTGTTTGTAAGTCAAAAATTATAAATGCTTAACACCTACTTCAAAATGGTTGTTGTAATTCCAAAAAAGGTCGCAATGCATTTTGTACATTTCTCAGAAAAATCTGATTGCCAGCATAAGTAAGATGGACTCCATCTCTGCGAAAAATGTATGTACTACGAAACATAATATTTTCATTGTGAAAAGAGGACATGCCAAAATCTCTTAGAAAGGTACAAACAGCCTTATTAACATTGCGCCTTGCTTTTTCCATTTGTGGACCAAATGAAGAAGAACGAAGCCACATTTGTCTCTGCGCAATCCGTGAAAATATCACTTGAGAATTAGGAAACATGTCCATAACCTTCCCAAGTCCTTCTTTCATAGCAAATTGCAAAACAATTCCAGTCACATGTCCTAAACTGTTCCCTCCACAATGAATTACAATTATGTCTGGATGTTGCGCTGTCTCCAAAGTAGCAGAGAGAGGTAACAAGTCCAACCACTTCATTCCACGTACTCCATGCCAGTGTACTTCCACATGTGGGAATCCAAGATCTACAGCTACTCCACAGCTTTCTGCATGCACCTTCAACCAATGTATCCACGAATCTCCCAAAATCCAAACAATCTGTTTTCTGAAACACACAGCCATAGCTATCTTTTGTTCTCTCAGCAAAAAGAGTATCTCAGAAACTCTCTCCTGGCACAACACACCCACTAAACTTTCCTGACCAATCCCTTTCAGTGCTTATTCTCATTTGCATGACTTCTGAACCCAAAAATCCCCGGATGTAACTCCCGATGTCCGCAAACTACCGCCATGTCCGCGGACATATCGTAACATGAACAGCCCTTCTACCATTTCCATTTCACTCTCTCTGTCATTCCCTCATTGGATGTAGCTAAAAAATCACATGACCATGCACCAATCACATTCAAGACCTCTAGATCTAACTGCATCATCATAGATCAGCACTGCAAATGTACTGTGAATCTCTCTGAGTACAAGTGTCATATCATTGGCAAGCACCATCTACCAGAAATACTGTACAAGTCTCGAAGATTTCTACTTGCAGCTCCATGCATATCCAAATGCATGAACACAAACTTCAGGTATGCATATTTTCTGTACAGTAGATGAACACATTTTCAAACAGACTTTTAGCTTGTGTAATCTGTAAAATGAATTTACTGTATTTTTTTCAATATCCTAAAATCAACTATCACTTATAAACCTTTATACTATTTACTTTCTTTATACACACACACTCAAATCATGTTAAACTAACATTTTTTAAATGAAATATATAGACTACATATATTCAAACAAAATTGCATGCAAGCACAATCTATGTTTAAATCTTTAAAAAAATACTTATACAAATTCATTTTTTTGTTTTTATTTATTTATTTACTTAATTACTTTTATTTAGACATGACATTGAGGCGCTATTACCTAGAACAGCTTACTTACAGAAATAGTAGTATTCACTGGTATATTATAAATTTCACAAGACATAGTAAAGATTTTTTTTTGCTACAGTTAGTCATTCAATACAATTTGTTCATTAAGAACATATCATATGTACTGAACTGATGCAATGTATCTTATGTAAATAAATTAGTTTAATGGTTTTAAAGAAGGCACTGAGGATTTCAATTAAAAAAAATCAATATCTAAATTAAAAACAGCGCTATATACAAACAAAGTTACTAATTTGAAGATTTTACAATTGCAGTGAAGACCAGTCTACTGAAAAGAAGCAGCCGAATTCGAAGAACAAAGAAGAACTAAGAAGTTACCTGTTAATTTAAGAAAAAAAGTAAGTAGAATATCACCATAATGTTTGTATTATTAATCAAACATACTATAACATTAATACAAGCTATTTTGGTGCCTAAAAATAGAGATTGTGTACCATTTTGTCCAAAAATCTCCATGTCTTAAACAGCAATTTACAGCCAGAATGGCCAACAAATTCCTATTTTGGACACACAAATTACCCAACTGAACCGCTACAATTTTCATATTATGGAACAAACAACTGTTTTAATTGTATACATTAGATTTACTATTTGTACTTTTCCACACCACTAGCTTACTTTTTTTGTCATCTGAACCCCAGTTTAGTAACACATAAATTCAAGAATACCTATCCCTACTAGTTGTAGTTCCCAATGCACAATCACACACCATTACATATATCTTTATCATCTTACTCAAACACTCATGCACACAGCACACATACATTCCAGAACACCCCAACCCATATCTTATTTATTTTTTTCAACAGACCCTAAAGAATGCCTACCAAAAGTCAAGTCCGTAGAAAGCAACGCAAAAGTAGAGCAAATGAAAATAAAAGTGTCCAACATAAGCATCCATCTCTAGCAGAATTTGTAAAAAAAGTTGAAACAAAACAGCTAATACAGTCATTTAGTGAAACACAAGAAGTTTCAAGTACAAAAACGTTGCCTTCTCTATCAAAATGTAAAACAAACCAAAAAACAATTAACAGAAAATCAGCCATCACTACAGATAAAACTACTTCTTCAAATCTTAATATAGTGCAAAGTAAGCATACCAAGAAAAGTATTTTAGCCAAAATGTACCGTCACAAAGTCCTTCAAAATCTTATAAAAACAGGAGAGAAATCAGGTTCAATGCTTAAAACCTATCGTAGGAAATTAATCTTAGAAGCGTTGATGGACAGTGCAATGCTTCTGAAAAGAAAGTTATTTATTTTACTGTTAAACAAAATGAAACCACTAACAAAACTAATAACTAAATTACAAAAAGACTTTTCAATAAGCAAAATGTCAACAGAAAGAACTTCTTAAGTATCTGCGGAGGTGAATGGAATCACACTACGAGCACAGAACCATATTGTAATGAAGAAGCGTACAAACAAAAGCAAACAAATATAATTGCCATACATAGCAGTGGTCGAGGTTATGAAAAAGTGAATAATACCATTATAAAAGTAACACAAAAACTGTAGACCTATCATACAAAATAGAAGACAATGAAGATTCTAAATGGTTTGAATTAGCTCTCTACCTTGTAGCAGAAAACAAATATGAAATAACTGAGCCCTTAATACTTTGCAGTTACTGCACTACAAAACTTGACAACAACCAAACTCCTTCACGTGCTATCACAAATAATTTGGAATTATACCCAGTACCAAAACCCCTACAACAACTTAATTTATATGAGAGCATCATAATTCAAACAGTACACCCATTTCAAGCAATAATACGCCTTCAACCAAAAACAGCAAAATTACCTCCTTCTGAATTGGTAAAAGGCATTCGTGGAAAAGTAGTTTATTTACCATTAGATCTAAAAGAAAATGTGCATACTCTAGGAGTGCAACGTCCAATGCAGCAATCTTTAATTATCTTAATAAATGGAGTACCTACAAAAGACAAAAAAATATGGCAACAGCTGGTAGATTTATATAAAGTTAGACAAGCCTTTCAATATCTTAAAGAGAATAATGAATATTACAAAGAAATTAATATTGAAGAAAACTTGAAAGATACAACTGAAATAATTCAAGAAACACAAGAAGCTGGTCAATTTGAGCTACTAGATCCTGCTACAGAATCGTGCCTCTATCACAGGAGCAGGAGCTCCTTACACTGCAGGAGCAGTGTCCATGGCCCCTGCATCTACTAACGACCACTAAGGTAGGCCCCTGGGCATATTACATCGAATTTCCTGCAAAAAAGAAATTGCTTTTATTTGTTTGCATTTTTCGGCGGAATGCACCACAACTGCAGTATTGTAAACTGCCCTGCCCAATAATTGCGTGCAAAGCCCCATTCTAGCTGGGACCACACTCAGCAGCCTAACGTGCGTGCATTCTCCATTAAACAACACGAGGAGACTAGCCATTTCGAAGATGGCCGCCGGAGAAATCCAAGCTGCACCTCCTTCCTCCTTGTGTGCAGCCAACTCCTGATTGGCTATCCGGTGCCTTCTCTGCACCAACTACGAGCCGGCAGGCTCCGAGCCGGCCTCCAACACGAAGGCTGGAAACACAAAGGCTCCTTCCTGTCCTGAGCCTGTCCAGTGCCGACAGTGCCAAGGGCCAGGACTTCTGCTTGTTTGGACACAACTACCCTGATCCCTCCTTGCTACCCAACAGTCTAGCGGTAAGAAACTCAGAACTACTCCCCTCCTCTGGGTATTGCCCAATGCACTTTGACCGTTTACAGTGCCTATCATCTTGCCTAACCTGGCATTTTTTATCTTTTGCTGCACCATTTGACCCTATTAACACCTTATTGGTATTCCCGCCACCCGCTGGGGCGCCTGCCCCCCATCACCTGCGGGAGTCACTCGGCACAGTCACCTATTACGTGCTCGATGCCATAGTGACTTGCCCTGCCACCGAAGTGATAAACGGCATCTCACCCACTTCTAACTTACCTGCTAAGCGAACCCTATCTTGCACAGTACCGATGTCTACATACTGTACTCTAATCCTGCTATACATGGATCTTTATAAGCAATGAGTACTGTCTGGGAAAAAATGCTAATTAAGCCTTCTTGTGGATTTTCGAATTTAGGTGGCCTAGTGCCCTGATGTACCTGTTTGAAAATGCCAGTTGATTTGTGTCGTGCCTCTGTTCACCCACAGACCACACCTGATTGTATTATGCCTTATGGTCGCCTACAGACCACATTTGATTGATCTGAGTTGTGCCTTATGGTCGCCTACAGACCACACTTGATTGATTTGTGTTGTGCCTTATGGTCGCCTTAGACCACATTTGATTGATCTGAGTTGTGCCTTATGGTCGCCTACAGACCACACTTGACTGATTTGTGTTGTGCCTTATGGTCGCCTACAGACCACATTTGATTGATCTGAGTTGTGCCTTATGGTCGCCTACAGACCACACTTGATTGATTTGTGTTGTGCCTTATGGTCGCCTTAGACCACATTTGATTGATCTGAGTTGTGCCTTATGGTCGCCTACAGACCACACTTGACTGATTTGTGTTGTGCCTTATGGTCGCCTTAGACCACATTTGATTGTTGTGTTGCGCCTTATGGTCGCCCACAGACCACATTTGTTTGTTGTGTTGTGCCTTATGGTCGCCTTAGACCACATTTGATTGTTGTGTTGTGCCTTATGGTCTACATACCACATTTGATTATTGTGTTGTGCCCTATGGTCTCTTACAGACCACATTTGATTGTTGTGTTGTGCCTTATGGTCGCCTACAGACCACATCTGATTATTGTGTTGTGTCCTATGGTCGCCTACAGACCGCACTTGATTGATTTGTGCTGTGCCTTATGGTCGCTAATAGACCACACTTGCAAACTAGCAACACTACTCACATCATGTATTGGTGCCTAACTACTTTCATCCACCTACTGTATATCTACACTAGACACTGGACTAGTCAACCCAACCCACACTCTAATCAAGACACATACACTAGCACACGTATGGCAACCACCACCCTCACCTCGTGGCCTAGCACCATGACACATGCAAACCCGTACCTGGATGATCCAGCACTTTGGATACGCCACTTTGCTACTAGACCAACTCCTAACCAACCTTGTACTATCGCTATTAGAAACACTAGATTGAATTCTAGAACTAGCCTACCTACCTTTCCATGCTCTCACCACCCTAGCATTCTAACTAGAAATTCTAGATTAAGAGTCCGTTGTATGAAACATTCGCATATTGACCACAACCTTGCCAATTCGGCTATTGACCCAGACAAGCTAGCCCATATCCTCCCGCATGACCTACCTATACCACCAGAAAAATTTCCCCAAAAAGACAAACTTATTAAAGCAGCCTTGGTGAATGCCAGGTCTCTTCCTGCCCATGCTCTCGACATCGCTGATTTTATAACTTATGAAAAACTTGATCTCCTTGCAGTCACGGAAACCTGGCTTAATGCTGCCTCTGGTCCATCTCTGGCCCTTGCCATACCTAATGATTATGCTATCATTAGATGCGACAGAAACACCTCTCAAACGAAGGGAGGTGGACTCGCCTTCATATTCAGAAATACCTTCGACATTAGAGTCATCCAGGACGCTCAAATCCCCTCTGCTGAATCCTTGTCCATCAAGCTACCTATATCACCAAACCACACAGCAACTATGCACCTTATTTACCGACCACCAGGTGCCATCTCTTCTTTCATAGAGGACATTGCATCACTCATAACCTCAGATACCAAACCTAATTCTCAAACCATCTTACTGGGGGATTTTAATCTCGTTTTTAACAACCCTAAGAACACTAACGCCCATTACTTAGCCAGCACCTTATCTGACTTGGGTCATACGCACATTATTCACGAGCCCACTCATATCAAAGGCAGAACACTTGACTGGCTCACTCACCTCAACTGCTCTATTGACCTCCTATCTAATGACCCATGCATGTGGTCTGATCATCATAAAATAACCTTTTCGATCAAAGCCAACACACCACACCTGGCACCTATCATCGCCCCAGCCACCAGCACGAGAAATAAGAAAGACATTACTCCTGACAAACTCCTACCTTTATTACTCCCCATCTTGAACAACATTGACTCAGATGACCCCACAGTTTTAGTGGATATCTACAACCAGGCTATACTCAAAGCACTGAACACCATCGTCAATCTAAAATTGCGGAAACCTAAACCACAGCGTCACCTTAACACCTGGTTCACTCCGCAGTTAAGAGAATTACGCAAAACCAAGAGAACCGCTGAGGCACATTGGAAAAAACATCCCACAGCATCCAATAAGACTGAGCTAGCCCTAGCCTCCTCCAGTTACAAAGAAGCCATCCTTCTTGCTAAAAAAGACACCTATAACAAAAGGATTACACAAGCGGAATCCAACACAAAAGAACTTTTTAAGATTCTGAAAGAATTAGAATCCCCCATTGCCCCTATAGACAAATGTGTTACTGACGCACTATGGTGTAGTAATATTCAGAAGGCCTTATTAGATAAAATAGTTCGCCTACAATCTAAAATCAATGCAAAAAAATCCCTACTACTAGCTGACCCGGACTACAAACAATTACCTAACAAATCACCTACCTTTAAGTCAACTTGTAAACCTTTCAGCTTCTCACCCCTCTCAACTTGGGAAGTAGAAAACATCATCAGGAAACTCAAACCCTCAAATTGCCAAGGTGATGCCTGCCCTGCCCCGACCATCAAAGCCGCCGCGCACGATCTAGCACCATTCATCACCAACCTCATCAATGCATCCTTCAAATCTGGAGTAGTACCTGATAACCTAAAAGACGCGTGGGTCATACCACTCCTCAAAAAACCTACACTTGACCCAGCCAACCCGTCTAACTATAGGCCGATAACGACTGTACCTTTCTTATTAAAAATACTGGACAGAGCAGCCTACTTACAAATACAGGCCTACTTAGAATCAAACAATCTCTTAGGACTTAGGCAATCAGGTTTCCGACCTAGACACAGTACGGAAACTGCTTTAATAGATCTCACGACCCAGATCCAAATCCTGAAAGACAATGGCAAACTGGCACTCCTCTTACTGCTTGACCTGTCAGCAGCTTTCGACCTGGTCAACCACCAAACACTCTGTCACCACTTGAAAACTGCAGCACACTTCTCAGACACAGCCACAGCTTGGATCAGTTCCTTCTTGGCGAACAGAACCATGAGGGTCTTCTCTCCCACTGATTCTGCTGAACCCTCGCCAGTACCCTGTGGAGTCCCGCAAGGCTCTTGTGTGTCCCCGACACTTTATAATGTATTCACAAAGCCCCTCTTTGATATCCTTGACTATCTGGGTGTCACGTATAGTAATTACGCGGATGACACCCAGATACTCATTCCTATCTCGGGCAACTTTGAAACAGACAGCAAAACCCTTAATGAAATATACTCAGTAATTCAAGCATGGATGGCACATCATGGTCTTTGCCTCAATGACGAAAAAACTGAGCTGATCATCCTTAGCACCCACGCCAAACTCAAAAATCTTAATCATGCATTCAAATCCTTCACCATAGATGGCAATCTCATCCCCGTGTCAAATAATACCAAAACCCTTGGTATCTACATCGATGCTACCTTATCCTTCTCCAAACAAACGAATGCAGTAGCATCATCAGCTGCTTATACCTGTAAGCTGATCACTGCATGTAAGCCGTTTATCTCCTCACCCAATTGCATTACTCGTGCTAGAGCATTAGTCCTATCCAAAATAGACTATTGTAATGCCCTTTACTTAGGCACTAGCCACAAAAATATCAACAAACTTCAAGTAATCCAAAATAATGCCATCAGGGCCGCCCTCAACATTCCCAAAAAGGCGCACATCTCTGAAACCAGACGCAAACTACGCTGGCTCCCAGTCGAGCACAGAATAGCCCTCAAAACTCTGGCCCTTACACACAAAGCCAGAGCCAACCTGGTACCAGCATACCTTACCAACCAACTTACGCCTCACACCTCCTCAAGACCACTCAGAGCAGCACAAGCTAACACTATGTCCATACCGAGATTCAAACTTCATAACTCGGGAGGAGCTAGCTTCCCTGTACAAGCTTCTAAATTATGGAACACAATCCCTGCACTTTTGCGAGCAGAACCTTCATTTAACCTATTCAAACACAACACAAAGTGTTGGCTTCACAATATGGACTCTATGACAGCCTAACCTCCTGTTCCTAGCAGGATTGACTGCTGACTGCACACTTTTGTAATTAATGTACTTATCTTAGACTATGTATGTACGACATCTTTGATTATGTATGTATGCACTTGCAACACTAGTATGTACATACCTGTAACTGTAACATAACCCTTTGTTAACTGCTTTTAATTGTAACTGTAACCAGATCTAACGTACGCGCCCATATGCCCCCGGGCCTGGCTGCGCTTTGTAAATAAAATAAATACAAATACAAATACAATATCAAATACTTTAGACCATTATACAATTCATCCTTTGCACTGTAATGACACCGTAGAAGATGCACTGGAAACTTACCAAATGCGTTAAACAAAAGGATCGCCAATGAGCATATGGAAAAAAAGTATAGAAGCATAGAAGCATGTGCTTTTCCTCTACTCTTTCCTACTGGCAAAGGAGGAAGGTATGATGATAGACCTATTCAAATATCAGCTTCAGAATACCGCTCATTACGGATGTATTCTGAAGATCCCAGATTTAGACAAAATGTGGAATACATATTCCACCTACTCTTTGAAAGTGAACTAGCAACTTTATGTTACGGAGTTGCACACATATCAAAATCAGGATCACACTTTCAAAATATGACAGCTACACAATTATTAGAAAAAGTGCAACAAAAGGATGAGGTTTTACAATCAAATATTACAAATCTATTAGCAAATATGCGTGGTACTAAAGAGTACTGGTTTCGACGTCATGGAGATGCACGTTGTAGGATCAGAAAGGTTGGCCCACCACTTGGTTTGTTACATTAAGTTGTGCAGAATATGCATGGCAAGATTTACATGATTTCCTACGCATATCAAATAAAAACAAAACAAACATAGATATACTAACACCTGTAGAACTTTGTTCTTTGGATCCTGTTAATGTTTCAAGATATTTTCACCATCGCTTCATTGCTATGCTGCATTTTATTTGTAATAAAACTGTTCCTCCCCTTGGAGAAGTGCAACACTTCTTTTGGAGAAAAGAATACCAAGCCAGAGGAGCACCGCATATCCACATGCTTTTATGGATTAAAGATGCTCCTAAATTTGGTCAAGACAGTGATGCCACTGTTTTACAGTTTATTGAAAAATATGTCACTTGTGAAATTCCTTCAGAAGCCACAAATAGTGATCTTCATGCACAAATTTTACAATTTCAAAGACATAAATGTGGAAAATATTGTCGTTGCAAATACAAAAACAAAGGGAAATACTACACCAAATGCCGATTTAGTTTCCCTAGACCAGTTACAAATGCAGGTCAAGTGAACAACCTCATGTCTTCAGTTAGACATAGGGCCTCATTACACGGAAGGCGGTGAGCCATGGCGCTATTAGCGCCATGGCTCATGCCGGTAAAATACCGGCACCGCCTTGGCGGAAAGGGGATTTACCGCCCCATTCCAAGGTTGGAGAAGCGGTAAATCCCCCTTCCGCCATTGCCCTTCCCCATTCCCATTTCTGCCCCATAGGGCTCTATGGGAATGGGGAAGGCGCTAATTACGGCACCGCAATTTTGCGGTGCCGTAATTAGCTCCGAGGTCCCTTAGCGGGTTGGTTTTTAACGCCTGCAAAAAGCAGGCGTTAAAGCACCAACCCCCAAAGGGACCTCGTAGTACGGCGGTAAGGGTTAACGGTCACCGTTGCCATTAACGGTGACCGTTAACCCTTACCGCCGTCCGTGTAATGAGGCCCATAGTGTTAAAGGTAAGTCACCTAAAAATACATATTACATAAAAAGAAAAGAAGAAGAAAAATATATCAATGATTATAATGCAATCATTGCCCACTTATGGAATGCAAACATAGATGTGCAGTACATTGCAGACAATTCTACTGCAGTTGCACGATATGTCACAGCATACTTAACTAAAGCAGAAAAGACAGAGCTCCAAGACCTCTGGAATGACCTGTCATCAGATTAAACAGTATCTCAGAAATTATACAGCTTGGGCATAAAAATGCTCACCCATAGTGAATGTGGATCATATGAAGCAGCTGATCGTTTAACTGGTACTGCATTGTATGGTAAATCTGAAAATATAGTATGGCTAAGTCTTGGTCCAGCTAAATCTAGAAAAAGAGTTCTAAAAGCATATGAAGATATAGAAACAATAGCCAAACATGATCCCAACAGCCAAGACATTTTAAAAAACAATTTATTGGACACATACTACCCAAACAGAAGTAATACTTTGGAAAACATGTGTCTATACCACATAGCCCAAAACTACACATGCAAAAATAATATGAAACCTGATGAAAAAAAAGGTAAATATAGAGTAACAAACTGTGAAGGCAGCTTAGTTAAACTCACTAAACCAAATTTAATTAATCATATCAAATTGTCATTAAAGACTCCTCAACATAAAGAAGTATATTACATGTCCCTGCTAAAACTCTTCAAACCATGGAGAAAAGAAGAACAATTACTAGACTCATATGAGGATGCTTTCAAAGCAAATGAAAGCACTATAACTGATGTAAAATTTACACAGTACAAAACAATGTTGCACAATGAACAGCAACACGAAGAAGAACTCCAAGCCCAACTAGATAAGGACACTCCTGACAGTAGTCAACCTTCTGTAACAGGAAGCCAAGAACCACTGGGTGAACCACTAATAATAAATGAGGCAGAATTAGCTATGATAGAAGTAGAAAACACCATGTGTCAGTATGAAGATAAGGAAGACTTAACTATACTACAATCAAAACTAAACAATGAGCAAAGTAGCATTTTTCAGGAAGTAACAAAACAAATTGCACATGGTGTAAAACATGAAAATAAAGAATGTTCCTGCCATAATTATAAACCTATACTACTGTACGTCAGTGGTGAAGCTGGTTCTTGAAAAACATTCCTAATCAAAATCATTAGTAAGTTCCTTCAACAATTGACAAACAACAAACTGTCAGCTGTTGTCACTGCCCCCACAGGTTTAACTGCCTACAACATAGGTGGTGTTACATTACACCGATTACTACTATTACCAGTAGAACACTAGAACAAATTAGACTATTACAAACTTTCTGCAGAAGCTGCAATGGAATTACGCAGAGTATTGAAACAAATGAAAATGCTTCTAATAGATGAAGTGAGCATGGTCTCCAACCTGATGTTAGCTTTGATTCACCTCAGATTACAAGACGTACTCAAAACAGACTATGAAGAGCTCTTTGCAGGAAAACACATTATTGTTTTTGGAGATCTGCTTCAATTAACACCAGTAAAAGGTGAGCCTATTTTTAAAACATTAGGACACAAACGCTGCCGTAAAACTGTTGGCAGCATTGGAAATGTCAACCTTTGGCAACATTTCCAATACAGAGAATTAACAGAAAACATGCGGCAATCTGCAGATCTCACTTATGCCAACATTTTAAAAAGTATCAGAGTTGGTATACTTTCTAAAGAAGCAGAAGGAATATTGAAAACCCGGCACATTAATGCACTTTATGGCGATAATGCATGTGCTACAGATGTTATGGAACAATTAGCCCACAAAAATGTCAATTGTATGGCCTTAATGCCAACTCTTGCAAGCTGTTTCAAATTCAATGAAATCATGCTAAGTAAAGAAATGCAACCAATCATGGAAATTAGCGCCACAGACAAACTAGTTGTACATGGTATGACACTACCCATGTGTGACCAAGCCACAACAAGACTAAATAGTTTAGAAAAATCAATCTCAAACACAGCAGGCTTAGAAAAGTTATTAAAATTATCCTTAAATTGCAGAGTAATGCTTAAACGTAACCTTGACGTGGACCAAGGACTAGTTAATGGAGCACTGGGTACAGTTGTTGGCTTTCAAACATACCCACGCGACAACAAAATTCAGTTTGTCAATATACTCTTTGACAAACTTTCAGAAGTAAAAAGGATAGGACGCTCAACAGCTAGATTCCTTCTCTTCAAAGATATGTATGTACGCAGAGAACAATTTTCTCTAACTCTTGCATACTCAGTCACGATTCATAAATCACAAGGTCTTACCCTAGACAAAGCAATGATAGATATTGGTAACACAGTCTTTAAAGAAGGCATGAGCTATGTAGCACTATTACGCTTACGTACACTTGACTGTCTATTTCTAATCAACTTTGATGCAAGTAAATTAAACGCTGATATTCCTTGCATTTTAGAATACAATAGACTTCGCTCACTATACACCCCCCACCTAAACACATATTCTGTTCCACAAAAAGTAAAACGTTATAAAAGAAAAATAAATCAAACAGAAATGCAACAGGATGTCACTGCAAATCCTCCAAAGAGGGTAAAAGAAACTAATACTTCATCAAGTACCACAAGCAAAAAAGAATCAATTAGGGAAAGTAAACCAAGTACTTCTTTAAAGAAGGAAGACAAACTCCAAAAAAAGCAGTTAGATACAGACTACCTGGACCATTTAAATTCTCAAATATAGTTGGTGTAAGTTGCTACGCAAATGTAGCAGTGAATATTCTATTTCAATTACAAAAACAGAAAAGAGCAGGAAAACTCTAAACTCTGGACCAGAGTATTATAGTGTCACAGGAATCCGGAAAAATTTGTCCAGAGAACACAACTGTGTTACTTACAGATTGTATCAATTTTATTTAATCGTGATACAGAAACTTAGAAAATAATCAATAAATGACACAATGCTTTAAGAAACATATTATTACATATCACAGCAAATAGGGGGTACATATAAATAAAAACATGACAAAAATTAATCCATCAATCAAACCATTCGTAGTGCAGCATTCAATCCATACAGCATTCATCGTGACATTCATCCAATCAACACTAGCTAAAAACAGCAAAAATTACTTCATGTGGGGAGTGAGCACAATCATCACAGCCCAGCTCCTAATTTTAATATGTATTATTTGATTTTATAGAAGTAGAGAAACATACAGTAGAAGAAAAGTTATTAAAACAATCTATCTGAAGGGCAGATCTGAAGATGACCCTGTAGTGTAGATCACATCCCTTGAAAACAAAACTCAACCGGTTTCGACGTAGTATGTCTAATGTACAACGTCTTCATCAGGAGGTATGGAACAGAAGACTGCAAGAGAAGAGCAGAACTGCATAACTAATTGGCAGTGCCCCTTCTCCCAAAAACAAACAAAGTGAGGAAAATAATATACAAACTGTACCCACTAGATACAACCAATAAGCAGCCAATTGTGTAGAGAGGAAAGAATAATATGGTGCTAGAAGATGAAGAGAAATCAAATCAACATCCCTGGTGCGGAGATAGAGAATACTAGAAGGGTATATTGAGCTACCCAACCACAAGAGTGCCAACTCCATGCATCATGCGAAAGTGCTATTAAAGGGACGCCCCGAACGAGTCAGGAGAGATGAAACCAGTGTAGCAGGTAGATGGATCGTACCGGGCAACCTGCAGGAGGGAAAATATGTCCCATGTGAGAAAAGTAATCAAAAGTAATAAGCGAAAACTGACCTCACACAGTAAACCGAGCACTAATGTGAGGATGGAACGATATGTATGTTCTGAAGGAGTGGGTCCTGCCGGGGGCTAGGGTGGTTCTTATGCTGAAAAAATAAATAAACAGTAAATAACAAAGAAAACCAGGGAGCAAAACCACGAAAACTAATTGAAGAACAGCTACCTGTGAGACCAAAGGTCCTGTATACCGTAGTAGCCATCATTGAAGGATCTGATGAAGGACCCAGCTGGGAACAGGATACGAACAGAAAAATCAGTTCGGTACAACAAGCCTGGGTGAGCTGTGGATCCAAAGATAATGTGCATCTCATACCATGTTAGCGGAGGAGGAGGTGAACAAAATAAATTGAAACAAAATGACACGGGGGACAACACATGCAAAACTACTAGGGCTAGGCCACCTAACAATGTAATGGGCTTTACAGATAATAAATGTGCATATGAACCGACACTGGCACAATGCTCAGTGTTGGAAGCCCTAGAAATAGGGTCATAGAAAAAGGAAAAGAAGAAATGTGCACGTAGAGTGCTAGGACCAACAATATCTAGAGTCAGGGAAACTACTCGGTATAAAAGAGAAGTGCTGTAAGCCCTCAAAGGATGTATGTAATGATTCGTGGGGCACGAAGGTGTCCACGTAGTAAGAAACTTCTAAGCTGACCCAAGGGTAAAATAACAGCATGAGCTGACATAAATAGTCGTAATAGGCAACAGCAGCCCCACACGGCCTGCCAGCATTAATAAGCGCAATGTTGTACAGAGGATCCGACTCACCTGATATCCAGCCAGGGTGAGCCGGTGAAAGCGACCATCAATCCGCTAGCTTGCGGGCGACGTTAATGCGTACTGCAGATGGTGCCGAGCGCGGGATCCACTAGATGTAGAACTAAGCGCAGCGTAAGTCACGTGACCAGAGCAGGTCACGTGAGGAGGCTGGTTCACAGAATAAAGCGGAACCAAAACATCCGTACGGCAACCCGTAACGCATAAAAACAAAGGAGGGACAATCCACCCACCCGATGCAAAGCCAGGGTGAGCCGGTAAAAGCGACCAACAGTCCGCTGGCTTGAAGGCAACACTCCTGCGTACTGCGGATGCTGCCGAGCGCGGGATCCACCAAATGTAGAACTATGCGCAGCGTAGGTCACGTGACCGGGGCAGGTCACGTGAAGAGGCTGGTTCGCAAAATAAAGCGGAGCCAAACCATACGTACGGCAACCTGTAACGCATGAGAGCAAGAGTGGACGATGAATGACAATAAAAAAGGAAGCCAACTAAGGAAATGAATAAATAAATAAAGCCCAATAGGTGAATGGATAATTTATTTAAAAAACAAAGTGAAACAGAGCAAAATGCCCCCATCCTGCCAAGCAGGAAAAACAAAACCCAATATAAATGGACACATAAGTATCTGTGAAAGTTGGGACAATAAGAGACTCAGATGTATGAGCTGAATTACATAATAGGCTATACCAAATTGAACTCCCATGTTTCCATAGAATTAAGCCCTTTTTGTAAGGTCCTGAGGTTGAAAATCCACATTTGCTCTTTGTAAGCCAATTTATTGGCAGTTTGTACCGCGCCACGGGCAAAACATTTTTCAAGGCAAAACCATCTAAGTGAGTCTGCATCATGGCCCTTCTCCAAAAAGTGGGACACCATAGGGGCAGTAGAGCAAAGCATCCTGATCTTAGAGCGATGCTCATTAATCCGTAAGCGTATCTCCCTAGAGGTCTTGCCTATATAAAACAAGTTACACGGACATTGTATGGCATACACCACATTCTTGCTTTTGCAAGTAGTGAAAGTACGAAGGTCCCATTGTCTACCTTCATTCACAAAAGATGTGTTTTGTTTGGAGAATCTACAGGCCATACATGTGGTGCACGGGTAGTGCCCTACCACAGGTTGTAAATTGACGTCCCTAACTGCGTGAAGTTGAGACGGCAGTCTACTAGCTCAAGTAAGCTTCTGAGCTAGACTCTTCCCTTTTCTAAATGCAAACAAAGGTTTTTTTAGGTTGATATCCGCGGAGTTCAAAATCCTCCAATTCTTAAGAATAATGCCCTTGATGGATTCACTAAACCTACAGAAAGTAGAGACGCGAACAATCTGCTCATTATCAGGGTTTTTGGGTTGAACAATAAGCAAGGCGTCACGGTTGATATAACGCACTCTTTTTCTGGAGTGTTTGATAAGTTTTTTAGGGTACCCACGAAGTTGCAACCTTGCTTGTAATATATCTGCATGTTTGTTAAACTGGCAAATAGTGGTACAGTTACGCCGTAATCGTAGGAACATGCCATACGGTAAGTTGCGTAATAAGCTCTTAGGATGTTGGCTTGTAAATTGCAAGGTGGTATTGCGTTTAGTGGGTTTTCTATATAGTTCTGTGTGGAGAACACCTTCCTCGACATAGATGGATAAGTCGAGGAAGGCAAGTCTGGAAGTAGAGTATTCAATTGTGAATTTTAAATTAGAATCCACCTGATTAAGCCAAGACATAAAATTGTCCAATGTCACAAGATCTCCTTCCCAAACCATCAGGATGTCATCTATGTACCGACGGTACAATTTGATATGTTGAACAAATGGGTTAGTAATATTAAGTATATGATGTTCTTCAAACAAAAACATGAAAATAATGGCCAAATTGGGGGCAAAAGTACAGCCGATGGCTGTGCCCTTGGTTTGCAAATAAAAAGTGTCTTTAAACTTAAAGAAACTATTAGACAAAACCAAAGCAGCACAGTCAGTAAGAAATTCTGTGGGAACAATATGAGGAAGAGGCCTTCTGTCTAGCATAGTACGTAGACTAGAGACGGCTTTATCTTGAGGAATATTAGTATAAAGCGCCTCTATGTCCAAAGAGACCAAAATTTGAGTAGAGGCGTCAAAGGGTCGTGCTTCGACCAAATTGATCACATCCCTAGAGTCCAGGAGAAACGTAGACGTGGCCATGGCTAGGGGCTTAATGAAGGTATCAATGTATTTGGACACAGGTTCCAGAATGGAGCTACATCCAGACACAATTGGGTGGCCGGGTGGTCTGGAGGCATCCTTATGTACTTTCGGAGTGATATAAAAGAGAGGGATTCTCTCCTCTGAAAAATTTATAAAGTCATATTCCTTGGAGGAAAGGAAGCCTGCATAGAGTCCAATTTCACTAAGAGTAAGTATTTTCTTTTTTATAGATGAAGTAGGGTCACTCGTGATAATCTGATAGTGGCCTGGTATTCTGCAGAATTCAAAGCGATTAATTCTTTAGCTCAGGATTCCACCATAGTAATAAAGGCAGCTGATAAGGGTGGTGGGATAGTTATCTGGGATGCAGACTCATACGACCAGGAGGCCCTTCGTCTTCTCAGCATACCAGGCCACTATCAGATTATCACGAGTGACCCTACTTCATCTATAAAAAAGAAAATACTTACTCTCAGTGAAATTGGACTCTATGCAGGCTTCCTTTCCTCCAAGGAATATGACTTTATAAATTTTTCGGAGGAGAGAATCCCTCTCTTTTATATCACTCCGAAAGTACATAAGGATGCCTCCAGACCACCCGGCCGCCCAATTGTGTCTGGATGTAGCTCCATTCTGGAACCTATGTCCAAATACATTGATACCTTCATTAAGCCCCTAGCCATGGCCACGTCTACGTTTCTCCTGGACTCTAGGGATGTGATCAATTTGGTCGAAGCACGACCCTTTGACGCCTCTACTCAAATTTTGGTCTCTTTGGACATAGAGCCGCTTTATACTAATATTCCTCAAGATAAAGCCGTCTCTAGTCTACGTACTATGCTAGACAGAAGGCCTCTTCCTCATATTGTTCCCACAGAATTTCTTACTGACTGTGCTGCTTTGGTTTTGTCTAATAGTTTCTTTAAGTTTAAAGACACTTTTTATTTGCAAACCAAGGGTACAGCCATGGGCTGTACTTTTGCCCCCAATTTGGCCATTATTTTCATGTTTTTGTTTGAAGAACATCATATACTTAATATTACTAACCCATTTGTTCAACATATCAAATTGTACCGTCGGTACATAGATGACATCCTGATGGTTTGGGAAGGAGATCTTGTGACATTGGACAACTTTATGTCTTGGCTTAATCAGGTGGATTCTAATTTAAAATTCACAATTGAATACTCTACTTCCAGACTTGCCTTCCTCGACTTATCCATCTATGTCGAGGAAGGTGTTCTCCACACAGAACTATATAGAAAACCCACTGAACGCAATACCACCTTGCAATTTACGAGCCAACATCCTAAGAGCTTATTACGCAACTTACCGTATGGCATGTTCCTACGATTACGGCGTAACTGTACCACTATTTGCCAGTTTAACCAACATGCAGATATATTACAAGCAAGGTTGCAACTTCGTGGGTACCCTAAAAAACTTATCAAACACTCCAGAAAAAGAGTGCGTTATATCAACCGTGACGCCTTGCTTATTGCTCAACCCAAAAACCCTGATAATGAGCAGATTGTTTGCGTCTCTACTTTCTGTAGGTTTAGTGAATCCATCAAGGGCATTATTCTTAAGAATTGGAGGATTTTGAACTCCGCGGATATCAACCTAAAAAAACCTTTGTTTGCATTTAGAAAAGGGAAGAGTCTAGCTCAGAAGCTTACTCGAGCTAGTAGACTGCCGTCTCAACTTCACGCAGTTAGGGACGTCAATTTACAACCTGTGGTAGGGCACTACCCGTGCACCACATGTATTGCCTGTAGATTCTCCAAAAAAATCACATCTTTTGTGAATGAAGGTAGACAATGGGACCTTCGTACTTTCACTACTTGCAAAAGCAAGAATGTGGTGTATGCCATACAATGTCCGTGTAACTTGTTTTATATAGGCAAGACCTCTAGGGAGATACGCATACGGATTAATGAACATCGCTCTAAGATCAGGATGCTTTGCTCTACTGCCCCTATGGTGTCCCACTTTTTGGAGAAGGGCCATGATGCAGACTCACTTAGATGGTTTTGCCTTGAAAAATGTTTTGCCCGTGGCGCGGTACAAACTGCCAATAAATTGGCTTACAAAGAGCAAATGTGGATTTTCAACCTCAGGACCTTACAAAAAGGGCTTAATTCTATGGAAACATGGGAGTTCAATTTGGTATAGCCTATTATGCAATTCAGCTCATACATCTGAGTCTCTTATTGTCCTAACTTTCACAGATACTTATGTGTCCATTTATATTGGGTTTTGGGTTTTGTTTTTCCTGCTTGGCAGGATGGGGGCATTTTGCTCTGTTTCACTTTGTTTTTTAAATAAATTATCCATTCACCTATTGGGCTTTATTTATTTATTCATTTCCTTAGTTGGCTTCCTTTTTTATTGTCATTCATCGTCCACTCTTGCTCTCATGCGTTACAGGTTGCCGTACGTATGGTTTGGCTCCGCTTTATTTTGCGAACCAGCCTCTTCACGTGACCTGCCCCGGTCACGTGACCTACGCTGCGCATAGTTCTACATTTGGTGGATCCCGCGCTCAGCAGCATCCGCAGTACGCAGGAGGGTTGCCTTCAAGCCAGCGGACTGTTGGTCGCTTTTACCGGCTCACCCTGGCTTTGCATCGGGTGGGTGGATTGTCCCTCCTTTGTTTTTATGCGTTATGGGTTGCCGTACGGATGTTTTGGTTCCGCTTTATTCTGTGAACCAGCCTCCTCACGTGACCTGCTCTGGTCACGTGACTTACGCTGCGCTTAGTTCTACATCTAGTGGATCCCGCGCTCGGCACCATCTGCAGTACGCATTAACGTCGCCCGCAAGCTAGCGGATTGATGGTCGCTTTCACCGGCTCACCCTGGCTGGATATCAGGTGAGTCGGATCCTCTGTACAACATTGCGCTTATTAATGCTGGCAGGCCGTGTGGGGCTGCTGTTGCCTATTACGACTATTTATGTCAGCTCATGCTGTTATTTTACCCTTGGGTCAGCTTAGATGTTTCTTACTACGTGGACACCTTCGTGCCCCACTAATCATTACATACATCCTTTGAGGGCTTACAGCACTTCTCTTTTATACCGAGTAGTTTCCCTGACTCTAGATATTGTTGGTCCTAGCACTCTACGTGCACATTTCTTCTTTTCCTTTTTCTATGACCCTATTTCTAGGGCTTCCAACACTGAGCATTGTGCCAGTGTCGGCTCATATGCACATTTATTATCTGTAAAGCCCATTACATTGTTAGGTGGCCTAGCCCTAGTAGTTTTGCATGTGTTGTCCCCCGTGTCATTTTGTTTCAATTTATTTTGTTCACCTCCTCCTCCGCTAACATGGTATGAGATGCACATTATCTTTGGATCCACAGCTCACCCAGGCTTGTTGTACCGAACTGATTTTTCTGTTCGTATCCTGTTCCCAGCTGGGTCCTTCACCAGATCCTTCGATGATGGCTACTACGGTATACAGGACCTTTGGTCTCACAGGTAGCTGTTCTTCAATTAGTTTTAGTGGTTTTGCTCCCTGGTTTTCTTTGTTATTTACTGTTTATTTATTTTTTCAGCATAAGAACCACCCTAGCCCCCGGCAGGGCCCACTCCTTCAGAACATACATATCGTTCCATCCTCACATTAGTGCTCGGTTTACTGTGTGAGGTCAGTTTTCGCTTATTACTTTTGATTACTTTTCTCACATGGGACATATTTTCCCTCCTGCAGGTTGCCCGGTACGATCCATCTACCTGCTACACTGGTTTCATCTCTCCTGACTCGTTCGGGGCGTCCCTTTAATAGCACTTTCGCATGATGCATGTAGTTGGCACTCTTGTGGTTGGGTAGCTCAATATACCCTTCTAGTATTCTCTATCTCCGCACCAGGGATGTTGATTTGATTTCTCTTCATCTTCTAGCACCATATTATTCTTTCCTCTCTACACAATTGGCTGCTTATTGGTTGTATCTAGTGGGTACAGTTTGTATATTATTTTCCTCACTTTCTTTGTTTTTGGGAGAAGGGGCACTGCCAATTAGTTATGCAGTTCTGCTCTTCTCTTGCAGTCTTCTGTTCCATACCTCCTGATGAAGACGTTGTACATTAGACATACTACGTCGAAACCGGTTGAGTTTTGTTTTCAAGGGATGTGATCTACACTACAGGGTCATCTTCAGATCTGCCCTTCAGATAGATTGTTTTAATAACTTTTCTTCTACTGTATGTTTCTCTACTTCTATAAAATCAAATAATACATATTAAAATTAGTAGCTGGGCTGTGATGATTGTGCTCACTCCCCACATGAAGTAATTTTTGCTGTTTTTAGCTAGTGTTGATTGGATGAATGTCACGATGAATGCTGTATGGATTGAATGCTGCACTACGAATGGTTTGATTGATGGATTAATTTTTGTCATGTTTTTATTTATATGTACCCCCTATTTGCTGTGATATGTAATAATATGTTTCTTAAAGCATTGTGTCATTAATTGATTATTTTCTAAGTTTCTGTATCACGATTAAATAAAATTGATACAATCTGTAAGTAACACAGTTGTGTTCTCTGGACAAATTTTTCCGGATTCCTATTCTATTTCAATTACCACCAATTGTTGACAACATTTACTTACACAGTACAGACCCATTGTGTTTGCAAATGTTAGTACTTCACAGAAATGCAGCAAACAATACTGACAACACGTATAGTGTTTTTGGAATAAGACAACAATTGGACTACTGTGCTGGAATGGTGAAATTCACTATAAATTCACAGGAAGATCCACAAGAATTTCTAATGTACTTACTACAAGTACTGGAAAACAAAAACATACCTATAAATTAAATCTTTCAGATTTCATACATGTGGAAACATACATGCACTCTCTGCAACAATGTGACACAAGAAGAAATCCCCAATGAACGCTTCATATATATATCAATACCAAATTGTGAATCCATTCCATTTCAGCGACTTGTACAAAATGCAAACCATGGTAGATTATGCTCTACCTGCAATTCAGATAATTGCTCCACATTAGTAATACAAACACATAGTAAATACATAACACTAATGCTTCTATGTTACAATGCAGATGGTACCAAAAACAACTGCAAGCTGACTGGATTCACACATGGTCAAATATCACTTGGTAAGAAAACCTTCACAACAATAGGTATAATCTACCACGCAGGAGCCACAACCAATTCAGGGCACTACACTGCATATATAAAAAAGAAATGTGGATGGTTTGAATGTAATGATAGTACCATTACTCTAAAGCAGAGATTACCAGGAAATCTTACAAACGCTTATTTGATGTTCTTAAAACCAAAATATGATAACTAAACTGTATTTAAACCCTAAGTAAACTTGTGTTAAAAAAATATAAACTGTTAGAATACTCCAAAAGCTATCTAACTGCTCAAAGATTCTACAACAACTAATCAGATAAATGAATACCACTAAATTTGACCAAAAATATGCAGTTAGAATACGCAAATTGGTATCTAACTGTCCCAAAATTTAACAATATCCAAATAGATAAATCAATACCACTAAAATATATCAAAAAAATAGACAGTTCGAATACGCCAATTGGTATCTAACTGCTCCAAAATGTTATAATATCAAAACAAATAAATAATATGTTACTGCTCCAAAAAAATACAACAAGCCAAAGTATTAAGCATTAGCCAGAAACAACAAGTGACACTGAAAACAAACAAACAAATAAACTGTAGCATAACAGAAAAAGGTTTTTTTTTAATCCAACATGGATTTTTTTTTTCTCCCACAGACCCAATAATTTTAGAAACAAATACAGAAACTGAGCAAATTGCACAGTACTCTGATTTGTAATCTACTAAATATGAGGGTCCAAAAAAAAAAAATATTGATTATACAATGTAATACGTCATTACAAAATACTAATACTAACATGCTATTTTCTTTTATCACAGAAATTAACAAGAAAAACATGGACTCCCGTTACTAGACCAAACAGGAAGTATACAATAATAAGGAGAACCATAGCAGCATATCACATCCATAGTATCTAATACCTTTGTTCCTTATACATTTGTTTTTCACCCAAAGTTATAAGCAAATATGAATGTGATATGCTGCGGTGGTTGTTGCCAGGGCATAGAGTCTTGGGTGCATGGCCAAATGGCCATGCACCCAAGACTCTATGCCCTGACAACAACCATTGCAGCATATCACATCCATAGAGTCAAACATTTCAACTATGGTCTATGGAAACTTTTAATGTCCGCGGACATTATGAGTGTTCTTAGAACACTTTCAACTTGCCAGCGAACAATACGGACAGCGTTTTCAGGACACCCCCTACGAACATTTCAGAACAACGCAATAGTTCTTAGAACACTTTCAACTTGACAACGAACAATACGGACAGTGTCCTCAGGACACCCCCATTTTGTTTATTTGCAAACATTTCAGGACACTGCGAGTGTTCTTAGAACACATTCAACTTGCCAGCGAACAATACGGACTACGCCTTCAGTACACCTCCTACGAACATTCCAGGACACCGCGAGTGTTCTTAGAAATGTCTTCAGAACACCGCCATTTTGTTTATTTGCGAACATTTCAGGACACCGCGAATGTTCTTAGAACACATTCAACTTGACAACGAACAATACGGACAGTGTCCTCAGAACATCCCCATTTCGTTTATTTGCGAACATTTCAGGACACCATGAGTGTTCTAAGAACACATTCAACTTGACAGAGAACAATACGGACAGCGTCCTCAGGACACCCCCATTTTGTTTATTTGCGAACATTTCAGGACACTGCGAGTGTTCTTAGAACACATTCAACTTGCCAGCGAACAATACGGACTACGCCTTCAGGACACCCCCTACGAACATTCCAGGACACCGGGAGTGTTCTTAGAAACGTCTTCAGAACACCTCCATTTTGTTTATTTGCGAACATTTCAGGACACCGCGAGTGTTCTTAGAACACATTCAACTTGACAGAGAACAATACGGACAGCGTCCTCAGGACACCCCCTACGAACATTCCCCGGACACCGCGAGTCTTCTTAGAAGCGTCTTCAGAACACCACCATCTTGTTTATTTGCGAACATTTCAGGACACCGCAAGTGTTCTTAGAACACATTCAACTTGACAACGAACAATACGGACAGTGTCCTCAGAACACCCCATTTCGTTTATTTGCGAACATTTCAGGACACCATGAGTGTTCTAAGAAAACATTCAACTTGACAGAGAACAATACGGACAGCGTCCTCAAGACACCCCCATTTTGTTTATTTGCGAACATTTCAGGACACTGCGAGTGTTCTTAGAACACATTCAACTTGCCAGCGAACAATACGGACTACGCCTTCAGGACACCCCCTACGAACATTCCAGGGCACCGGGAGTGTTCTTAGAAACGTCTTCAGAACACCTCCATTTTGTTTATTTGCGAACATTTCAGGACACCGCAAGTGTTCTTAGAACACATTCAACTTGACAGAGAACAATACGGACAGCGTCCTCAGGACACCCCCTACGAACATTCCTGGACACCGCGAGTGTTCTTAGAAGCGTCTTCAGAACACCACCATCTTGTTTATTTGCTAACATTTCAGGACACCGCGAGTGTTCTTAGAACACATTCAACTTGACAAAGAACAATACGGACAGTGTCCTCAGAACACCCCCATTTCGTTTATTTGCGAACATTTCAGGACACCATGAGTGTTCTAAGAACACATTCAACTTGACAGAGAACAATACGGACAGCGTCCTCAGGACAACCCCATTTTGCTTATTTGCGAACATTTCAGGACACCGCGAGTGTTCTTAGAACACATTCAACTTGACAGAGAACAATACGGACGACGTCCTCAGGACACCCCCATTTTGTTTATTTGCGAACATTTGAGGACACCGCGAGTGTTCTTAGAACACATTCAACTTGTCAGCCACAACCTCATTCATATTTGCGAACATTTCAGGACACAGCGAGTGTTCGACAACGTCTTCAGAACACCCCCATTTCGTGTATTTGCGAACAATTCAGGACACCGCGAGTGTTCTTAGAACATATTCAACTTGACAACGAACAATACGGACAGCGTCCTCAGGACACCTCCATTTTGTTTATTTGCGAACATTTCAGGACACTGCGAGTGTTCTTAGAACAGTTTCAGTTTGCTTGCGAACAAAATGGACACATATTGAGTCCTCAGAACACCCCCCATTCAGTTTATTTAGAACATTTCAGAACACCCGTGATGTCCGCAGACAAATCGAACACAAAAAGAACGTCTAACACATAAAAAACACATCTTTCATCCTATCTCATACACTCCCACCCTCCCCAAACACTCCTACACACCAACACACTCTACTAAATACAAATTTTGAACAAAGTTTCACTGCGCTGTCCGCGGACGACTGCGCATCCAAGATGGCGGGCGCTACCGAAAATCTGACGCGCTTCACGCTCCACACCGTCCAATCAGCGAACACGTTGCATGTCCGCGAACATCACGCAAGCCGATTGGCCAATCAGGACACTGTTCGCGGAGCAAACAGGGAAGTCCGTCCGCGGACCGAACACAGATATCACACATTTTTTTTTCACCTACTTTTTGGTCATTTTAAAAAAAACTTCTGGACGGATTTTCACCAAATTTGCAAAAGTACGCTTTCGGGACTAAGCCGCTGCTCCTGGTCCAAATTTGGTGAAAATCCGTCCAGCGGTTTGGGCTGTAGATGCGAGCACATTTTTTTTCGCATTCAGTCTATGGGGAAAAAAAAAGTTTTGGGACCCCCCTATAACTTTGCCCCCCCTGAACAAATCCTCACCAAACTTTGCAAAATAATTCAGAGTGACCCAAATACTTTTTTTTGCAAAGTTTGGTGAGGATCCGTCCAGGGAGAGCGAAGTTATAAGCCGCCCAAAAAGTGCTCTTCCTATGGAAACACCAACTTAACCATAACTGCATGGCCACTACCGTGGCCATGTATCGAGTAAACAAAAAGGCACAAAAAAAGGATCGCAGACAGCAGCACCATGGAATAATGCACGTGGCACGACTATGTTAAAGTCCAAGCATTTATCTGTGAAATCCCACATGCACGGGTAAGACCGCAAGTAGCAACGCGTTTCGCATCAAACCTGGTGCACGAGTTGGGCGGTAACCCTTAAATCCGGCGGTAACGCGGTAACGATTTCCAAAATGGCTGCCGCTTTATTTCCCATTCCGGCGGTGACACGTTTCCTGTGCGCTAATAGCGCACGCTAATGGTGGCAAGGCACACCGGTAGCGCGTGGTGCGCTGGATTTACGGGTCCCTGGCCAATTTCTACAACAAACGCTATTTGCGTTAACGCCATGCACTGTGCGCGTGCATACATACTTGTGATCTGGTGGGCTTTCCGCCGGGGGGCTTGGCGTTAGCGCAAATAACGGTCGCCGGATAAGATGTAGCCCTTAAATGCGGTGGTAACAGTATTACCGCCGCATTTAAGGGCTGGCCCTATCACGAGTGGGGTGCTAAATGGGCTGTTTTACCTCCAACGTTTTCCTGGAGATGAAAATCCCCTGTTTTCGGCTGTATTGCCGCCGGCTGTATTAGCCCGCATAATTATAACTGAAAATGCCCCATTGAATCCAATGGACCGAATGGGGAATGGGGATTTACCGTTAACACCCAACCCGTAATCTGGGTGTAATACCACCGGACCGGTCGGTACTAGGGCTATCTACAGTCGGGTGGTATTACAGCCGGGATACAGCCCAACTCGTGATGAGGCCCATAATGTAAAGAAACAAAACTCTAGTTTGTCCCATTAACAAAGACTAGACCTCACACAGTGAAAAATAAATTAAAAGAAGTGTGCTGCAGTGATTTTAGAATGCTAGTGTCACTGTGTACTGTAATGCACAGTGCTTTACTGCCACAAAACTAAATGGACAAATATACAAAAATTGAATACAAAGTGCAAACAAAAGTGAAAGAACAATAAAAAAGGGCTTAGGCTTATATAAATAGCCAATCCACTTATCAAGTACACAGGGTGAAAATACCTAAAAAACAACTACACACACAACCACAATATGGCAACTTGGCAAAAATAAACATGGAGTACTATACCCAAACATCTTACAATGTATGAATGACAGTAATAATAGTGTTGCCAACAAAGTTAAAGTGCCAATATATGAATGGCAGTTGATAATGATGTCGCTGCAACCAATGAAGTGCCAAGTGTACAATATCATCAGAGATTAAAAAAAAATCAAGCCCCATACTAAGGCAACAATTATTTCAAACATGCATGAACAGTCATAAATTGCAAAGTCGCTAGCAGCAAAGAACATATGAATCTAGCAGCATCAGATAAAGTGCCCAGTGCAAACAGACTAGCAGTATAAGACATATGGCATGTAAACATATTCAAGCATGCAAGATAATCATAATGTGAAAGTAGCTAGCAGCAAAGAACATATGAATCTTGCAGCATCAAATAAAGTGCCTAGTGCAAAATAAGTAGCAGCATATATATGGCATGTACATATATTTGAGCACGCATGAATAGTCATCATGTGCAGAGTAGCAAGCAAGAAAGAACATGTGAATCTGGCAGGATCCGATAAAATGACTAGTGCAGTCTGACAAGGTACAAAAGACATATTAATGGCATACAGAAATAATTTAGCACAAGGAAATAAAGCGCCTAGTGCATACAACAACAGGGCCAAAAGGAATAATGCCCCCAAATCACTCAAACAAAATTAAAGTGCATGTGGTTGAAACAAAGAATAAAGTGAATGGCTGTTAAGCAAAAGCTTCAAAAATGATCAAAAATGGGGATCCAAGAAGTAGATGAGAGGAACACTGAATCACAAATTCAAGTCCCAATGAATTTATAGAGTTCTTCATCAATGTTGGGTCCATGAGGAGTTTTAATTTCCAAATCCAGAATCATTCTTGTTTCCAAATGATGCAAGTTCAGAGTTCTGTCTCCTCCTCGAGGATGTTCTGGGACATGAGTGACTTCAAAGAAAGTAAAACCACCCAGATACGGGCTCCCCTCCACCTCTTCCACCCTGTGACACTCATGAAAGTGTTTGACAATGGGATATGAACAGTCTGCATGTATTATAGCCTGGATACGTTGGAGAATTCTAATCCTCAATTTGCATGTAGTGCTGCCAACATACCACTTCCTACATGGGCAACATTGAACGTAAAGCACAAATTCAGTGTTGAAGGTAATGTTAAACCGTATGGTATGTGTAATGCCAACAACAGAATGCACATAAGTTCTGAGGGGAGTCGCAAAATGGCATATCCTGCATTTGTAACATTGTTTTAGCCAAGCCACCCGCGCCCCACCAGCAACGTTAGTAGGAGACAGAAGACTGGAGACAAGTTTGTCCTTAATGGCAGGAACTTTTCAGAAGGTAACACAGGGATGACTGGATAAGATATGTGGGTTGATATGGTCAGGAAAGTTCCCCACGAGCAAGGGGAGTTCATGTTGTGCAACATTTCCATGACTAAGGGTGTGGCGTACTTAG
The DNA here is from genome assembly GCF_040938575.1 of Ambystoma mexicanum. Taxonomy (NCBI): domain Eukaryota; kingdom Metazoa; phylum Chordata; class Amphibia; order Caudata; family Ambystomatidae; genus Ambystoma; species Ambystoma mexicanum. The sequence goes on along the minus strand of NC_090925.1, from coordinate 812,090,314 downwards.
TGTGATGTTGCAACTGCATATGTTTCATGCAAGGAAGAGGACTGATTATTGAGAACCCACTGTGAAGAAAATATGACAGTTGTTAAACATGCATACACGCTGATACAAATACATAGGGAATTTATTAATCTAAATGTAATGCATTAAAACATGGCAGTCTGTGCTGTTTGCAAAGTGAACTTGGACTTTTTTTTTTTGAAATTTCAATTTTATTGGTTTTACAGATGGAAACTTCAACAGTATCGTACAAACATTACTTACAAAGCAAAATATAAAGAAAGAGACAACATTGTCAATATAGCATAGTTTAAGTAAAGATAAGTGTAACTTAATGTCCCTCTCCCCTTCCCATCTTGTATGTCGTAGGTGAGGCGGAAAATGGTCTATTGCTTCGCGTTATGGTCTTTAGCGGAACCTTGACATCAACAGTAAACAGGGGCGCTTATATAAAAGGAAACAGCTCTTTACAGGCACAGTCAGCTGATTAAATGTATCTTTCTGATCATTTTGGCGCATTGTGGACACAATTGTTCATGCGATATATTTGGCACGGAATTCAAACCATTCATTTTCAACAGAAGTGCGATCTCCGTGAAGGGTGTCATGATCTCTCCTTCCAAAAGGTCAGGGTTTTCCCAACTCCCTTGGAAGCAGATCCATAACCCAGGTTCCGAGTGCCAACCAGTCCCAATTGGGACCTTTTGGACCCAGTCCTGGCGCCAGTGGCACCAGGCTCATAAATATGCCCAGTCCCAGCGCTGGAAGCGCCGGGCTCATAATGCTTGGGTGGACTTACCTGCAGCAGACCATGCTGCTTACTTGCCTGCCAGTTGAGCCTCTGATCCTCTTCTGTTTGGAACTACTTTTCCTGTTGGGTGGGGCAGGAGCCACTCCCTAGATTCGGAACACTGGAACTCTTCTGGAAAGCAGGAACTCTTTTCTTACCTAGGCGTGGCTGTGGAAGGAGACACCTAAGCACTACAGGAGGCTATTTAAACCACACCCGATGGATGAATCTTGCTTTGCGTTATTCTGCATCCTCTGCAGCAGAACGCTCATCGTGTCTTCTGCATCTGATCCTGGGCCTAAGGAAAAAGGCTTACCATCCTGAATCCAGTCTTCAGCAACACCTATAAAGACAAGAAAGAACAGGTTAGCATTACGGTCTTCAGTGACAGCTCTTCACTTACCTGGTCCATCGGCTGTCACCAACGCCTCGCGCTGCATTCCGGCATCTGAAAGACAAAGGCTTACCTACTCTTCGTGCGCTCCGGAGGTCTTCACACTGCATTCCGGCATCTGAAAGATAAAAGCTTACCAACTCTTTGCACGCTCCGGAGGCCTTCGGCGCTGCATCCCGCATCTGAAAGACAAAACAAGGTGCGTTTAAAGACATTGGGGAACTTTAATACTCACGTGCCATTACTCCATTCCACATCTAACCCAGTGGGTATTCCGGCACCCTGCAGCCGCTCCGAACTTGTACCTGCAAAATAAAAAGACAGTTAGAGCGCATCGTGAAGCAGGCAACAAGCGCTTACTTACGTGCTTCCAGGCGCTTCTATTCATCACACGGGCTCCATCTTCAACTCACTTCAGCCCGTCATCCGCCATCGCCGGAACCCTGCAAAACAAGAAACATCATTACTAAAGACTTTAAAGACATTAGAATTACTCGAAACTTACCGTTCGTGCAGTAAACGACGGACAGCAGTCCTCTGAAGTCAAGAGGCCTGCTCCCCTTATCCAGTGAAGAAAACTGGTTACAGCACCCTGCCCCGAGGCAGATGGAGAGCACGGCGTTCACTTACCTAAGGTGAGAGCGTTAACCTTTGGGGTTCTACAGGAGAAGAGAAAGGGAAGAAGAGAGAGACATTCAATAACCCAGTTCCTTAATCCCATATTTTCTATCTGCAGACATCTTACCCTTCAAGTCAGACATACAGTGCACAGAGGTCCAGCCCAAAGAGCCAGCCGTGTGTTCCACATCACCTTTGCAGATACGGTATACGCCCAGTCAAGACCGGCGCCTCTACGGGAATCAGGTGAGCGTTACAAAGGGCAGCAGTCTGACTATCCATTCTAAAGATATTGCGGGCGACACTTACCCATTCCGCCTTGGTGGGGAGGGTTGATCTTTTCCAGGTCATTGTGAGGCAGGCCCTTGCGGCCAGCAATAGCCCCAAGACCATTTTTGGGGCCTTAAGGATTGTCTCTTCATCTTCAATTAGGCCGAATAAGGCTAGTAAAGGGTGTTTTCCCTCTCCTCTTCATCTAATTCTTTGAGCCAGCTGAGAATTTCGTCCCAGTATGTTTGCACCGCACTGCATCCCCACCACATGTCCCAATAGTCTGCCCTCTGCTCACAGCCCCTCCAACAGTATGGGTTTATGTCCTGGTACATTTTGGCAAGTCTGAGCGGGTTGTATTGCCATCTCTATAATAGTTTTAGGGCGTGTAGTTTGTATTGGCAGGATATCGATGATTTTGCTGTCTGTCCACATATTTGCATCCACAACTCTTGTGAAAGGTGTCAGTTTCCCACATATTCTTTAGTTTGGCCAAGGGGGCTCTATTGACCTCTATCAGTGCTGTGTACATTGCGCTTATTAGGCCTCTGGAGCCTGTGCAAGTGTCTAGAATTTTCTCGAAAGGGGTATGGTCCCTTTGCAATTGATCCTTCCATACCTCTCATGTCATAACGCCCTTCAATTTTAAGTATTGAAACACCGATAATGGGCCTATGGCAAGTGCTTCTTCAAGTTCTTGTATTTCATGAAGGCCTTGTTTCTCCATAATTGTCCGGCTCTTTCTAGCCCAGCTTCGTACCATGATTGATGGCTCAATGTTTCAGGTATGTCATCATGGACCCCTGGCACCCAGAGATGTCCCAGCGGGGAAGGCCACGACGTGACCCCTTTCATGTCTTTATTTGGTTTCCATATCGGCCATATGGTCCCAAGGATGGGGTGATTTTTATGCTATTCTGCAATTGGAGGCCAGGAACCCATAGCCATTCTCCTACAGGAAATGGGCGGAGGTGAAAGTTATACAGGGCTATCCATTGTAGGTCTGTCTGCTGTCTCAGGTGCGGAATTAATACTCGTAGTTGGGCTGCTTTATAGTACAGTTCCAGGTCCGGAAGGCCCACCCCTGCATTATCCTTCCTGAGATGAAGAAGGGATCTAGGGACCCTAGGTTTTTTGTTCTGCCATAGGAAGGACATTAGTGATTTCCTGGTGGCAGTGAAATATTCTTTAGGCATTTTAATGGGGAGCATCTGGAATAAGTACAATATTTTAGGGAGGATTACCATTTTAATAGTGTTTAAGTGGCCCAACCAAGAAATCGTGAGTCTAGCCCATCTCTCCATATGTTTCTGCAATATTAGTGACAGAGGGGGGAAGTTAGCTTGGTACAGGGTATTAGGCTCCCGGGTGACGTTGATGCTCAGATATCTAAGTGTAGTGAGGCTCACCTTCCTTCCCAAGGGGGCGAACCTATCCACTTTGCTGCCTATACTTTTATCAATCGGGAACAGGATTGATTTCCCAGTATTAATTTTGAGGCCCGCTAACTGCCCATATTCATCAATTATGTCTAGCGCTGTCGGGACAGGGTCGAGGGGATTGGTAAGGTGTAGAAGTATGTCATCGGCATAAAGGTCCAGTTTATATTCTCTGTCCCCTACTTTAATACCTCAGACCCTGTCACCAAGTCTCAGTTTCTGTGCTAATGGTTCGAGGGATAGGACAAATAAAATAGCGGGTAGCGGGCAACTTTGCCTTGTCCCTCATTGTAATGGAAACCATCTGGAGTAGCCACCATTCACGGACACTGATGTCTGCGGGCATGTGTATAATGCCTTTATGTCAAAGCAGAGTTTTGGGCCTAGTCCTATATCTGTAAGGACCTTTTCTAGGGCAACCCTATCGAAGGCCTTTTCAGCATCAAAGGGACAGAAGGGTTGGGTCACCTTGCATTCCCTGTGCTTTATGTATCAGGTGGAGTGTCTTTCTCATCGTGTCAGCACCCTGTCTCTCCATTACGAAGCCAACTTGGTCTGGGTGTATTAATCGTGGCAGGTGGGTTTCTAATCGGGCTTCTATGACTCTTGCATATATATGGGCATCTATTTTGAGAAGCGATATGGGTCGATATGATTCGCAGTATTTCGATCTCTGCCTTCTTTCGGTATGACTGAGAGGAGGGCCTGTGCCAAAGGATGGGGGTGCCTGGCCTGTCTCGAAGATGTTAAATAGGGTCGCTAGGAAGGGGGCGAGGAACGTGGAGAATGATTTATAGAAGCCTGGGGTGAATCCATCGTCCCCTGGAGCCTTTCCTGTTTTTAAATGCTTGATGGCATCCATTACTTCTTTTTCCCTGACAGGTGTTTCTAGGGATTCAGCTTCTATGCGTGTCAGTGCCAGGAGTTTCACTTCTTTGAGGTATTTATCAATGGCCCCTGGTGGGGGAGGTGGGTCATTGGTATATACGTCTTCATAAAAAAAGGCAAATGCTTCCTGTATTCCCTCAGGGGAGGACTCTGTTGAGTCCAGGATTGTGCCGTCTGTCCTCTCTATCACATCCACCCACCTCTCTGCCCTCTGTGCTCGGAGTTGAGCCGCCAGAAGGGCGTCTGCCTTGTCACCTTTCTCGTAGTATTTTTGTTTCAGATATTGCAAGGTCTGAGTTATTTTGCCCACTTCCATTATTTTTAGTTCCTGCCTGAGTTCTTTGGCCTTGCTGATATATTTCTATATCTCGTGCGGGGTTGATTGTGCTAGTTTTTCCGCCATGTTCAACTTCTCTCTAATGTTTTTTCTAATAGGGCACGTTCCCTTTTTTTCCGGGCTTCCTCTCCGATGAGGATACCCCTCCATGTCGCTTTGGCTGCCTCCCATACCGAAGTCTTTGTGACCTTGCCCGTGTCATTAGAGACAAAAAATTGTTTGATCTCGTTTTCAAGGTCGTCCCTGAAAGCCGTATCTGACCATAATGATTCATTGCATCTCCACTTTGTATTTTGGGGGGCAAATCCCTCCCACTGTATCTCCACCATGACCATGTCATGGTCAGACCATGCAATGGGGTGTATGTTCGCAGTTTGGATTGTTCGTAGGAGGCTCTCGGAGAGGAATAAATAATCAGTCCGCGTGAGAGTCTCGTGTGGGATGGAGCGAATGGTGAAGCCTCTGTCTGTCGGGTGGAGGTGGCGCCAGCTGTCAGTGAGGCCATATAGGGAGAGGGTTGTTTTAATGTCAGCTTCTTCATGCGACTGTGGTGGATTGAGTACATCTGCCTTACTTTGTCTATCTAGGGAACTGTTCATCCAAGTGTTAAAGTCGCCCCCAAGGACTGTATGGCCTTGTGCCATGTTGAGCACTGTTTCAGTAGTTTTATGGAGGAATCTTTTTGACCCTGATTGGGAGCATAGACCGTGGCGAGAGTGATAAGCGTGTCGTAAATGGTTCCTACGACTAGCGCAGCCCTTCCTTCTGTGTCAACCCAAGTGTTCAGAATCGACATACAGAGGATCTTCCGGACCAGGATCCCCACACCCGCCTTTTTTGAAATTCCAGAACTCCAGAGGGAGTAACCTACACCGCCACCTGGAATCGCCCTTTCTTCTACCTTCAGATAGCGTGTTTCTTGGAGGAATAGGATGTCAATGTTAGACCGTTTGAATTCTCTGGCCACCAAGTATAGTTTCATGGGGGAGTTTAGGCCCTTTACATTGAGTGTGCATATGCGCAGTTGATTGTTGCTAAGGGTGGTCGACATTGAGAGTATTTGGTGTCTGTTTGATTGACAAGTGTGCCTGTTTTAGTGCCTCTGTTGACTCGTGAAACCATATATTAGCTGTTGGTTCTTTGCTACTAGGTTGCAACATGATTGACCTGGCGGTTATCACTGTGCGTGCCGCACGCACTACGGATAGTACGAATAGAGGTTCATCTTCTTCTCCTTGCCCCACCCCCCTTTTAATGCTGGGTTGACCCAGTGTTGTACCATCCCCACCCCCCACCCCTTGCGGCGTCCGATCATCCGGCTGGGTTGACATCACCCAGTCGCTTTCGGACCATCAGTGTGAACCGCACAACGAGCAGTCATAACTATATAACAAACAACTTAACTTTGAGCCCCCACTTTTATCATTCCAAGTGGGAGGTTAAATATCTCCCATCGCCCTCAAACACTATAGCCCCAGAGTGAATATCATGTTCGGGCTTGTTCTAGGTCCGATTCGTTTCCCCCCTTTTCCCAACCGGTACCTCTATTCATCGAGATCTGCTGCTATTCTTCAATTGTTGACTGTTATTTGAAGGTCACCTTTGCCTCGTTGTGACCTTACTCCACTCCCATCCTTTGATGTTTCACCCTGAGGAGAGTGGCTGGATTGATGGGAGGATTAGTGTTCCATGTCCAGGGAGGCATTCATCCTCCTGAACTTTCTGGATCCTTGTATTTTCCTTCGTCAAGGGCCTCTAATACGCCATTCTCTATCCTCATTCCTCTGCTCACCCATGGCTGCTCCCTCTGCTTGGGTGCCCAACATGTCCGCTATGCAGTTGGAGATGTCTCTCTCAGAGATCTTAATTTCGTCTTCGTTCCCTCGCATTCAAATGTGAGTGAGAATGGGTAGCCCCACCGGTATCTTATGCCCTTGTCTTTGAGTAATTTGGTGATCAATAGACATTTTCTTCTCAGTGCCATTGTGAGGGAGGATAAATCTTGGAAGATGGCGATGTTCGCTTCCCCCATTGCGATCTGCAGCATGAGCCTGGCTTTCACCAGGATTCGAGCTCTGTCTGCATAGTTATGGAACCGAGCCAATACCATTCTCGGGCCGCCTGGCTTGCCTCCAGCTCTGTGGATCCGATCAATTTTTGGTTTGTCTACCATGTCATCCTTAAAAAGTAACATCAGGATGTCGTGTAGGATTTTCATAGGTGTAACTCGGATTCCCCTTCCGTCTCTGGAATGCCAAATACACGTATGTTGTTGCGACGTTCTCTATTTTCCAGATCATCGACCTGTAAGCAAATTTCTTCTTCCTTGTTTTCAATCTCTGCAGGACGCTGGTCTATTTGTATCTCCAACGTACTCGATGAGGTTTGGTTATGTTCAACTTCCTCAAGCCTCTCCTCCATTTTGTCTATTCTATTTGTAATTTTGTCGATCTTAGTCCCAATGTCCGCTCTCATGCCCCTCATTTCAGTGAGCAGGTCAGCAATGTCCGCTTTGGCCGAGGCCGCCTCGGGTCCTTTCGATGCCATGTTCATGCACTTTGATGTCTGGGGCGTGTCTGGAGCCGGGGAGAACTTGTATCTTGCCAGTTTCTGCCTAGCGTCCATAAATAAAGGAACCACTGATGTAACAGTAGGTAGGCATCTAACTGCCGTTGATTGGGGCCTGCAGTGAGCTGGGCAGAAGGATGGACGGTGTCCTGTGTTGTGATGGGCAATCTTTTGGGCGTGACCTGCTGCGGGATTATTCTGTTCTACTCAACTTATCGCTCTCTACTCACGGTTTTAGGGGTGCATCTTGTGGGCTCAGAGTTTGCGGTCACAATTTCATGTCAGGGCAACTCCAAATTGATTCCAGGAACTTAAGGGAGAACGTCGAGGGTCTCTTCTGCGTATGCTCTGAATTTGTGTGTGTCCCTTACTGTGTTATGTTAGGTTCAACCGCTGTAATGGGGGTTCGTAGCTGTAGTTGGCTGGATTAATGAGAGGCAAGTTGCGTCCGAGGAGGGCACACGCCCCACACCCTGGGGGCCCAACCCTCGGACCCTCAGATGTTCAATAGATCCTTGAGGTATGTGTCAGGCATCAACTTGGTGCACAGTCTGAGGCTTTGCTGTTCGAGATTCACAGGGATGTCTCTCCTCTTTGTGGACCAGCACACCCCACCACAGGCTAACTGGCAGTGTTTATTTTCAATGTGCCAGCCACGTATGTAGGGTTCATTGTTCCAGCCTTTGGGTGAACGTGCGCCTGCACTTAGGTCTTAGAGGGCCGACTGCATGCGTGCAGTGGACCTGAGGGAGACCAAATCGTCATGGTGGTCATGGTGTCCTCATGGGCGTAGTTCTATATCAGGAACAGGGTCCTCGCAGATCACCATCGCTGCGCCGCTCCCTGGAGCATGAGGGAGTGGTTAATGTATGGTCGTAGGCAATCCATTGGGGATTTAGTGGATCTCTGAGCTCAGGGAGGGCTGTGGGTTTTCTTGTCAAGTTTAGGTGAGGACAAGCTTTTCCATGCATTAGGCACCGGCACAGGCGTCACTCACTGAGGGTCGGTGTAGGTGCCTCTGTGCCGGCGCCCGACACCCGCTGAAGTGGGGCTGGTCTGGGCGCACAACTCCGGTCGTGTCCCGATGGCGTGTGATTTTGTGGGCTGGTCTGGGGTTTGCCGCCGGGGAGGCCTATGCGGTGGAGAGGTAGCATGGAAGAAGGTCTGTCACCAGCAGGGGCGGGGGCACTCCGATCGAGTACTTTGTGTGGAGCTTCAGCAAGTGTTAGGGGGTCCCTGGAACAGCCGGCACCCCATCTGTGAATCCTCGGCGGGCTACAAGTTCCTCCGGGGCATGAGAGGAATGGCACCGTAAGTGCGTATGGTCGCGGTGATCCTCCGATGTAACAGACGTTCTCAGCCGGGCGCGTATTAACACGCGTCTATCTGGCCTCCGGGTACGGGCTCGTAATGTCCTTTATAGAGGTCGGCAGTGGTTCCAATGTTTCTTTTGGAAGCTTCAATAAGCCTGAGTCGTGGGCGTTCAGTCACGGGCTCTACCCGTCGCAATCGGGCAGGAGATTTACAGTAGGGTTGTAGCGTGACGGCGCGTTGCTTCTCTGCGGGCCTGCTGCGCAGTTTCCCTTTGTGGTTTCTTGTAGTGAGACCTCAGTGAAATAGGCACCGATTGATGTTGGGTTTTCTTCCAAGGCGTACCATGCACCTTCCGACACCCAGTTTAGTCGGTTTTAAACTCGGGGGGGGTCCTGTGGTGGGGGCTCAATCCACTTTGTGGGACCCTAGTGCGGAGCGCACACGGAGAGGCTTGCCATCCGTGCGCCCCCTGGTGGCCAGTCAGCTTGGACTTTTAAGAAACTGCATCTGCAGATTTTCAGAAACCAACCTCTGCGATCACCTCATTTAGAGGCCATGAGTTTTATTGTCTGATAAGTATCACAGAAGGCAGATGTAATCTCTTGAATACAGTGGAGCTTGACAGAGGGATTTTGCTATTTCGTTCTGACCAGCAGTAAACCATGGGGTGACTCAGTGCTCGAGGTCAAAGTGATTGAAACCCAGAAGTTTCAATTGTATTTTCAGATGTGCTCTGAGCAATGAAATAGCAGTTAATTAGATTAGAATGTTCCAATGGAACCAGTGATCTGGGGAATAAGATAGTTATCACTAATTCAAAGAGAACTTATTCATGCAGCCTTCTTCATATCGCTTGAAATATTTATGCAACCATGTGCAATTAAAGGTTAAGGTTAAAAGTGCTTAGGCCAGTTTATTGCCAGTAATGGATTATATTTGCATACAAACATTTAACCATGTGCTGATGTCATGACCTACCATGGACGAATCCCAAGAGGAGGTGTATTCTACACATGAACTGAAGATGGTAGTTAGGATAATGGATACCAATGAGAGTGTAGGAATTGGAGAAAGATGGGATTTCTTTGAAGAGATTTTTGTCCAATCACATGTGCAGGGTGGATTGTTATAAAGTATCTGGGAGTGTTTTAAATGTTGCAAAAATGTATATCAGATGTCAACTGGTGGAGTTCATTGAGACTTGGGTTAGTCTGGTTCTACAGCTCCATCTAACTGGTCCTCGGATGATTGTACAAAAAACTTACTTTACAGACCAAATGTGCACTTGTTCCTCAGGTGGTGGGTCCGCTTGGGTTAAGGTCAATTGCCATTGACAGTCTTTATGGTGTATCAACTGTGTGGGCAGAGCCCTCGCCTCAATGTTCTTGGTTAGTCGAAGTAATGAAGGGGAAACTTCCTGTAGCAAGGAAAATACGGTTTTTGTCATGAAATTCAGATCACGCCCCTTTTGGACGTCCTGGTCCTTGTCTCAATGGGGCTTACATTCCGTACTACTTGCAACATGGCCGTCCAGCGCTGAAGCCCTTGCTCGCTCCATGCGCTGAACGCGGCTTGATCTATTTATAGACCACGCCTTCCGCGGCTCCGTGCGTCTCAATGCTATTGTAGAGTAGCCTCAGACGTGTGTTCGTAGCTCGCGGTATTGTTTCCTTGTCCCAGTGCTATTACCCGCTCCTGACTCTTTCCCCCTTCCTGATTCCGAGCATTACTAGCTTTTCCCAGACTCCCGGATTCCTGGACTCCGCGCTCCCAGAACTAAACGCAACCTGGAACCAGACGAGACTCGAGCAGCGCTGTTCAAGACCAGGAGCTTTCGCAAGAAGGCAGCGATCGAAGACACCGGCAAACACCGTACCCAGGTGAGAAGGGGGGAACTCCTTGACAGTTTGAGACGCCACCCGATCGAACCTAAAAACGAGATGGAAGCTGCCGTGCAGGACTTAATGCGACGCATACAAGAATTATCAACTGAGGTCCAAAATCTTAAGGCGGAAAACGCCGCGCTCAAACAATTGGTCTTATCCCGGGATTCTGCTACAAAGGAGGGTGCCCTGTTGGGCGTTATTGTTGACAAGTATGATGGTTCGGCAAAAACACTTCGCGGATTCCTGGATTCGTGCCTGGTCCACTTTACCTTTCAGCCCTATTATTTCTCTACTCCTAGGGCTAAGGTGGGTTTAATCATATCCCACCTTTCCGGCAACGCCTTAACTTGGGCAACACCCTTTGTTAACTCCGGCGATGCCCTCCTAGATGTCTATGATGGGTTCATACAGGCCCTTAAAGGCATGTTTGACCGTCCAGAGCAGGTCTATACAGCCCAAGAACACTTGCTGGACTTTCAACAGGGCTCCCAAGATATGCTCACTTATGTGACCAGATTTAAACAAATGGCTAAGGAAGCAGACTGGTCCTCTGAGGCTAGTTTTACCCTGTTCAGGAGAGGACTGAACGATGAGATCAAGGATGAACTGGCCAGGATGCCCGACCAAATTCATTCCAAGCACTAATGGACCTGGCCTTGCAAATAGACTTTTGCATCCAGGAAAGGAAGGCTGAAAGGAAGAAATCCAAGGGAAACCCACCCAAGACTTCCTTTGAGAGCACAGCCAGAACGGACGTAAACCCATGTCCAGCCCCAGAACCTGAACCCATGCAAATTGGAGCCTTTCGTGGACACATATCACCTCAAGAAAGGTTGAGAAGGATCCATACGGGTTTGTGTATGTATTGTGCTTCAGACAAACATTTGGTCAGGGAATGTCCTCTGGCACCTCCTCGGCGTTCGGGAAACGCCAGCTCCCGATCTTAAATGGAGCAGAGATTCGGGAGAGAGATGTTTGCTCCACATCAACTCCATCCTTGAACTCTCCTGGACAAAACAGACTGGTCGTTCTCCAGGCATTTCTTTCACCTTCGAAGAATAAGATCTGCCCCATTCTGGCCCTGGTTGACTGTGGAGCTATGGGAACCTTCATAGATCAGGAATGAGTTGTCAGTCATCAAATACCATATGTGGCACGAAGCACCATGCAGCCTGTGGAAGCCATCGATGGAAGAACCATCTGTTCAGGGCCCATAAGCCTATAGACCAAGGAAATCCAGCTCTCAATAAACCACCATCAAGAGCTAATCAGATTTGATATCATTAAGTCCGCCCACTACCCCATGGTATTGGGTATGCCCTGGTTGCAAAAACACAATCCGTATATAAACTGGACAGCAGGATCATTATTCCTAGGCTCTGAGTTTTGTATGTCTCATTGTCTATCCCTGGAACTTCCTTTAACACCCCTTGAGGAACCACCTAAGGAGCAAGAAACCCCACTCATGGTTTCCAATATAATACAGGTCCCGGAGGGCTACCAAGGATTTGCCGATGTCTTTTCTACTGCCATAGACCAGGCTTTACCTCCACACAGACCCGAAGACTGCGCAATTGAAACAGAACCCTCGGCAGTGATTCCTTTCGGTAGGATGTTTATGCTTTCCGAACCTGAGAAAAAGGCCCTCAAAGAATATCTGGATACAGACCTTGAAAATGGTACCATAAGACCTTCAAAGTCACCAGCAGGTGCATCATTGTTCTTTGTTCCTAAGAAAGACACCCAGGAACTTAGACCTTGCCTCGATTATCGTGGACTAAATCAATGCACTCTTAAGGACCGATACCCACTACCCTTGATATCGGATATGCTGGAGGCAGTGAGGGGTGCAGTATTATTCACCAAATTGGATCTCAGGGGTGCCTACCATTTGATCCGTATCCGGGAAGGAGACGAGTGGAAGACCGCCTTTAGAACACCCTTTGGCCACTACGAGTACCTGGTCATGCCCTTTGGACTAGCCAATGCCCCAGCAGTATTCCAAAGTTTTATGGATAGGGTGTTCTCTGACATGTTGTTTCTCTTCGTCATTGTCTATCTGGACGACATACTGATTTTTCCAAGGACCCTCTGAAGCATGAAGGACATGTTAAGGCAGTTCTACAAAGACTCCAGGAACATCACCTCTTAGCCAAGCCTGAAAAATGTTTGTTTCACGTTACCTCTGTGCACTATCTGGGATTTATCCTTAGTCCAGAGGGGATTGGCATGGACCCTTCAAAAGTAAAGGCCATTCTCGCCTGGCCTACTCCCACGTCCGTGAAACAAATCCAATCCTTCCTAGGACTAGCCAATTTCTACCGAAAGTTCATAGCCACCTTTTCCGAGATTGTACAACCGATAGTGGCTCTGCTAAAGAAGGATACCCATTTGTCTGGTCAACATTACAAGAAATTGCATTCCAGCGTTTGAAGACCGAGTTCACACAAGCTCCCATTTTGGCTCAACCCGATACAAGTCGACCCTTTTTAGTGGAAACGGATGCCTCTAATTACGCTATAGGAGCAGTGTTGAAGCAGAAGATGGAGGACGATTTGGAACATCCTGTTGCTTATCTTTCAAGAACCTTAACTCCGAGTGAAACACACTACTCCGTCCTGGAAAAGGAACTCTTAGTCATTCGCCAAGCCTTCACTGAATGGCGACACCTACTTCTGGGAGCCATACATCCTGTCCAAGTCCGTACTGATATTCGAAACCTTCAGATTCTACAGTCACTCGAGTGCAGGAACAGTCGTCAGGCACGTTGGGCCTACTTTTTTGCCCAGTATCAGTTCCACATTACTCATGTCCCTGGATCACAGAACCTGATCGCTGACGCCTTGTCTCGCCGTCCTGACTACGTGACCACTGAAGGTAAGGCATTTCCTAAAATGTTTTCTCCCACGATCTTCGTAGCCCAAGCAGTTGATCTCCTGGAAGAAGTCCGATCGCAAACCCAATCCTCGGAAATATGGAAGGACATTTCAACAAGAAATCACTGGAAATTAAGAGCCAAGGAAGGCCACTTATTCAAGGACAATGCACTACTCATTCCTACACAGAAGTTACAGCAAAAAATAATAAACCTTTGTTATGACACACTCCATTCCGGGCACCGAGGTATTACCAACACCCTCCGTCTTATACAGAGACAGTTCTGGTGGCCTAAAATGAAGTCTGACGTACAGCAATACATCCAGGCTTGTATAACCTGTGCCCAAAATAAACATGATAACAAAAGACCGGCGGGTCTTCTTCTGCAGCCCACTCTACCCTCTAAACCATGGTCAATCATCGCTACAGACTTCATAGTGGAGTTACCACCTTCCCGAGGATATATTACCATCATGGTCACCATAGATTTGTTTACCCATATGGCCCATTTTACGCCACTAATTAAACTACCTATTACCACTCTGTAGCATACAGATAATTAAAGCTGCTGTAGCACAGAGTATACAGCAAATGTCTACAACCAGCTCACCTTGACAGATCGATGGCTCCAAATGGGAGGGCCAATGCAGCTGGGAAGGCTCCCCTGCGAGAGCCCTGGCCTCTCCACCCAGGGTAAAGTGACCCAGGGGAGATGGCAGGACTCCCAGGGAAACCCTCTAAGGGAAGAAAACCCTGGACGAGTTCCACTCATGCGGATCGGGAAGAAGTTTGAAGAGTAAGCGTCTCCGAAGGCAGAACCAGAATGTCACTCGGGAGGCTTCTTCTAGGTACACGGGAGAGGAAGAAAATAGAAGAAGGTTAGAGGAGAGATCAAGGGGAAAGAAGAGAATGGGAAACAGAAAGTAATCCTCTCACCAACGAAGGAACGAAGTTGGAGGAATAAAGTTCAGTGCTGGAGATCGGAGGAGTAGTGAAGCTTCGGGAGACTCTGGAAGGAAAGCAGAAAGTAAGAATCCTAATCGAAAGGAAAGGGGAGCCCTAAGGGATCTGAACTTACTCTAATGGAAGTCTGGCAGGAACGGGAATCAAATAGGTCTACCAGCGATGGCAGACTGAGAAAGAGGCGGGATAATGCTGCAGTGTGAATGTGGATAGGGGATGCAAAACAGGGTTAGAAGGAACAGTAAGCACAAGAGGAATTAACTAGCAGAAGTGAGAAGGAGGTCTCAGAAGCGAACTCATGGAGCGCCAAAGGCAGAAGCGACGCAAAGCACTGTCCGCTTCGATTCTGGATGAAGGATCACGTGAGCAGTTGGCCGTACGTCAAATGAACGTGTGACAACTGGACCGCTACAAGCAGAATGGGGAGAATCACGGGCATCCATCTTGGAACTGTTCGTAAGTAGAGTGCCGCACAAGTGGGTCAGTGCCCACAAAGACCACTTGCGGCGATGTGTAACAGTATGCCACCTACTCCGGGAGGGCACCCCGGGTTTACCCGGATGAAGTAAAAAGAAACGCCGCACCAGACGAGGTGCGTGAACCCCAGAAGCCGGTTCCCAAGTTCTTTCCGCAGGCGAATAACCCTTCCAGTTGATCAGAAACTGCAACCGACTACATCGGAAGCGTGAGTCACAGATAGCCGCCACTTCAAACTCGGGACCACTGTCCGTGAGCACCGGAGGTGGTATCGAACCCCCATTTCGGTGAAAGCGATCCCGCACCACCGGTTTGATCTGAGACAGGTGGAAAACCGGGTGGATCTGAGACCAGGAAGCCGGTAAGGAAAGTCTGACAGCAGCCGAACCTATCTTTGATAGAACTTGAAATGGTCCAAAGTACCTGGGAGACAGTTTAGATGGAACCAAATGACGAGGAAGGAATTTGGAAGCCAACCAAACCGAATCACCGACGGTAAGTTTCATAATGTCACGACGGTGCAGATCAGCATTCCTTTTTGCTCGATCCTGAGCCTTCTGTAAAGACTGCTTAGCCAGTTTCTGTCCTTCGTGGATGTCAGCAATTAGTGAATCAACACCCGGGCAGCCAGAATCAGAAGGTGACACATTCAGAGGAAAGGACGGATGATATCCATAGGAAAAAAAAAGGGCTGGTCTGGAGTGCCGAATGCTTGGCATTATTGTATGCAAATTCTGCAAACGGAAGCAGTTCTACCCAGTTATCCTGTGCTGCTGAAATAAAGCATCGTAAGTATCCTTCGAGGGTTTCATTTAACCGCTCGGTTTGACTGTTAGTTTGAGGATGGTATCCGGAAGAGAGGGCACGTTTGATGCCCAGAATGCGACAAACATGTTGCCAAAAGAGAGAGGTGTACTGGGGTCTTCTATCCGATACTATGGTATCTGGCAAACCATGGTGAGAAAAAATGTCAGAGAGGAAGATCTTCGCCATGAAAGGTGCACTGGGTAGTTTTCGTAAAGGAGTAAAGTGCGCCAACTTGGTGAAGTAATCAATAGTTACCATGATCGTAGTCTTGTTTTCAGATAGTGGTAGATCCTATACAAAATCGGTTGAAATGATTTGCCAAGGCCAGTCTGGAATGGGCATTCTTGCTAATAATCCCAACGGCAGTGATCGAGGAATCTTGGCATGAGCACATATTTTCCAGACTGCAACATAGTCCCGGACGTCAGATCTTATGGATGGCCACCAGAAATGTCGTTGGATGAGTTCTAAGGTGGAGAGGATGCCCCGATGTCCTGCAGCTCGTGAGTCATGGCAGATCTTTAGCACCTCCAGTTGTAAGGAAGAGATGGGAATCAGTACTTGAGTACCATGAAAATAATATTCGGTGTCCTTGGTTAAATGATAGGTAGTTGCAAGTCCTTCACAAAACGCTCTGTTAAGGTTGGTGGCCGTCCGTACTTCTTGAAGGAAATCGGTCAAAACTGCAATGAATCGAGCATTGGAGAACATCTTTTCAGAGCAGAAAGAGGAAGTTGGAGAATACTTACGGGATAAGGCATCCGCTCTCAAATTGTGTTTGCCAGGCCAGTAAATAAACTCAATCCGAAAGGGCAAAAAGAAATAAGCCCATCGGGCTTGCCTAGTATTTGTGGTGTAAGCGTTCTGAAGGACTTTGAGGTTTTAGTGATCCGTGCGCACCCTAACTGGAAAGGGAGATCCCAAAAGTAAATGTCTCCATTCCTCAAAGGCGCGTTTGATAGCCATCAGTTCCTTCTTGAGAACAGAATAGTTTAACTCGGCAGAATTGAAAGTCTTGGATAAGTATGCTACAGGTCTTTCATCCCCCTGTTCTGATAGCTGTAATAGAACAGCTCCCAAAGCATTCTGAGAGGCATCTGTTTCCACAATGAATTGTTTGGATTGGTCAGGGGTGATCAAAACGGTTTCAGAAGTAAACATTTTCTTCAAACTGTCAAATGCCTTCTGAGCCGATTCATTCCAGGAAAATGAGACACCTTTCTTGAGAAGTCGAGTCTAGGGAAGTATGATTTCTCAGAAGCAAAGAATACATTTCTGATAAAAATTAGCGAATCCTGAAAACCTCTGGATGTCTTTTATCCCAGCAGACACAGGCCAGTCCACTACAGCTGAAACCTTTTTTGGATCCATGGACATTCCCTGGGAGGATAACACAAACCCTAGATAGGTTACTTGTTTCTGGTGAAATTCACACTTGGAGGCTTTACAGTAAAGACGGTTTGATTTCAAGCGTTCTAGTACAGTATTCACATTATGAATGTGATCTTCCTGGTTGTTGGAATAAACAAGGATATCATCAAGATAGATGATAACAAACCGGAACAGTATGTCAGCAAATAGATAGTCCATGAACCTCTGGAAGATAGCTGGAGCATTTACCAAGCCAAATGGCATGACATGGTATTCAAAATGACCAAAAGGAGTACGAAAGGCGGTCTTCCATTCATCTCCGGGCGCGATACGTATGAGATGATACGCACCACGAAGATCCAACTTTGTATACCAAGAAGCCCCTCAAACTGCTTCCATGATGTCCGTAATGAGTGGCATGGGATACTTGTCGGCTGTGGTTATTTTGTTGAGTCCTCTATAATCAATACATGGACGGAGTTCATCCGAGTCTTTCTTGGGAATAAAGAATAACGATGCTCCCGCTGGTGACACAGATTCAGTAATTAGACCATTCCATAAATGGGTTTGTAGAAATTCTTTCAGTACTAACTTTACACGTTGAGAAAGAACGTACATACGACCAAAAGGGATGGGTTGATCAGGAAGTAAATCAATGTGAAAATCATCCCTTCTATGAGGAGGGAGAATAGGAAATTCGGGGTTTTCAAATACCGATCGATATAGCATGTGACAGTCAGGAATCTCGAGTTGACTTATGGAGGATACAGCGGATTTGAGAGTCTCTTCAGAAGGTATGCAGATCCCCACTGACTCTTGAGAAAGACAATGATGTACACAATACTCCGATCCTAGAAAAAGGGTTCCAGCTGACCAATTTATGAATGGGTTATGGAGTCTCAACCAGGGGAGCCCTAGAATGATAGGGTAATGGGCCGTCCTAATGACATCAAAGACTAGGGTTTCCTTATGACTTGCCAGCATGCAAGTGAGCGGAATGGTCTGTTCTTTAATAGGACCAGAACTTAGAGGACTACCATCCACTCCCTGAATGGGAGTGACAATAGTTTTTGGCACCTGAGCGATTCCGAGTTTCTTTGCCCACTCCACATCCACAAAATTTCCAGCCGCTCCGCAGTCAATCAAAGCAGGGATTCCTGGTATGATGTTTTCTGATAATATAACAGACAAAGAGACTACCACCATGGACTGGTGTGTTGGAGAATTATCAAGAGACATACTTGTCTGACATGGGGAAGAATACTTCTGTACGCTTACCGGTCTTCCCCTAACAGTAAGGCTTTGAAGTTTCCCCACTTCGGGTTCAGAGAGCGGCGTGGAGGAACCAAGTGGCAATCTTTGAAAACATGAGAGGATGATCCGCAGTACATGCACAGCTTTAAAGTCCTTCTCTTCTCCCTTTCAGTAGCCGAAATCGGTCCTCGAACGGTCCCGATTTGCATGGGTTCTTCGGTCTGAGTCAGAATTTTTTGGGTTGTAGGGGTAAACTCTAACTGAGGTTGTGTTCCTTTGCTCTTTTTTCTCTCGTATGTCCGTTCATGCATACGGTAATCAATTGGCATGGTTAAAGTGATCATATCTGCTAAATTAGCGGGGCGAGGGACCTTAGAGACTTCATCCTTGAGTTCATCCATTAGGCCTCTCCGAAAAAATGTGAGAAGGCCTTCATCTGGCCAGCCCAGTTCGGAGGATAGTTGTTTGAATTGAGTAATGTACCAAAGTAATTCTCTGCTTCCTTGTTTTAGATCGAGGAGCCATTCTTGCGTGGCAACCGAAATTTCCTTCCTACCGAACATGGTTTTGAGGCCGTTGGTGAAGGCGGAGTAGGAGTCAAGGATTACGTTGTTGGAGGTAACGGGGTAGCCCATGCTAAAGCAGGCCCGGAAAGATGTGAAATAACATAGCCCACCTTATCTTTATCGGTAGGGGAAAAGCGAGGTTTCAAAGTGAATTGGATAGTGCAGCTGTCGAGAAATTCTTTTAATTTGTATGGATCACCATTGTACATAACAGAACGTAACGACGACGGGGGAGTGTCAGAAAAGGCTCTAGCTACTTAAAGCCGTAGTTGCGCATTGTCCTGTTTTAGGGAATGCATCTCTAAGGACATGGCCTGCATAGCTGCCATTAGCTGCTGCATTTGTTGTTCCATTTGGGACATCGGCTGTCAATATCTTGCGCGTCGCTTACTATTACCACTCTGTAGCATACAGATAATTAAAGCTGCTGTAGCACAGAGTATATAGAAAATGTCTACAAGGTGAGCCTTGACAGATCGATGGCTCCAAATGGGAGGACCAATGCAGCTGGGAAGGCTCTCCTGCGAGAGCCCTGGCCTCTCCACCCAGGGTAAAGTGACCCAGGGGAGAGGGCAGGACTCCCAGGGAAACCCTCTAAGGGAAGAAAACCCTGGACGAGTTCCACTCATGTGGATCGGGAAGAAGTTTGAAGAGTAAGCGTCTCCGAAGGCAGAACCAGAATGTCACTCGGGAGGCTTCTTCTAGGTACGCGGGAGAGGAGGAAAATAGAAGAAGGTTAGAGGAGAGATCAAGTGGAAAGAAGAGAATGGGAAACAGAAAGTAATCCTCTCACCAACGAAGGAACGAAGTTGGAGGAATAAAGTTCATTGCTGGAGATTGGAGGAGTAGTGAAGCTTCGGGAGACTCTGTAAGGAAAGCAGAAAGTAAGAATCCTAATCGAAAGGAAAGGGGAGCCCTAACGGATCTGAACTTACTCTAATGGAAGTCTGGCAGGAACGGGAATGAAATAGGTCTGCCAGCGATGGCAGACTGAGAAAGAGGCGGGAGAATGCTGCAGTGTGAATCTGGATAGGGGATGCAAAACAGGGTTAGAAGGAACAGTAAGCACAAGAGGAATTAACTAGTAGAAGTGAGAAGGAGGTCTCAGAAGCGAACTCACAGAGTGCCAAAGGCAGAAGCGACGCGAAGCAATGTCTGCTTCGATTCTGGATAAAGGATCACGTGAGCAGTTGGCCGTACATCAAATGAACGTGTAACAACTGGACCACTACAAGCAGAATGGGGAGAATCACGGGCATCCATCTTGGAACTGTTCGTAAGTAGAGTGCCGCACAAGCGGGTCCGTGCCCACAAAGACCACTTGCAGCGATGTGTAACACTACCCTCCTCTTCAGAGCTAGCTGGAATATTTCTGGAACACATATTCCGACTACATGGGCTTCCTTCCAAGATCATATCTGACCGGGGTCCACAATACATTTCACAATTCTGGAAACACCTCTGTCGGGTACTAGGAATCCAACGTGCCCTCTCTTCAGGATATCACCCCCAAACCAACGGAGCCACAGAACGTGCAAATCAGACCCTGGAACAATATCTCAGAAGTTTCGCCACCAAGGTCCAGGATGACTAGTCTCTCCTGATACCGTTGCGGAATTTGCTTACAACAACTCTGAACATTCAGCGCTACAGACCAGCCCTTTTTATTGTAGTCAGGGGTTCCATCCATCGGTTTTACCCTCGATTCTTCCTTACCCTACACCAGTACCTACTGTTGACTCCTGGATCGAAACTCTTGTCAACATTCATCGGGAGGCTAAAGAACACTTAGAAAAAGCCATCTTACCGACCAAGAGGTATGCGGATTCCAAGAGAAGACCAGGTCCTTCCTATACAGTCGGTGACCGAGTGTGGTTGTCATCAAAACTACTCCCCCGACACTTGCGACCAAACAAGCTGGCTCCCCGCTACTATGGTCCATTTCCCATCAAGGTGATTATCATTCCTGTCCCATATCGAATCAAGCTACCTGACTCCTGGAAAAGAATTCATCCAGTTTTTCACACATCCCTATTGAAGCCCTACGTCCAATCCTCTTGAAGATCCAGTAGACCTCCCCCTCTACTGGTTGACAACCAACTGGAACATGAGGTGTCCCGGATTTGTGACTGCAGGTATAAGCGGGGCCATCTTCAATACCTAGTGGAGTGGAAAGGATATCCTCCTAGCGAAAGGACCTGGGAACCTGTTTCAAATGTCAAGGCTCCTCGGTTAGTCAGAAGATTTCACCTAATACACCCGGGCAAACCTGGAGGAAAAGGCCTTCGGAGGAGGCATGCTGTCATGAACTTCAGATCACACCGCTTTTGGACCTCCTGGTCCTTGTCTCAACGGGGCTTACATTCCGTACTACTTCCAACATGGCCGTCCAGCGCTGAAGCCCTTGCTCGCTCCATGCGCTGAACGCGGCGTGATCTATTTATAGACCACGCCTTCCATGGCTCCGCGTGTCTCAATGCTATTGTAGAGTAGCCACAGACGTGTGTTCGTAGCTCGCGGTATTGTTTCCTTGTCCCAGTGCTATTACCCGCTCCTGACCCTTTCCCCCTTCCTGATTCCGAGCATTACTAGCTTTTCCCAGACTCCCAGATTCCTGGACTCCGCGCTCCCGGAACTAAATGCAACCTAGAACCAGACGAGACTCGAGCAGCGCTGTTCAAGACCAGGAGCGTTCGCAAGAAGGCAGTGATCGAAGACATCGGCAAACACCGTACCCAGGTGAGAAGGGGGGAACTCCTTGACAGTTTTGTAGTAGTGAAGGCTGTACTTGTGATGAAGAGAGCAAGAGCAGCAGTGCTGTAGTGGAAAGGATTGCGCCCCTCCTATGGTCAAGTGGTGAGGATATCTCGGAAATATTGTCAGGCAAGTGTTTTTGAAAAGATGCTGTCTTTTGTATAACAGTGAGAAGTAGAATTAAAGCAAGTAGCTTAGTGAGGTAATTGCGGTAATAACGAGTACCAAGAGCAATTGTGGGGAGCACCTAAAAAACTGAGTAGGGGTAAAAAGGGGGGTTCTTTGGATGAACATTTGTTGTGGCATGGGTTTGGCTCGCCATTTTGTCTGTGAAATTACCTTTCTGACTAGAAAACTCAAGAGCTCAAAGGTAGAGAACGGTTAAATATCTTGGCATTATGGAGGATGTATGAAAAAGGCAGGAAGGGCCGTAATGTTGAAATCATGGAGGGAGGGATGAAAAAAGGAGGGTGCGAGAATTCCTTCTGCACCTCCCCCATGCTATACTTTATCGCCTGCAGATGGGTACACAGAACCTGAGTTCGTACCGCCATTTTCCCCAGCGGCTAATCCAGCGGTTGCGAGATGGACACAGGTAATGCCCCCATCAGTTACAATTTCTAAGAACAGGGATCTTGAGGAAAGTGAAGGGTAACTCCTTCAATTGTTAGGGCTGCAGGGAGGTTGAAAACTGAGAGCGAGAAGGGGATAACTTGCCTGACTGCTAGGTTAGCAGATAGATTAAGGGTGGAGGAGTGAGAAAGAGTGAGGCCGACAGTCAAAAGAGAGGATGAAGGATTGAAAATGAGAGTGAAAGAAGAGGAATTTAGACCTTTTCCTGCTAGGATAAAGCATAGGGTGCAAGGAGTGGTAGAGACACAATAACAGGAAAAATTGACAGAAGCACTAAGGTTAGCGGAGGAAGAGGTAGTGCTGCTACGGCGGCAAAGAGATGAAGACTGGGTGGAAGTGAGAAGGCAGGTACGGGATGTAGAAGAAGGAAGGTGGAGACATGGGCAGGTTCTTGTTGGGTTGGACAAATCTGTTATCAGAGCAGTTGAGGTCGATATGGAGAACAGAGATGCTACCATAGGTACAGGATTTGAGCAGGGAGGGCGGGAGATGGCACCCTATGGTAGTGCTGATTATGCGTCTGTGCCTGTAGAAGTAGGGGATGTAATAGCTGGAATAGAAGATGAAGAGGGATGAGAATCAGATGTTGAGCAGGGTGTAGTCTCCCTACCTCCTGCTCCAGTAGTAGGGATAGAGAGCAGACCATGGAGCCATAGGACTTGCCAGGGTAATTGCTTGGATGTACAAGTAGTAGGGGAGAAATGGGTGAAGCCCCAATAAAAATGGGTGTAGATCAGTTTCTGTTGCTCCGGAAGGGTCTGGGAAAGGAGTATTATGACCTGTGATCACACATGGACACTCCCTTTGCTCACTGCAGGGGCAGGGAATTAGATGTATGCATTAGAGAAACATACTGCCGGTGTCATGTTGAGCATAGGGGACATGAAGAGCTTATTCACGACCCTAATGATGAACTGTGGAGGAGATTGAGACATTCAGGAGTTCTGTTGGATACAAATGACCATGATGGAGCGGCTTCTAATAATTGCTAGGCACAGGTATGCGGGGCCTTGCAGATTATGTATCTCGATACGCCTGATATAAATCCAATTCCAGCCAAAACGATGAAATTGAATGATGATCCTGCATCACATATCCAGTTAATTCAGGAGATATGGAGGGCAGAGACGGAAGAAGCGTGGGACAAAAAAGTGTCAATTTTTTACATGTTAAATAAGGGACTTCCGAAGGAAGTACAGCACATTTTAGATAAAGTGGCGGGGAAGGAGGTCAAAAGCTGGCCAAAAATTCAAGCATATATTGTGCATTTTTGTAAAAGAAGATGAGAAAAAGAAAAGGAGGGTCCGGAGCAGGCGCAAAATCAGAGGCTAAGCTTGTTCAGAAGAAATTGGCGAAGATTTGTTTGGAAGGGGCAGTAATTACAAATTCTATGGAAGGACAACAGGGGCAATTGGGGCAACAGGGACAGGGTGAATTGGGTATGACAAAGGGGTGGATGAATGTATTTGTATTTGTTTTATTTATAAAGCGCAGCCAAGCCCAGGGGCATACGGGCACATCAATTAATGCAGGTTACAGCACTTTACAGTTACATATAGTCGATAAGGAAGATACATACGTGTTGCAGAGACATAAAAGTTACAGTTACATACAGTAAATAAAGGCGGATGCAGTTAAATAGTACAGTATAGTATTTACAATAAATGCAGTAAGTCAGACGACAGGCCTAAAATCGGGAAGTTAAACTCTCGTTGTATCCAAATCCTGAAGCCAGCGCTTACTATTGCACTTGAATAAGTGGAAGGAGGGTTCTGATCTGAAGGGAGCAGGGAGTGTGTGCCATAGCTTTGATGCCTGTACAGGGAAGCTAGCCCCTCTCAAGTTATGGAGTTTGAATCTCTGTATGAACAATATGTTTGCTTGAGCCACTCTAAGTGGTCTTGAGGCCGTATGAGAAGTGAATTGGTTAGTGAGGTAGGCTGGGGCGAGATTAGCCCTAACTTTGTGTTTTAGAGCAAGAGTTTTGAGAGATATTCTGTGCTCTACAGGAAGCCAGTGCAGGTTGCGTCTAGTCTCAGAAATATGGGACTTCTTGGGAATGTTGAGGGCTGCCCTGATGGCATTATTCTGGGTTACTTGCAACTTATTAATGTTTTTGTGGCTAGTACCTAAGTAGAGGGCATTACAATAATCAATTTTGGACAGAACTAGGGTTCTGGCAAGTGTGATGCAATTAGGTGTGGAAATGAACATCCTGCAGGCGGTGATTAGTTTACAAGTATATGCGGATGACGTTGCTACCGCGTTGATTTGTTTGGAGAATGATAAAGTGGCATCAAGGTAAATGCCAAGAGTTTTAGTGTTGTTTGAGACAGCGATGGAGTTGCCATCTATAGTAAATAATTTGAAGGCAGTGTTTAGTTTTTTCAGTTTAGCATGTGTACCTAGGATAAGCAGCTCAGTTTTTTTGTTGTTTAGACAAAGACCATGTTGTGCCATCCATGCTTGTATTACTGAGTAGATTTCGTTGAGGGTTTTGCTGTCCGTTGCATAATCTCCAGGGATGGGAATGAGTATCTGGGTGTCGTCTGCATAGTTAGTATACGTGACACCCAGATAGTCAAGGGTATCAAATAGGGGCTTCGTAAAGACATTATAGAGCGTGGGGGACACACAGGAACCTTGCGGCACCCCACATAGTACTGGGGAAGGTTCAGCAGAGTCAGTAGGAGAAAAGACCCTCATAGTTCTGTTCGCCAGGAAGGAGCTGATCCAGGATGTGGCTGAGTCAGAGAAATGTGCTGCAGATTTCAGATGGTGGCATAGCGTTTGGTGGTTGACCAAATCAAAAGCTGCTGATAAGTCAAGCAGAAGGAGGAATGCTAGTTTACCATTGTGGGATCGTATCTATCCAGCTCTGAAATCTCTCCACTGGCTCCCAGTGGATGCAAGGAGTAAATTCAAAACCCTCTGCATTGTCCACAAGGCTTTCTGGGGCCTGGGTCCAAAATACCTTCAGCTATCCCTCCGCAAATACTTCCCCTCTCGAGCTCTTTGCTCCTCTACCTCCAACTCACTCAGGGTCAGTCGTTTTTCTAAGAAACGAGCTGGGGGTAGATCTCTGTCTTCGGCTGGGGCCTCCGTCTGGAACAGCCTCCCTGCCACTCTAAAACTTGAGGAGAACCATCTCCGGTTCCGGAAGCACCTCAAGACCTTCCTCTTTTCTTCTGCCTTCGCTCCCCCTCTCCCCTGCTGATCTGTTCTCTCTTGGCACCGTGCACCTGGCCACCCTCTGTCTTTTGGGCCCAGGAACCTGCTCATCCTGCCACCCTCCCGCACTGCCTCCGGCCACCCCTTACACTGGGGTCTGTATCTGTACCCATACAGCCCCCCCTTTTTCTTCCTGCACTTATCAGACCTTCCCTGTCTGCTACCTTACACCTAGCACTTGCAAATTGCTAGCTGCATTACCACTGTTTGTTGCCTTTATTATTTATTTATTGTTATTTATCTGTTTCTCCTCTGCTTCGCACTTTCCACCTCTCCCCCCTTCCATGCACTTTTCCCCTCCCTCCTCTCCCATGCACTTGCGCGTTCCCAATGTCACTGGGCCTAGTAAGATCGCTGTTTTGTTCTCCCCTGTTCCCCTCCCTTGCCTTGTCGCGCTCTGAAACACTTGTGTACGAGCGCGATAGAAATAAAATATCAATAAATCAATCAATTGTCATTTAATGCTTGAATTTGAGTGGTGAGATTTATCAAGGCAGTTTCCGTGTTGTGTCTTGGTCGAAAACCGGATTGCCTTAGTCCCAGTAGATTGTTAGATTCTAGATATACCTGAATTTGCAGGTAGGCTGCTCTATCTAGTATTTTTAGGAAAAAGGGTACTGTTGTTATCGGCCTGTAGTTACACGGGTTGGCTGGGTCAAGAGTCGGTTTTTTGATTAGAGGAATGACCCAAGGGTCTTTTAAGTTATCAGGCACTACTCCAGTTTTGAAGGAAGCGTTGATAAGGTTAGTAATAAATGGGGAAAGTTTGTGTGCTGCTGCTTTGATGATCGGAGCAGGGCAGGTGTCACCTTGGCAGTTAGAGGGTTTTTAGTTTCCTAATGATGTTTTCCACTTGCCAGATTGACATGTGTTTGCTCCCGGTCCAATGCGAATGAGAGGGTGTCCGAGGGCCAGTGTTTTTGGAGGTAGTCCTTTTTTCGTTCCCCGATGCTAATATGTACCAGGAGTAGGACAGCCCACACGGGTTCCTGATGTGTCCAGTCCTGTCTGTTACCATCAATCTGGAAGGGGAATCTGAAAGAGGAACCCTGGATAGGTGTGCAAGTAGGTGACAAAAGTTCTCATTCATGGTCGACACAGGGGCCACAAAATCTTGCATTAAGGAAGGTGAGTTATCCCGCAGGTAGAACAATGGACACAAAGGGATTCTCTGGGGCTATCCTGTAGGTTCCTTATACTGAAGATCTTCGTATTAAGGTATGTACTTTGTTATATTGTACAGGCAAACTGGCAAATCTTTTGGGAAGAGACCTCCTGAGCAAACTGCTTATGACAATTGCCTTCACAGAGAAAGGTATAGTATGCTTGACTCCAGGTTTGTATCAGGTAAGATAAATAGCTTATTTGCATGCCCATTGTGGTGACAGTGGGATCAGAGGGGGTCCCTGTCCATTGAACAATGTTCCTTAATAGGGTGATGGTCTTGTTGAGTTGGTCCTGGGAATCAGAAACCAGACATGGCAGGTACCAATGGAGTTTTTATTTTGGCCTGTTGTGCCACATGAAGTAACACCAGGCACCATTGTTATGATTCGGTAGTGATCAAGAAGATCAGGGTGGTTCTCTCAGGCTCAGATGAGGAAGGCAGAGAGTGGTGCACAGTGCTGTGCATCGATTCAACCTTATTGCTGAGGGACGTGTCCTACAAGCAATTGTTCGAAGACACAGGAGAGATGGTCTTTGAGATTGGGGTGCCTTGCCAGATAGCGAGAGAGAAAAGGGAAGTACCACAGACCATGCTCGTTAAAAGTACATCAACATATTGAAAGGAGGATTTGGGAAAGGTGCCGGACCATTTATAGACCAGCAATCCATTTGATGTGGGCTACTAAAGAGTGTTGAAGCAGTGCGAATAAAATTGAAACCTGGTGCAATATTGTCTAGAAAGGCAGACGAGGGGATTTACGAGACCGTTGTGGCATTGTTGAAGCAAGGCATAATACAACCTTCTGTGTCCCCATGCAATATGGCCATCTACTCTGTGAAGAAATCAAAGGGGTCCAGTTGGAGGATGGTCCACGATTTGCACCCCCTCAATAACATTGTTGAGGTGGAATTTTGGGTGGTACCGAGTCCTGCCACCATTCTCTTTAATATCCCTACTGTGTCGACCCATTTCATGGTGACAGATTAAAAAAATTCAATTTTCTCTGTTCCCTTATACCCCAATTCTGAGGACCCTCATGGTGTTTACGTATTGTGGTCAGGGGTTCGAGCATAAGAGGTTGCCCCACGGGGTACCCTGAATCTCTGTGTCTTTACTACGGTGTTTCAAATGAATCTGGGGAATTTATGTGTGTCCTGTACTGTAATTCAGTACGTGGATGATCTGTTGGTTTGAAGCACTTCAGAGTAGCAGTGTCGAGGAGATTCAATAACGCTCCTCACCCTGCTCGCGTAGAAAGGGTACAAAGTAGACAAAGAAAAATTGCAGTACTGACAGGCAGGTAGTATATTTGGGGCAAGTAATATTGACTGCAAGAAGAATGTTAATGCCAGAGAGAGGCACCACAGTCCAGAATACGCCTCTGCCAGTCACAGTGAAACAAAGGCAGTTTTTGGGGCTCTGTAATTACTATAGCTCATGGATGTTTGATTACTCAAGTTACATGCGGCCCTTACTGCAGGGGCTTAAGGAAGCGCAGAAGTGGAAAGGTCCAATAGGGTGGTCTGAGGAAAAGGGGACTTGCTTTTGGGAACACAAGGCTGCGATCAGCAATGCTCCGGTCTTGCCGACCCCCGAATTACGAGAAACCATTCTATTTGTTTTCACAAAATCGAACGGGCAGGTGATGAGAGCAGTCCTGAACCAGCAGACATTGTTAGGCCACAAACCTTTAGCGTATTACAGCAGACTCCTAGACCAAGTGATGCAGGGACAGTTCCCTTGTGAGCAAGCTTTAGCAGCAACGCTTTTGCAATTAAAAATTCTTCTACCATTACAATGGGTTGCACAGTGACATTGTGCATTGGGCATGTAGTCTTTGCAATTTTACAAAAAAGTCAACGTTAACGACTCATTTTTGGGATATGAGGTCACCCACAGCGCCTGTGCACTTTAAGGCTTAGCCAAGGAGGGGATTTCGTAGTCCAGGACACCTTCTGCCAACCTGCCAAGCTTGAACCCGTAGTGAGCTAAGGGTGGTGAGTACTCATACCACTTTCCAATGGCCCCTAGTTCCTCCATACTGTTTTTTACGCACAAAGGATCCCTTGTGGTCCTTGTCTTGGCTTGGGGGGCTCTTGCATCCAACAGTTGGGGATAGCTTTGTTCTCCGTAGCAGACCTGCCCCTGACTCTTGGAACCAAATTCCTCACACTCCCGTGTCCTCTTCTAACTTTTTCTTCCAATTGAAGTTTGTCCTTTGTGAGCTTTATGCATCGACAAGCGTTTTTACGCACAAACATAACAATCTTTACACAACGCTCCAATCTTCATAGGGCTGGACTTCTTAATTAGGGATTTCCATTTCTAGAGTTGGCCATTGTGATAAAGTTTGTTTGCTTTCCCTCCTCACAGGTTTTGGCGGAAATCTGCACTTTACCGCATTGACCGAAAAAATTGACTGTACATGTATTTACATAGTGTGTGTTTAAGTAGTACTATTACTGTGTTCTTCATGATTCACTTGTGTTTGTTCTGGGCCTAATAAATAGTGTATTTTTGATATACTACTGTGTAAGGGTAATTCTTGTCGTCCTACTGTGTGTGCTCATCCAAGACCTCGATAACCCCCACTACTCCTGAGACTTAGCCTTGATTGCTGTTCAAGCTACCTTGAATTGTCCTAGCTAACTTCGCAGAAGTGTTTTCTGTTACACTAAACAAGACAGGCCTCCTGAACATCTGTTCACCAGATCAGAGTTCAGAAATCCATTATAACAGATGTGAATGAGGGGAGCGCAATATGCGAGTAAACTTGTTAAAGCACACTGATCTTTCATGATACTCTTAGATGTTTTGGTGTGTTGTGGACTTACATGAACTTTCGAACAACTTTGAACATAAATTAATTTTTAATTTTTTTAAATTTAGTTTGGTAAGGTGGGTGGCAATGACAAACTACAAATGGTACTGCTGCGGATTAGGCTCTGTCTGTTTTAATCCCTGGTATTGTCCATAGTCACTGGGGAATTTCTCACAAATTGCTTGTACCACACAGGCAGGTATTAATCGCCCAACACAGAATCCAAGTCTTCCATGCATCCACCATGTAAATGCGTGATAGTCCACAAGCCTGTACCACCTGTGTAAGAAATACAGAAATGGTTTACTTGAATGAACCCAATGATTGCATTTATTTTGTTTGCATTACCTTCTAAAATGTAAGGCATTGTTATGCTTTAAAAAGTACCTTTTCAGGCAAAGTACTGACAGTACTTGTGATTTCAAGTAGGGATAAATTAGAAATGTGAACACCCATTCCAGCAAAAACTGTTTGGGACATAGGGAATTTTGTTTTTAACTTCCAAGTGAAAGAAACGTAATCGTTCAGACATTAAATCTAAGGATTAATACTTTGGTTTGAGATTAGAAAGAGTAATGTATTCGATTTACAGAAAACATCTTTCGTCATTGATCCGGCAAAGTTATAATGATGTAGGAGAACAACATAAAATGTTAGCTGTCTCGATTGTCAAATGTACAGCATATATAGAGTAAACTTACTTTTAACTTGGATTATGAGGGCGAACTTTAGCTCGAAGTTCAAGCATAAGAAACATCATCCTTCGCAGCACAGATGTTGTAAGGCAGGCTGCCCTGAAGTCATGCGGCTCAGTAATGCATGGCTGTGGTGTGTCATTTGCAGCAATGTAGGCGAAGCACCCAGAGTTTTCTCTGCAACAGCAGTTCTCCACCACAGTTGGTATAAGCTCACAATGATGGCAGGTATGCCAGGTGGAAACGTCTTCCATGCGGCTGGGTTCAGGCTCCAGTGATTGATCGTCATGACTTTCATCTGATTCCTCATTGTTTCTGGTTCTTTCTCTTTCAAGTATTTCCTCTTCTGAATATTCAGGCTCGTGCAGGTAGGGTTGCATTTTTACCATAGTGCCTGAATATTGAAGAATTACAACATCAACAGTGAGAAAAATAAAAATGTTTTTGTTTGTATACAGTAATAAAATGAGGTTTTGCATTAAAATTGAATGCTAAAGAAAGAGAAGAAACAGCCATGTTACGAAAACTCATTGTGCAATGACATGATTTATAGACTCAAACGTTAAAACTCCACAAAGAAACAAGTAAAGAAGCCATGTTAAAGGAGAATTTAAATATGGTTTGGTAAAGACATGTGTACATAATATAAGAGATGTTTAAATAAAAAGCGACTACTGAGTTCATTAATTTTATGTAAGTACCGCTTCTAAGTGCGTTGTAAGTGGAAGATAGCTGAACTAAGCAGAAACAAGACAGGGAGACTCAAAATTGAATACACTGGCATGAAAGGAAAAAGAAACTCGAATGTTGTGTGATCAGAAAGGGTTTGTTTATACTTGTCAAGGAAATTAGACATCTAGGCAATTCCATGGACACACATCAATGATTGCATACAGAGAACGTTGACATGGGACGTGCATTGGTGTTGTGAAAAGGGGTGTGAGCATCTAGTGATGTCAGCTTTAGTGGTGGGTGATCTGAATTACTCCTGCAAGGGCACTTGAATTTAGGGCGATGGATCAACGGATAAGATTAGCACAAGATGGCAGTACCAGGCCCATCATATTGCCATGTGTAAATGTGAGAAAAACTAAGGTAAGATGCATTGAACATTTTTTTAAGATCGATCAATGTATGCTCTAAAATACATGCCGATCGATTGGCCGAATAACATTTTTGAGCAAACTTCCCCTTAAATGTATGCAGTGCTCTGAAGCGTGCCAAATACTAATATATGAAGAAGGAAAAAAAATTGCAAACAACAAAATAGACCAAACTATTGGCTTTGCCAATGCTTGTTTATTATCTATTGTTATTCTAGATATCCATTGTTATCTATGGTATTTATTTATATTCTGGGTATCCATGGTAGCATTGTTTTTGCTGGCATCCACTGTCATCCATGATATCAAATGGTATCCTAGGTTTCTACATGTAAGCAATAAATTGTGTCCAAACTCTGGAGCCTAACGCTATTTGGCTCCTTATTAGTCATGTGGTTAAAGATGTAGCACAATGCCCAATTGTGTTTACATGTAGCCTCTCTGTGATCTCCTAACACTTTCACCCTCTTGTTTTGCAGGCCAGTGAACACCGCGCTGTATACTGTGCGCGTGGGGGCATATGGATTATCCAACAAAAGCCCATATGAGATGACATCAGCAGTCCTGCAGATAATCATCAACAGCGATTACACCACTGTTGGATCCTTGGGTGACATCTCGCTCCTGAAGCTGCAAACGCCCGTCACTTACTCTGACTACATCCTTCCTGTCTGCCTTCCACCAGCCTCCTTGCAGATCCCAGAGGGAACGAACTGCTGGGTCACAGGCTGGGGAGCGACTAGCTCATCTGGAGGTAATGGCAAGTGGCATCACACGAGAGAAATTGGGTGATATCCAAACTGGCGGGTGTCCCTGTGCATTCCACAGGGGCCTTTCTTGGCATGCAAACGTCTCTTGAGCAAAAGTGCCTGTGACTGTAGGTTGCAACTAGTACTAAGCCTACTGCATAAAGACTGACTGAGAGGTAATGGCGCCTTGCAGTAAAGTGGCAGGGCCGCTCTAAGCCGAATCCATGATGCATCTATTAATGTAAACACTCATATAGGGTTTCCCGCCTGTAGGATGCGTATGGTGGGAATGGGTACAAATACCACCTACCTAAGCGATTTGACCACATTAGTTCGGACATGGGATGCATAGTACTGCAATGTGATGATACTGCTTACTTACCCCATTCAGTACTTTCTAAGTACCTGATGCAGTTAATATTCCAGGCAATTGCAGCACATAATTAGGTGACATTTTCAAAACAAATAGTAATTAAAATTCCATGTTCCATGTTATGCATATCATCAGTCACAATGGGCCTTTGTTTAATCCGACGTGAGCCTCTGTGCTGTGTTGTAAGCATTGGTTTTTCAGAAGGTAAAAATATTGCAATGTCCCACCTATTTCTTAACTCTTGAGCTGACCAAGAGTTACGGATAGAATCCTCTGGCCCCAAAAGTCAAGGGAAAGAGCGGTTTTCGATACCACAGGGCTCCTTCAATGTACTCTCCTATCCTGCAGTCTAGAGACTGATGGGCCATGTGTTGTGACCCTGCAAGGTATGTATAGGAGCCTATCTAGGTGACATTTTCATCTACAGTCAAAACCGGAACAAGCCCATGAGGTCATCATATCTGATGATCTAATCTGTGAAGACGGCACCTCCTAAATCCCCTGTCAAGTATCTGGGTGTTCAAGTAGGCAATTGTCTCGGCCAGTCCCAAGAATGAAAGTTAGAAACGGTGCATAAGATCCCACGGCCTACCACCAAGAATGCACTGCAAGCCTTTTTATGGATTACATTTGTGATAATCGCCTGACCACTGATGGACCAACGAAAAGCATCCCAACCAAACTGACTAGGCTGACTGGGGTTGCTACTCTCCGAAGAATGCAAAGGCAGTGAAAAGCCAATGCCTATTAGTAGGAGGTTATTATTGAAGGTGCACAACTAGGAAACGATAGATGGGGAATTGGCTAGCAATTAAATGGGCTACAATGGCCGCAAAATATTGCCTAACAGGCCAATACTTCCTGATTCCTACTGACAAGCACCTTTGACCTGGCTAGCAAGAAATGAAAAAAAAAAAACCTTGCATCATGAAATGGTTCTTTGGTTTACATCTTCACACCTTTACTATAAAGCATTGACATGTCAAATGTTTAAAGTCAAATGTCTATTTCCTGAGTAGGGATCTCATAGCCATCCAAGAAAGAACAAGGGGGAGGGTCGTAGAAAGGGGGAGCGTGCATGACAAAGTCACATTCAGGAGGCTAAGGGATGAGTTCCTGGAGACTCTGGGAGCCAAGGACCACTGTCTGGACCACTATGCTGAACCTAGGGGCGATATACAGCAGATCCTCCTCAGACTCTACCCAATCTCTAGCTTTGTAAACTCTGTGTCATAGCCTGCCCAAAACATGCCCAGGGCCACCAAGCATAAACTAAACCACATATTGAGAAACTATGGCAGTGATAAACTCACATGCTTTAGCACTAAAATTCCGGCATTAGCATAATTGGCCTAAAAACATTTGATCTAAAACATTTGATCAAACTATTTTATTTTCGGGGGAAATTTAATGAAATATATATATGGGGGTGGGTAAGGGTATAGATTAGGTTGAGGGGAAGTGGGGGGGGGGTGGTTGCAGGGGGGTCTCCTCCACATTTCAGACTGAAAAAAGGTCAAATGTGATTAGGTCAAATGTTTTAGGTCCAATAGACTCAAACCAAAATTCCCACTCACACCGCTCTGTGAGATGCTTTTTTCAAACAGCACGGAACATACCACTGTGAGTGACACATGCACAAGCCTAAATCGCGCCGTAAGCTGTGTCCCATTCCCACAGGGATCAGCGGAAGCAAGCGGTCTGGGCTAGAGAGCAGAGGATTGAATCAGCAAAGTGGTGAAGCAGTGAGTTACCCTGATGGTGCGATCTTGTAGTGTAGACACACAGGACTGCCTAACTTTAAGATGGCAGACAGACCTTTTGACCCTTTGGTATGCTGAGCCAGGGCATAATTAGGCTTGCATTGTAAAATTGTCGACCAATTCACAAGGTACCATTTGGATGTCTGCCCTTTCTAAATTGACACCTAGCTACCACAGATTCCTCACACATGGACCCAATCACAGTTTTGCGAAGGACATAAAGGAGGCCCCAAGCAGAATGATGTTGTGGAGTTAGGAGTCGGTTGGCGGATGTGGAGAGATGCCGTGGAGATCAAGGCAGAAGGTAGAGGATTGTGGTGCAAGGGAGAGCGAGAGGAGGCAGAGAGGGAGCGAGTAGAGGAGGAGGAGACAGATCGTCTGAGAAAGGAAAGGAGGAGGAGGCAGAGTGGGAGGAAGAGAGAGAGAGAGAGAGTGAGAGAGAGCGGGGGAAGAGAAGTGGAAGAGGCAAGGACAGAAACAGGAGAGAAGAGGAGGAGAAAAATCCACGAGGAAAATGTAGGGGAGAAGGAAATGTTGGGTTGAGGGACGGAAAGGAGGCAGGAAGACACATGGAGGGGGAAGGAGGTCATAGAAAAGATGAGAGAAGAAAACAGGATACATGGATGTAGAAAAGGAGGAAAGGGTGGTGGAACACTTGAATCAGAAGGGTGCCAGGGAGCTGATGGAAAAGCGAGCAGCCCCGAGCTAGCCTAAGGTACCCAAACAAAGAAATCAGTGGAACTATGATAGTGCTGCGAGGAAAGTGAGCACCCCAGGCTTTAGCAGGAGGGGATACTAAGGTATTTTGGGGTCCAAGTATTCCTGAAGAGGCTGATGTCTGCTACCAGGCACCATCACCCAGGACCCCTTAGGTTGTTTGATAGGGGGCCAGAGTCCAGGAGGGCAAACTACGAATCCCAGTGAGTTTTGTACCTGTCAAGTAAGACCCCGGACCAAGAGAGCGCCCTACAGAAACACATAAACTGTGAGTGACTGGTCCAAGAAGGGTAGAACTCTTATCCAGAAAAGAGAGGCCCAGACTATGCTCCTAAAGCAAGTAGAGGGCCAAACAGAGTCCCAGTCATTTATTTGATCCTAACTTGACCACTGTTTTTTCAGTTAGTCCTACCCTTGAAAAACACTTGAAAAAGTAATTATAAAGCCCTCTTAGGTTTTTTCCAGTTGACTGCTAATCCTTCAGGTGTCATAGTTTATACTGTATCATTCAATTAGGTACAAACTGCGAAGACTTAATGTGACAGTGGGATTGGCCCACCGGCTGCTGTCCCGCTAAGTTCTATCACTTGACTCCCAGAAGTCTTTTATTTCGGTATAGTGGATCTTTGTGGTTCAACTCCTATATTGATTGAGTTTTGGACTGGACTTTGAAGTATAGGGAAGGTTTTTCCTCACTTGGCTCCTTGTGTGGGTACTGGTCAGTGGTGTGATCGCTGGAACATTTTCGCTCTCAAGAGATTCAAGAATGGAGTGCCCGCTGTCGCTGCCCCTCTTTGTGGTGGTAATGGAGCGCTTGTTGGAGTGAATATGGCAGAATATGGTTTCAGAGGCCTTTCGCTGGCCATTGGGGGAAGAGTAGTGTATGTCTCTATTCGTATATATGACCTCTTGCTGTGCTCAGTGGAGCCTCAGATCTCAAGACCAGTGGTCATGGACAGGTTTGAGGAGTTCAGACTCCATGCAGGCCTGAAAATGTGGCTGGGGAAAATCTCCAATTTCTCGTGCATAGAGTGGAAAAAGGCGTAATGATGGAAAATCTGCTAGTGGTGGTGCATCACGTCTTCAAATATTTTGCGTCACTGTTCGGACTGGGTGACATAACATTCTTCAAAGCGGGCCTCATTACGAGGTAGGAGGTAGCTATGGCGCTGATAGCGCCATGGCTACCCCCTTACCGCATTCCGGGTCCGTGTTCCCGGAATAGGGACTTACCGGGTCATTCCGACCTTGGAGGACCCGATAACTCCCCATTCAGGGAACCATTCCCCATTCCCATTCGAGCCCCCCATAGGGCTCAATGGGAATGGGGATGGAGCTAATAACGGGCCCGTTATTAGCTCTGAAGTCCCTTAACGGGTCCCTTCCATAACGCCTGGCAAAACCAGGCGTTGAGGAAGGGACCCGCTAAGGGACCTCGGAATAGGGTGGTAATGGATTACTGGCACCGGTGTCCTTACCGGTGCCGGTAATCCTTGTTTGCTTTTCACATATGTGCCAAGTTAATTCTCGCCGCGCTCAGCATGTGGGTTATGAGCGTAGCGGTATTCCCGGTTTTTGCATAGCTGCCTTCAACTGCCTCCCCTAGCAGTATCACTGCTGGATCCATGGGGAGTTGCCCTTTTGATATTTCTTTAATGTGCCTCAGGTTTCCTTCCAGTATGTCTGGGCCTGGGGACAGGTCCACCACATATGAATCAAGTCAACCACCTTCCCACAGCCTCGCCAGCGGAGTGGAGAATAACTGGGATTGATCTTTGGTTAATGCACATTTGGAACTTTTCCCCATTCGCCGCCATATTTGCTCTCATGTCTCTATAGAGATAGGTTTACCCACATCCTACTCCCATTTAGCCATATAGGAGAGCCTTTCTTCTGGGTTCACCCCACTGAGTAGTCTATATATTTGCGATATCCCTCTTTCGGGTGACCCTTCCTGTATAGTGAGCTCCAGCCCTTTCGGCTGCCTAAATGCTCCTTCCTTCACCTTTGTATTAGTGACCCAGTGTCTGATCTGGGTATAATGGTATTGTTCCCTTTCGGGGATCGAGAATTTTTCTTTACACCCTTCAAATGTTAGGGGAACCCCATCTGTGTAGAATTTGTTCAAAATAAGGTTCCTCCCTCCTTCCCATCGGGACCAAAAGTGGGGTTGCAAGCCGGGTGTAAAGTCTGGATTGTTGGCCATAGGTGTAAGTGGGCCGCCTCCTAATTTTAGTTTTTTTACTATGTAGGGTCTTATCCCAATACCATAGTGAAGCCTTTGTTGTTTCCAGTAGTGTGCCTCCATTTCCCCTATTTCTTGGGCGCAGGAATCCTAGATATTCTAATGGGGTTTTTGTTGCTTCTCTCTCTAGGATTACCCATCTATTTTGTTTTTTCCTTGGAGACCATTGCAGCATCCGTGCTACCTGTGCTGCCCACAAATATCTTCGGAATTCTGGCACTCCTAGCCCTCCCACTGTCTGAGATCGGAATAGGACTTTTTTGGGGATTCTGGGTTTCTTCCCTTTCCATATGAAGGCCACAGTCTTCTTTTGTAGGTTCTGAATCGCTGGGGGGGGGGTGCGGCGGGGTTATTTTCCCTGGAAGAGCACCCACTGTATATGGGACCTGGGAAGGAGGGACATTTTAACTGCTGCTATCTGCACAGACCACGATAATTCTTGCATAGCCCATCTTTTCAAATCTTGCACTAGAGTTGTCAGAAGCTTCGGGATATTTGCTCCATACAGTTTCTTGTAGGTGGGTGCTAAATATATGCCCAAGTAGGTTACAGGTCCTTGGCTCCAC
This sequence comes from Ambystoma mexicanum, assembly GCF_040938575.1. Lineage (NCBI taxonomy): Eukaryota > Metazoa > Chordata > Amphibia > Caudata > Ambystomatidae > Ambystoma > Ambystoma mexicanum. Next base: position 812,052,680 of record NC_090925.1, on the reverse strand, counting down.
TTTAGGGGATATTTCTTTTTCCACCCTGCCACCCCCCCCTGGGTCTTCTGTTATGTTAAGTGCCTTAGATTTGGGGTAATTTATATGGAACCCTGAGGCTTCTGCGAATTTCTCTAAGGTTGTAATGATATGGGGAAGTGATAATTCTGTGTTTCTCACGAATAGAAAGATGTCATCCGCGTATAAAGCTATATTCTGGGGCCCACAAGTTTCCGTCTCCACCCTTGGATGCTCTTCTCTGTTCGTATCGCTACTGCCAGAGGCTCCATAGCCATTGCAAAAATTAACTGTGAAAGGGGGCACCCTTCTCTGGTACCCTTGCGGATTGGAATGCTTTCAGTCAACTGGCCATTGACCATCAGTTTAGAAGGGAATAGTTTCTTACCTGTAACTCCATTTCTCCAGCATTGGTATCTTTCATGGATTCACATGCTTAGAATATTCCCCGTCGTCAGGCTGGGAATCCCCGGTACATTATATAGACCCTTTCCCGTAGGAAAACTTTTTCGACGCTTATGCGTCCTATCCACCTCGTTTTGCATCATGCGTGCCCGCGCCGTCAGGACGCCATGATATAAATACAGGACCCGCCCCCGCCCTCCCTCAGATTTCGGCCCCCAAAGTAGTGGGGGAACCAGTTTGCATGTCCAGGGGAGGCAGGCGGGCACATGTGAATCCATGAAAGATACCAATGCTGGAGAAATGGAGTTACAGGTAAGAAACTATTCCCTTCTCCAGCATTGGATCTTTCATGGATTCACATGCTTAGAATAGATTACATAGCAGTACCATCCCGAAAGAGGAGGCGTGCATGCAAACTCACATACTTTCCTCACAATGCCCGTTCCCTATGGTCGTGTACCCATAGCAATTGTTAACATAGAAAACGAACAATATTCAATCATAATTGCAACAAGATCTAACCCCTCAACCGGGGCTTACCTTATTGGAATAGGTGTCGAAGCACCGCCTGTCCCATCCGAGTATCTTCGGCATGTTGTTGTGACAGGCAGTAATGGCGGGTAAAAGTGTGTGTAGCCGCCCAGGTAGCCGCCATGCAGATGTCCCCCAGAGGGACTCCAGACCACAGCGCCGTCGACGATGCCGCCGCTCTAGTTGAATGAGCTCTCGGGCGTCGCAGAAGAGGCTTCCCAGCCTTGGAATGGCAGTACGAAATGGTAGACGATACCCATCTTGACAGTCCTTGCTTTGAAATGGCTTTGCCTTTAGCACCCAAACCATAGGCCACGAACAATTGCCTCGTTTTCCTGAAAGGTTGCGTGCGATGAAGATAAAACTTGAGAGCCCTTTTCACGTCTAATGTGTGTAACGTGCGCTCCGCTCCCGAGCATGGCTCTGGAAAAAACGTAGGTAAGACAATAGAGGAATGTTTATGGAACACTGAAGGAGCTTTCGGTATGAACTGTGGGTTAGTGGCAAGGACCACCTTGTTCTTGAAAAATCTTAAGTATGGTGGGTCTACCATTAGAGCTTGGATTTCCGAAATACGTCGGGCTGAAGTGATGGCCACCAGGAAAGCCAATTTCCACGCCAAAAACTTTAGAGACGATGATGACATTGGTTCAAAAGGAGGTTTCATAAGAGACGCTAACACCAGATTGAGGCTCCACACCGGAGGAAATCTCTTCTCGGGAGGGAAACTCCTGAACAAACCTTTAAGGAAGTGCTTAATCAGGCGGTTGCTGAATAATGGCGCGGAATGTCGTTGACGTGTAAACCTGGAGATGGCGGCCAGGTGTACTTTTATCGACGACACCGATAAGCCCTTTTGAGCTAAGAACAGCAAGTATGGAAGGAGCTGTTCCGGCGTAATCGACTGCAGAACCAAACCTGGTTGATCCACACACCACTGACAGAAACTCCTCCATTTGTACGAGTATGAAGTGTTTGTGGAAGGTGCTCTTGCCGCTTGCAGAATACGACGACACTCCTCCGGAATCGTTAGCTGACCAAATTCGGCGAAGTCAGGAGCCAGGCCGTCAACTTGAGGCTGTCCGGGTCGTGATGCCAAAAGATACCCTCCTGTCGAGACAGAAGGTTGGGGATCTTCCTGAACCTCATTGGCTCCGCCGCCGCTATGTGCAGCAGGTCTGAAAACCACACCTGTCTGGCCCAATACGGGGCCACCAGAATCACCCGACATGGGTACTTGAGGATCCATTGCAACGTCCTCCGGATAAGAGGAAATGGAGGGAATGCGTACAGGAATTTGTTCGTCCATGGGAAGGAGAACGCATCCCCCAGTGAGCCCTGCTGAGGCCATCTGCTTGCATACTGCGGGCATTTCCTGTTGTCCTTCGTCGCGAACAGATCGATGGAAGGATGTCCCCACTTCTTGAATACATGTTGTAGTTGCTGGTCGTTCAGCACCCATTCGTGAACTTCGTTCATTTCCCTGCTGAGGGCATCTGCCTCCACATTTCTCACACCTGGCAGGTGGAACGCCAAGATTAGCATGTTGTGTTGCAGGGCCCAATGCCAGATTTTCTGCGCCTCCATCGACAGGGACCTGGAACGTGTTCCTCCTTGTTTCCTTAGGTAAAACATTGTAGTCGTGTTGTCCGTCATGACACGCACCACAGAGTCTCTCAGTTGAGGAAGAAAAGATTTTAGAGCCCACCGCACTGCTCTCAGTTCTAGCAGGTTGATATGCAGGGAGGACTCTTGTAACGACCACCGGCCTTGTACCTGTTACGTATCCAGATGAGCTGCCCATCCGCTCAGCGATGCATCCGTCACCACCGTCTTCTGGAACTCCGGTTCCACCAGAGGCATTCCTTTCGTTAAATGAGTAGAAACTCTCCACCAACAGAGTGCTTGTACCAGTTGTTCGTCGATGACCAGTCTGTAGGACCAGCGACCTTGGCTCTGCGCCCAACGGTCCGCCAGAAATTCCTGGCAAGGCCTCATAAACAGACGGCAGTTGTTTATCAACGGAATGCAGGATGACATGGTCCCTAGCAGGGACATGTATTTGCGCACCGACACCCTGGTACCGCATCTCCATTCCGACGCCTTGCTTTGTAGCTTCTGTATTCTTTCGCTGGATGGTCTTACAAGGCTTGTGTGCGTATGAAACTCCGCTCCTAGAAAGACCAAGGTCCTCGAAGGCTCTACCGAGGACTTGCTGAAGTTTATCGCGAAGCCCAGTTCCTGTAAGAGGGACATCGTGGCCCCCAGACTGTTTCGTGTTTGTTCCATGGACGAACCTCTGACCAGCCAGTCGTCTAGATAGGGATAGACATGGTGACCGTCCTTCCTTAAATGGGCCGCTATAGGGGCCAAACACTTGGTGAACATCCTGGGGGAGGACTTGAGACCGAACGGGAGGACCTTGAACTGAAAATGCTTTCGCCCGACGACGAACCTTAGATATCTCCTGTGTCGTGGACGTATTGGGATATGAAAATATGCGTCTTGAAGGTCTAGCGACGACAGATAATCCATGGGTTGCACTGACCTGATAACCTCCTGGAGCTTTAGCATTTTGAATTTTGAGCTCTTTAGCCATTTGTTGAGTACCCTCAGGTCGAGAATGGGCCTCCATTTTCCATTTGGCTTCTTGACAACGAAGAACCGGGAATAAACCCCTTGTCCTTCCTGTGCCACAGGAACCCGTTCTACCGCTCCTTTTTGCAGCATAAGCGCCACCTCTTGTCTTAGAACTCGAAGGTGGGGCTGGACAGAAAACACTGGCGGAAGACTTGGAGGCTTGTTTTTGAATTGCAGCGCATGACCCATGCGAATCGTGTCCAGAACCCATCGATCTGTGGTGATGCATTTCCATTGGTCGATATGATGAGAGACTCGACCCCCCAGGACGTTCCGAAGGCCGTCATTGGTTGCTGGTTTGCTTGTCCTTCGTCGACGAGGGACCCGAGCCGCGTCGTCTGGAGGCTTGATAATCTCTGCCTCTACGTGCCGACTGGGATGCCCGTCTGTAACCTTGTGAGGAGTATGAGGGCCTGTTAAATCCACGGTCCCTAGAGGCTCCAAAGCGGGAGTTTCCGGAAGCACCCCTGAAGGGGCGAAAAGAGCAAAAACTTCTACCTGTCTGGAGGGCGCCGAGAGACCTAGCGGTATCCGTGTCTTCTTTCATCCCCTTCAAGGCTTCATCTACCTTGTCTCCAAAAAGATGTTCTCCTTCACATGGCATGTCTAGGACTTTGTATTGGACTTCAGGTCTAAAAGTAGTACATTTGAGCCACGCTTGTCGACGTAGTACTACGCCATGATTGATTTGTTTGAACCCAGACTCTGCTAGGTCCACCGCAATATTAATTGCATGGTTCGAGGCCTCCTCCCCATCTCGTACTAGCAACATGGCTGCTTTTCGATGTTCTTCCGGCAGATGTTCTAGGATAGGGGCTAGTTTATGCCACATCTCCCTATCGTATCGTGATACAATCGCCAAGGAGTTGGCTGCTCTTACCGTTGTGGCGCCGACTGAGAGCACCTTTTTTCCAAAGGCGTCCTGCCTCCTGGCCTCGCTTTCTGGTGGGGTTGAACATTTTTGCTGTACTCTGGCCTTCCTAGCCGCTGCCGCCGATACCACAGAGTCTGACAGAGGCTGTGATGTTAGACATTTTGGAGTGGACTCCGGAGCTTTAAACTTTTTCTCAATACGCCCCTTAATAGCCGGTTCCAAGAACGGATGACGCATCGTCTTGAGGCCTTCTTGCCACACGTGGTCCAGGATTGGGATGGCAAATACCGATTTCCTCCTTTGACCCATGTGCTCAAAAAGAAAACAGTCTTTCTTTTGCTCCTCAGGAATTAAGCCGAACTCGGAACACGCTTTTCCCATCATTGCATGGAAGGCTCCCACATCATCCGGAGGAGATGGTTGTGCCTGGCTCCTCGTAGACTCTACCTCTACATCCGAATTCCATGTTGGGTCTCTCGACGGTGACAGGGAAATGTCCGACCCTGAGTCACCTCGTATAGAATCAGACTCCGATAGCTCACCCTCCTCCTGCGCTCGAGGACGATCCTTCACCACCTGGGAGGCCGACGGGCTTTTGGTCGTCGAGCGAGCTGCTTGAGCTTGTTCGTCGACGGAAGGTGCAGAAAATATCAACGATGAAGTGCCAGGCTGAGGGATCTGCGTATCCAGACGCTGCAGGAGCTTCTGAAGTGTATTAAGCACATCCAGAGACAAAACCGTCTGGGGGGTCAGCAACGTCGAGGATAGAGGGACCACACCCCCACTCGCACTCGTCGTCGACGTATTGGAAATCCGTAAACCCAAGTCCGACGGCTGCATAACCATGCCGCATTCTCCTTCCACCGACGACGCCGACAAGGCCGTGTCTGGCTGCAGTAGGACCTCAGGGGGGGCCGGGTCACAAACCTCTGGCTGCCAGGCCATAGATTGAGTCACCGTCGACGAAGGAATCCCCACCGCTGCTGCCTGAATAGTAATAGACATTGTCAGCGACACCGGGGTCGACGAGCAAGTAGACGGCACCGAGCCTTTAGACTTCGTAGCTGATTTTGTTGCCGACTTCCCTGCTGAAGAGTCTCGACTCACGGAAGACCTAGGACGGTCCCCTGAGGAGGATTTTGATGCCGCTTGCCTCTCCGTCTTAGAGGATGAGGAGGAGGAGGACTTTTTGTGTGATGAGGAAGACCCAGCCTGCTTCCCCGCATGCTTGTCCGCAGGGCATTTTTCGACAGGCCGCACCTTCTTCGAGGGAGGTTCCGACTTGCTCCTGGAGGCCGTGGAGCCAACTTCTGATGCCGGATAGGCACCCGCTCCGTCGTTAAGCCAGTCGACCAACCTTCTTTTCCGGTCTTTAAGGGTTTTTTGGGAGAAACCCTGGCATATCTCGCATGTATCCGCCGTGTGGTGCGGGTGGAGACAGTAGATACAATCCATGTGGGCATCACCTTCATAGACTTTTTTGAGTCCACATGTCGCACAAGGACGAAATAAAGCTTTTCCAGACATATTTTTACCAGAATGTAACGTCGCCGAAGAGAAAATACAACCTAATTTCGATTAGCAGTAACCACGAGGATCCCACTACTTTGAAAGACGGTTGAAATCTGAGGGAGCGCGGGTGCGGGTCCTGTATTTATATCATGGCGTCCTGACGGCGCGGGCACGCATGATACAAAACGAGGTGGATAGGACGCATAAGCGTCGAAAAAGTTTTCCTACGGGAAAGGGTCTATATAATGTACCGGGGATTCCCAGCCTGACGACGGGGAATATTCTAAGCATGTGAATCCATGAAAGATCCAATGCTGGAGAAGAGGGGTGTACAAAATCGGCTAATACCATACGGGAAAAAGTTGGGCCGCATCCAAATCTTTCTAGGACCAGCTGTAGGAACCCCTAATCTATACTATGAAAAGCCCTGGAGGCATCTAACGTTAATACTGACATAGGTTGGCCTGTTCTTTGTGCCCATTCGATGGTGTTTATTGCTCTATGGATGTTATCGTACATATGGCGTCCTTTTATAAAGCCCGTCTGATCCGGGCGGATTATTTTCGGGAGGACCTTAGCTAGCCTTTGTGCTAAGATAGTGGAGTAGATTTTTGCATCCCCATTTAACAGTGAGCTGGGCCGATAACTTGCACAGTCTGTTGGGTCTCTCTCTGGTTCTAATAGAAGGACTGTGGTGGCTGGGCTCATGTCTTTGGTAACTTGATCACTATCTCTTATATAGTTGAATAGGCGTGTTAGTGGGCCAACTAGAATGTTTTGGAACTTTTTATAATAGGCGTTGCTAAGGCCATCCGGGCCATGGGGGATTTATTGCCTTTCAGAGCGTTAATGATCCCCCTCACTTCTTCTTCCGTTATGGGCTCTTCCAGCTCTTGTCTATCACTGTCAGTGCACTGTGGAAACTCTATTTATGCTAAAAATTTCAATTGTGACTCTCGTTGGAGGTCGGCCCTTGAAAGGTGTCTGACATAAAATGCATGCATAGTTTCTGCAATCTCCTCTTCTTCCATTGTCATCCTCCTTCTGGGTGTTTTAGTTGGTTAATGCGGTTACGGTTCTTTTGCTTTTTCAGTTTGCCCGCCAGTAGTCGGTTGGCTTTGTCCCATTTTATATAATACATTTGTTTTGTTTTGAGTAGAGGAGTTGCGCCGATTCATCCGCGTAATGGGCCTCTAATGTGGCTTTGTTTTGTTTGAGTTCTCGCCATGCCTTCTGGGACGTTTATCTTTATATTGGGTTTCGGCCCCTTGCACTTGGTTTTCTAATTTCAGCCTCTCTCTCTCTCTCTTTCCTCTTTAGGAAGTTCGTTGTATGTGCAATGAATTCGCCTCTAACTACAGCTTTGCTGGCATCCCATATCGTCCTGACCACAAAAGTGATGGGAGGAAGGTTTCAAATGAATCTAAACCACTGGCAATTGCTCTGGGCCAACCTTCCACACCACCGTTTTTTAGCCCGTCTGCGCCATTGCAAAAGGGGACCAGCCATGTGCAAATCAGTCAGCAGCTGCCGCCACCGAAGGTAGCAGCCCAGCCCGAACTGCTAGGCCAGGTCCCCTCTGCACAGAAAACCAAGCAACCCCAGACATGTTTCGGCCTTGTTGGACCTCCTCAGTGAGGTGCAGCCTGGTTCCCTGTGGCGCAGCGAGCAAGGGACCCACGTCTGGGCATACCCTCTCTCACAAGGAGAAACAAACTGACCACAAAAGTGATGGGAGGAAGGTTTCGAATGAATCTAAACCACTGGCAATTGCTCTGGGCCAACCTTCCACACCACCGTTTTTTAGCCCGTCTGCCCCATTGCAAAAGGGGACCAGCCATGTGCAAATCAGTCAGCAGCTGCCACCACCGAAGGTAGCAGCCCAGCCCGAACTGCTAGGCCAGGTCCCCTCTGCACAGAAAACCAAGCAACCCCAGACATGTTTCGGCCTTGTTGGACCTCCTCAGTGAGGTGCAGCCTGGTTCCCTGTGGCGCAGCGAGCAAGGGACCCACGTCTGGGCATACCCTCTCTCACAAGGAGAAACAAACTGACCACAAAAGTGATGGGAGGAAGGTTTCGAATGAATCTAAACCACTGGCAATTGCTCTGGGCCAACCTTCCACACCACCGTTTTTTAGCCCGTCTGCGCCATTGCAAAAGGGGACCAGCCATGTGCAAATCAGTCAGCAGCTGCCGCCACCGAAGGTAGCAGCCCAGCCCGAACTGCTAGGCCAGGTCCCCTCTGCACAGAAAACCAAGCAACCCCAGACATGTTTCGGCCTTGTTGGACCTCCTCAGTGAGGTGCAGCCTGGTTCCCTGTGGCGCAGCGAGCAAGGGACCCACGTCTGGGCATACCCTCTCTCACAAGGAGAAACAAACTGACCACAAAAGTGATGGGAGGAAGGTTTCGAATGAATCTAAACCACTGGCAATTGCTCTGGGCCAACCTTCCACACCACCTTTTTTTAGCCCGTCTGCGCCATTGCAAAAGGGGACCAGCCATGTGCAAATCAGTCAGCAGCTGCCGCCACCGAAGGTAGCAGCCCAGCCCGAACTGCTAGGCCAGGTCCCCTCTGCACAGAAAACCAAGCAACCCCAGACATGTTTCGGCCTTGTTGGACCTCCTCAGTGAGGTGCAGCCTGGTTCCCTGTGGCGCAGCGAGCAAGGGACCCACGTCTGGGCATACCCTCTCTCACAAGGAGAAACAAACTGACCACAAAAGTGATGGGAGGAAGGTTTCGAATGAATCTAAACCACTGGCAATTGCTCTGGGCCAACCTTCCACACCACCTTTTTTTTAGCCCGTCTGCGCCATTGCAAAAGGGGACCAGCCATGTGCAAATCAGTCAGCAGCTGCCGCCACCGAAGGTTGCAGCCCAACCCGAACTGCTAGGCCAGGTCCCCTGTGCACAGAAAACCAAGCAACCCCAGACATGTTTCGGCCTTGTTGGACTTCCTCAGTGAGGTGCAGCCTGGTTCCCTGTGGCGCAGCGAGCAAGGGACCCACGTCTGGGCATACCCTCTCTCACAAGGAGAAACAAACTGACCACAAAAGTGATGGGAGGAAGGTTTCGAATGAATCTAAACCACTGGCAATTGCTCTGGGCCAACCTTCCACACCACCGTTTTTTAGCCCGTCTGCGCCATTGCAAAAGGGGACCAGCCATGTGCAAATCAGTCAGCAGCTGCCGCCACCGAAGGTAGCAGCCCAGCCCGAACTGCTAGGCCAGGTCCCCTCTGCACAGAAAACCAAGCAACCCCAGACATGTTTCGGCCTTGTTGGACCTCCTCAGTGAGGTGCAGCCTGGTTCCCTGTGGCGCAGCGAGCAAGGGACCCACGTCTGGGCATACCCTCTCTCACAAGGAGAAACAAACTGACCACAAAAGTGATGGGAGGAAGGTTTCGAATGAATCTAAACCACTGGCAATTGCTCTGGGCCAACCTTCCACACCACCGTTTTTTAGCCCGTCTGCGCCATTGCAAAAGGGGACCAGCCATGTGCAAATCAGTCAGCAGCTGCCGCCACCGAAGGTAGCAGCCCAGCCCGAACTGCTAGGCCAGGTCCCCTCTGCACAGAAAACCAAGCAACCCCAGACATGTTTCGGCCTTGTTGGACCTCCTCAGTGAGGTGCAGCCTGGTTCCCTGTGGCGCAGCGAGCAAGGGACCCACGTCTGGGCATACCCTCTCTCACAAGGAGAAGCAAACTGACCACAAAAGTGATGGGAGGAAGGTTTCGAATGAATCTAAACCACTGGCAATTGCTCTGGGCCAACCTTCCACACCACCGTTTTTTAGCCCGTCTGCGCCATTGCAAAAGGGGACCAGCCATGTGCAAATCAGTCAGCAGCTGCCGCCACCGAAGGTAGCAGCCCAGCCCGAACTGCTAGGCCAGGTCCCCTCTGCACAGAAAACCAAGCAACCCCAGACATGTTTCGGCCTTGTTGGACCTCCTCAGTGAGGTGCAGCCTGGTTCCCTGTGGCGCAGCGAGCAAGGGACCCACGTCTGGGCATACCCTCTCTCACAAGGAGAAACAAACTGACCACAAAAGTGATGGGAGGAAGGTTTCAAATGAATCTAAACCACTGGCAATTGCTCTGGGCCAACCTTCCACAACACCGTTTTTTAGCCCGTCTGCGCCATTGCAAAAGGGGACCAGCCATGTGCAAATCAGTCAGCAGCTGCCACCACCGAAGGTAGCAGCCCAGCCCGAACTGCTAGGCCAGGTCCCCTCTGCACAGAAAACCAAGCAACCCCAGACATGTTTCGGCCTTGTTGGACCTCCTCAGTGAGGTGCAGCCTGGTTCCCTGTGGCGCAGCGAGCAAGGGACCCACGTCTGGGCATACCCTCTCTCACAAGGAGAAACAAACTGACCACAAAAGTGATGGGAGGAAGGTTTCGAATGAATCTAAACCACTGGCAATTGCTCTGGGCCAACCTTCCACACCACCGTTTTTTAGCCCGTCTGCGCCATTGCAAAAGGGGACCAGCCATGTGCAAATCAGTCAGCAGCTGCCGCCACCGAAGGTAGCAGCCCAGCCCGAACTGCTAGGCCAGGTCCCCTCTGCACAGAAAACCAAGCAACCCCAGACATGTTTCGGCCTTGTTGGACCTCCTCAGTGAGGTGCAGCCTGGTTCCCTGTGGCGCAGCGAGCAAGGGACCCACGTCTGGGCATACCCTCTCTCACAAGGAGAAACAAACTGACCACAAAAGTGATGGGAGGAAGGTTTCGAATGAATCTAAACCACTGGCAATTGCTCGGGGCCAACCTTCCACACCACCGTTTTTTAGCCCGTCTGCGCCATTGCAAAAGGGGACCAGCCATGTGCAAATCAGTCAGCAGCTGCCGCCACCGAAGGTAGCAGCCCAGCCCGAACTGCTAGGCCAGGTCCCCCTGCACAGAAAACCAAGCAACCCCAGACATGTTTCGGCCTTGTTGGACCTCCTCAGTGAGGTGCAGCCTGGTTCCCTGTGGCGCAGCGAGCAAGGGACCCACGTCTGGGCATACCCTCTCTCACAAGTAGAAACAAACTGACCACAAAAGTGATGGGAGGAAGGTTTCGAATGAATCTAAACCACTGGCAATTGCTCTGGGCCAACCTTCCACACCACCGTTTTTTAGCCCGTCTGCGCCATTGCAAAAGGGGACCAGCCATGTGCAAATCAGTCAGCAGCTGCCGCCACCGAAGGTAGCAGCCCAGCCCGAACTGCTAGGCCAGGTCCCCTCTGCACAGAAAACCAAGCAACCCCAGACATGTTTCGGCCTTGTTGGACCTCCTCAGTGAGGTGCAGCCTGGTTCCCTGTGGCGCAGCGAGCAAGGGACCCACATCTGGGCATACCCTCTCTCACAAGGAGAAACAAACTGACCACAAAAGTGATGGGAGGAAGGTTTCGAATGAATCTAAACCACTGGCAATTGCTCTGGGCCAACCTTCCACACCACCGTTTTTTAGCCCGTCTGCGCCATTGCAAAAGGGGACCAGCCATGTGCAAATCAGTCAGCAGCTGCCGCCACCGAAGGTAGCAGCCCAGCCCGAACTGCTAGGCCAGGTCCCCTCTGCACAGAAAACCAAGCAACCCCAGACATGTTTCGGCCTTGTTGGACCTCCTCAGTGAGGTGCAGCCTGGTTCCCTGTGGCGCAGCGAGCAAGGGACCCACGTCTGGGCATACCCTCTCTCACAAGGAGAAACAAACTGACCACAAAAGTGATGGGAGGAAGGTTTCGAATGAATCTAAACCACTGGCAATTGCTCTGGGCAAACCTTCCACACCACCGTTTTTTAGCCCGTCTGCGCCATTGCAAAAGGGGACCAGCCATGTGCAAATCAGTCAGCAGCTGCCGCCACCGAAGGTAGCAGCCCAGCCCGAACTGCTAGGCCAGGTCCCCTCTGCACAGAAAACCAAGCAACCCCAGACATGTTTCGGCCTTGTTGGACCTCCTCAGTGAGGTGCAGCCTGGTTCCCTGTGGCGCAGCGAGCAAGGGACCCACGTCTGGGCATACCCTCTCTCACAAGGAGAAACAAACTGACCACAAAAGTGATGGGAGGAAGGTTTCGAATGAATCTAAACCACTGGCAATTGCTCTGGGCCAACCTTCCACACCACCGTTTTTTAGCCCGTCTGCGCCATTGCAAAAGGGGACCAGCCATGTGCAAATCAGTCAGCAGCTGCCGCCACCGAAGGTAGCAGCCCAGCCCGAACTGCTAGGCCAGGTCCCCTCTGCACAGAAAACCAAGCAACCCCAGACATGTTTCGGCCTTGTTGGACCTCCTCAGTGAGGTGCAGCCTGGTTCCCTGTGGCGCAGCGAGCAAGGGACCCACGTCTGGGCATACCCTCTCTCACAAGGAGAAACAAACTGACCACAAAAGTGATGGGAGGAAGGTTTCGAATGAATCTAAACCACTGGCAATTGCTCTGGGCCAACCTTCCACACCACCGTTTTTTAGCCCGTCTGCGCCATTGCAAAAGGGGACCAGCCATGTGCAAATCAGTCAGCAGCTGCCGCCACCGAAGGTAGCAGCCCAGCCCGAACTGCTAGGCCAGGTCCCCTCTGCACAGAAAACCAAGCAACCAATTGTCCCCCAATTGATCCCTGGCGTGGCGTTTTCTAAGAAATAATTCTTTAGCACTTGTTCTATCTCAGATCTAAGTGCCAAACCTTTCACTAATATCTCATTTAGACGCCATGGTCTTCGAGTTTGCGGCTTTGGACACAGCGATTCCATGGTCATAGAAACAGGCGCATGGTCTGATATACATCGTACTCCGATTTCTAGGCCGGTGATGCGTGGGATGGCTGTATCCGAAACCAGGATCATGTCGATCTGGGAGAATCCTTTATGTACTGCTGAAGAAAAGGTGTAGGCCTTCTCCCGTGGGCGATAAAAAAAGTCAGGTTTCTATTAGCTGTAAGTCTCTAAGAAATTGAGCCAGAGCTTTCCTATTTGTGTTATCTCTAGATGTTGCTGGGAGAGTTTTGTCCATAGTAGTGTCCATCATACAATTGAAATCTCCTCCTATTAGGATCAGCCCCCTTCCCCATTCTGCCACTTTTGGGAGTAGCTCGAGAAGGAACCTATCTTGCTTTTCGTTTGGGGCGTAGATCGCCACCATGGTCACCTGTTGATCCTGTAAAGTTCCCCTAGGATTAGATATCGCCCTTCTGAATCTTTTTTATATACTTCTTCTCAAAGTGGACCCCTTTAGCGATAAGAATTCCAACCCCTCTTCTCTTCGTCCCACTTAAAGCCAAGAATTGCGTTGGGAATGCTATATGTCTTAGTCTTGGTTCATCCTCTGGTAGCAGGTGGGTTTCCTGTATCCACACTACTGAGGCTTGCAATTCCCCCAGTCGTCTCATGATCGATCGATCTTTTTATTGGGGAGTTCAGCCCCTGCACATTGAGTGTAACAAAGGTTAGATCAGCCATGTTTCGAAATGTACCTCATATCTTCCAGCTTATCTCTTTCCCATGTAAGTCTATGGGATCAGCTATCTTGTAATCTTTTGCCTCAGCCGAAACGTGCCCTTTATGTAAAGTTTCTTCCCTTCCCCAATTCCAACTTCCCCATAATTTGTAACTTTAACAGGTAACATGAATTGTCACAACCACTCACCGGGATTAACTTCTCCCAGGAGCATGGGAATCCATGTCCACTCCCCCCTTACCCCTGCCCTATCCCTCCTCCCCGCATTGATCACTCCCGGCTTCAGTGATACGATTCTTGCTAGTACCTATTTACTCATTTCTCAGCTGTTCATCGTTACCGGGCTGTCACTCCGGCCCTCCATAGCAATCCCCCACATTGTTGGCGATTTTCCACCCACTCGTTTGAGTTCCTCATGTCGAGTCTTGCTCCTTGTGTTCTTTAGGGCGGCCTTTCGGTCGAGGTCTAGCTGGTTTCCATTGCTCACTCTCCCGCGTATCGCTCTCTTCAAGAGTATCTGAGGGGATCTTTCTTCTCACTCAACTCCGTCTTCCTCCTCCTCTCTCCTGAGTTTTTCCAGTCCTCTTCTTTCGTGATGGAGTATCTCTGCTCTTTCCATGCAAACCGAAGGCAGTTCGGAAAAATCCATCGGAATTGGATATTCTTGTTCCTTAGCCAGTCTGTTACCACCCGCAAACGTTTCCTCTTTTGTAAATTGGCTTGTGCTAAATCTTGGTATAGCTGAATTGGTGCTGTTTGGTACCTGATGGGACCTGTTCTGTGAGCCGCCAGCATATCTTCTTTCAGTTGATATAGATGCACTCTAGTTAGTACATCGGGGATCAGATTTCTCTTAATTTGGTAGGTGGAGTAAACCCTGTGAGTTCTATCCAGTATTATGTCTCTCTCGTCTTCTGGGCCCAATATTTGTCAAAATAGCTCTTTTACCGTTTGCTGGAGTTCGGAGTCCGGGATTGAATTAGGTATGCCTCGAATCATTATGTTATTACGCCTTGATCTGTTTTCGGCATCCTCCTGTCAGCTTTGGACAAAATCCATCTGTTGCTCCAGCTCCTGAACTCTCCTGGCTAGTACATCCTGCTCATGTCCTTGCTCCGTCAGTGTTGTCTCAGCTCCTTCCATCCGTTTTTCCACTGCTATAATTACTTTATTAAGGTCTGCTATTGACTTAGCCAGATCGGTGGCACTGTCTTTAATGTCCTTGGGCAGGGGTGGATCCTCGTGCGTTGACGTGTCTTTTGCGGTGGGGGAGTGTATCTGGGCAGTTGTTTGCTGCAGGTTGCGTTTTTGGGAGTCTACCGCTTGCATGAGTGCCTTGAAGTCCCCAGACGATGATCCTTTCTGCTTCTGCCCCTGTTTAGCCATGTTTTATGATGCTATTATGATTCAGGGGGCTGGGACTTATTTAATGGCGTCCGACCCTGGAATAAAAGTAGTCAGATCCCCTCCGACTCACAGGGCCTCATTACGACCCAGGCGTTGGACCATGGTGCTAATAGCACCATGGTCCATGCCGGTAACTTACTGACTCCGCTATGGTGGAATGGGGAATTACCACCCCATTCCGAGGTTGGCGGGGCGGTAATTCCCCATGCCGCCATGGCCCTTCCCCATTCCCATTTTTGCCCCATAGGGCTGAATGGGAATGGGGAAGGCGCTAATTACGGCACCATAAATTACGGTGCCGTAATTAGCTCCTAGGTCCCTTTGTGGGTTGGTTTTTTAACGCCTGCTAAAAGCAGCCATTAAAGTGCAACCAGCAAAGGGACCTGGTAATCAGGCGTTAAGGGTTTAACAGCGCCGACACCTTTTACGGCGCCGTTAACCCCTTAACGCCTGGGTTGTAATGAGGCCCACTGTCCTACCAATCTTCAGGGGTCTCCAAATGTTTCTTAGGACCAGGAGTTATCACTCTTTAGTTACTTGCTTCGTGGCTGAAATAATATATATGGTGTATTACGTAGTGGGCCTTTAGAACTTGGCACTCACTTGTTTCTGCTTCTCTCTTACATTATTGGGCACTTATGCTTAGATTTGGTTTGTGATGCCTACAGGCACTTATGATCCCATGCTGACCATTCTATCCAAGTTCTTTGTCACTCCTCCCTTCCCCAGCCGCGCCCAACTCTGATGATTTAAAGAGTGTTGATCTTTCTGTTGCAGCGCATGTAAGTGCGGCTCGTTACGGTCCCCCTTCACGTTTCAGCTGTGCTCTCACCGCATCCGCAGCACTCTTCTATTTTGGTTTCTTTCAAGGATGGTCGCTCCCAGCTGTGGATCCCTCGCCTCGCTACAGTCACTCACCGGTGGGTTCGAGCATGCTGTGGATCCCTTGCCTCGCTGCAGTCACTCACCGGGGTGTACGAGCAGTCCTCCGCCGCTGCCTTCCTCACCGCTGCACCAACCGGCTGGGTCTGCCACTTATTGCCGTGCTCACTCTCCCTCTGCGCTCAGCGTTCGCCTCTCTCTTGCTTCGGGGTCGCCCACATGTGTGCCATTACGGTCCTTCACAGAGTGGCCGGATGGGGGAGGGGAGGCAAGTCACATGCTGTCTTCGGACTCCGTTCCAGCGGGGGATTGGTTGTATAACTTGCGGGATTGTCTGAGGTTAGTGATCAATGCTGGGGGAGTTGCATGGTACTTCCCTCGGCCTCCTCACGGACTCCCACCGCTACGGCGTTCTTCTCCGCGTCCTCCTCTCATCTTGGTCGGGGGACCGTTCTGCATACGGCCTCGTCTCCTGCCTTCATCCATGAGTTTCACTGCCTCATTGTTGGATAATCTAACGCTTCAGGCATTCATGGCTATATGAGTTCGTTCTGCAGGATTTTCGGCATTCCAGAAAGGGGGATTTGGGTCTCCAGGCAGGAAGGGACCACAGAGCTCACCAAGAAGCCATGCGTTCGGGTCCTCGGCTGGCCACGCCCCCCTGAAATAGTTATTTACACAAATCTATATCTATTGCCTGAGAGTAACCGTATGTAAGGGCAGTCATTAATGCTGAATGTGAAAGAATATTATAGTACTGCATTGTACAGGTTTATAAAAATGGTCATTTTGTTCGAATTATTTTACAAAATTTCAATAAAAGAACTCAACCTGTGCCTTCGAGCAGAACAGCATATTCATCTGAATATTGAATAGGAGCATGATGAATGTTTTATGCTGTAGTCAACATCAGTGCATTATCCTCCCCTCTCCCTCACCCACCTGAACCATGAACGCCAGTCCTCTATAATTTAGCCCGCAGCAAACCCACCCAGGGTAGAAAAATGGCAGAATTCTGTAATCCTGTAAATCACCTAATACCCTTCAACTTGATGGGAGGCCACAAAAGACCTTGTGTTCTGAAACGATATTTATAATTGCAATCATCATGTCACAAAAAACAAAATAAATCAATACAAAATGCCTAAAAAAAAGATTCACAGTGCTTGCCCCTGACATTATTGGGCTACTGCATGCATCAAAACCACAGTCTTGGGAGGATAGATCAGGGAAAACACACTCGCCTTGGAAGCAAGACGACACAGAGCAACACCAGTTTGATCCCTGGGTCCGCGCTTAGTAACCTCTGGGTATTAAGCGCGTTATAAATACCCAATTATAATAATATAATAACTCTTCATCCAATACGGTGCATTATAATATCTGTTCTTGGAAAAAACCTACTGCGTACCTCAAATAATTTGCCAACTCCCCTGTCTAAAACTTACCTTCATTAACAAGATCAACAAGATCTTAGATATTGAGGATACAAACCCACTTTAGTACTATGCAGAAGAAGATAACTTGCTTCAAACTCAGTCAGGCAGTCCTCAGTCCTCCTTGAGGAAATCACATTGGGCTTCATTACGGGGTGGGCGGTAAGGGATTACCAGCACCGGTAAGGGCACCGGTGCCGGTAATCCCTTACCGCCCTACTACGAGGTCCCTTAGCGGGTGCCTTCCTTATGGGAGGGACCCGTTAAGGGACTTTAGAGCTAATAATGGTACCGCAATTTGCGGTACCGTTATTAGCACCTTCCCATTGAGCCCTATGGGGGCTGAAATGGGAATGGGGAATGGCTTTTTCAATGGGGATTTACCGGTCCCGCAAAGGTCGGAATAGACTGGTAAGTCCCCATTGAACGGGACCGAACACGGTACCGGTACTGGAGGTAGTCATGGCGCTAATCGCGCCATGACTAGCCCCAACCTCGTAATGAGGCCCATTGACTGGACTGCCTCATCACCAAAGACGATGACCAACATCCACATTGATACTAAAATGGCACCCTATGATGCGCTATGATACCCACATCATCCTGCTAGAGAATGCTGTGATTAATTCTCCCCAAGGGGAAGACACGCCCTTTGAGACTAGGGAATTGAGCCTGCTACACTTAACACCCCCTTGGCGACAGGGCAGGCAGGATCCCAGTGGGGGTAACTCCCCTCAGAGAACAAGGAATCCCCAAACAAGGTTTTAATCGTCCTCCCTCAAGTATTTCCATTTGTTCGTTGGCTATATGGGGATTGAGCAGGGCAATGATGTTCACAGCCCTTTTATCAACAATGCCTGACGCTGTGGGCGTATCAACAGGGTTTTCCGTTATGTTGTCTACCCCACTCGAACCCTGAGAGTCTTCAAGTTCCCCTTCCTCCTCACCTGATGATGATGAGAAGTCCAACTTCTTTCCGCCTGATCGACGAGTAAAAGTCCTCCTCTTCTTGTGTAGATAGGGTCGGCCTCGGGAGGAAGCCACCGCGATCCTTTGGGAATGAATCAGCGGTGACTCCCCCCCGTGACAGACAAGCGAGGCAAGGGGAAAAGCCTTACGGCACAAAAACCCCTTCGGAGTGTAGATATCCGATGCAGCGGAACGAGAGGATAATCCAAGACCAGACTGGATATGGGATACCGGCAAACCCGGCTTGAAAGGGCTCCGCGAGGTAAGTAGAGAGAACGGAACTGACTGGAACCAAAAGGGGGGGGAGCCAGAGAGAGAACTCAAAAGAGGCAAGGCAGGAGAAGAGAAGGGAGGCAAACAATCCAAGCCCCCAAGAGAAATAACGGGGCGAAGGCAAGAGAGGGAAGAAAAGACAACTGAATGAGCGAGGGAAGCAGGGGAAAATAGGACAGGAGCGGAACACCGCCAAGGGAGAGAACTGAGGAGCGCTAGCAACGTAGAGGAATCAGAAGTTGCAACGCGCCGATCCGCCGAGCGTAAACAGGGAAATACACTCGGCGGCGGCCATGATGGAAAGGACTAGACCGCTAAACAGCGCTTGGGAGCACAACGTGGCGGCACAGTCGGACGGCCGCCATGTTTCCACCTCTTCCATAAACGCCAGGAACCTGCGGTTGTGACAGTATGCCCCCCTCGAAGTCGGGTTCCCCCCGGCTTGCTAGGATGTAATCTGTGAAACTGACGTAGCAAACGGGAAGCATGCACATGGGTCCGAGGTTCCCAGGTATCCTCAGATGAAGGATAGCCTTTCCAATGAATAAGATATTCAAGGCGACCTCTGTGGTAACGAGAATCCCGGATGTGGGAGACCTCGTATTCCTCAGAGGTGGGAGCAGGCAAAGTGTGGAGTTTGGGGGTATTCTGTTTTCTGTTCCCTGATACAAAGGGACGTAATTGAGAGGTATGAAAGGTCGGATGAATGCGACTAAGATTCTTTGGCAGTCTGAGGCGATAAGCTACTGGATTGATTCTGGATAGGACTTTGAAGGGACCAATGAATCGGGGAGATAGCTTAGAAGGATGTACCCAGCGGGGCAAAAACTTGGTGGATAGCATGACCTTGGAACCTCTGTTCCAATCTGGTACAGGTCTCCGGTGTTTATTAGCTTGTAGTTTGTTACGGGTGTTGGCCTTTAGAAGACTTTGGTTGGCAGTGTTATGGGCTTCCTTTAATTTAGACAGAGAGGTTTCTAAGGATGGTAAGGGAGTCTCAGTCCAGAAGGTGGGTACTATAGATTTAGGATGGTACCCATATGTACAAAAGAAAGGGCTGATCCCAAGTGCGCTGTGTACAGAATTGTTATAAGCGAACTCAGCTGTTGGTAAGAGGGAAACCCAGTTATCCTGTTGTTGGTTAATGAAGCACCTCAAATACTGCTCGAGGGTCCCGTTTAGCCTTCCCGTCTGCCCGTTAGTCTCTGGGTGGAACCCAGAAAACAGAGCCCTTTCGATACCCAGCAGTTTGCACAAGGCAGTCCAGAATTTTGAGGTGTATTGGCTTCCACGGTCAGACACAATCTTTTTGGGGAGACCATGCAACCTGAAGATATCTTTCATGAAGACTTCCGCCATAAGGGAGGCCGAAGGTATCCTGGATAAGGGGGAAAAATGAGCCAACTTCGAGAAGGAGTCCACAGTTACCATGATACAGGTATAGCCCTGGGAAACCGGTAGATCTACGATGAAATCTGTAGAAATGCGCTTCCAGGGGCCTGAGGGAATCGAGTCTTGTTGAAGCAGGCCAAGAGGACTTCGAGTGGAATGTTTATTTTGCATACAGGTCAAACAGGTCTGGATGTATGCCTGAGTATCGGCTCGCATACCGGGCCAGTAAAAGGATCTCTGCAGTAGTTCCAAAGTCCCTCGTAAGCCTCTATGCCCAGCCACCTTCGAGTCGTGACACCACTGGAGAGCTTGTATTCTGAGGTCCTGTGAAGGAAGGATGAGCCTCCCTCGAGTGAAGTACAGACCGTCCCTCCGTTCCACCGGAGTCCTCCCCACTTGCAAGAGCGTTTCTTCTGGGGAAAGAGATCTTTCCCTCACTTCTTCCAAGAAAGACGATACAGCGGAAATGATCTTGATATGAGGAAACATGAGCTCTTTCTCGTATCCCGGAGAGGTCTCATCTCTGCGAGATAAGGCGTCAGCAACCTGGTTTTGGGTACCAGGTATGTATGTGATGAGAAAATGGAACTGTGCAAAGAAATGCGCCCATCGGGCTTGTCTGGTGTTATAACACTCTTGTTGACGTAGGATCTGTAGGTTCTTGTGATCCGTACGTATCAGGAACGGGTGTAAGCTTCCTTGGAGAAGATGCCTCCATTCTAGACAAGCCAGTTTCATAGCTAAGAGCTCCTTTTCTGTGACGGAGTAGTTCAGCTGACTAGGGTTCAGAGTCTTGGAGAAATAGGCGATGGGATGTTCTTTGCCCTGATTTGATTGTAGGAGAACGGCGCCAACCGCACCCGCGGAGGGGTCGGTCTCAAGAATAAAGGGTAGCAGTTGGTCCGGCTGTCTCAGAATAGGGGCAGAACAGAACCTTCTTTTCAGGCAGATGAAACTCTCCTCGGCTTCCCTGGACCAGCGAAAAGGCATGGAGGCTTTCTTTAGTAAGGAGGTGATAGGCAGAGTGAGTCTGGAAAATTCGGGAATAAACTTCCGGTAAAAGTTGGCCAGTCCCAAAAATCTTTGAATCTCCTTTACAGACGAAGGGGAGGGCCAGCCTAGAATAGCTTCGACCTTCTTGGGATCCATGGTGATCCCCTCGTTGGACAAAATAAACCCCAGATAGGAGACGGAGGATTTGGCGAAAGCACACTTTTCCGGCTTGACCAATAAATGGTGTCGCTGCAGCCTGTGTAATACTTCCTTCACATGACGAGTATGCTCTTCGGGCTGACGGGAGTAGACCAGAATATCGTCTAAGTAGACAATGGTGTTTTGGCCCAAGAGATCAGAAAATATACGGTCCATAAACCTTTGAAATATTGAGGGAGCATTGACCAGTCCGAAGGGCATAACCTGATATTCGAACAGCCCATAGGGAGTGCGGAAAGCCGTCTTCCATTCGTCACCGGTCCTGATGCGGAGCAAATGGTAAGCATTACGTAGGTCGAGTTTGGAAAAAACTACTGAGCTTTGGACGGTCTCCAGGATCTCCGAGATGATGGGCATAGGGTACCGGTCCTTGATGGTAAGTTGGTTAAGGCCTCGGTAATCGATACAAGGTCTTAGATCCTTGGAGTCCCTCTTGGGAATGAAGAATAGAGATGCTCCTGCTGGTGATCTGGAAGGTCGGATAAGTCCGTTGGCTAAGTTGTCATCTAAGTAGCGTCTAAGGACTTCCTTTTCCGACAAGGAAAGGGGATACATCCTACAAAACGGAACCAGAGCCTGAGGGACTAAGTCTATCCTACAATCCTCAGGTCGATGAGGAGGAAGTTCCATGGGTTGTTGGTCTTGGAACACTGTGGCGTACTCCTGAAGACCGCTTGGGATACAATGGATCGTCCTCCTCTCAGGGGCACACCCCGTCTTGACGCTTTCGAACAAGGGTCCTGGAAGACACTTCTCCTGGCAGTAAGCAGAATGAAAACTTAGAAGATTTGCTGACCAATCTATGGTAGGGTTGTGTCGTCGGAGCCAACCAATCCCCAAAATGACTGGGAAATGAGCTGCACGAATGATATTGAAGCACAGTACTTCAGTATGTTGTTGAATGGATACCCGTACCTCCTCTGTGGTGTGGGTAATGAGGCCGGAGCACAGAGGGGTACCATCTACTCCCTCCACCTTCTGGTCTTCCTTCTTGGCTATTCTGCGAAGTCCTACCTTGTCGGCCCATAGGGTGTCCAGGAAGTTCCCGGCTGCTCCACAATCCAGCAGAGCCAGGGTCTCCATTTCCTTTCCTCTGAACTGAAGCTGGACGGATACCACCATGAGACGTTGGTCTTCCGAGGGTTGGGCAGAAGTAACTGAAAGAGTGACGTAGGAACTGGGAAAAGCCCCTCGGTAGTCCGTCCTGCCAACTACCGAGGGCGTTCGTTTCCCGGACGTCTTGGGGGTACATCTGGGCAGTCTCTCAAGAGGTGTGTGGAGGAGCCACAGTATAGACAAAGGCTGCCCTCCCTTCTCCTCTTCTTCTCTTCCGCTGTCAAGGGCGCTCTGGTTGCTCCTATTTGCATAGGTTCTTCCCGGGTGGATGGACGAGCGGCAGGTGAGGAGGTTGATGGGTGAGTCTCGGGGTAAGAGCTGGAGTTACGGTTCTTTCTCTTTTCATTCCTCCGTTCAGTCAACCGAAAATCTATCCGTACAACAGCCTTTATCATATCTGAGAAAGAATCGGGGCGAGGGATCCTAGCGAGCTCGTCCTTCAGCTCTTCGCGCAAACCCCTCCTGAAGATGGTGTATTGAGCCTCTTCTTGCCAGCCAGCTTCTGCAGCCAGTCTTTTGAAGGAGGATATGTAAGTAAGTAGGTCAGAACCACCCTGACGAACATCCAACAGGTCTTCACTAGCCAGATGAGCGCTTTCAGTGCGAAGAAATGTCTGCTTCAGAAGATCCTTGAATGCTACAAAGTTCTGTAACACTGGGTCGGACTGGGACACCAATGGGGTAGCCCACGCTAGGGCATTACCAGTCAGGTGGGTGATCATAAACCCCACTTTAGCATGATCGGAGGAAAAGGTGTTCTGTCTGAAAGCGAAATGGATATTACAAGCGTCCAAGAATTCTTTGACTTTTTTCTCTGATCCGTCGAATTTGCCTGAAACCAGAAGCAAAGGAGGTAAATCTGTGACTTGCTGTTCTCTGGTGGTAACTCTCTGTTGGAGAGCGGTATTTGCCATCTTAAGGGCTTGAACTTCCAGGTTTAGGTTTTGTACCGCCGCAACCAATTCTTGAAGTTGTTGGGATGTTGCCATGTCAGTATTTTGGCGTTGCAAGCTATCAACAATGCCTGACGCTGTGGGCGTATCAACAGGGTTTTCCGTTATGTTGTCTACCCCACTCGAACCCTGAGAGTCTTCAAGTTCCCCTTCCTCCTCACCTGATGATGATGAGAAGTCCAACTTCTTTCCGCCTGATCGACGAGTAAAAGTCCTCCTCTTCTTGTGTAGATAGGGTCGGCCTCGGGAGGAAGCCACCGCGATCCTTTGGGAATGAATCAGCGGTGACTCCCCCCCGTGACAGACAAGCGAGGCAAGGGGAAAAGCCTTACGGCACAAAAACCCCTCCGGAGTGTAGATATCCGATGCAGCGGAACGAGAGGATAATCCAAGACCAGACTGGATATGGGATACCGGCAAACCCGGCTGGAAAGGGCTCCGCGAGGTAAGTAGAGAGAACGGAACTGACTGGAACCAAAAGGGGGGGGGGGCCAGAGAGAGAGAGAACTCAAAAGAGGCAAGGCAGGAGAAGAGAAGGGAGGCAAACAATCCAAGCCCCCAAGAGAAATAACGGGGCGAAGGCAAGAGAGGGAAGAAAAGACAACTGAATGAGCGAGGGAAGCACGGGAAAATAGGACAGGAGCGGAACACCGCCAAGGGAGAGAACTGAGGAGCGCTAGCAACGTAGAGGAATCAGAAGTTGCAACGCGCCGAGCCGCCGAGCGTAAACAGGGAAATACACTCGGTGGCGGCCATGATGGAAAGGACTAGACCGCTAAACAGCGCTTGGGAGCACAACGTGGCGGCACAGTCGGACGGCCGCCATGTTTCCACCTCTTCCATAAACGCCAGGAACCTGCGGTTGTGACACCTTTTGACATGGCTGGTGTGGTTTCTGACCCTTTAACAGTCCCAGTGCTATGTGAACAGGAGAATCAACACGCTGTCCAATCTCAGTTTAGCCTGAATTGCAGCTGGACGAGCAACAATGAAGAGAGAGAAACTCCTGCAGAGCCAGCCATAGAGGCAGGAAATCCTGCATAGTCAATCACAGGTGACGGAAGTCACGTGCAGCCAGCTGCAGGTAAGGGACATCCTGTGGAGTCAGCCTCCGGAGACGATGTCCTCCTGGGATGTAACTCCTGAAACACCCCAAGGCAGGAGGTGTGCTACACTGCCAATCCGCAAAGCCAGCGGAGCGCTGCTCTCTCTGACAAAGAGCAGAGCAGAAGACAATCGGCCAGTGGACAAGCCCTGATCATGCCGGACATGGGAAACCAGCACACACTGTTCCGAGCTCTGACAAACTGTCAAAGACTGGCAGAGAGACACCAAACTGGCAAAACAAAGCAGAGAACCTAGCACAAGTTTAGACCATGGTGCCTTGCCAGCCGAGGAGAACGTCCCTCCCAAGGAATACCGCTACAGCAAACCAGGTACACAGTTGCCACAGGGAATAGGGAGGAGGGAGAGGACACCCGGCCAAAGTTCAGGATGGGCTCAGAGACAGAAACAAGAAACCCAAAGACAGGGTGGCAGATGAGGTTCCCCAAGCCAGGGTGGAGGATAGAAAAACCCAAGATGGAGTGAGAAACCAGAAACCCCAGAATGGGTTGAGCATAACAAGGCCCTAAAGAAGGGTAGAAGAAATAGAACTCCAGGGAGGGATGTAAGAAGTAAAGTTCCAAAGCGAATGTAAGTAGTTATTCCTCAAGAGGGGGAGAAAGAAACAATATCCCCAGGTGTGATGAGAGAATCCATAGCCCCACATGGAGAGGGAAGCACGCAACCCCTACGTGGCCTGAGAGAAGATATAGGGACACTTGGGTGGGGGTCAGGAGCCAACCAAAACCAGGAAAAGAGAAAGACTAAAGACATTTTTGTGAACTGTATAATCAGGCATATGACCTGGCAAACGCCAGATAGACATTTGTGGTGGGGTCAGAAACCAGTCACCACATCCAAGGGGAGAGTAAATCCCTTGTAGACCTTTCTGGTTAAATGTATGTTAATCTTTTGAATTAGTAGTGTGAGAAACCTGAAGGTACTCTCACATTTACTCCCCAGGGATCTTCTGTTCAGGTGGCCGGGGAAGGGCCATCGCTTTTAGATCCCAACCCTTGGGGTGGACTAACGAGGAAGGATCACCTGGGTGGAGGGTCCTTGGGGCTTGGGGAGAGAGGACCTGAGGGTGAGACATGGTACCCCCTCCTTTCTAACACTGACCTATCTAACCCTTCCCCAGCCTTTATGGGTTACATACAATCCCAACCCATAATTCCCCACTCACCCTTACCTGGTACTGAGACAAAGAAAAAGGGACTAGGAGTAATACAGACTACCTATAGGAAAAACCACTATAGTACTGGAACGAAGAGGAGGGATCCTGATGACTACAGGGCTGAAGGTCAGGCATGTCCCAATAATTGGCCTAATTGGAATCAGGCAAACCATGAGAGTGAATCACACCTGAACCCCCTAGATGGGGCTCAGGTGTATAAAAGGTGGGGCACCAGAGAACTAAGAGAGAGATGCTGGGGAGGGAGAGAGAGAGCTGTCTTGGGGACAGGAGAGAGAGCAGCAGGAAGGCCAGCCCAACCCACAAGAAGTCAAAGGAGAACGGAACGCAGAGACACTGAAGGACTACAAAGTGAAGCAGAGTGGAAATGTGCGGCGAGGCAGCAGATGTCTCCAGGGAGCCGGTGAAGGCAGGAGAAGGAAACCATGGAGAGTGTCAGTCCCTTCGCCTTGGCCAAACAGTGCTTGTTTCCCTGAATGGAGGTACCAGTCCAGGGGTGTCGGAGGGGCAGGCGGTAAGACCCTGACCTCGAGGAAGCTAAAAAACAGAGCGCCGCGACCGGTGAGTTTCAGAGAATGCCAGAAACCCGATGGGCTTATGAAAGTTGCTAGTTGCATTGTATCGGAGTAGTCACATGCAATCGGCACATTCTTAAAAGCGCCCGATCACACAGAAGAACGAATCGAATGGCATGCAGTACTAGAAGTGTCAAGGAATGTTGTCTGGGTTGGAATATCCCAGATGTCTGGAAGGACCTGATGTGAATATATCACTAAGATTCATGTATGTATGTATATTATATCAACATTCATGTTACATAGATAGTCAGTACTTCGCTTCTTCATACTTATACATAGAATATTTTACAAAAGCATGGTTTTGTATAAAAAGAAGAAATATTTATTTTTCAGAGACATAGGCTTTCCTAGGATGTCCAATGCATTTTGGTCATAAAGACCATCTTCAGGGACCAAGCTCTAAAAAAGAATGTTCAAAAACATTTTGTGAGTGGTTTGTCACACATGATATTTCTTTCATATTCCTGCACATATTTTAAAAATATCCAAAATCCTATTATGTGCTTGAGATTAGGACAATTGCCCATGCTATCTAGAACAGGAGCATGGCCGGGTATTTCTAAACCAAAGCGATTGTGCAGATTGTATACATTTATTTATGTATTTTTTGGGGGGGTTTACATTATTTATTTATAATATGTACAGAAATACAAAAACATATAAGAAATCCACAAGCATAACTACAGAAAGAGAATGCGTGAAAACAAACAAAAAACAACAAAAAAAAAAACTAAAAGAAATTGTTAAACACGTTCCAGACCTTCTCATATGAAGACAATTTACATTTTCAGTTTGTATATCAACTTTTCTGTCCTTGACAGGCTATGCATTTCCTGGATCCATTCCTCAAAGGACGGAGGGACCCGACCCTTCCACCCACGGAGAATCAACCTCTTGGCCACAATGAATGCCCTAAACATCCACTGTAAATCTGAGCTAGAAACTGCTCGCCAATTACTGACAAGATGCTGTGCCCTTTCTGTATTCTATGAAAAGGGATATGCGAAATTAGAATACAATGCGCAATTCTTTCTTCAAGGCCAGTTCTGGTTTTATATTTATACGGCTGAAAACTTGGTCATGAATTACACTGTTTTTTATATATGGCAAGAAGTTTTAAAGATATTAACTTGAAATAAGGAAAAGGATTTTATTTATTGCTACGTGTTTTATATCAAATAATGTATGTATTGTTGGGTTTAAAAGAAAATACTTTAATATATTTGTAATAGAAATGTATATGTTCTTGATTGTATCATTTAAAAAAAAATAATGTGAAATAGATATTGCTTTTAATTACGTTTTCTGTGTTAAAAGGTTTATTTTAACCAATAAAACACGTTAAAAAAATTCTTTCATATCTATCCATGTTATTTTTCACCTTTGTTACCTGCTTATATGGTCTTCACTTGTTACTTCTGTAAGAGCTTAACTTATTCCTGTCAGGCTGTAAAAGGTAATTTCTTATGCAGGTTTGCTTCTATGACCTAAGGTCCTTGTGTAGGTTCTGTGGTATAAACAAAATAGAGTTGGTATTCTAGCCTTTCCATTTTGCCTAATGAGATTGTTAAATTTTTAACTAAAGAATAGGGTTCATAACTTAGTCAAGTGGGGTCATGGCCTCTCAGTTGGATTCTTGTACTGGTATGTATGCAAAAAAAATGTCAGTTAGCTATTGTGTACAGGTGGGAATTTCTTATAATCTCATAGGGCTCCATGATCCTATTTCTAAGTAGTGACTTACCTTTCTTTCAGTTCAGAACGCCTACTTGGGTCACCATAACTGCTAGGAAGTAGTTTCCTGTGTCCCCAGCAGCATTTTTATATTGGAAATGGTGCCGGCAACGGCAGCGTAGTGACGTCATCAACGCGATGACGTCATTGC
This sequence comes from Ambystoma mexicanum, assembly GCF_040938575.1. Classification (NCBI taxonomy): domain Eukaryota; kingdom Metazoa; phylum Chordata; class Amphibia; order Caudata; family Ambystomatidae; genus Ambystoma; species Ambystoma mexicanum. The sequence goes on along the minus strand of NC_090925.1, from coordinate 812,024,882 downwards.
GCTCCAGCGATCATTTTGTTTATTTTGTTGCATTCTCTTTGTTTAAATGGGGAATCTAGACCTGATGATGTTGCTAATGGCTGGAATGGGAGGGTTCCATGTCTTTACAATGACAACCTAATTAACGACATACATTAAAAATAAATGTTTGAATTTTTTTTATTTGGGGTATGTCCCACCCCAATCCCCGCATTTCTACTGCCTTTTTACCCTCCCCCTACTACACCCACCCCTTTTAATCCCTTAAACCACCCCCATGTGTACTTGTACTTTAAACACTGGCTACCCAATGGGAGTTGCTTCTATGCTAGTGGAGATGATGCTAAATATTTGGCTAATATGGATGAATACATATGGTGTGATTTAGTATAAGTAATGCTAATTTAGCTGATCACTACTTTAGTTGGCTCGCTGATTAGCATGTAGTTGGTAATGTGGAGCACTAGTCTCCACTCCTGTCTAGCTATGTTGGTCTCTCTAATAAATAACTGCTATAATATGATGATATACAATCACTTCCTCACTGTTATGTGGTAACTTATGTACAGTGTCATGATGACAAGTTAACACGTTATTTACAAAAGGTCCAAGTCACATATAGATTTTTTGATGGAGCTATTGGCAGTCTGGATGTGGTGCCATATGGTTACATGAGAGAGCTTGCTAGTTTGCAATATGAACAGAATCTCTAAGCGTGTGGCTAAATGTGGAAGTTACATACAGATTTTGGAAGATACTTTTAACTTTGTGACATTTCATTTCAATTTTTGTATTTCCAGTGTTGCATGCATTAGCATAGGGTACATATTTGTTACCATTTTCGAGATATGTGGCAATTTACTTGGTGAGTCAGTGTGATGATACAAAACATCATACTTGGATTTTCTTATACTCCAACCGTGATACATAGGTGGATAATTGGATAACAGTTCCATGTAGTTCCATGTAGTTACACAATCATTACATAGTTTACCACAACAATAGTCATTATATAATATTAATTTTATACAATGTTGTATGTAAACACAACACAAGGATTGCTGGGTGGTGTTAGGCATAGTTGTCTACGTGTAGTTGTGTCTAAAGAAAACATGCAAAGTTGCATTCTTCATTCATTCCCCTGGGTGTAGGGAGTTGAGTTTTTCTACCAAAAGGTTTATCTCTGATCTAAGAGTTTGTTTCCAATACTTGAAATCTCATCTGAGATATCTGGTGCTTTGCTTCTGAACTTTGTTGAAACACTGTATTAGAGTGGTCACGTCTGAAGGAACTGTACGTGCTCAAGGGACTCTGATCAATCAGGAATACTAAGAAAGTAATATGAACTGTTAATGCTGTGAAAACGTGAATAAAAGCTGTGAAGGAGCAGCCGAGGGGAGCCAGTGAAGTGTGAGCAAAATGCTGACAGAGCAAAAGTAAACTATCTAAGTTAAAGTGAAGGCTGTAAATGAAAGCAAACAAAGTGGAACTTGGAAAAGAGAGCCAAGGCAGTGCCAAGAAAGAGAAACCATTAATCTATGAACTTGTGAGCGTCTGAATTGGTTGTGAACTGGCAAACCACTCGTAAGTCAAGGTGACAGAAAGCTGGGGCATAGGTAACTGGTTGGTGACCTGTAATGGCTGGGCCATGCAGCCTGCCAACTGCACCTAGACTGGGAAGCCCCAACAAATCCAGCAGAATTGTGAACATAACCCTGAAACGAGATAAAGCTGAACATTGTGAGGTTATTATGTAAACAAAGCTTGGGGAAAGGAACCCTGAATTCCTTTGGAACATTGTTTTGTGAACCAAGCTTGGGGAACGGAACCCTGAGCTCTTTTGCAACATTGTTTTGTGAACCAGTGCTTGAAGCTTGGGTAAGGGAACCCTGAGGTCCCTTGGAACATTGGTTTGGGAACCAGTGTTTGAAGCATGAGGAAAGGAACTCTGAGCTCCTTTGGAAAAGAAATGTGTGAACCAGTGCTTGAAGCTTGGGAAAGGCATCCCTGAGCTCCTTTGGAACATTGTTTTGTGAACCAGTGCTTGAAGCATGGGGAAGGGAACCCTGAACTCCTTTTGAACTCTGTATGCTAAAATCAAGTATGCTTGAAACTCAGGGAAGAGAAACCCAAGTCCTGACTGACCATTTGAAACCCCTAATTGTTGGAGCTGTATCCTGAACTTGGGGAAGGGAGCTAGAGGCTGCTCCAGACTTTGTGTTAAACACTATTGAGTTAGAATAACCCTAAACTACATTTTTGTATTAGACATGAGGCAAGCATTGGTTTTGACACATACAGAATTCTGCTTTGGACTTACGGACACAGCCTTTCGTTCGTTTTCTTTAAGGTAGGGAAATCCACACCATAGCTATAGGGCAAGTTAGGCACTACACCCATTTGGATACTTAAAAATTCTTCTGTTGAATTCTCAATTTGTTGTGTGTGTCATCTCTTTATACCATGCCTGTCTCACATAGGTAAAGATACACTATACAAAAGTGAGACTACTTACTACCCCGCTCAATGTCAAAGCAGGCTAGGTTTGGTGATATATGATGTTATCTTAATTGTTAAGTTTCACCTTACAAATCGTTGAAACAATCCAAAGTTGGTTTAAATATTAAATACTACCATGTGTAACAACTGCCACAATCTATTGAACGAAACTGAACCATTTTGCTTTTACATACTCAAAAATACAATAAAAATCATCATTCATAAATGAGTCCATATTCATTTATTTTTAAGACTAATTTAGAAAAGTTAAAAAAGGGGAGAGAGCAAAAAACACATGTATATGACTAATCAACACTACATGATCTACTCAATCTCTTCTTAAAAACAGTATCATCTGTGAGGGGTTAGTTGAATTAATGAAAAATTAACTCAGTTCACTTAAGCAGTATAAAGATACAAGACTTCAGTAATTCAAAAGTCTGTTGTCAGGTGTCGACATGTTTCGGCCCTTCTGGAGATTAAAACACTATCTCTAGTGTCAATACACCCAATGGTTTTTCACGGCCTTCTTCAGGACAGACAATTTCTTTTAGCACAATGGTTTAGCACAATCTAAAAATAATCATACAAAGTTGTAAACGACAATGGTTCATTCATTCAAACAAATATATACACATGTTATGTAGATACATTATAATTATACTAATGATCACGCACTTTTTACATATGTGTTTTTTATATGTTACACTTCTGCCCAAATGAGGCACATCAGTCAAAATATATCACCAAGCCTTTACTTACATCCTGGATGGACATGAGCTCAAAAACCGGCTCACTCGTAGCCGTAATAGGGCATTTTTTCTTATTTCTTTTCGCCGGGTATTCACAGATCAACCCTGATTTATTCACAAATCCCAGCCTGTATTGGGAACCTGAATGTTATCACACACAAGTGAAATACATCTCCTTATTTAATTTGCCATGATTCACTTGCTTTAGACAAAATTAATAATGTCACTTAGAATGGCCACTCGGTCTCAGTTATTTCATAATTTTTTAATAGTTAACGCGACACATCAATTTACGGCACTCATACTTATTTATAACTATGCTCAATTTTAGTCTTGTGCCAACTATCATGGTTGTTAGAATTAACATTCAGAAACAGGCATATTGATGGCACTGGCACCCACATTAGATCACTCACTTGAGTCTGCTTTGGTGTATTTTAGATCTGTTGCCCAGGAGTATTTTATGGGAAAGGTGCTATGAATGATCGCAAGTTTTTTTGTTTTTCAAACGCCAGGTAATCACGTATCAGGGTCCGCCTCGGGAAGATAACCTACCAAATTGTAGGAAAACAAGGCCTTTGTATATTCCGTTTTGCATCGTAAAACATGAGCTCTTTCACAGAACATATCCATGAAAAAACGTTTATGACAAACGTTTATGAAAACGCCGGCTAAATGATCCTCTTAAATCAGGGAGCATCACTAGCTTCCTTCTTTTCCCACTTTCCCTCACAAAAGGAAAACGTGTCCATAGTTTGTGCGTATGCATACTCGTGGGTTGACTCCCCACTACACATATTTAACTTCTGAGAGTGGGCTTGCACAACACAAACCGAGCTTGAAATTTAAGGGCGGCTTTCCTTTGCGCGTATTTCGCTTATAAAAACAAACTAGCACAGCACATCTCAAGCTCACGGTGCAGGGCGGCTCTTCACAGCATATTTTTAACTAGTGAGGGCGAACTAGCATAATATAACACGAGCTTGCAGTGTTAGAACGGCTTACCTTATTTTACAGTCCCTTCGGCGGCATCACAGAAGAAACGCCCGATCGGTCGCATTCTCGCGTTCGAGTGCCGGCTGATCTTTTTAAACCTAATTTCAGTGGTCATCTGATCAATCACGTGAGCGGGAAGGGTTTTCCCAATTTTTAAAGGGACAGCGGATTACATATCGTACACTGCGTACAAATTTAAACAGTGATGCAAGGAACCATGCACACAGAAAATCGGGCTTTTGCATCCCGACATATTATTCTTTTATGTCATGGGAATGCCACAAAGACCATCACCAGGTGATGTAATAAGGTGTTTTCTAAATGCCCTCGCTTTGTGCCGTGTCATAAATTGGTGTGAGGCACCTTTGTAACTAAAAAAAACCTGGTGAGCGAGAGGAAAGAAAGAGAAACTCCTAAATCTCTTCAGGATATTACCCGACCTCATTTCATTAAACATGTGGTTGGGTGGTGCCCACCCCTCATGAGAAGGTAATGAGGGAACTCCATTCCACGGCCGTATTTAGACCTGTGGTGACTGTGTTAAGGGAACAGATCGATCGTTGTTCGCTTAAACTCAAGAGCATTTCTCTTTCATTTGCAGAGTAGGGTTGTAACACGAACCAAAAAATATCCGTGTATTTATGTTTTTTCAGTTCATAATGTGCCACTAAGGGTTTATTGGCTACCTTATTCTTCAAACAGGATTTGTGTTCACAAATGCGTTGTTTTATGCACCTTTTAGTTTTTCCTATATAAATCAAATTACATGGGCACTTAATTCCATAAATTACCCATGATGATCCGCAGTTGGAAAAAGTGCGGAACACCCAATCTTTTCCATTAAGGTCAATAGGTTTTAAATTACTTGTAAATGGGCAAGCTACACATCTGCCACATTTAAAGTGGCCAATGACCGGCAGAAGGTGCCACAGGGTGGTTTGATTAGGTCTCACCTCTTTCTTAGGGTAGGTCTGGACTACCAAATCTCTAACGTTCTTTTGTCTCTTAAACACAAAACGTGGTGTAATGGGTTCGAAGTCTGGGGTTTGTAAGATATGCCAGTTCTTTTTTATACTCCTTCTGAGTTTGTTACTAATGGCGCTAAACGTTGTCACGCATGTCATTTTTTCTTGTTGCACCTTGGGTTCTGGATGTAGACATCTATCTCTATTCGAGTGCTTCGCTCGCTTGAAGGCAGCATGCACTATTTTTTTAGGGTAGCCTCTTGTGTTTAACCTCGCTTTCAGATCTTTGCCTTCTTTTACATAATCCGTAATATCCGAACAGTTTCTCCTAATATGCAAAAATTTCCAATTGGCAGATTTTCTCGCAGAGCCAAAGGATGGAAGCTGTTAAATTGGAGGAGAGTATTCTTATCTGTAGATTTACGAAACAGAGTGGTGGACAGCTGACCACTGTCGGATTTCCGGATTAGTAAATCGAGGAAAGGAATAGAGGAAAGGTCCCATGACATGGTGAATTTTATATACGCGTTCTGGTTGTTGAGCCACGATAGGAAATTCTGCAAAGTGGTTACGTCACCCTTCCACACCATAAACACATCATCTATATACCGATACCACTGTCCTATATGTTCTTTAAATGGATTATTGATATGGTATATAGACATGCTTTCATAATTATCACTGTACAAATTTGCTAAATCGGGGGCAAAAGTTGCCCCCATACTCTTTCCATGGATTTGACGGAAATAAACCCTGTCACACAGCTCATGTCCATCCAGGATGTAAGTAAAGGCTTGGTGATATATTTTGACTGATGTGCCCCATTTGGGCAGCAGTGTAACATATACAAAACACGTATGTAAAAAGTGCGTGATCATTAGTATAAGTATAATGTATGCTACATAACATGTGTATATATATTTGTTTGAGTGAATGAACCATTGTCGTTTACAACTTTGTATGTTTATTTTTAGATTGTGCTAAACTTGTAATGAGGTATATGAAAAAGGTTTTCCATCTCACCTAAAAGAAATTGTCTGTCCTGAAGAAGGCTGTAAAAAACCATTGGGTGTATAGACAGTAGAGATAGTGTTTTCATCTCCAGAAGGGCCGAAGCATGTCGACACCTGACAACAGACTCTTGAATTACTGAAGTCTCGTATCTTTATACTGCTTAAGTGAACTGAGTTAGTTTTTCATTAATTCAACTAACCCCTCACAGATTATACTGTTTTTAAGAAGAGATTGAGTAGATCATGTAGTGTTGATTTGTCATATAGATGTGCTTTTTTGCTCTCTCCCCTTTTTTAACTTTTCTAAATTAGTCTTAAAAATAAATGAATATGGACTCATTTATGAATGATGATTTTTATTGTATTTTTGAGTATGTAAAAGCGAAATGGTTCAGTTTCGTTCAATAGGTTGTGGCAGTTGTTACACATGGTAGTATTTAATATTTAAACCAACTTTGGATTGTTTCACTGATCTGTAAGGCAGGGACGTTGCTAGGAGGGGCTACAGGGGCTATAGCCCCTGATCTTTTGGTTGTAGCCCTGGATAGAATCTCAGGAGGTACAGCCAAAAGACTAGCTAGCCCCCAGTCCCAACAGTTCCGACATCAGTTTAGCCCCAGGTCTTTTCCAGACCTAGCAACTCCCCTGCTGTAAGGTGAAACTTAACAATTAAGATAACATCATATATCACCAAACCTAGCCTGCTTTGACATTGAGTGGGGTAGTCAGTAGTCTCACTTTTGTATAGTGTATCTAGTTTTGTTCTCCCGTTCAGAGATACTGACCCCCCCCTTTAACAAAAATTGAGGGAGATTACCTTTCTTAGAGGTAACTCACATAGGTAAAGGACAGAATTTTGGGTCATTAGGTTTGGAAGGAGGACTGAATTTTGTTATAAGACATCCTGTCGAGCACCCCTTTCTTATTTCCTTTTGTGGTAGAGCAAAGACCTTAGAAGTTATAGGAAAGGCCTTATTTCTTTTGGTGTAAGAAACGTCATGTTACAAATATGACCTCTTGTCCGTCTCTCGAATCTGACTGACCACAATGTACAAGATTTGAGAAGAGCTTCATGGATCCCTCTGGAGTGGAGCCAAACTTTCCTTCTGAACTACAGTCAAACAAATATCCTAGAAGTCTTCCAATTCTCCAATAAAATGCCAACCCATGAGGAGCTTCTAGAATCGTACCCATGTGACTATCGCTGACCCAACCCTACATTTGATGACACAGCACTGAAGGCCAATGTGGCTCTGCCCCATAGCGCAATGACATCCAGGAAATACCTGAAAACTCATAGACAATCCTTTAGCGAACAAGTTTCATTAGAATCTGCACTTCGGAAGCCACTGGGCCTTAGCATTATTCTGTTACCCAACCCATATCCAAGTTGTTATGATGCCTGTTCTTCATCCTTTCCCATCCCAAGTATCACCATCTATGTAACCACCATATCCATCACCAAGCATTCAGAAATGCTCTTAAAATGGCATTCAAAACAATGCAAACATAAAATACAAAAGGATAATACATTTCTATTATATATGTATTTTTGCAAAGGGAGCATAAACGGGTTGTCAGACAAAAGTAGGCTGCACCCATAGTAAAGTTGTTAGTTTCCTCCATGCTAAACGGAAATAGCTGCCACGCCTGGGAAGAAACCAACACACAACCAGGTGCTGGGAAAAAAACACAAGGTACAATCTAATATATCCCAAGACAAGCACACAGCGATGAGGCTGCGAGAAACTTTATATTGTAATAAAGAAAGACATTTTGAGGTTTGGAATTATCCCATTTCGATATATTTGTTGATTACTTTCGGGAAAAGCGCTGGCCTTGGGATATATTAGATTGTACCTTGTAGTTTTGCAAAAGGTGGCATGTCTGATTTAGGGTCTCATTTAACATTTGGCAGTATTTCATCTCAAATACTGTTACAACTTGCGGTAAGCATGAAGTACCAGGAAGTGTTTACATGATTTAGAGTGATGTAGACCCTTCACTCATTCCCCATTTTTTAGTCCTATTGGACTCATTTGGGTATTGCCTATTACTGCATGCAGTAACTATAGCATGCAGTAATATCACATGTGCTAATGGTTTTGTGTGCAGGAAATTTCCTCCCCAAAAACAGGTGTTTTCCTAGCGAGTTTCACTTTGTAAACTCGGGAACTTGGTAGTGCGGGAAAAGTGGAACAACAAAAATGCTAAGTAGGACTTCAATGAAATCCCAAAACAAGCAAGGGTCTCTCCTGAATTTATGCATCTCATTAAAAAGGAACTCTTTGGGACTTTCCTATAAAAGGATCAGTGAGGACTTGCCTACTAATCTCTCTGCCTCCCCGGAATTCGACAAATACATGTCTTCTTCAGATGATACCAGTACGGATATTGAAGATGGAGAGTGTGCTCAGTCTATTGTTGTGGGGGCGGGGGACGCAAGGCTGTTCCTTTTCTAGCTCTGCCTTTTGCAGCATAATGAGGCCAAGGATGGATTCCATGTTCCAGCTATGTTCTAGCTTAGCAATGGGTCAGTCTGTTATTAAGAACAGTGTGTGTCAGCTGCTAACTCATCTGCGCTGCCTTACTACTATTGGTGATTGGCCAACTCAGGTCCCCATTGGGGACAACACCAATGATCAGGGCGGGTGGGGTCTTAAGAAGTCCGATCTTCCCCACAAAGAACCTCCTTTACTTCTATTTGATACTGTGCATATCACAGCTTCGACAGATGATCAAGCTTCGGATGCTCTTTATGTGGAATCCTCTATGTTGGACAGTCCTTTGTCCTTGTGCAAATAGCCTACTAAAGGCATTAGGGTTAACCAGCCTTTATCTGACATACAGGAACATCTCAGGACAAGTTGTAAGAAACTCGTAAAGGTTTATAGGAAAATCTATCGTCCCAAATTTAGTGAGCAAGCTTGTCCGCCCCCTTTTTCCCCTGCTGTGGGCAATTATACCATCACTAAAAAAGGGGGGGGTGGTGTCACAGTACGGGAAGTTCTATTGCATGGCACTTTGGACAAATGGTTGTGGGAAAGGTATGCTCGGGCGACTAAATTACTGTCTACCCTCACCAATTTCGGCAAAGGTATGGCGAGCAAGGTACGGCCCACTGTGTCGGCAAACTTTCAGGATACTATGACAGGGGATGGCGTACCTAAAACTTATAAGAAAAGGTGCACACTGAGACAGGACTCGTCTCCTCTCAGTCTTCAGAGGGATATGAGGGGTTACCCCTTCCTACATCACCGGTAGAATCATCGAGACCCGGAACTAAAGCTGCTGCGGGACTCTCTCTGCTATCTGGGCCTAAGGCGGAGGTGGGCCATGATTTATTGGGCTCTAAAGACAAGACTCAAATTTTTAATCATGCTAACTGACTAGCCCATGTGAAGGCTATCAGGAATGCCAGATCAGCCTTCATTACTTCCTTACCTGACCCTGCATGCTACTCTGGGCTAAAATACTTTAAAATTGTGGTGAGACCTCCTTTTTAAACCGGTCCTGGCTACTTAATCTACTTCATCAAATTCCTGCCCTCACTTCTATTACAACGAAGGATATTGTGGGGTTCGAGTTACTGGCCCTCATTACGACCCTGGCAGAAAGGGTTTTACGCCAGCGTAATGCATGGCGTACCTTTCCGCCTTACTACGAGTTCCCGTAGCGCCATGGTGGTTTTTTCGCCTGGTTTTTCCGGGCGGAAAAATCCATGGCGCTACGGGACCTGTTGTTAATTACGCCACCGTAATTTACGGTGGCGTAATTAACGCCTTCCCCACTCCCATTATACCCTATGGGGCAAAAATGGGAATGGGGAAGGGTAAATGGGGATTGGGGACTTACCGCCCCGCCAAGGTCGGAATGGGGCGGTAAGTCCGCCAACCCCCATGGCGGAGTTGGCAGCTCTGCGCCATGGACCATGGTGCAAATTGCACCATGGTCCTCCGCCAGGGTCGTAATGAGGGCCACTGTCTTTTAATAGTGTGTCCAACTGGGTACTGGCTGCCTTTGTTTCTCCTCAGTTGGTTGAATCCATATGTAAGTTGTCTGGGTATTTCTATCAGATGGATTTTGATATTACAACATGTGTGGAATGGGTTTAACGGCGCCGCTAATGGTGCCGGCACCGTTAAACCCACTCCGCACTATTACGAGGTCCCCTCGGGGGACACGCTCAGGACGTCTGGTTTTTCCAGATGTCCATAGCGGGTCCCGCAAGGGGACCAGGGAGCTAACAACGGGCCCATACATAATCGGCCCGTTGTTTGCTCCCTCCCCATTCCCATTGAGCCCTATGTGGTCTGTATTGGGAATGAGGAAGAACCGGGACCGGGTTCCCTGAAGGAGGAAATACCGGGCCCTCCATACTCGGAATGGCCCGGTATTTCCCCATTCAGGGAACCCGGACACGAATTTGGAGGCACAAAACTTGGTTCAGTCAGATCTATAGGAAAAGTGCCCTGCAAGGCCGCTATTAGTGATGTGAAACCGTTGGATATGTCTGTTGCCCACGGAACCGTGTTAGCCTCTTCACCGGCGCTTTCACCTCGCTCTGTCTCTCTCGATTTTGAGTTTCCATCTGAGACCGCACGGAATGACTGTATAAGGATAACAATTCAAGGAGTGGACTGCGCGACCTTAAACAAGGCTGCGCCAAAAGAGACCGCCCCCAAGGTCACTAAAGAAAATTACTGGTCATGGGTTGCCTGAACCCTGAATAAAGAGCACCCGAAATAATGCCAGGCCCCCGAACATCGTACAAACCGTAAATTGGGATCTTGGTACACCAGGGGCTTTTTGCATTTGTTTAACACAGCCTGGGCTGCTGACATGGACCTCATTTGTGTGCAGGAAACATGGATGCACGAAACTCCAACTTTGGAAGGGTTTGAAATAGCTCACAATCCAGCGATCAAACAGGCAAAAGGGAGACCTATGGCTGGGCTCTTGCTCGCAGCAAAGATAGCCTCCAGCTTCAGGATTGTGACTTGTGCAAATCCCTCTCCTTTTATCCAGGTGGTGATGATCAGTTGTTCAGGGACTACACAGGCACTAAACTCGAAACTCTGTATCATTAACCTTTACTGGAACCACGGGGCCACTGGAGCCGAATGTTTTGTTGATCAAGTAACAACTGCTATTGACGACATAATGGAAATGAGCAACTCTAACAATCTGATCATTTGTGGCGACCTTAACATCGATTGTATCACTCACTTGAATTTAATCAGTGACAAGAAGAGACTAAGTAGTTCCGAAAAACACCTGACAACTCAGTGGTGCTTGGTAATGGACTTATGTGGTCTAACGATGTTATATGGCCAAATATCCACACGCGAACCAACTCTCTTGAAGTCACAAAAACGGTTCACAGTGATCACGACATGGTGATCTTGAAATTTAAGTCTACCGTTCGGCACAATCAAGAACGCTGGGCCCATTCAGTAAGAACGTGAGGCTGCCGAATTCGTTTATATCTTGATACTGAGGACTTATCCTTTATCTCTGACAAATTTCTGAATTCTGGATCACTGGAATACAAACACCTTTTGACTCAATATGTGGAACAGAAAAATAACCTAAGAAATGCAGATTTTTCCTTCAAACACAAATTTGACCTAGAGATTTCTCAACGGAAAAGATCCTTGCGTCAGCAATTGAGAAAAGTGCGAAAAACTCCCTCTTCAGACGCCTGTGAACAGAGTTGAAAGCTAAAACAAGCTTATAAGAACTGGCCCAAGTCTCATAAAGCTATTCTGTTACAAAATGATGCAGAGCTCATGTTGTCGAAAATGGCGGGCACCAACTCAGCAGATTACTGGAGACTAATAAACTACAATATGGCGCCACAGCATGCCTTGCAGACAAATCTAGTTTTAGAGACGTTGTGGATATCCTTCTACTCTGATCTCTTTCACAAAGACGCATCTACCAAAGAATGGAAACCCCCCATGCTAACAAATTGGGAGATTGAGTTTGACAAAGAAGATATCTTGCAAGTCATTAAGAACGTGCATGACTCCAGAGCACCTGGCCCGGAGGGGCTCACAAACTTTTCCATTAAACGCCACCCAGAAGAATGGTCAGAATTTTGTTCAACTTTGTTCAAAAGAATCGTCAAGTGCTGTAACACCCCGAAATCATGGAAATCCGCCGTGATTGTACCTATCTTCAAAAAAGGAGATCGAAGAAACCCGAGGAACTACAGACCCATTGCACTGCTCGATGTGCTAGGGAAAGTGTATGCCACCCTCTTACAACAGCAACTCCTAGAATGGTCTACCAAATGCAATCGGGTCGACCCGAGACAGACAGGATTTGTTAAGGGGGTAGGGTCTTGTGTCAATCTCCTGTTGCTAAATCTATTGAAGATGGAAGCTCATCGGTCCAACTCTAAGATCTATTTGGCCTTAATAGATTTATCTCAAGCATTTGATAGTATAAACAGAGACCTACTCTGGGGAAAGCTGAGTGAATGGAATTGTCTAGCTAGCCTGCTGGCTGCTATTCGTGAACTTCGCACAAACACCTCGATCAGGGTCAGATTAGACCTTAAAGGCAATCTATCAGCCCCTATTGACACGTTCAGGGGGGTTAAACAAGGTTGCCCCCTAGCAGCCAGCATCTTTAATCTGTTTATATCGGACATTAAAGACATTTTCAAAGGCTTGCCTATGTTTCCACCCAAAGTAAATGGTACTCACATTGACTATCTTGTTTATGCGGATGATCTTATTCTTCTGGATTCAACAGCTATAGGCCTACAACGTAAGCTCACCATCGTCAAAGAATACTTAACAACAAATGGCCTTAATATCAACAAGGAAAAATGTGAGATTATGGTATTTGAAAAACTGCAGGGCACTAAAGGAAACATGAAGAAATCCAATTGATATTTAGACAAAGAGTCAATCAGGATTGTGAAGAACACCTCCTATTTGGGGATGAGAATCAGTGCAAGTAGAAACAATGCACCCTGGCCGGAGTCAGTGAAGATCAAATGCCGGCAGCTGGCATGCCAAGCCTCCCTGATTAACAAGAAATTTGGCAGATTTTCTCTCAAACCCACGATAGGTTTTTTCCAATAAAAGCTGGTTCCGGCCTTGATATATGGCGGAGAAAATGCCTTTGGCTGTGGGCATGAAGTCTGGAGTACGCTTGAAAACATTTTTTGGTCAAAAGTGTTACAACTTCCAAAAGGGAATGCAACAGCTTGTGTAAGATATGAACTTGGTTATATCTCAATCCAAGCAAGAGTTGCTTGGAATCTCCTGAGTTTATTCAGAAAAACAGCAAAACCGAGTCCGCGTCCTCAAATTGCCATACTCCACAACTCAGAGGATGGCAAAACACAAACAATCTTGCACCAATGGAATTCGTTGTGTTGTGAGGTATTAGACACATACAACATTAAGTTACAAACATTGATTGATAATCCAGACTCTGCAAAATTAAAGATGTGGCGAACTGACTGGATCAATACATGCAAACTAAGAACTGATTCACGGACAATGAAAGAAGTGCCCGAAGAAGCGAGAGCATATGGCTTAGTCTCAGAATACTTAACTCGTTTCCCGGACCAACGATCAAGAACTCTATAGATGCAGTTCAGGCTCAACGCACTGCAAACTAAGGAGCGCCTAAGCTTCTGGTCCCAGTCTGATGACTTAGATCTATTGTGTCGATTTTGTGGAACCACCAATGAAACCCTCAAACATTTGACAATGACGTGTTCTGGGTTACAACAACAAAGAAATGCCATTTTTGGCCCAGTAACAACGAAATTTCAATTTCTATCTCGGGAGGACTGATGGAGAGCTTTGTTTGACAGTTCAAACAGATCTGTGTTATGTGCTCTTGTTACCTTTTTGTGTGTACTAAAAGAGAGTCTGGATGTAAAAACTACTCAGTAATTGATGTGGTAAATCCACATACACCCGGTTTGACGAAAGCGATGGTTCAGATGATGAATTGGACACAAAGAAATGTATTTCTTCACTGTCTGATGATTTTCATCTTTCTTCTTTCTTTTTCTTTTTTTTTTAAAGTTTGTAAAAAAACTGAATAAAAAAAAATAATAACACCTGACACCTGCGCTAAAACATTTCTGGCTGGGGGAAATGTGGAAGTATGTTCTTCTGATTATGGTCGACTGGAGGAAAGGATGAAGGGCTCTTGGTTTGTTCCTCCTTCCTCCTTGCCAGCCCCCATGTTGAAATCTGGACACTGCAGAAATGCCATCTTTAAGGTCATGTCATGGAATTCGAGAGGTCATCAATCATTTATGTGTAATAGGCATGTAATAGACCTCAGGAGATTAATGACATTTTCCTACCCCAGTAAACATGGCTTACTACTGGTTTGATCTGGATGGCTATGCTATGTTCTATCTTTGGTCATTGACCCCTAAGGCCGGCCGCCTGGTCGGTGGTCTATGTATGGGTATTAAAACTCTCTATGCTGCTAAAGAGATCAAAATTGTGGGCCTAAGGAATATTTACTTTGTGTTGGAATTTGTGGGATCGCCTTTTGGGGGTGGGCAGCTGTTAATAATTTCTTTGTATGACCGTCCGGGTGGTTTGCGGACTAAGGTGTTGAAGGTGGCACTTATTAGTGTCCTTCGACAATGGCTTCTGCGGTACCCAAAGGGTGCGGTCTTGGTGGCCGGGGACTTCAATGTTGACTGTTATGATCACAGGCCCGGATAGATTTACCAGTAATGTAGCATTTAAAACGAAATCTTGCAATCCTGGTACCGACTGGCGGGCCTTGCTGTCTGAATTTGATTTATTGATTCAGTATCCGACTTTGAAAGACAGACTTCATACATGGGCGAATGGCAAGCATTATAGCTCCTTGGACTTTGTTTGTAAATAGTCTGTTATGCCGATTATTCTCATCATTGGTAATTATGCCAGTCCCCATGAGTGACCACGCTATATTGAATTTAGCTTTAAAGACCACACAGTCTGGTGTTGTCCAGCAGTTGGTATGTAACCCTACAGTTAATATCCAGGGTAATACACTACGCTGGACGATGGATCTTATTCGAGCACTTAATGAGAAAATGTCTGGGGCAGAGTCTAGGGGGGCCCAGATATTGCCCGCTAGTGGATGCCGGCTTGATGCTTTGGTTGCCAGGTACTAGCTGCCATTCGATAGGCCTTCCATCGCCGGTCGTGGCTCAAAATAATTGGGAACTCCCTATGATGCCATAATAGCCAGTAAGAAAAGAGAGTTGAGCGCCGCCATTCGCTTCGTCAAAAGACATCATTGTTTTAGCCCTGTTGTGAAAAACCAGGACATTTATGTTTTGACGGGTCAATATAGGGGCTGGCTCACTGACAATCGTCATAGTAAGAACAGCTCTGCCTGGATGACTCTGTTCACACTCATACAAGAACAAAACATGAGGACAGTCTGGCACTTAATTCGATCTGATCTGGCTGAGGTGGGGGCTCAGGACGTTTGTTCCGTTGATCAGTATTGTTGGGAGACCTTTATTCAGGACAATTACTGGGACCCTGAGGAATTCCCACAGACTCTGGTCTGCGGCCTATGACTAACACGCTGGTGAGGCAGTTGGTCAAGGATTTAGACTTCCTTTTGGTTATTGAACAATTGTCCGCTTCTTGGTCTGCTGGCCCTGATGGCCTATGTAACATGTATTTAAGAGGGATCCCGAGTTTTGGGCGGTGGTTCTATGTCAACTGTTCTTGCATATTTGGGAAATAGTGTATATCCCTAGGACATGGCAGCAGTCTGTCCTAATCTACGTCCACAAGAAGGGTTCCCGGCATTTACCTGAGAATTTTAGACTCCTGGCTATGTTGGATAGTGCCTCAAAAATGTGTTCTAAGATGTTGCATGTTGCTTGAGGCTCTTCTGCAATGGGTAGAAAAGCGTGCCCTGCTTGATATCACTCAGACCGGTTTCAGGAAGAACTGCTCCGCGAGCCACCCTTCGTGGGTTCTTCTTACTCTAATCTCTGACTCCCTACTTGTTCCAGACCAGGCACTTTATATGTGCTTTGTGGATTATAGCTCGGCTTTTGTCACAGGGGGTGCTTTGGTCTAAGCTGGAGAACTGGGGCATTGATGATTCCATCTTGTATTTTCTAGGTAATGAGGCACAGATTCGCCTAGCTCAATCTGGCATTCTGGGGGCCTATAGAGGCCTAAAGCTGGGCTGTGTGCTAGCTCCTATTTTATATAATTTATATGTCTGCGATTTTGCTGAATGCTTATGATTATTAAACATCTTCCCCCCCAAGTTTGGTGGTGAAGTTATTCACTGCCTCACCTTTGCAGACGGCACAGTCATTTTCGATCGAACTGGCGTTGGCCTACAATGCTCTCTTGAGGCTTTGGGCCTCATTACGACCCTGGCGGTAGGGAGTTAACGGCGCCGGTAGAGCTGCCGACGCTGTTAACCCCCTAACGCCTCAATACGAGGTCCGCTCGCGGGACCCGCTAAGGACGCCTGGTTTTACCCGATGATTGATTATCATCTGGCCAAAATTGAGGATAGGGCACGTGTCTTTGACCATGCCTGATCTACTGATTGACTGGCTATGCGTCCCAGATACGTCCTATATACCCATCAGGGCTTATCTGGGAGTAGCTCACACAGCTATTTGACCAAATATCGTTTCCCTCGATTGGTGCAATTTATATCTTAGGTTTGATATTCTTGCAGTGCTGTCTTTCACTGGGTCTTGGACGGGTATACGCTGTGACCTTAGAATCTGTAGGCATTGTTGTGAGGAAATGGAGACAGCTAGACATGTCTTGACCCAGTGTTCTTGTCTCCAATCTATGTATGATGGGGGGTACGGGCCATATTGCGATATAATGTCTGATCAATTCTGGAGTCTTTTGTATGGGGCAGAAGCTCTTGTTCTTACCACAGGGGCATATTACATTTGGGAAAAGGTGAAACATCATTTGAGTGTCTAAGTGGTCTCTATTTGTCTTGAGTTTCTTTATGATGGTTAGAATGTTTACTTTTTAAATGCGTGTAACCATTTACAATGGTTTGCTTGTAATTTGTTTTATGGTTTTTATATGGTTTTATGTAGTGCGAAAGGTTAATTTAACCATATGCACTTAATAAATAAAAAAATTAAAAATAAAAACAAGCAATCTGTTTTTTCTTTCCTTTTCTGCAGCAACCCTCCCTTCCCCATGGTATCTCCAGGAGGTGATGGTGCCCATTGTTAGCTGGTCGCAATGCAAGAAGTCATACAACAGTCTTCTTTATGACATGATATGTGCAGGATACAGCGAAGGTGGAAAAGACTCTTGCCAGGTAAGGAAACACACATCTCCTGCCATGATTTAATTTGGTATCTTTCAATCTTGCATCCCTGCTACAGAACAACAGGAGTACAAGCTGGGCAACAGTGTGGTACATTATCCACCCCAGGTCACTGCTGCCCAATAACAGTTGAGTAGGGCTAGGTTGCTACTATTCAAAAACAAATAGTGGAAAAAGACTCACGCTCCTCAGATGATTGCGAAATCAGCCGCCCCTGGCATCGCTGTGACCCAGTAGCATATGGACACTGTCGGCACGAGGAGGGAAAATGACTTACCACAAAGATCCCTGCTACCAATTAGCAGGTGGCAAAGCTCGACTTTGGAAGGGATAGAGAAACAACATAGAATTCACAGAAACCGAGCAACAGTCGGTAGAACTGGTAAAATGGGGGGAAAGATGACCCCTCCCAAGATGACTACTAGCTAACAGATCACAGAGTTGGTAACAGGCAAGGAATGTTACCCCCTCCCTACCTCCACATAGTCTCACTGCTGTACTCATTATCAGGGGCTGGAGCTGTGGAGCTGGATACAGAGAGCGATATGAAGCCAGCAACAAGGTCACTGCTACCTAATAGCAGGCGCCAAAGGTGGGAATTGGAAGGAAAAGGCACACATTCAGAGTTGGCCAATACCCACTTACTGATGGGGGATCTGGGTGCCGGGAGGTAAGGTGCGGCACCGGCGATCACTATTGCCCAATCAGAAATGTGCACACTGGTTACAGGAAGGGAAAGTAGTCCATGCAACGCCAACGGTGCCCATTAACAGATAGGTGAACTATGCATAAGGAGGGATGCTAGCAGACCTAATATTGTGGCTATATAGTAACCAATGGATGAACCAGACACATGGAGGAAAACTATCGCAATGAGGATATTTTCTGGCCTGTATCTGAATGATGCTTGGCAAAGAGAAGGAATATTTCCAATCCAAGGCCACTGTTAACCAATGACAGATGGGTGAGAAAGAAAGGCATCCGGCAGAAATGTGAAATAACCAAGATTATATTTACCGAAAAACAGACTCCCGATTGGGGCACAATGAAGGGCAACTTCTCTACCCAGAGCGCGCTTTCTGTGAGCACGGAGGTAAACATTCATAGATGGAGAGGGATAAACGTCCATAAGCAGTGAAGGCACACTATATATAATCAAACAAAGAAACGAAGCAGCCCACAGTTCGCCCTACACTGGGGACAAGTCATAGTTTGTGAGAACAAGCACTCCATGACTGCCCTACCATACACCCAATTTACTGACATGCAGCACCAGGTGTCTTAGGCAGCTCTGCTAATTCACCTTAATCCTGGACAACACAGTTCAGCAGCATTGATGTCCTCCTCTGCAGGAATCCAACTCTGCTTTCAGACCCGAATGCCCCCAGTGGTGGCGCTGAGCATCCATATACTGCACTCTATGTGAGTTGTATACTTCTCATGGACACATTTCAGGCCGTGTCAATTAATTCATAGAGTAAGTAAATGAGTTATTTATACCAAGACATAATCAAGCATCAGCCACGGAAGCCTAATTACATATGGGCGCACAACCCATACAAATTAAGTCATCGGGTCAAACATTCTAACACTTTAAATGTGTTTGGGAAGTTAGAAAAGGTTAGGCCTTTGTTTTCTTTGCTGCTTCCAGGGTCGGACTGGGGCATACAATTGTCCCAGGCACCAATGAAAAAGTGGCTCACAGTTGCAAATGGTAATTCATTCCTTGACTGTTTGAATAGTTGTTACTCACCAGTTGCTGAACTGGTCGGGGCGTTGCTCGACCTTGGGATAACTGAAGATGGAGCAGCTCCGGAAAGTTTTCAGTCTAAGCTGGAGTGTACAAAGATACGATCCAGAACCAGACCTCCTCAACGCGAGGACCTCTTTAAGGCAATGTACCCCTCTGCTGAATAACAAACAGTCAGAGGAATCAATTAACCAAAAGAGCGGGGAGAACCACACCGCCAAACCCAGGCTG
The DNA here is from genome assembly GCF_040938575.1 of Ambystoma mexicanum. Lineage (NCBI taxonomy): Eukaryota > Metazoa > Chordata > Amphibia > Caudata > Ambystomatidae > Ambystoma > Ambystoma mexicanum. The sequence goes on along the minus strand of NC_090925.1, from coordinate 812,005,366 downwards.
TAAGAAACAAAGCACAATATTACGGCACTGACTTGGAGACAACTGTGTAAATTCAAGAGCAGACCAACAAACAATACCTGGTAAGGTTTGATAGGACTCTAAGGCAATATAGGATGGGTAGTCGGGGAACAAGAAGACTAAAAAGAAGGAGAGACAGGTAAGAATGGTAGTCTAATGATTATCAAGAAAACAAACCAAATGACTAAAGGCTTACCCAATAGTTGTTTTTCGGGTAGCGAAAGTACTAACCAACGGGAGGAGAAAATAACAAACAGGAAGGTTAGTAAAGGAAAACTACCCCGAACGGCACGAGGGTCGCAAACTATATCCGGGATGGTGCACTGCAGGAGAGCGTTCAGAAAGTGCACAATTGCTGATTGAAAAGTTCCAAACGCAGATGTCCACACAATGGTTCCAGGATGATAGGAGTTGGTCAAGAAGGACTGTTCATGTTTTCATACATTCCCCATAAACAGTGACTGCTAAAACGTGGAATGTTGTAGGCTGAGTGGTGGTCGGGTGAAGGGAAACGGGCCAGCAAGAAGGTTTACCTTATGAAATGAAGGCAGCGTGAGGTCTCAGCAGGTAGGCGGAACAACTGTTGACGAGACCGCTACAAGGAACGGTGCGCCGGCAGAATGGCTTGCCTGAAGGAACGAAGGCAGCGAGGAGTATCGGCAAACAGGAGGAATCGCTGCCGAAAAAGCTGCTGCAAGGATGCAGCAAGCCAGGATGGTATGTCAAATCCAAGGGGTAATCCAATAGAAAGGTCGAAAAACGTTCCGAGTTCAGATTAAGAAGAGATTCTGGATCAAAGGAATTGAAGTAGTAACGCTAATTAGAAGCAGCGTTTACTCCTTTGGCACTTGTATTTGAAGAGGAAAGGAGGCGTCACTGTGCGCGTATTGCGCGTAAACGTTGTGTCACGTGACTACCCGGAACACGGGCAGCGGAAAAACCACGTCTCCATGGTAATCTCCAGCGTTGCCAGATCGGAGATGCTTGGAGACGGGGAACGCGGCTGCGGTTCATAACAGTATCCACCCGCAAAGGCCACGGCAACCCCCTGGCAGCATGGAAAGCACGCATCAAAGCAGGTGAGTGAATATTAGACAAGGGTTCCCACGTGCGGTCCTCCGGACCATAACCCTTCGAATCCACCAAATAGTAGAGCGACCCTCTGGATACCTTAACATCAAGGATGGCAGAAACCTCAAATTCCTCCTGCCCGTCAACCTGAACGGGCGCCGGGCGTCGAGACAGACGAGTAGCCGGGAGGCAGGGTTTAACCAGTGCCACATGAAACACCGGATGGATTCGCCATGCGGACGGTAGGGATAACCGAACTGCCACAGGATTGATGACAGCAGTGATTTCATATGGGCCAACATATTTAGGTAGGAGGGATTTTTTTCCCGGGATCTTCAAGTTGCGAGTCGACAACCACATCTTCATGCCTGGGGTATATACCGGGGCAGGGGTTCGATGTGCATCAGCGGATTTCTTAGCGCTAACCTGAGATCATAGCAAGTGCAACCGGACATCTCGATGTAGCTGATCCATGTCCCTAACACTAGCCAAAGCCGCAGGGTTGTCTATGGGCAATGACGGATCCAAAGGTAAGGATCGCGGGTGCAAACCATATAAGGCAAAGAAAGGAGACACCCCTGTGGCGGTATGTAATGAATTGTTGTATGCAAACTGAGCCAGTGGTAAGGCAGTTAACCAAGAAAACTGAAACTGGAGACATAGACACCTCAGATATTGTTCCATAGTAGCGTTAAGGCGTTCTGTCTGCCCATCCGTTTGAGGATGGAAAGCCGAGGAAAATCGGTCATCTATAAGGAGAGAAGAAGTAAGAGCCCCCCAGAATCGTGAGGTAAACTGTGTTCCTCTGTCAGAAACAATGATAGAAGGCAAACCAAATTGTTGAAAGACATGTATACGCACCAACTCAGCCAGAGTAGGGGCATTAGGAAGACTGGCACAGGGAATGAATACTGCATACTTGGTAAAGTAATCAATTACAACTAGAATAGTATTCATTCCTTTGATGGCTGGAAGCTCCACCACAAAATCCATGGATATCATTTGCCATGATTTGTATGGTACTGGTAGGGGCTGCAGAAGACCCAAAGGTTTGGTTCTAGAAGTTTTGCATTCAGCGCAAATGGTGCAAGCAGAGATGTAATCCATGGCATCTCTGGACATGGATGACCACCAAGACCACCGGCGAAGGGACTCTACCGTTTTTTGGTGGCCAGGATGTGACGCCACCACTGAGTCATGAGCCCAGCGCAGGGCGTGAATACGGGCAGGGCCAGGAGGTATGTAAACATGCCCTTGGATGAAAGGAAGCCCCCCTTGGACGTCCAAGTTGAGTGATGTTACTTCGGATGGGTTAGAACTCACCCAATCCTCAATGATGGAACGTAGAGAAGGCTGGACAGTGCACCCACATATCGCCTTTTCCCCCAGTAACGGCGCCGGATTCATGGAAACCGTTTTATCATCGGACGACTGCCTTGACAATGCGTCCGCAGGGATATTCTGGCGTGCTGGGCGGTAAGTGATGATGAACTGAAATTGTGAAAAAAACAAGTGCCATCGAGCTTGTCGGGCGGTAAGGCACTTCATGGTCTTGAATGCCAACAAGCTCCTGTGGTCTGAGTAGACAGTAACCACATGTTTGGCGCCTAAGAGATGGTGTCGCCATTCCATGAAAGCATCTTTAATGGCTAACAGTTCTCGTTCCATGATAGGGTAATTCCTTTCATAGGTGGATAGTTTCCGAGAAAAGAAGGCAACAGGGTGTATTTCCCCTGTGAGGGAACAGGGTTGAGAGAGAATGGCGCCTATGGCATACCCTGATGCATCTGCTTCAACAAAGAAAGGTACGTCCTGATTGGGATGTTGTAATAAAGGAGCTGAGGTGAAAGCCTCCTTCAGAGATTCAAAGGCTGACTGAGCATCGTCATTCCACATGAAATGGACCTTTGAACTAGTCAGGGCCATCAGTGGAGCAGTAAGAGCCGAAAATTAATGAATAAAACGTTGATAAAAATTAGCGAAGCCAAGAAACGATTGAAGTTCCTTGACTGTCTTCGGGATAGGCCAATCTAAGACTGCCTTGACTTTGGACTGGCTCATCTTGATACCTTGGTTGGTGATGTTAAAGCCCAGGAATTCAACCTCAGAGGAGTGAAAGACACATTTTTCGGCCTTAGCATATAGATGGTTTTCTCTTAGTCTCTGTAGGACCATGGAGACGTGTTGAACATGCTCTGCCATCGAGGCAGAGTAAATGAGTATGTCGTCGAGGTAAACCACAACAAACTGGTCTTGAATGTCATGAAACACGTCATTCATAAATGCCTGAAAGGTGGCAGGGGCGTTACAGAGCCCGAACGGCATCACTAGGTACTCAAATAGACCAAAACGGGTTTTGAATGCAGTCTTCCACTCATCCCCGTCTTTAATACGGACCAGGTTGTAGGCCCCTCGAAGGTCCAGTTTGGTAAACACGCTGGAGTTGCCCAATTGATCAATAAGAGTGGAAATCAATGGTAAAGGGTATTGGTTCTTCACTGTTACCTCGTTCAGTGCTCTATAGTCGATGCAAGGGCGTAGGTCCCCTTCTTTCTTGGGAACAAAAAACAAGGGAGATGCTGCAGGGGACTTAGATGAGCGTATAAATCCTGTAGCAAGTGCTTTGTCCAGATATTCTTTAAGGACCTGATCCTCCTTAATGGACAATGAGTAAACTCGTCCCAAAGGTATCTTGGCCCCTGGTACCAGATCGATTGGGCAATCGTAAACACGATGTGGAGGCAATGTCTCCGCCTTGCATTTGTCAAACACATTGAGAAACTGCGTATATTCGATTGGGACCGGAGGGACGGATGTCTTGGTGATTGCCCCTATATGAGCGGACAAACCTGATAGAACCCGGCTTGGATTTTCGTCAACAATACCTAATGAGGAGAAACAAGTGCTGTTACAAAAAACAGATGGAAACTGAACCAGGCCTAACGACCAATCTATCAGTGGGTTATGTAGTTTAAGCTACGGGATGCCCAAGATTACTCGGTAGGCAGGGGCTTGGATAACGTCAAAGCATATTTCTTCTGTATGGCCTTCGGCCGTGGTCATGGTAATAGGTATCGTCTGTTGAACCACCAATCCTGAAACGAGTGCTGATCCATCGACTGCACTGACATTTTCCGGGTGTGATTTTTTTGTTAATGCTATTTCAGCGGAGGTCACAAAGCTTTGATCGATATAGTTACCGGTGGCTCCGGAATCGATCACCACTGAGATCGGAACAGGATTTTTCAAGGCACCTGTGAAGGTGACGGGCAGCTTGATTAAGGTAGTCTGGGTTTGAGAGGAACAGAGGGAGTCCAAAACCGACTTTCCCGACGTATGGACCCCATTTACTGTCGGGATTTGGCGTTTCCCGCCTTCTTCTTTGGTTTCTTAGAACATTCTGGCAACGAGTGTTCTGAGGAACCGCAGTACATACACAAATTGTGTGCACGGCGGTGTTCACGTTGTGCCGGAGTCAGCGGCCCTCGCACGGCTCCAATCTGCATAGGTTCCGGGGTGGGAACCCCCGCAGTGGGGATGTCTGGGACAGAAAGCGGAATGCTGGGTCGCTTTTCTCCCGTGCGTTCAGCCCTTCTGGCATCTATTTTAAGAACCATGTCTAACAGTTCATTAAAGGCGCTGGGCACCACTGGTACAGTAGACAGTGTGTCCTTCAGTTCGTCGGAGAGACCCTGATAGAAAACTGCAGATTTCTTTTCTTCAGGCCAGTCTGTTTCTGCAGCTAGTTGGTTGAAACGGGCCAGATAGGCAAGCAAACGCGTGGACCCTTGTCTCAATTTGAGTAATTCAAGATCGGAAGCTTGTGAGGTGTAACGGGTATCAAAGACCCGACTCATAGCGGTCAGGAGGGCATCACAATTGTAAAGAACATGACTGTTCGATTCCAGCAATGGATTAGCCCAAGAGGCGGCTGTCCCTCCTAAGTGTGAAAGGACGAAAGCTGCCTTAGTGGTTGAAGTCGGAAAGGAGGTAGGACGACACAAAAAGTGTTATTTGCACTGGTTAATGAAGGTCCGGTAATGTTTCGGATCCCCCATAAACCGTTCAGGAGGAGCCAGCGGGAATTGGGATGAGAGCACAATGGAAGGAGGCTCTGGAGCAGATATAGGAAAACCCGAGCCGGAGGGGGCCCCAGCTCCTCCCTCTTGCCCAGGAGGAGCAGATATAAGTGATTGGATCTCATTAATCCTCTGCTGGAATTCGCTTTCATGGTAGCCATTTCCATTCTCAATCCTGCAAGGTGGTGCAGGATTTCTGCCATGGGCTCAACCGGCTGTATGGCTTCTGCCATGGGCTGATCGGGTTCCATGTTTTTTAAGGCTTCTAATTCTGTTACTCACCAGTTGCTGAACTGGTCGGGGCGTTGCTCGACCTTGGGATAACTGAAGAGGGAGCAGCTCCGGAAAGTTTTCAGTCTAAGCTGGAGTGTACAAAGGTACGATCCAGAACCAGACCTCCTCAACACGAGGACCTCTTTAAGGCAATGTACCCCTCTGCTGAATAACAAACAGTCAGAGGAATCAATTAACCAAAAGAGCGGGGAGAACCACACCGCCAAACCCAGGCTGTAAGAAACAAAGCACAATATTACGGCACTGACTTGGAGACAACTGTGTAAATTCAAGAGCAGACCAACAAACAATACCTGGTAAGGTTTGATAGGACTCTAAGGCAATATAGGATGGGTAGTCGGGGAACAAGAAGACTAAAAAGAAGGAGAGACAGGTAAGAATGGTAGTCTAATGATTATCAAGAAAACAAACCAAATGACTAAAGGTTTACCCAATAGTTGTTTTTCGGGTAGCGAAAGTACTAACCAACGGGAGGAGAAAATAACAAACAGGAAGGTTAGTAAAGGAAAACTACCCCGAACGGCACGAGGGTCGCAAACTAGATCCTGGATGGTGCACTGCAGGAGAGCGTTCAGAAAGTGCACAATTGCTGATTGAAAAGTTCCAAACGCAGATGTCCACACAATGTTTCCAGGATGATAGGAGTTGGTCAAGAAGGACTGTTCATGTTTTCATACATTCCCCATAAACAGTGACTGCTAAAACGTGGAATGTTGTAGGCTGAGTGGTGGTCGGGTGAAGGGAAACGGGCCAGCAAGAAGGTTTACCTTATGAAATGAAGGCAGCGTGAGGTCTCAGCAGGTAGGCGGAACAACTGTTGAGGAGACCGCTACAAGGAACGGTGCGCTGGCAGAATGGCTTGCCTGAAGGAACGAAGGCAGCGAGGAGTATCGGCAAACAGGAGGAATCGCTGCCGAAAAAGCTGCTGCAAGGATGCAGCAAGCCAGGATGGTACGTCAAATCCAAGGGGTAATCCAATAGAAAGGTCAAAAAACGTTCCGAGTTCAGATTAAGAAGAGATTCTGGATCAAAGGAATTGAAGTAGTAACGCTAATTAGAAGCAGCGTTTACTCCTTTGGCACTTGTATTTGAAGAGGAAAGGAGGCGTCACTGTGCGCGTATTGCGCGTAAACGTTGTGTCACGTGACTACCCGGAACACGGGCAGCGGAAAAACCACGTCTCCATGGTAATATCCAGCGTTGCCAGATCGGAGATGCTTGGAGACGGGGAACGCGGCGGCGGTTCATAACAATAGTACATAAGGTGGAGTTTTTTGATACAATGTAATGTACATTATGCAATTTAAAGAATATGTATTGAGCAACAATGGTCAAAACTACTAGCTGCATAGTGAAGTAACTCATCAAACTTGGCCAAAAAAGTGGCCGACACTAGCATTTTAGCATTTTGGGCTCGGGCATTGCCCTATAGGCCAGTCCCAGCCTGGCTACTTTGTAATTGTATAGAAGGGGTACATTTGACTAATATGTTATGTTATCTTGCATTTATATAGCGCTTACTGACATAGGAATGGCATCGAAATGCTTTCCCTGGCAGAGAGGCAAAGGAGCTGTATGATAGAACATTCAGTAGTGGTAGGGAGAAGCAAAATTGGATACATAGTTGGGGGGAGGGCGAGGGATATATACGATGCGCAGGAAGGCATGAGAAGGAAAAGGTAGAGGAGCTATGTGTACAATTGAACCAAATTTATCATGGGACTCAACAGTATTCTATGGGGCGCAGCGTCAAGAGGAGAGATTGCTGGAGAGGAGGTGTTATCTGCAAAAGAGGGGAATGTCTGGAAATTACTCACTGGATGGTGAGCCAGGGCATGTTGAAACCATGTCCAAGAAAACACAGAGAGCAAAGACCTTATGCTTACTTTCCTAGAGTCCCAACAAGATTTGAGAGGAGTTGTATGTCAAAAATCTGAATTTGCCAAGTGTGCAAAAGCTCCCTGAAAAGCAAGCAAACCAAACCTCAAATGTTTTTGTTTCCTCATTTGTGTCATGGTTACCAAAACCCTAGGGTTGTGCTCAAAGTGCTGAGGGCACAAAGTCCGTCTATGGCCAGACTGAGCATTCCACAGTGCCATGGTGAGCCAATGAATGCAGAAAACCATGCCCAAGAAAACAGGATGTGAATCCCCTCTACGAAGAGAAGAGCCAGGTTCTTCTTCTTCTGGGATGGCTCCTCAAGGGCCAGAGTCTGCCATTTCCATCTGGAGAGATGATTTTTGCCAATAGTCACCCCTGTCAGCCACACATCCCTGCTAAATCTCCTCCCACTTCCCAGTAACCCTAACATACTTAAGGATGAACCTGCACTACTTGTCCTCTGCCCCATTTTTCAGGTGAAACAAGTCAGATATTCTCCGAACTGCCACTCGATGCTACTCCTAGTAGCTATTTGCAGTTACCTCTGTATTCTAAACTGTTCGCATCCTAGCAGCCAGATTCTTCTTCTTCTTCATAATTATCGGATGCGTGGGCGGACCTACGCAGGCGCTTCCCCATCCTAAAGGATGATGTGCACCAGACCCACCAATCAATACTTAGCTCACATAAACTCACAACTCCTCCCACCGCCCCGTCTGCCTCACAAAATCCAACATCACACTGTTCCTCCTCCTGCCTCTCACCCCGTCACCTCCCAGCAAAGCCTTCCGACTCAGCTCAGCCATACCCAGCGCAGATAACCGAACCCTCATCAATTCTCTCCCCTCAACATGTCTCTCACACCTAAGCAGAAAATGTCCCACAGTCTCAGGCACCCCACACACCGCACAATCCCTCGTCTCACGCTTCCCCACTCGATACAGACAGTCATTCAGCCCCACATGCCCTATCCTCAATCGATCCAGCATCACCTCCTCCCCCCTCCTCCATTCCAGACTCCCCGCATCTACCTTCACCGACACTTTCCCCCCACTCACCCACCTCTCCTGCCACTCATCCATGACCCGTCTCACCAACACAGCCTTCACCTCATCCACACTCAAAGGCAGCCTCACATCAACCAGATTCTATATATGTGAAAGCTGGAAGGAAATATGGGCACATTTAACTGAGGGTGGGATTTCGACCACGACTTCCTAGGGAGTAGAAGCCCACTGCATCCTTCCTGTAGGTTCCCGAGTCCTGCTACGATCATTAAGGTAATGGTTATATTGGTGTGTGAGGCAGGAATCCTTTTGGGCTTATGCTGTGGTTTTATGGGAGTTCATTTACATAATCCAGCCTTTGACTAGACGTGTTACCCTGGGCAGTGGGTACTTTGTTTTGTTAGTAGAGGGCATCATGCAAATGTTTGGTCAAAACGGGTGTATTGTCTAGTTAACAGATTAGATTTCCAGCTCTCCCTCCTGTTTTTTGTGTGTGCATGTTTTAGGGGGGTGCTAACTGCTGTTTTATGGCTGCTTCAAAAGCGCTTGAAAATTAGACATTTAAAGTAAAACATTATAATGAAACCTCAAAATAATATAACATGACCTAATCAGCTAGTATAAAGGGAAACTGACATCATAATATCCCTCCCTCAAAAGGAGTGAATGAGTACATACGGTAGAACTCGGGTACATTCTAGTTAATGTGCATTTAGCTTTGGGAAAAGAGATCTTTGGTCCCAGCAGAGGAAGACATTACAAACCTGTTTCTACAACTTAAGACATGGCATGGCATAGCGTCACATAACACAGTGTAGCATACCAAACCTAATCCAGTGTAGCACTTCTCAAAACAGGGATGGGCATAGATAATATAGCTTAGAATAGGTACATAGCAAAGCATCTCTTTCTCAAAATTCTCTCTTTTTCTCTCTCCCACCTTCTCTCCTTCACTTTCTCCCTCATTCCTTCACCCTCTACCTCTCTCTCTCCCTCACTCCTTCACCCTCTCTCTACTACTCTCTCCTCCAGACTCACCTTCTGCTGCTCTTGGGTAGAATGATTTCAAGATGAAATGGCAGCTCGTTTGTAGGACAAGGCCCTGGGTCTTGAAAGGCAAGGGACTCCACCCCTCACACCTTCCTTCAATCTGCCATGGGGCAAATTGCTGTTTCCTTCCATTAAGAGGTGCCATTCTTCCTTTGATTAAGAGGTGTTATCTCTCTTGGCCAGAGGGAGGAACATGTTTGTGTTTTTGGTGGGAGAGTAATGGCTCATCATTTGAAACAACTAATGGCTTCCATAAATAGACTTTCATTGTTTGTTTAATTGTATTTATTTATTTTACTTTACCAAACCCTAGGCTTGTGCTACTGGGCAGAATGCTTAAGGGTCCAAAGCATGTCATTGGCTCAACCTTCATCACACTTTTGAGTATAGTTGAACATAATACAAATAACATACATTTCTGTCCTCCTGATCTTTATTAATTTGGTCAAAGCAATTGATTAAGCTTTCAAAAGAAAAAAAAGCATTGACAAAGCCAACAGTTAGGGCTTTTTGTAGGTATTGGATGGGCATTGTTATAATGGTACTACTAGGTCATAAGAATGTAACAGCTGAAAAGGGAGTGATTACTTGGGCATAAGATAGCAATACCTGGTAATAGCCTCTAATACCTCAAGCCAAAACTGCTGCCTTTGACAATGCTTGCATTTAGCGGGACTTCAGTGAAAGACACGCATACTGCATATAAATCAAGTGGTTCAAGGCACACTTGGTTAAGGCATTTTTATTACATGAGTATCTATTTAAAGCTGCAATAAACCCATTAACTCTCAGCAGACTACTTAGAAATGACCCTGGCAGACCAATGGTGGATGTCAAGAGATCCCAGAAGGATGTGTTTTGGGTGTGGGGGCGGGTAGTGAGTGGGAATTGACAAAGGGATCACTCACTACTTCCACTTTTATGGAACGTTATTCTCTCCACACCGAGGGTCTGTCTTCCCTAGGTTTTCTGAGGAATCTGTGTTGACTGCCATTTTAAAAATCAAATCATGCTCTCATTCAGACGCCGTCCCGCTGGCAGTGATGAAACAGATGAAGTCTGCTAGGGTGATTCCTCTCTTTAAGACACCTTCTCTTGACCCCGCCCTCTGTCTAATTTTCATCCTATATCTCTTCTGCCTTTTCTTTCCAAACTTCTGGAAGCACTGGTGTCATCTCTGCTTTCTAAATTCTTTATGTCTGCTTGATTCTGCTCAATCTGGATTTTAACCGGGTAGAGGCTCAGAGAGGGTTCTTGTCACCATCCAGGATGACACGGCCAGGCTGGTGGACGCATGTGGAGTGGGTGCCCTGATTCTCTTAGATCTGTCAGCGGCTTTCGACACTGTCGACCACCCCATCCTGTTGTCCCGCCTTGCCCAGATGGGAATATCTGGGCAGGTACTAGCCTGGTTTACCTCATTCCTGGCGGATCGTACCCAGACTCTCGCGATGCCCCCTTTCTTTCTATTCCCTGTCATCTCAGTTGTGGAGTGCCGCAATGCTCCTCCATATCTCCGATTCTTTGGAACATCTACATTTGGGCCCTTGTGTGTCTCTTCCGCTCCTTCAGTGTCAGGTGCTACACGTATGCAGACGACACTCAAATCCTGATCCGTTTAGATCTTGATCCGGCTGAGTTGTCGTTGTGCCTGTGTGGGTGCCTGGCGGCCGTGGGAGAGTGGATGGACCACAACTGGCTCAAACTGAATGGAGACAAGACTGAGGTGATGGTGGTGGGTTGCCCCCCTCACCCTACACTCTGGGTGTCTTCCTTTTGGCTTCTCTCCCTGGGTCCGCTTCCCATCCTGGTGGACAAGGTGAAAAACCTAGGTGTAGTACTGTCTGCCTCCTTGTCCATGGAGAAGCAAGTAACAGCTGTGTGCCAATCTGGCCATTTTCAACTAAAAACACTTTAAAAAGTGCTCCCTATGATTCCTACCTCCCTCCTCCCCCCCTGTAGTGGCAGCCATGGTGATCTCACGACTAGATTCCTGTAACTCTCGTTATCGGGCACAACCGATGGGTATGATCCTTCGGATGCAACATCTCCAAAATCTGGCTGCCTGTATTGCTACTGGTTCGCCATATGGAGCCCATATATCACTGGTTCTTCGAGCCTTGCATTGGCTCCCTGTGACTCAACGAGTCAATTGTAAAGCACTCTGTGTCGTCCACCGCATTCTTCATGGCCAAGGGGCTGAATATCTTCAGTCCAAATTTACGCCTTATGTCCCCCACCGGACACTGCGTTCCGCCTCGGCTGATCTGTAGTGGTCCCCGTATACAAACACACCCGGATCGGAGGACGAGCATTCTCTGTTGCAGCAGCCGAGCTGTGGAATGAACTTCCAGTGGCTACTAAATAAATTCCTAACTATCTGGCCTTTACAAAGGCTGTTAAAACTCTCCTATTCTAGGCTTCTTTGAGTGGTTCCCTGGCCGGGAATGCCTCACTCTAGCGCCATGATACCCTTGGGTGACGGTGTGCTCTACAAATGGGCTTAACATAACATAACAAACATTAGTATGACCATGGGCAGTCAATGAGTGGATACATACCAAACAACACCCATAAACTGTGTATCCCCTCCTCACATGCAACCTGTGTCCCACCTGTAATCCAATGCATTTGTTTTGGCTTGTAGGTGGTGCTCATGTGCCACCTAATAGCTCAAATAAGAAATTGGCTCAATTTAAGTACATGGAAAAGTGTTCAGGGCCTGTGAAGAAAATTAATTTGGTATAGCACACTGTTTTATTTTAATTTAAATGTATCTGATTTAGAAGATTAAAATAATTCAACATGGATTCCAAGATGGCCACCGAGTAGTGTAGGCACACTCCTGCGAGCTCTCGGCTGGGCCTTAGAAAGGAGATTATCAAGCAGGATCAGAGCAATGGAAGAACGTGAATTTCCGGCTGGATTAGAGAACGGCAGGCAGAGGGAGCCTGGTGTATGCAAAGCGTGTGCTGTAGAACGCAAGATCTGCGTTGTAAGACCCTGTAGAGGAACGGACCTGCACCGCCGGACTGGGAAAGAACAACGAGGTGCAGAGATTCGTGGGCCAGAGCATTGGAGGTGAGCGGAGGATCGGAAGTAGCTGGCTGGGGAGAGCGGAACCTTCCGGTGAGGCAGCTGAGCGAAGCCTCCAACCCCCGTGAGCAAGGCGCAGGGAGAAGCAGAAGGTAGCAGACCAGGTAAATGACACAGAGGGAAGTGGGAGAGGAGGAGCCCTGCCAACGGTAAAGCTTTGACGAGAAGCAGAGAAGGCGTTGAGCACCCCCGACGGTGAGAAGGACCCCCGGGGGGACAGACACACGCTGAGGAGTGCGGGCGGTGGGGGCGAGACATAGTGGCCGCTCAACGTTGAGCCCGGAGACTGCAACACTCCGCGTGGAGCAGAAAGTAGATTGGACAAGCCGCACCAGCATTACGTGGCACAGCAGCTGAGCCCAGAGACTGCAACATTACGTGAGGAACAGAAAGTGGTTGAGGCAAGCCACACCAGCATTACGCAGTACAGCAGCACTCGCAGTCGGTGAGTGCTTAAAGAAACATCAAGCACATTAAGCGAATGGTGGACAAGAGAAGCCCAGGGAACCGCGCCCATGGTAAGGAAATAAGAAATACTATCCCCACGCTCTGAATGCGACAGCGTACAAGAGAATATAGGAGATTAAGGAGGCAATTAGCATGGCGTTGAGCAGTGCATGGGCTGCAAGAGCAGGATAAGCAAGTGTAGAACACCAGTAAGAGGAGCTGAGAGGGGAGGCTACACCCGCTCAGTCGCAGCAAGGCTGGGGCAGCTGGGCCCAGATGACACAGCAGCCTGGTGGGCAGCAACAGAAGCAAAGGAGGGTAATTTGAGAGGAGAAGCAAGAAACACTGGGGCAGAGATGAGATGAGGTGGTGAAACACCAATCAATCAGTGAAGGAAGCACCGGGGGAGGGAGAAAGGAGCGCAGACTGTGGAGTATGCTCTCACTTGTAGATGCCAGTCCAAAAGGGAAACAGACCCAAGGCCCACAGCCTTCAAAGAAAAATGAAAAGAAAAGCCAGAGCATTGGAGGTGAGCGGAAGATCGGAAGTTGCTAGCTGGGAGAGCGGAACCCTCCGGTGAGGCAGCCGAGCGAAGCCACCAACCCCTGCGAGCAAGGCGCAGGGAGAAGCAGAAGGTAGCAGACCAGATACACGACACGGAGGGAAGCGCGAGAGGAGGAGTCCCGCCAATGGTAAAGCTCTGACAAGAAGCAGAGAAGGGGTTGAGCACCCCCAATGGTGAGAAGAACCACCCGGGGGACAGATGCACGCTGAGGAGTGTGGGCAGCGGGGGCAGACACAAGGTGGCCGCTCAACGTTCAGCCCGGAGACTGCAACGCTCCGTGTGGAGCAGAAAGTAGATTGGACAAGCCACACCAGCATTACGTGGCGCAGCAGCTGAGCCCAGAGACTGCAACATTACGTGAGAAACAGAAAGTGGATAAGGCAAGCCGCACCAGCATTACGCAGCACAACAGTGCTCGCAGTCGGTGAGTGCTAAAAGAAACATCAAGCACATTAAGCAATAGGGGGGACAAGAGAAGCCCAGAGAACCGCACCCACGGTAAGGAAACAAGAAATACTATCCCCACGCTCTGAATGCCACAGCGTACAATAGAATATAGGAGATTACGGAGGCAATTAGCATGTCGTTGAGCAGCCCATGGGCTGCAAGAGCAGGATAAGCAAGTGTAGAACACCAGTAAGAGGAGCTGAGAGGGGAGGCTGCACAAGTTCAGTGGCGGCAATAAATTAAGGGAGAGAGAATTTTAGCCCAGGAGCTTTAGTAAGTCAAAAAGCCTATTGACCCCAACGAGCGAGAAACTAAAAGGCAGCAAACACTGGGGCAGAGATGAGGTGGTGAAACACCAATCAATCAGTGAAGGAAGCACCGGGGGGGGGAGAAAGGAGTGCAGACTGTGGAGGATGCTCTCACTTGTTTATGCCAGGCCCAAAGGGGAAACAGACCCCAGGCCCACAGCCTTCAAAGAAAAACCAAAAGAAAAGCCAATTCGAACGATACTGGCAAAAAGACCTGGTAGAGCCAGAATAGGAAGAGCAGCCTCGGCAGGCTGAGTGGGACGAGGAGGACAAACAGGGGACAGGAGCAATGGCCCTAAACAAAGAAGACCTTCAAAAGTGCTTGATGGGCAAGGAGGAGAGAATCACGGCCTCCTTTCAGCAGCAGATCCGAGGCTTGAAAGAGGATCTGAAGGATGCACTAAAAAAGAAATTCGGGATGACATTTACTTCTTGGGGAGTAGAGTGGACTTAACGGAACAAGGGCTAATAAGAAATTAAAAATTTGGTACGCCAGAACTCTGAATTATTGAAAGAGAAGCCTCTGCCATACAAAACCTTGAAATACAAGAGGAGGATTTGGAAAATCGTTTGAGACATTCGAATATCAGGATCAAAGGCCTGGCTGATGCGACCTCAGATGGAGAGCTGGAATCCACAATTCAACAATGCTTCGCCACCCTGCTGATAGATAGCACCCCGGAGAAGATACAAATAGATCGGGTACACAGAGGGGGCCCGAAGAGGAGTGGAGAAGGGAACAGGCCTCGAGACGTCCTGGCAGCTCTGGCATCGTACAAGGAAAAGGAGAAAATACTATAGGCCGCAAGAGGACAAGAGACAATAACAATAAAGGGCTCAGAGGTCAGTCTATTCCAAGACTTGGCGACATCCACCCTGCAGAAAAGGAGAGTGATGGGTCTGGTGACTAGGAAACTGCAGGAAAAAAAAGTCCTCTATAAATGGACATTTCCCTTCAGTTTACTATTCCCGTGGGAAGGGAGACAGCCAAGAGTGACAACTTGTGATGAAGGATTGTCCCTCTTAGGGCTAGAAGCGGAGGAGGCAGCCTCTGAGGAGAGACTCAGCGACACATGCGGACGGGATACTAAGCCCTGGGAATGGTCCAGCGCACATGGGAAAAGGGGAGAGAAATTGAAAAGCCCAAGACCCAGGAAATTAAGGAGACTAAATAAAATTAGGGGCCAATGGTTTGCAAACACCCAGGCGAAATGGAAACCGGTGGAGGAAGCAAGGGGTTCTCAATCAGGCATATCTATAAACAACAGAGTAAATCCTGTAGTATGGTGGCCCGGCGGGGAGTAGGTGAGGCACCACTTGGAATCGCAAAGGTTAGAGTAACCTAGGGGTCCGGGTGAAACATGGGTAGGTGCCCACAAAGTGGGAAGTATCGATGGATATCGAGACAGACCAGGAGGGGGCAAGAGGGGTGGGGAGTGATGGAAGGCAGAGTGCAGAGGGGACAAGAGGAACCACACTCATCTAGGCATACAGACGAAAGGGGAAGGATACACCAGGCACGCAGGGATCAGGGGAGGAGTAGTATGACAGACTAATGGCAAGGCTGTTGATTTTTTCACATAATATAAGGGGCCTGAATACGCCGGTAAAACGGAAGAAGGTCCAAACTCAGTTACAGAGATACAACGCAGACATATTCCTATTACAAGAGACACATATATGGAAAGAAGACAAGCATAGGATACAGATACAGCAATACTCACAACTTTCACAAGCAAATGCCAATAATAAGATAGCAGGAGTAATGGTAGGCTTTAAGAATACACTGGGCGCACAAATAATGAACACACTGATAGACCGAAAAGGGAGATACATATTTGTTCAGGTGAAGATAGGAAAGAGAACAAATTACCATTGGGACGGTATCCGCCCCAAATACAGGACAAGGCCCCTTTCTAAATCAGGTTCTGGGGAAACTGGAGCAGTTCGTAGCCGGGGAACTAATAATTACAGGTGACTTTAATATGACATGGGGCCCAGAGCTCGATAGGAGTGGGCAGAACACCCATAAGGGTGCACATCCTTCGGAGGCGTTATGAGACAGAATGGAATGGATGGCATTAAAGGATATATGGAGGGCGAAAAAGGGATAGGAGACAGGGTATACTTGTTTCTTGCATGTGCATCGCACATACTCAAGAATAGATTATGCATGGGGAACCCCCAAAATATTGGGCTCATTAATAGACATAGAACTTGGTCCGATAGTCATTTCCGACCATGCACTGATGAGGATACATCTTGGGGAGTTAAAAGTAAACAATCCCTTATGGTCATGAAGGCTCTCGAGGGATCTACTGGGGGACCTAGTACTGCAGAAAAGGGGGAGGGGTAAAATAATAGAATACTTTGCATTGAACAACATGATGGGGTCCCGTTGAGGAGTATTTGGGATGCCTTTAAGGCAGTGCTGAGGGGGGAGCTGATCTCATTAAAAGCCCAAAGGCAGAATGAAAGAAACAGATTAGAGGAAGAACTAGAGGAGGCACTGACACAGGCACAAAATCTTTTGGCAATCCGAAAGACTAAGGAGAATTATGATAAAGTCAAGGAGGCACAGAGGCAGCTGCGGCTACTTAACACTTCAAAGACTGAGAGTGCCCTATTAAGTCTTAAACAAAGATACTACGTGAGCGCAAAGAAGGCAGACAAAATACTAGCCAGGCTCCTGAAACAACAGAAGGGTCAACAGCATGTAGAGGGAATAAAACTAGCAGACGGCGTGTTAACAACAGAATCAAGTGGGATAACACAGGCCTTCACGGCATATTACAAGGAGATATATTTTATGGGGAAACCAGACTTACAAAAGATACAGGCATTCCTGGAAGAGAAAGAATTGAATAAGATGACGGCAGAAGAGAGGGATTGCCTTGAAGGGGAAATTATGGAGGAAGAGGTGGAAAGAGTGATTAAAGAATTGCCAAGCAATAAAGCACCAGGGCCAGATGGCTTTACCGGGGGGTTTTACAAGGTCTACTGTAAAGAGGTTAAAGGGTTCCTGGCAAAATTGTTTAACACATTTAGGGAGGCGGAGGGGGTGACAAACTCCATGATGGAAGTGAAGGTAGTCCTATTCGGGAAACCAAATAAGGACCCCACAAATTGTGGGTCATATATGCCCATCGCAATATTAAATACAGATGCTAAAAAGTATGCCAGGATATTAGCCAATAGAGTAAAGGAGGTTCTCCCAGGGATCATAGGGAAAGATCAGTCAGGTTTTATAAAAGGGAGGCAAATGTGGGACAACACCAGAAGACATGATAGACGAAGAGGAACAGGCACATGGGGAGGGTGGGTAGTCTTAGTTGAAAAGTTAGGTTTTAAGCTTCTTTCTGAAATTGTCATAGTATGGTTCATTACGCAGGTGGACAGGGATCTTTTTCCAGAGTGCGGGGGCACAGACTGGGAAGCTCACCCCCCCTTTTGCAATTGAATCTGGGATTGACGAGGCAGTGTTTGTAGGCGGTGCATTGTGGTCTTTTTGTGTGTCTGGTGATTTCTGTTCCCAGGTAAGAATGGGCGTTGTTGGAGAGACATCGGTGCGTGATCGTTAGGATCCTGAAGTTGATCATATCCTTGACCGGAAGCCAGTGAACGGATCTCCTAACTTCACATATGTAGACCCTCTTACCAATGTCAAGAGCAGCTCTCAGAGCATTGTTTTTGACCGATTGGAGTTTGCACAGATTTATGGAGGATGTGCCACAGAATAGTGAGTTGCAGTAGCCAGGTTTTGAGCATATGAGTGCTCGAGCAAAATTCAAGACAGTGTTTTGGTGACAGGAAGGGTCTACTGGCAGTGATGAGCTTGGTTGCATAGACTGAGGTGGATGAAATGTGGTTGGTTTGGCGTGTCATGTTGAGGGTGGAATAAAGGTAGGCGCCATGGGTTTTGATGTTGGAGACAACAGGGATTATGTGTCCATCGATGCTGAAGGATTTGTAGGTCTGGGGACGTTTTGATAATCTTGCCCGGGAGCTCACGAGCAGGAGCTCTGTCTTCTCATCATTGAGACAGAGGCAGTGTATGCCCATCCAGGTTTGGGTCATTTCATTTGTGAATGGTGGTATGGGGATGGAGGGGGTTTCTAGTTCCCGGAGGATGGTAAAGAGTTCGCGTGAATTGGAGAATGATTTGGTAATTCCTTTGTTGTATGAGGATGTTTTGGCCTTGTGAATAGATTGTCTGTAGAGGTGGAAGATGTTCGCAAAGAGAGATTTGGGAGTTGGGCTAGGATTCTTGTGCCAGGTCGTTTCTAATGCTCTTTTCTCGGTTTGCATGGCTTTGAGTTCTGGTGTGAACCAGGGTTTGAGGTGTTGGGGATTCTTTTGTTTTCTGTTTTTGAGGGGGTCCAAGAGGTCAAGGGTGTTGGTGAGCAGGTTGTTGTAGTTTTTCACCAGGAGGGTGGTGTCGTTGGAGATTGGCAAGGGTTGCCTGAGGAGGGGCATGATGCAGTCATTAGTGAGGTTGCGGATATTGCGGGCTAGGATGGTGGCAGGTTTAAGCATGTTGGAGGGACTATGGTTATAGTGGGTGGGGATGGAGAAGAATATTGTGTTGTAGTCGGACCATGGACAGGGACAGTTGGCTAGGATAGTGGTATTGGTTTTGTGGTCCAAGATCCAGTCTAGCATGCAGCCTTTAGCGTGGGTGGGTTCAGAGATACGTTGGGTGCAGCCAAGAGCTGTCATGGAATTTGCTAGAGTGGTGGCTTCTGTGTCTAGAGGGTCATTGTAACCTAGGTTGAGGTGCCCTGGGATGAGGATCTGGGTGGTTGGTTTCAGGTTGTTGAAGGCTAGCTGGGAGAGGTCTCTCTCGAAGCTGGCAAGTGGGCCTGAAGGCCGATAGATGAGGTGGAGGGTGATGAGTCATTGGCGAAGCGTTCGATTTTGGCTGAGGTGCTTTCGCATTTGGGGAAAGAGGTGGTCTTCAGGGGATGTAGTGTGATTTTGTCTTTATAAATCATGGCAACACTGCCTCCTATCTTCTGTGTTCTGTCATGGTGAAGTATGGTGTAGCCACTGGGAATGGCTGGGGAGAGCGCTGGGGCAGAGGTAGGTCTGAGCCAAGTTTCAGTGAGAGCTAGGATGTCCATTTACCTGACCATTGGACCCATGTATGCTGGGGCACACATGATTTTGAGGGGTGCATTCACATGGGAGAGGGAACTTAAATACTCACCAGCATCTCGTTGGCTGCTTCCTCCCACTTCGGCACTGCCAAACCCTCAATCCCTTCCATGTGGAGGATGCTGCTGGCCTTTTCCTCCCCAAGAGATCAGGACTAAATATGCAATGGTGCTAGCTCCTGTGGCAGAAGTCTCACACCTGTGATTGGCAATGATGCTGTGGACCAAGGCCTTGAGGTTGTTGAATTCTTTCTGACAGTCCTCGCTGTCCTGTTGGACAATGTCCACTGCCACAACCTTGTCCCGGGTTTCTGGCCCAGAAGACTGCCTTCCTTTGGCCAGTAGTCTTCTGCTGTCTGGTGCCATACAGCTCATCTGCATCAGCGACCAACTCATCCATCAGCACCTGCAGTTCTGTCTCAATTAATTTCTGCTTTTGCAGTCGCATATACACCACCTTTCCTTTCCCCTTTTCCTGTTACATATTCGACGTAAACGTTGGCTTCGACTGGAACCATGAAATAGGAGATTCAGGGTAAATTGGATTAGTCCAAATGGCTGCCGCCAGGCTTCACGTTTCTGCGATGACGCTATTTCTGCAAGGCAGTAATTCCACCGGTGGAAATAGCGCCAAGTTCACTGGTGGTAACGGTAATTCTGCAGATGCCGAGTGGAATTACTATCCAGCATTGGTTTACGGCGGTAATTCCACCAGACGGAATTACCATTACTGCTGATGGTGTGTGCGCACTCCCGTCACCTTGTATTGTGGCAGTAATTCTGCCGGACACCACAGCGGTAATGGTAATTCCGTCCATCAGAATTACTGCCGTCATCACCGCCCAACTCATATTGAGCCCAATTGTATTTAACGATAACACACTGTAAATACATTTATATTTTTTTTACAGATTTCATCATACCAAAGGGTCTACAAAGGTGAGGAGCTATGCATGTATGCACATGTATGCTGTATGATTTAGAACAAGTAAGACCCAAAATGTCTAACGTGGGGGAAAGCCAGCTACTAAAAACAAACTATTAGCCGAAAGTGATATGTGAACTGGGTGACATGTATTTGCCATGCCACCTTTACTGTCTTACATTTAGGCTATGAACACTGTCAGTGAGCGGCACACAGGAAGTACGCTGCTGGTGGAGTCAGAAGCTGCAAAGCCTGAGGAGGAGCAATGGTGCGCAGTGTAACAGTAGAGTGGAAGGTGGCCGTTAGGGTCTGAATGGGGACAGCCTGTGGGTGATGGGGGTAACCCCTCCTCGAAAGAGAAGGATGAGTTGGGGCAGTGGTGGGCTTGAGACACGTAGTGGGTTATGAGGAGGCCCCTTTAATGCAGTAGGGGTAGCAGGGAGCAGGAGACCAGTCACAGAGTCAAGGGTAGTCCCCTACAATATGGCAGGCAGAGTGAGGGGGCATTAGGGGAGGGGTGGGCACAAGTAAAGCCAATGTGGTAATGTAAATGTGCCTGAGGGAAGGACACAACAGAACAGGGAAACGTGGTAAAGACATTGAGGAGCAGTCCAATAAAACTTCCAGTACCAGCAGGGCTTTCAAAGTTGTATGAATTATTGGGACCCAAGCTACTCCTCACTGGTGAGGCCCAAAGAGGCTGAAACATGTCTGGGGATGCTTGCTGTCTCGCGCAGAAGGGATGTGACCAAGCAGTTCGGGCTGGACTGCCCCTTTTGCGGTTGGACCAAGCATGAATTGCATATCGTCTTTCCCAGTTTGGGATAGCCAGGCAGCGAAGAACGATGGTCTGGAGGGTTGCCCAGAGCAATAGAGGTTAAGACTAATTCTAAACCTTCCAGCCATCACCTCTTTTGTCATGAATTATTGGGAGTAACAAAGCCCCTGAGTATATTGACCTTGATAAAGTGTGACATCGTAGAGTGTTTCCCTTTATTTCAATTCACAGAGGAAGAATCCCCCCTGTGGAACTCGAATTGATAAGCCACTTTGCAGGCTATCTTGCCAGGAATGCATGGTAATATCAGAAGGAATTTTCATAGATGCAGGCAGCTCCTTGTCATGCCTGCTTTTCAACTTTCTAATGGCAATTTTTGACATGTCCAAATTTATAGAAAGCAGACAGTAATTTATCACCTATAAACCAAAATTGTTGAATTAGAGTACAGATAATGAGAAATGGCACATGAGGAGGAACACACAACTTGTAGGTGTTGTTTGGTTATTTGCCCACCCATTTCCGATGGCCATACTAATCGCTATGGCCATTCCCTCCCATTCCCTGCCCCTCCCACCAAAATCAATTGCTCATGGGAACTCTTTGAGCTCGCTTTAATTAAGCCTTACCATCAAATGATGCACCCATAGGGCCTGCCAGTGTTTTTTTCAAAGCCGTTTTCTGAGTGTGAATGACTTAATTAGAGCAGTAAACGCTGTGAAGAATCCTGTGGATCCCCCACTAAAACCCAGCGTAAAGTATCCTCACAGGTGGCCAGGGAAAGGCACGTGCTTCCTGATCATGATCTTAGGGGTGGTGTACTGGGGGAGTATCACCTGGGTGGAGACAGGGCCCACGGTAGTGAGGAGATTCTGTCGGATGAGACGTGGTATTTTTCCTCTGAAGGGAATATTCCTACTACTATGACAGATGAGGTTATGGCTTATTGTCATTTTAATATCTCTCAACCTCCTTCTAAAACTAAGGTGGTAAACCCTAAGGTTGTAACACCCAAACCTATTATCCTCGAAGAAAGAATCCTTTTGGTCCCTAAAAGCAAAGGTCTTCCACAATATCAAGGGTACACAACAAGGGATAGTTAAAGTGTTGCTTTCTCTACCATATCTTCCTCTAATAGAGTTAAAACCTATAGTTCCTCTATTAAAAATACTACGGAAATTAAATCTACCCTTTTGACTTTGTGTGTAATATTGACCTCCAGCAAAACCCTGGAGGTAAATCTTGCCACTTAACACCAACAAATCGGCGAAATTGGTGGAATTACTTCAGCAGTAATTCCGCCGCGGTAATGCCGCAAAAAAGCCCCATTGGGTCCAATGCACGCAAAATA
Source organism: Ambystoma mexicanum (assembly GCF_040938575.1). Lineage (NCBI taxonomy): Eukaryota > Metazoa > Chordata > Amphibia > Caudata > Ambystomatidae > Ambystoma > Ambystoma mexicanum. Next base: position 811,982,893 of record NC_090925.1, on the reverse strand, counting down.
AATGGGGATTTACACTGCTACCACCACTTTTAATCAGGCAGAAATTCCGCTTGACTAAGTGGTGGTAACTGTAAACTCGTCTGGTGGTATTTCAGAGGATTTACCTAATGAGGCCGAAAGAGCTGTACGCATGATATAAGAAATCCAGCATTGACCCAAGCTGAGAAAGCACAAATAATTCTATGACAAGACAGGAGGCTCATAATATGCATTACAATCTTAACTCTGAAACCACAGCAGCAAAGAAAAAAACTTTTACAAACAAAAAAGTTGTAAAGAACAGAATTAAATAGAGTTCAATGTCAATGTGAGGGAGCTCCCCAATCCATCATGGAGGACAGGTCATGCCCTGCAGGAGACCAATGAGCAGGGACCCTTCCTTATATAAGTCCATTACTCTAAACCCAACTCCTCTTTCTTTGCTGCTGACACCACAGCTAAGTCACTCCTTTTCGTTGTGTCTTGCATGTTAGTCAGTAGTGGGCCTTAGTAGTACATTAGGCCTTAAAAATGTGTAAATATAATGTATTTCTTAATTTTTATTGGGTTCCTCTATCATGTGAGGAATATTTATGGTTTTGTCATTGTATCTGGAAAGGCCGTGTGCGGCCGTTACTTTTGCTAATGTGTTTTCTTCTCACAATGTAGCGCTCGCGCTGGTATACCTCTGGCTATTAAACTTCTGCTTCTTTCCAGGCGCGCGCAGGCTTCTTTGATGAATTGCTGTCCTGGGAATTCCAGGTGCTGAAGGCTGGGCCTGCCTGCCCGGTGTGGTCTCATAGGAAGCTACTGTTTCAGACACGGTGCACACAGGCCTTTGTTGTTGTTTCAGGAAGACTCCTTGTGTTAGGAGACACTGGGGAGTACTAGGTCTGGTCCATGAGCAGCTTCTGCTTCAGTCCCGGAGCGTGGCCCCATTTCATTTCATTAATTTTCATTTCTTTGAGCGTATTAGCAAAGCCAGAGTCTGTGGCACAGCCAGTAAGCTTTGTGACTTGTACATGAAAAGTGGGGGGTTCGAGCCAATCCTCCTACTTCAAAATTCTGAAAGTGTTATGAAAGAAAAAGTATAATTTTAAAAGGGGCACACAGTCCTCTTTTTGTTGGTAAAGCTCTTTCAGTGAGCATATCTACAGCGTGCAGCTGTAACCTCCTTTTAAGTTGAAATGCCTCTATGTATTTTCTATATATATATATATATATATGGATGTATTGTTTCAGCTTTAACCTGGCACACGTGGCCCTTAATTGTTGGGAAGTATACAGAAGGCTTCTGTTTCTGCACACAAGTGAGATGGCTCAATAAGAAGGCTGCAGGTTTACCATGCAGAGGGACCAGGGTTCGCTTCCGCCATTTCCAGTGTACACATATGGATGTGTATATGTATTTACATATACCTATATATGTATTTATATATTTAAAAACGTGACTTTTAATTTTGTTTTTAAGTTGGTATTTTCAGCTTATATTTGACACTAGTTCGCCTACCGAAGAGCCTCATACGCTGCCAATCTGCAGTTTTATTTATTTATTTATGCGCTGCGCAGGGCATAGGTGATTTGCCTTCACTGTAGGTGCCATAACCTGCTCGGTTTCAGGTTCTGCCTGTGTTCTAATGCAAGGTTACCCCCTCCTGTACTGCTGGTTACCACACCCTGCTGGGGTGAGCAGTTTGAGGTGCACTTGCTCAGTGTATTCCTCCCTTAAACTTGGCAGCTCTGTTTAGGTGCTGCATGTGGCAGATGTCATTATCTTCCCTGTAAGGGTGCCGTCCACTGCTCGGTGGCAGGCTTTGCCTGTGTTCTAGTGTGAGGTGTCCCCTTGTGTACTGCGGATTGCCACACCCTGCTAGGGGGAGAAGTTTGAGGTATACTTGCTCAGTGTATTCCTCGCTTAAAGTCGGCAACTTTCTTTGTGTGCTGCATATGGCATTGGTGATTACCTTAACTGTTTGTGTGCCATAACCTGCTCGGTTTCAGGTTCTGCCTGAGTTCTAATGCAAGGTTACCCCCTTGTGTACTGCTGGTTATCACGCCCTGCTAGGGTGAGCAGTTTGAGGTGCACTTGCTCAGTGTATTCCTCCCTTAAAGTCGGCAGCTTTGATTAGGTGCTGCATGTGGCAGTTGTCATTATCTTCCCTGTAGGTGTGCTGTCACCTGCTCGGTGGCAGGCTTTGCCTGTGTTCTTCTGCGAGGTGAACCCCTCGTATACTGCTGGTTCCACACCCTGCTAAGATGAGCAGTGGAGGTGCACTTGCTCAGTGTACTCTTTTGCTAAACAATATATTTAAGCAGTGCCTGGAACACATTTGCATTTTCAGGATTATTAGTAGCCCGGATAGCTCAGCAGGCATCAGCTTCTATAAGGGCCAGGGTTCTGACCCCCGTGGGGGCATATCCCCTCTTCCTTGGGCATTTTTATATTATTTTATATTATTTTATTTATTTATTCATTAAGTACTTTAAAGAAAAGAGTGTGTGGAGGTTGTTGTAAACAGACCCATGTGGGGGGTTGTACCTTCCTCTCTAGCCATCACTCAGGTGTTAATCGTCTTTTAGTTAAATTCTGTCGCTCTTTACCTTAGTTAGTTTCAGGACAACTCAGTCCGTTCCTTAGGTTTTTCTTTCCCCAAGAACAATTGCTCCACTCAGTACCCGTGCTGATTAAGTTGCAGAATTTTCTCTCGACATGAGGAAGAAAAAATTACACGTTATGTCCCTATTGAGGTCTGCAGGGCTTGATGCTCTCTTTAGAGGGTGGCGTGTTTCCCTTACTCTTTGTCCCATTATGACATTCATTATACAATTTGGAAGGCAAGTTGAGCAACCATGTTCTGATTTGGATTAAGTGTTTTGGAAATGCTTGCTGGTATCAGAGGGAAGGGTTATCAAATATTATCTTTTCTAGAGCCCTCCCCATGGTTTTCCTCCCATGGCTTGGCCTGTTTTCCGCTAATCGTCTAGAGGTGTGTTGTAATTTCTCCTCTGCTCGAGGAGTGCAAGCAGGGTTCTGTACCCTCAAGAGAGGTGTTTAGTTTCTTTCATTTTATATTTTGAATACAGTACAGCGAATAGAGTGCTTGCTTTCAGATCTGTGCCATGCCTACTGATGCAGGTTCTTAATTTTGTAAGGTCTAAATCAGTCTTTCATCCTGTTGAGATTGATAAGTGAACTCCTCACACCACACACCGTTGGTAGTAGTGATGAGCAACACTTGTATACCTGAGGGTTCATAGTACTATATAAGTGCTATTTTGCTATGGGCAATGTGCTTATTTTTTTTTTCCCCTGCTCCCCATAGAGGCCAGTCAGCCTTACATGCATACGGAGGCTCAGACCTCAGTGTTTGAAGGGACAGTGGTCCCAGTATTCTTTCACAACCTTTCATTTTTGGGGCATGATAATTATCCCAAAGTACTTTCGGCCCTCATTCCCCTTCCCGCCATCCATGGGGGATTTGCATCATAATATTACACCTCTTGGAGTAACGCCTGATGGTTTCCGTTTTCCTTTTACAGGATTTCTGGCTCATGACCAGTGCAGACTCGCACTGAGCATTTCCCTCCCGTCAGTTTACTTTCCTTTGCGCCAATTTCCTGGTATTTCACTAAGTTAAGCGGAGCCCCCTTCCATGGGTTGGTTAGAAGTCCAAGAGTGTATTTATTTTAAGGGTGTAAAGTGAGGCTTTAGTGTGGTCCTCAGGGTAGCCTTCTTCTGGGCTGCAAGGTTTTCCTTAGATAAGTGGGGGAGGTTTCTCCTCCTTTGGGAAGGCACAATATCCCTTGGTGGGATAGAGGGGTCTGGGAGTCCTACTCATCTTCCATCCAAGTTATTACAGCCCTCTATCACAATGCGTTCCAACGTCTCTACATTAACTATCTCAGAAGGTGTCTGTCAGTGCGATTTCCAGAGGGCTGGGATATATTTAGTTAATGACTTGGTTCTCCTAGTCACCGGCATGGCAGGTAGACCTTTTGGGTTTTCACAGGAGATTGTTTTGCAATAAGGTGCCAGCACAGGGTGCTGGGGGCTTCAAGGTTCTTCAGATTGGCTAAGATAGAGGTTAGTCCTCTTCTGGTGAGCAACTTCATTTTAACTGTTTAGTGATCAGTTCTTTGCCATTTAGAGTATTTGCTAAGACTATGGAATGTAGTGGTCCTCCTTCGGTTAGTTTATGATCCTCTAGGGGATTTATCAACCATGGAGGAGGGAACAAGGTCCAAGCACCTGGCACATCTACAAGGGGGTTCAGATATCACTATAATGGTAGCGCTTGGATTTAAGATACATGTTTTCTCCTTGCCAAGTTCGGTCTCTTAAGGCTCAGGTTTTTGTAAATATCTTCCTTTTGTCATGGTAGCAGAGTCCTTCTTCAAGAGCTCGGGAGGTATGAAGGTCTCAGTCTTGGCGGTTTGGCAGGTTTAACTTTCCAGGTGGGGCCCCTCTCTTCCATTCTGCTTCTGCCTCCAGAAGACATACCTTTCTTAGTATACACATATGTCTGGGGACAATTGTGTGTTAAGTCTAGGTCGTCCTATTACAGATTAATAAAATGACCTTTTACTCCCATTTTACCTTTTATGAAGATTTGTCTTTCCCACTTGGTTCCCCGGTGTAGTTATGTGACATGACCTGTTTCTAATACGATAGCTTCCTTTAACTCATGGGATGGAACCTACAAAGCTATCACCCCTAAGGGGTATTTTTCTTTATCTCCAGGAGAGCTAAGTGTTTATCTTATTTTGTTTGCTATCTAGGTTCCCAAAGATGGTATGAATTTAAGTGTTTTAAATGTTTGATTGGACAACAGGGGAGTTTATTACTCCGATGGGTTTTGTCGTAACCTATTAGTATAGGAAAACTTTGTTCAGTGTTTTCCCTCCCTCTTTTTAACCAGTTGGTTTTGATGGCCTGTAAGGAACGCTGGAATTGGCACATCTTCCAGTTGTTTTTCTTGCAGTGGATTTGGCTATACCTTATAAGACAGTTATTCGGGCAGCCTAGCCTTGGGCAATTCTTTTGCGGTCAGCTGATTGATCAAATGAAAACATTTAAAACATTTTCTTCTCCTATTATTTTTATTATATTGTCACTATTGTATTGATCATGTTGTACTAATGGGATGCAAGGGCTTCAAACTTGCATAATATGAGCCTCCTGTCTTGTCATAGAATGGCTAATCCCCCACACTAACGTGAGATGGGGGTTTAGATTCTATTAAATACAAGGAGGCGAGTATTATCCCACCCTCCCTTGATATGATATGATATGATATGGCAGTTATGACACGCATATACACAGGTGTTTCAAGAGAGAACATTCTTTGGTTTGTTCTTCCCATCCACCCACCCTTCTTGCTTGTTGTTCTTACAGCTACGAATTGAGGTTCTGATTAGGAGTGTGGCTCACAGTTACAAGATGTGGAGTGCGTGGTACGAGAGCTTTGCTGGATTTGTCTTCATCGTTTATCATCTTATCTGTGCAGTGGACGTCTGGTTCAAGACAGCTACAGAAAGAGGAGTTGGGTTTAGAGTAATTAACTTATATAAGGAACGGTCCCTGCTCATTGGTCTCCTGCAGGGCATGACCTGTCCTCCATGATGGATTGGGGAGCTCCCTTACATTGACATTGAACTCTAATTAGTTCTGTTCTTTACAACTTTTTTGTTTGTAAAAGTTTTTTTCTTTGCTGCTGTGGTTTTAGAGTAAAGATTGTAATGCATAATGCTCGCCTCCTTGTCTTTAATAGAATCTAAACCCCCATCTCACGTTAGTGTCGGGGATTATCCATTGTGCATTATAAAGGAACACGGATTGTCAATAGCCAAGGGAGCATAACAAAGTGTGACAAGTGCATGGTGGTTAAACAAACCACAATACAGTGTCAGAAGAGTGTGACGATGTGAGTGAGGCAAGCCTCACTGCTAGGGAGAAGCAGTGGACTGGTGTTAATGTAAAAGCAGTCAACAAGGAATACTGATTGCATGACCTGTAATGGGTGGACCGAGTGGTCTGAAACTGCACCTAGACTGGGTGCCCTGAATGGAAAAGCTACTGAAAACACCAATAAAGTAGCGTATGTTGTGCAAAGACATTTTGGGGACTTTTAAGTCAAGTATTGGTTTGAAAGCTAGATGGTTTGAACTCTTGGGCAAGCAAACCCCTGTATTGTTTTGTTTGAAAGCTGGAAGATTTGAACTTGTGGGGAAGAGAACCCTTGTGTTTGATTTACTATTTTGAACCTGAGGAAGGGGGGCTGATTACAAGACACAGAGCTAGAAGCAGTTCTGAACTTTACTTTGAACACTATTCATTTTGATGCTGACATCTCTACACATTGTATACAGTTAGTTGTGAGGGCAAGTTTAGGTTGTGGAAACATACTGATGATTTATTTTGGACCTCCTGATGCAGACTATCCTTAGGTTTCTTTAGGTACAGTAGATCCCTTTTTAGCTTAGGGCAAGTTAGGCATTACTCCACCCTGTCTTTTTAAGTTAATAAAACTTTGTTGGAAAAACTTGAACCTGTTGTCAGTAAGAAAACCCAAGAGAAGGAAAAGCTGCGGACTGTGAAATGGAGTAGGCTCGGGTTGGGGGGTGGGCAAGGGGTAGGCAGCAGACATTGACGGATATATGAAAAATGTTGAAATACTATGACCTGTACTGTAAGTTTTGGTGTATGCGGATTGTGTTAAAATCAATAAAAATTGTTTTAAAAAAAACCTGTTGTCTGTGTCTGACTCACAGTTCACAAACCCTGCCTTGCCATGGCTGCACTGAGAGAGATGTGCTGAAGGTGAAGGCCATCCCAGGTGCGCCTAGTGGCTGTAATTGCAGAACCGTGACCGTGCTGAAGCCTGAGGCCCGTGGCAAGAAGCAAGCTGAGGGACAGTGGAGTGCAGGAGACTCCCAGGTGGCGTGGCCAGACCGGAGACACCCGTGTTGCAGAGGGGCACTGGTCCCAAGGGTGTCTAAAGCTATATTAGAAGAAGGAGAAGTTGGGAAGTTGAAGCAGCCCGAAACCGCAGTGTTCTTGGAGCCCTTGAGAGAAGCTTGGTGTTCAGGTTCACTCATAAACCCTTGCCGGTAACTGTTACCAGCTCTAAATTGGGTTGCGTAAGAGTAGAAGCGAGTATAAACTGTTTGTCGTTGTGAAAGCTATTATTTACAATGGAAATGTATCATGCACACTTCTAGTAAAATTCATAGTGCTCGCGTGTGAAGAAAAGCCTTTAATTTCTCATTGTATAACTTTTAAATGTTACTGGAGTGGTTGCATGTCTCCATTGAAAAGGGGGAACGCTTTCTGAAGTACTCCGAAAAAACTCTCAAGCTCGACTTTCACATTTGTTACAAGATCTTGCAGCATCAAAGGAAGGTCATGTGTGACCAATTGTAATTCCAGACCAGAGTAGAAAGTGTCTCTGTGTTAATACGTGAGAATACAAATACTTACAGATACTTAAAGTTGAAGATCTACCTCAAGGAGTGGTCATGTATGTCTAAAATGATTTTGCCTTTGAAGACTGAAACTTGTAACCCTCATAACAAATATTCTTAAAACGTGGAAATTGTGTTAATAAAAAGAACAAGCATTACCCAAGCCAAGAGGCGATCCCTTTCTATAGTGAAGAAAACCATGTTTAAATCAATCCACCTAGCTGCCGAAGTTGTTAAAGGTCCAGTGACAGCTTATACACGTGAGACATTGTTATCCGAAGTTGGAAGTGTGGCAATACAGCTTCAAGGTAGCTACTGGAACCCAAGAAGGTGTGTACAAAGCTGGGGAAGGGAGCTGGGTGCTTGTAAGAAGATTGAGCAAATAACCTGTAATGCTGAGACTGTTGAAGTTGGGAGAATGTCAGTGTAGAAGCAGAGGCAGATTATCCTTGTGGTAGTGAGGCAGACTGAGAAGCCAAAGAGGCTGCCCTTCTCTTGGCATATAGGCAAGAAGAGTGCATTGCCTACCGGTAGACGGAGTGTCTTGTCTTCAAAATGCCTACCCATTATAATCTATAAAGTTGAAGCAGAAATACAAGAACTATGGTTGTGTATAATACTGTCAGTAGGTGTCACATTGAGGTTGGTTGAAGTAGTGTCATATTGTGGAACCAATGAGTCTGTTTCCACAGTAACAGTAGTAGAAGGTGGTTGTCAAGAGGCGAACAGCCCAATAGGAAGCATCCTGACAATTATGCCAACTGTACTCCAGAGGTTATGAACACTTGTAGAATTGTAGAAGAAGTGGCTAATCTATTCTCTGAACTGTGGTAAAACAATCTTAGAAGGAAGACTTTCAGTATTATCATTGGTGCTATTTCCTTGGCTGAAATTGGACTGTTACCAGTGGATTTTTGTTTGGTGAGCTTTTATTTCATTTGGAACTTATAAGAACTGGTTCAAGACTTTATTCTTCTGTTTGAACATTTGGGTAATTGACTTTGAACAAGTCTGGGGAACGGATTTACCCAGGACAGGGGAAATTCATCCAAATTACTGGTTGTTTGTTAATCATTCATGTTGTTAAACATTTACTTTACATGTTTTCGTTGTTTAGTGTGAGAGCCTGTTTGTTTCTGTTAGGAGTGTTTCCCTTAGCTCTTAGACTAGGCAGGGAACTAGTAGGTTTAGCAAGGATCTATTTGCATCTTTTTCTGTTAATAAAATGTTTTATTCTGAGAAAAATACAAGCAGTTTTCCACCTCACATTACTGACCCCTCACAACGCGCTAGTGGCGCAATACAAATGCCTTAACCATGTTTGTCTTCAGCCACTCGATTTATGAGCACTGTGCATGTCCTTCACTGAAGTCCTGTTAAAAACAAGCATTCGCAAACAGTTTTGGCTTGTTTATAAGTACTAGGAATTTACAAGGCACTGCTATTAGATTCCCAGGTACTCGCACCATTTTGGACCTGCTACAATAAATGGCACGTTAAAAACCACTACACCTGGCAAGCGCCTGTCCCATGCCTACACAAAAGCCCAGACTGTTCGCATTGCCAATGCTTATTGTCCCTTATATTCAGTTAAAGGTATAACAGTGTGTAAAGCACCGGAGGTGGCTATCTGTACTCCTGCTCTCTATATGGCAGAGTAGAGGCACAGAGCACCCCAGGCAAGATTCTCTATTTGGTATCGTGGACGAGCAGTCAAGGCTTAAGCTCTCAGGAGGTGATGCAGGCTGGTTCTTAAGTACAGTGTAGTCCCCAAGCACCCACAAAGGAATGTGCACACTATGTTAGTGAAAACACAGTCTTTATATAAATAAGTTTCACATTATGTACACAATTACAATAACACACTTTGTACTCTGGCAATAATATAATGGCAAATATATAGAGGTCTATGTGGTACCACTCAACTATCGATTCCTTTGAAATGCATCAACTGCTAACAGTTCCTATGGCATACTAATCAGATTATAAGAGGAATCAACAATAGACACAGAAAGAAAGCAGGTTAACTCAAGCAATGGCAGAACAGTCCCCCATCTACCTAGAGACAGCTCTATGCGAGGATCCCTCCACCTGGGCAACCTGTAAATAAAGCATATTGACAAGCCCAGTCCAATTATGCTTAATGTAGTCTTGATTCCTTCTAAAGGTTCTACGACCCCAAAGTACCTGGTTTTGCCGAGTTCTTCGGTGAGTCGTCGACGGGCCCTACTTGAGTGAACTCCCTTTAAGGCAGGAGCCAAGGGTCATCGAAAGTGAAGAAAAGGGTGAACACTGTCGTTGCGGCAGCAGCTTCGGGTCTTGCGGTGCTCGTTGACGATCGGTCAAAAACATCCTGCAAGCTGAGGCGTGCGGTGCACCTCGACGACGAGTGTTCGTTGCCACAAAGAGTTACTGAAGAACTTTGGCCCAGCAAGGGCGTCAAGTCATCAGCGTCTCTGTGGTGTTTGGGTGGCAGGAAACCCACCAGCGGATTCTACTCGGTCATCAGCAGCCTTGCCTTTCTCTGGCAGGACAAAAGCAGTCGATGGGGATGAGCAAGAGAGTCCTTGTTTTAATGTTCTTAGGCAAGGGAGCACTGCGGCTCTGGTCAGTGACGGCGGTCATTGACAGTGATGGACTTCACTGTCCGGGCGCTTCACTTCATGATTCCGTAGCGGTCCCCATCTCCGGTCGGCAGCCTTTCGAGGGTCTGATGTCCAGGGAGCTTTGGCAAAGATCAGCTGGTGCACAATGGTCCCTCATAGCTCGGGAAGAGGTCTCCTAGCCAGCTCCTCTCTTGGATCAGTTCCTTGACAGTCACGCGGCTTTCAAATTAGCGAAGGACATCAGCAGCAATCCTTCTTCCAGTGGGCTTCAAGGTTAAGCATCAAGTATCAACTTCAGCTTCTGAACGATTTCCATCAGTGAGAGGCCCCCAGATATACTGTTGATCTCCCATTCACTCTGCTGGGTCACACTCAGGCAACCAATCATTCAGAAGGGCATTCAGGCAGTCAGGCAGCCAATCAGGCTCACAGTGCATTCAGGCCATTCTTCTCCATCCAGACTTCTCCATCCAGACACTCGCAACACGGAATGTGGATTCGGACAAGCACTCTGCCATTCAGGACTCCACACTGCATTCATACCAGTTTCGGGCAGGGCTATCTCAGTCATTGTGTCAACCACCAGATACTAGACACCCATAACATGAAATGCATATTCGTCACACACTCCATTCACCCAGGTCCCACCCCATGGGCGTACCCACAGCATACAGTCATTGGGAAGGCTCCAGCTGGTCTGGCCTGGACTTCCCCACAATACCATAGATGGAACTTCCACCCAACAGCCAGTCAGGGGGAAGGCAAGGTAACAGGCAATAGAAAGCAAGAGGCCAAAGAGGCCATCTTGTTTCCTATCAGGAATCAACTGATTCCAATGGCAGGGCCTGTGTATCACAAAAATGGAGGATACTCAGAGCAGCTGTCAAATTCAGCATGGAGCTGCCACCAGCCCGTACCCTGCTCTGTGGGCCACACACAGGTGCCCAAAAACATACACTAGGAGTACATGATTGTACTCCCACCCATGGGTGCCATGAGTGTATCCCAAGGGTCTGTTCACCACAACCAAAAAGAGGAAGAGCCGCACCGCCAGGAGTCCCACATGAATTCCTGCGTGGAAAACAAGGCAGAACATACATGATAAAGCAATAAAGGACAAGGATATGGAGGTCCTGTCCCTCCAATGCATTTCCAGCATCACATAGTGACCTTCCAGAAATGTTCTACTATTCAAGTCTCATACATGTGTCAGGAATGCTGCTTGAAAATAAAACTCGCACATATATATTTTAAATACGAAACGTGCTTCACAGGCTGCACATTCACCAAGCACACTGAGGAAATGGGGCATTGATATGCTAGGGTCCTCTGTAGAAGGACATCATGATTATACGCTGACAGTGTAACTCCTTTCCGTGCTATTGTGATCTCGTTGATATTCCTATTTACTCACACAATGCAGTGCAGGTATTTCAGGGCTCATAGGATAAGTGTGAGAGGCATCCGTTTCCAGGTATTACACAGAGCATTTTAAGTGGGGTAAACTAGGTAGCTAAGTATGATGATATGATATGATATTTTTTTTGTATCACACTCATACACACGTGTTTCAGAGCGCGACGAGGCAACGGATAAAAACAACAACTTGTAGTGTAGCCAGCAGGATGGCAGGTGCGAGGTTAAAGGCGCAGACAAGGGGTGTCTGATAAGTGCAGGTAAAGAAACTGTATGGTTACAGATACAGACCCAAGTGCAAGGGTTGCCAGGAGGCAGTGCAGGTTTGTGGCTTGTTGGGCAGGGACCTGGGCCCGAAAACAGAGGGTAACTAGGTGCATGGAGCTGAAGCAGACAGATCAGCAGGGGAGAGGAAGAGCGAAAGCAGAAGCAAAGAGGAAGGTCTTGAGGTGCTTCTGGAACCGGAGATGGTTCTCCTCAAGTTTCAGAGTGGCAGGGAGGCCCCAGCTGTTCCAGAGAGAAGTCCCAGCTGAGGAAAGAGATCTACCCCCAACTAATTTCTTGGAGAAGCGACTGACCCTGAGGGAGTTGGAGGTGGGGGAGCGAAGAGCGAAGAGGTCGAGTGGGAATATATTTAATGAGGGAGAGTTGAAGGTATTTCGGACCTAGGCCCCAGAAAGCCATGTGGACAATGCAGAGGGTCTTGAATTTAACCCTTGCAGCCACTGGGAGCCAATGAAGAGATTTCAGGGCTGGGCAATACTATCCTAGGGCTTGAGGCTAAGGACAAGTCTTGCAGTCCTGTTCTGGATGAGTTGCAGAGTTCGGAGTGTAGAAGCAGGCAGATGTAGAAAGAGGCTGTTGCAGTAGTCTAGCCTAGAGAGAACCAGAGATCTAGATACAGTGAGCTTCTGGGAGAAGGAGAGGAAAGGAAGAATACCTCTGAGGAGGTGCCGTTGATAGACTTCTTAGAGGCGTCAGAGATGTGAGGAGAGAAAGAGAGTGTGGAGTTGAAGAGGACCTGGAGGTTCTTAACCTCACAGGAGGGAGCAGGAAGAGGGCCAAGGGAGGCCGGTGAGAGAGTGACAGGAAAGGCGGGTGCAGGTGTGCCGATGAGGAGGTCTCTGTCTTACTGGTAGGTAGAAATTAAGTGCAACAAATTGCCCCAGATGAGGCATCAAGCCAAACATAAAATTCTGGACCTATGTGACCAAGTGATCAAGATAGCTAGATGTGGTTAAGTGCTGCACCTGCTGTTTCATTACCACTATCTGTAAAAGGGAAGCCAGAAACTTGGCTGAACAGAGAAGCCTTCCGCAGAAGTAAACCCACAAAACACACTGTAGGTAGACTAAAGTTTCTTTAACACCAAGGAATGAGTGGGTACCAGTCAATGTCTGTCCCTTGGATGATCCTTAATAAAACAAATTCAATAGGGGTGAAGATGAAGGAAGAGGCTACTCATCCTTAGCCCAAACCTTGCTCTGGCCAAAATTACTATTGCTCTGCGGGAGTACATGGATCAGTATTGGGCTAAACTGTCTACTCTGCCCCACACTACAATCAAACAATTAGGGGCATAGGGAATTCTCCACATTGTTTCATGTTTCTGTTTTTGGGAATTAACAGCATTGAGCTAGGCTTTTTGCTGTTGAACAGGGAGTCTGGGTCCTTTGGCAATGGGCACGCCTGTAGTGAAGGAGCAGCAGCATCAAGCCCAATGATACAGTGCTGTTCAGCAGCACATCAACTTGGGGTTATAAGATACTGGGGGCAGCTGGCAATGTTGGGTCTGTGGAGCTGTAAGACTCAGAAGCCTTGGGTGCAGAGAAGTAGAGACTAGACTGCGGTGGTGAGTGGACTTGGCTGGCTCATCATTGCATCATGATACTACTGTGCATCAGCTTGGAGCTTGAAAAAGCTGGTGACAAGGCGGCAGTGTCAAGTTGCGGACACTAGAAGATTCTGCGGGTCTCAGATGCAGAGACAGCAGAGCTTCCAAATTGGCATCAAGTCATTCTAGGAGATGCAGAGGCAGATGGGCATGGCGATTAGAGAGGATTCCAGTGCTTCACGTGCACCAGCTTGGGTGGCGTCAATGGTGCCAAAACTGGTGTTCGGAGATATAGTAAGAGAACTAGAGGTCCCTTCCTTGAGACTGTGGTTGCTAGGGAGCCACATCTAGGGGGCTTAACAACAAAGTGAGTCCTTCTGCTTCACACTCCAGGAAGCTTGGTTCGCACCTTGGCTTGAGATTCTTCACCTCCAGTGAAAATGATTTGGTTACGGTGCAGCCAGACTAGAAGGATAGGTCCAACAGCAGCCACTCCATTCTTCCTTGGGGATGGTTAGAGGGACAGACCTTCTCTCTGATTTTGTTGTCTTCTGCCTTCACTATCCTGCCAGAGGATTTTAGGATAGACTGTATCCCGAACAGGGGCCTTCTTCTTGTCTTCTTGTCATTGTGGAAATCCAAAGATGAATCCAAAGATGAATCATAGAATGAGGGAGTTGCCCTTTGCCTTATGACATCACACCCAGGGTACCTTGCTCATAGGAAATGGAGGGAACAAGAAAAAGGAAGAGAGCCCTACAGAAATATAGATGATGGGACCCTTCTCCAGGCCTACCGTTCCTCTCTGGCTACTCTAACTCCGCTGACTTCAAACACACTCCAGTGGTCAGCACCCAGGTGTGATGGAAACTTCTGTCATGTTAGTGACTGTTTTTGAAGCACAGTTCTCCGGAAATCCCCAGGTGGACACTCCTGTGCTTTTAGTGGGAGGTGTTAACCTTCTTGTAGGAGAATCAAAAGGGCTGCATCCTGGCTATTGTTCCAAATGGCTGTAGTGGAAACAGTCACACCAGATACCAATTCACAACACTCCTTTGATAGCTGGCCTGGCTCAATGAGCTGACATTGGTGTGATATTAGATTGTTGTGGTTGTGCTCTTATCAGTCACCATTCCACAACTTGGCATGGCTTATATTTAAAGATGTATGTGCTACCAGAATATAATTATTACAATTTAGAGGAGGAGAAGATTGAAATGCTATCTATGCCTGCATAAATGTTGTGACTGAGCAGCTGTCTGGGATGCACCTGTGACTTGTGTACCTGCCCTGTGTCACTTCAGGTAGAGGGTGCCTTCAGGCTGTGCCGGCAAAGACGCATCTGAGCACTACAATATTTGCAAGGAACATTTATGAAAGGGGTGTCTGATTAGTTGACCTCCCTTTCAGCAACAGAATTACCCACATTTTGTATGTACATAGAAATAAAAAACTCAGGCTATCCCGCCCTTGCAGATGGCACACAATCACACTTGCAAAGACTGACCTATAGAGTTTCTGTACTGTTCATATTCAGATCCTTCCATGAAACAGGGGAAGATTGCTCTGCTACATGTGGAAGGAAGCAGAAACACGCAAGGAAATACAATTCATTTTAAAATATGAAGGGTAATTCCTTGTTCACATACAAATAGATATATGCTACTGCTAAGCCTCACATTCATCTCTCTCTCTCTCTATATATATATATATATGTATATATATATATATATATATATGTATTTATATTTGTGAAAGTGGTTTGTATGTTCGGGGTTGGCTCCATGCCCATAACAGTTGGTGGGCTGAAATGTTGGCCCATGGTCGGTATACCAGTCTAGGGTGTACTGGTGATAGTGGAATTTTACCAACCCCACCCATTCGCCCTGCACAGGGCAGGGTCCTGCTCTGTGTTATCAGTATAGGTGATTTCGGGAGATTGCAATTTTTCTGCTGTTCCAAAAATAGGAAGTTAGGACACAAGGTCGGCATACCAGTCTAGGGTGTACTGGCACTAGTGAAATTCAACCAACCCCCAACCATTCGCCCTGCACAGGGGTGGAGCGGAGTCTGGCCCTGTGCTATCAGTATAGGCGATTTTGGGAGATTGATGATTTTGCAATTTTTCTAAAATAGCAGGTTATGCCACAATAGAACATACACAAGGCTATAGCAGACCCCCACGTGCATGTCAGCTACATACCCGGCCAACACCGGGTCGTACTGCTAGTATTTTTGTAAGGTATAAAATGAATGTGCTTTTAAGTCCCACATGTATTGGCTCACACAGTCACTTACAGTGCATACTTGCAGCAGGATGACACTGCCTGGCAAAGCATTCTCTGGCAGTATGAAGTTAGTAACACAATCACAACTCACATGTAACCTGATGCACAGAAACACTACACATTTTCCAAACACAGAGAATATGGGGACATCTTTTCTTGACGGGTCTGTGTTCAGGGTGAGGAAGACCCAGTCCCCTTCATGTACACTCTGCTGATGCAACCTGTGCCTTATCTTCATCTTCAACTGCTACTTTGGGGTATCCCGTACAAATCTGCTATTGGACCTTTACCCCATAATGAAATCGAACACTGTTCAATGGGGTACTTGAAACTCTACTAATCTTCCCCATTGCAGAGCGCAGTGGAGTTGCAGAGATTGCAAACATGTACCATGGGAACCATAGAGGATCCTTCACAATTTATACCCGGGGTCCGCTTTGCACCCAGTGATCCACTGACAGCAATAACCACTGTAGATCTTCAGTGATTAAATCAGTTGGGAAATCATGTGGGATTTCTAGTAGAAATAAAGGCATGCTTTGGTGGGGATTCAGTCCCACACAAAATGAAAGCTCACAGTGTATCTTGTTTCTTGCAGGGGGATTCGGGTGGACCGCTGGTGTGCCAGTCTAACAAGACATGGATTCTGGTTGGAGTTGTGAGCTGGGGAAACGGATGTGCGCTGCCAAATTACCCTGGAGTCTACACCAATGTTTTTGTCTACCTTGACTGGATAACCCAAAGGGCAATGGATGCTGTTTCAAATATATACAACAGCTCAGACACTGGGGGCATCTTTATCGCGCCCACTTCTACCAGCACCTCCACTTCTACCAGCACCTCCACCTCTACCAGCACCTCCACTTCTACCAGCACCTCCACCT